>NC_080085.1:104336538-105049303 GCF_949987535.1 Balaenoptera acutorostrata | reverse complement strand
GGCAGAGTTCCTTTTATCTTCCCAGGCAGGTCAGTTTCCCAGAAAGCTGTTCCTTTCAGGCAATCCACAGAGTAGACAGCCCCCTACCGGTGTGATTTCAGGGGCATAGAAAGAGCTGGACCAGAAAAAGTACTTGCCACCTGCCAGCATCAACAAGCTTTAATCACACAATGAAAGAGAAGTACAGATTCCCTTTAGTGAGGTGACACCTTGCCTGAAACTTGCACTCAGGCAAGGAAGACTGAAAGCAGAGCCGCGCGTTTGTGTGTGTGTGTGTGTGTGTGTGTGTGTACTTGTGTGTGTGTGTGTGTGTGAGAGAGAGAGAGAGAGAGAGAGAGAGAGAAGAACCAGAGTAAGTGAGCCCTGAGTGGCCCCAAGCACACACCGCAGGGAGGACAGAGTACAATTATGAAACATTCACCTGTTTGTTTAATTTGTTTATAAAATAGAATTTGGAGGGTTTGGGGGGCTAATGTGAATAATAATACATTCTCATTGAATATATTTGAAAGGTACAGAAAAGTATAAAGAAGAAGGTAGTCGCCTGTATTTCCACCTCCCAGAGGTAACTACAGTGAATGTTTATGACTTTACTTCTAGGCATTTTTCTGTGCATGTATATGCAATTTGAAACAAAATCAGGATCAAACTATACATGCAGTTCTTAACCTATGTATTCGCTCATTATTATGGATATTTCTCTGTCCTTAACATTTGAAAACCCAATTTTAATAGCTATATAATATGTGCATCATATGGCTGTGGTATCATCTGGTTAATCATTCCCCTAAATTTGGGCATTTCAGGGGTTTTTTACCCCAATTTTTCTCCTGATTATAAATAACATTGCCATGGTCATCCTTGCACATAAATCTTAGTCCAGATTTCTCTTTCCTTAGTACAGGTTCCCAGAAGTGGAATTACTGGGTCACAGAGTGTAAACATTTTTAAAGGCTCTGTGGAGCAGTTTGAACTGGGAGCAAATCTATTGCTTCCCAGAAACTACTGAACACAGAAATCCTCTCCAGTCAAACCTGAAAAAAGCAGTTGGACATACACGCCCCTGCCCACGACAATGCCACATCTAATTAGGTGTTTAATGAATGTTATTTGATGGGGATAAAGGAAAAGGATGTACTGAGCTCTGTAATTAATTAGAGGAAAGAAACAAGGCAGTTACAGCTTCACTGAATCCTATTCGACGATCCCCGCCAACCACCATCTCTGGCAGGTAAACCAGGGCATCCAAACGGTGGAACCCACCAAATGATCCCCCAACCCATTCCTGTGGGTTTGAGGCCACTCAACATCATCTCCTGCCCTTTTTTCCTGATTGTAAAGCAGTACATATGGTGAATTTTTCTGTATGGAGTTTTTCCTTCAATAAATAGTTTACAGTATAAAATATGTTAATTTTGTTTACTCACTGATCTCGCTCTAACCTTAACATTTTGTGATTATTAACCTGTCACATTTATTCTAAAATTCAAAAAAGCATAATCTAGCCTTTTTGAATATCAAGATTTCCCTAGTGTATTCATTGCTGCATGCATTATTGTTCTCTGTTTTATGCCTTCAAATTAGGAAAATGTGAAATTCTGTGGGGAAAAAAACACTGATTTTAAAAAGAAACTACCTTCTTTCTGTAGGAAGAAACAGGTTGTTTGTTCTTCAGAACTTTCCTATCAAGAACTTACTAGAAGTATGTATACCTGTATCATTTTTTATGCTTTTGGTAATGTTTCCAAACCACGTACTTTGAAATCACAATCATTTCTTTATATTCATTTTCATATAATTCTCTTGATACTCTTCATCACACATTAGTGATCAGAAGCGAGATGTAATTTCCATTTCCTGCCCATAAGAGCTAAGTAGGTATTGTAATGTAAGTTGAAGGGGGTTTTATTGTGCAAGGATGAACTACTGTTGGGTTTGACTGATTGAAGATGAACTTTGATGTGGCATATTGGAACGCTACTAAATGCAACTTACAATGCCTAACAAAAAATATATTATTTTATTATTGAGAAAATTTACTTTTTAAAAGGAGTATTTAACTCTCAAAACAAACAAAAGGAAAAGTATACATGGAGAACAAAATCAGGAAAGATGCACTCCAATCCGTAAATTGTTGTTATCTCTGGGGAGTAGAATTGTGGGGAGAGGGTAATTTGCTGCATCATGCATCTCTGCAGTTTGGAGAATATTTACAGTGTCATGTTTTATTTCAGTAAGCAGAAAAAAGCAATGGATAAAAAGTGCCATATATTCAACAAGTATTCAAGTCCCTACTATGTACCAGGCGTAACTAAGTGATCACTATAGAAATTTTGAGGGGCTTCCCTGGTGGCGCAGTGGTTGAGAATCTGCCTGCTAATGCAGGGGACATGGGTTCGAGCCCTGGTCTGGGAAGATCCCACATGCCACGGAGCAGCTGGGCCCGTGAGCCACAATTGCTGAGCCTGCGCGTCTGGAGCCTGTGCCCCGCAACGGGAGGGGCCGCGATGGAGAAAGGCCCGTGCACCGCGATGAAGAGCGGTCCCCGCACCGCGATGAAGAGTGGCCCCCGCTTGCCGCAACTGGAGAAAGCCCTTGCACGAACCGAAGACCCAATACAGACAAAAATAAATTAATTAATTAATTAAAAAGAAAATCCTTAAAAAAAAAAAAGAAATTTTGAAAGCTGCATAAAAAGAAGACTTTGGGTATGTGCAACGGAGAACAGTAATGAATACAAGAAAACAACTGAGCAGTTGGCAGTTTCTAAGGACTTGTGGACTGTGGTGTGTTGTTGCCTGCCTTCTGGGCCTGCCCTCCACCTCTGGCTCCTATATCTGTGGTTCCCACTGGATGCCTAGTGCCCAGCTGAACTCCAAGCTGGCTTCTTGACTGGCCCTTCCGGTCGCTGACTGTAACCAGGTGTGTCTTAAGTGCGAAAACATCTCTTTTGCAAGGTAAAGCCTAGAGGGTGCGAGGCCCCAGCTACTTTCACATGCTGATGGTGGGAATGTACTTTGCTACAAATATTTTGGAGGACAATTTGGCAATATCTATTTAAAAACCTTAAATATATTCGGATGATAAAAATCAGAATAGTGGTTACGTTCTAGGAGGGTTATTGGCTGGGAAGGGGGCTCAAGGGAGCCATCTGGGATGTTGGAAAGGTTCAACATCTTGATCTGGGTGGTGGTTACAGGAGTATAGTTATGTAGAAACTCATCGATATGTACACTTAAGGCCTGTGCACTTTACTGTTATGTTGATAAAAATGTTTTAATTGGGAAATATATTTGAAACGTTTGAACCAACAAGTCCACGGTAACATCGTAGCCAATGGAAATAAGGATGCAAATATTTAGTTCATTGTGTTATTTATAATGGTGAAAAATTAGAAACCTCTAAAACATCCCATACCAGGGAATGATAAATAAATGATGTTCCATCCGTTTAAAATCATGTTATCAAAAATTTTGTATTGGTATTGGAAAACACTTATTTATGATATAGTGTTTGGTAACTGAAGCAGGTCACAGAATAGGAAGAAAACAATAACAAGTAAAGACAAGTACCAGCTTTATTCCCTGGTGCTGTGGCGATTTTCCTGGTACTCAAAGAAAATGCCCAGCTGATGGTGGGAACTAGTCAAGCTTCGTGAGCAAAATAACACCATCAACCATGGCTCTCCTCTGATTCAGCTCTTTGTGGTGCAGGCACTGGGTACTAGGCATTGACCTAAGGTAGCCTGGTGGGCACAACTCCAGCCTCAATTAGGGATGTTTGGACTCTTTCAGGTTCTCCATTATTCTGAAGCTCCTTTCTATCCTTGGTCAACTCAAGTCTGGAGCTGAGAGGCAGGTGGTGGTAACCACGGTGGAGAGGGAATGGTTAGGATGTAAATAGGTATGTGTGTGTATGCGTGTCTGTGCATTTGTGAATACTTATGCAGCCACTATTTCATATATGCATGAATGCATGTATGTTTGTGTACACATGTAGACATGATCCCTCTAGTTTGCATGCCCATATTTGGAATCAGGAAGGTACTACGGTATTTTGAGCAGTCAAACTGATCATCAAAATAAGGGAGTGATGGAGTGCTATGACTATTCCCAGGGCGAACATATTAGAGGCAGAGCGCCATCTGGCATTTTTCTAGTGGTCTGAAGGCTTCTGGGGAGCGCGCTCATCATTGGTTTGAAGAAGACGGAGAGAAGCAGGCTGCAGCCCCATTGGCAAACGTCTCCTCATGCTATAAAACAGTTTGCAACCTAGGGCAACATTGTATGCTTGATTAAGCTTGCAATGAAAAGGATTCATTTTAAGCCATTTTAATAATTTCTTTTTTATCAAAAACTAACCAAGCAGTTTTACAGTAGCCTTCATTAGCATGAAAGACCCGTTTCTTCATCTAGGTGGCTTGCCTATTGGTAAATTTTACTATGAGCTGATTTATGTATAAAACCCACAAGTGTTCTGACATGAAGAAAATCAGAATAGAGCCCATGAAAATTCACCTCTTGCTTTTTAATTGTCCAGCTCATTCAGAGTTAAAATAAACTTTCTTTTGGAGGAAAGGGGGTCTCTGTGCCAGGCTCAGTTGAAATGTGCTGTGGGTTTTTTTCCCCAAGTTCCCCTTCTAGTTCCTCCCCTTATCCCAGATCCTCTGACCAAACAAGCACAGCATCTCTGGGGAGAAGACTGCTACTACTCTCTGAGCTGCCGCAGCTGCTGCTATTGTCACTGCTACTGGTCTCAAAGTCATTTTTAACTTGACTGAGAGCCTGCTGTGTTCCAAGTCCCATACGGTACCCCGAGAGACAGTATGAAGGAAATGTACAGTATGCAGTTCTTTGAAATAGCTAGCTCCTCTAGTATTTTTTAAAATAGTGTTTCATTTTCACGCCAGATTCAGGAATACAGATGTTGCGTAAAGCAAGGCTCACCTCCATTAAGGGCACCTCCCCAGTTTACGGCTTTGATTATAAAAGTCAGATTACATACGCCTTCTGTGTCAATTATCCTGTAACATGCTTCTCTCTAAAGTGAAAAGTCCTCATTATACGCATCGAAACGAGCATAGTAACAAGTTTCTATCTGGCTTCTTTAGGGATCTCTAGCTGTATGGTTGCTATTGGGGGGCCCAAATCCCCGAAGAAGGTGTGAAGCTGTCTTTTCCAGCCTGTATAAAAACCTCTTCAAGGCTACTTTCACAGAAACAAAATCAGTTAATTATGAAGTACTCCTGAGAAATCAGTGCTGGTTGCAGGAGTTCTTCACATTAAATATATGAGATACTTAGAGTGGGGGAAGGAAGAGACTAGTAAACAGAACTGGAGACAAACATGGCAAGAGTGTACATATGGGGTTTCTCTCTGCCTTTGTGGAGTTTATGGAGACTGATACATAAGCCAAACATGCTTAAGACACACACCCCTGCAATAGTGGGCATCTTGTCTCTATCTAGGGCATGTATCACAGATTTCTAAACTGCATCTATAGTGTACAGCTGCTAATAATACCTGACATGGCCTTCAGCGTGGCCCCTGGGGTGCCCTGAGTTCTTTACAAAGGGCTTCCTTTTCAACCTTCAGGAAGCTTCTTTTCTTCCTTCGGAAGATGGGAAAGGGCAGGGGCCCTCGGTTCCATTTCCTGGATAAGGAAATGAAGCCTCGCAGTAGATTAGCAAGCCAGAGCTGGAAAGAACCAAGTACTCTTCTTCATCCCACCAACTCTCAGGAGTGTTTTATACTTGATTTGGGGATGTTTTGAGGGTGCACATGGAGAGAGGGTTGCAGCAGTCATCAGGGGGAGGTGGTTGGAAGGAGACCTGGCAAGCAGAACCTGGGACCTCTCACTGGGGCAGAATGAGTGCCTTCAAACAGGTGAATTCCCTGCAATGCCAGGCCCGCAGGGTTGAGTTTCCAGAAGGAGCTGGAGCCCACTGCTCTCCCCTTCCTCACCTTCCTCCTCCCTTGGCCACCAGCCAGATATCTTGGGGTACTCCAAGGAGGCCTCATCCTGTTCAGCCCTTTTGGGGACATCAGAACCACCCTCTGGGCCAACAACGTAGTGATTCCAGCCCAATATCCTAATGGGGTCTGGGAGGATGGGTTGGGGAAGGACTTGGTTGTTCTCCAAGATCAGGAACATTCCTACCACATCCCCAGTTTCCCTTAGCAATGCACAGTGGGTCTGTCAGCCATGACTTTCTCACTCTTTCCAAGGCTACTTGTGTTTTCATCCTATTTCACCTCTTGGGGCTAATGAATTCCTCAGGTTTTCAATATACTAGATAGAGTAGCATTTCTCTACTAGCTGCCGTAGCAGGAAGAGCGCTGAGCTGGGAGTCCAACAGATCTAGGTTCAAATCCCACCTCTGTCACGTACTAGCTGAGTGAGAACAGGAAATTTTCATCCCTTCTCTGAGACTCAGTTTCTTCATCTGTAAAATGGGGTTATCGATACCTCTTCTTCCTGTCTTGCATGGCTGCTGTGACGAGAAAATGAGATCCTTAACATAAAAGCACCTTGAACAAAAGCACAAACTCGGGTGCTGATGCAGAGTCATATTTGCTTTAGCTGAATCTCCTTCTAGCTCTTAGGGGGCTATTGGTTCTAGAATTCTCAGATCTGGTGAATAAGGCTGTGTTCCCTTGCTCCATCTCTGCATAATGTTATACACTCTAGTCACATCCCTTCCCAGCCTTCATCTTTCTAGACTAAAGAGTCTGCATTTGTTTAATATATCTTAATATGGCAGCCCCCTCCACCCTCCCCCATCCCCTTGATTATAGAGTGGCCCTTCTCTGGATCATCTCCAGCTCCATTATGTCATTCTGGAAGCACTAAGACCAAACCTGCACAAATGTGTGTGTGTGTGTTCTCAGCTCTGAACCTCTTACTCTGCCCCCTCCCCAATTATAAATCCTAGAACAGGGTGCTAGCGCAAGACCCTCGCTCCAAACTACAGAGGAGACCGGTCAGCCCCAGGTTGTAGCCTCCCCCTCTTTCTCTACGCAGTCCTGGCCCCAAGGGGCTAAAACGGCTCCCTGTCTGGCTTGGGAGGCTGGGAGGTGGATAACTAGGATGGGGGGGCCGAGGGGGAGGGAGGAGGGGGGTCTTGCGCAAGCGCACGTCGCTGCTCGGACCGCCAATGCTGCTGCCTCCCGGAGCAGAGGGAGGCAGGAGACGAGGGAGGGAGAAGAGGGGAAGGGAGGGAGAGGCGGCACTTGGGCTGCAGCTCGCAACCAGAGGCAGTCTCTCTCAGCTCTCGGGAGGGACGGGGAGCGGCAGCGCGGAGTAGGATGCTCTGCGGGGCGCCCTGAGCCTGGGGCTCGTGAAGCAGCTTCGGGGGCCGGGGCCACAGGGCAGCTTTCACCATGCATCAGTCCCTGACTCAGCAGCGGTCCAGCGACATGTCCCTGCCGGATTCCATGGGTAAGTCTAGCCGCCCTGCCTAGGGGCGGCGGCGGCAAGGGGTGAGTGCGCTACCCCCTGGACTGCGAGCGCCCTGGCCGCCCCGAGAGCCAGGGAGCGGGAAGCGGGGCGAGGGAGGGGGGTCCGCGCGCCCCAGCGTCGGGGTCCCGGACCCGAGCCCCAGGGGAGCGGCCCGGCGGGGGCGGGGACGACGCGCGGAGATGCGAGCGCCCAGCTTGCGTCGGAGTATCCCTGCCCCGGAGTGCGGGTGTGTGCGTGTTTGTGTGCGTGTGCCGACAGTCTTGCAGCCGGTGGTAAATCCCAGCTGTCTGGGGATCAAAACACTTCCCTGCAACCTGCGCCTTCGCTTTCCATTAGACGCTCCCTCTTTGCAAAGTCCCCGTCACTTCTAAGAGCTCACGACTAACGAGAATTAGAAGAAGCAGGGTCCTCGCCCCCTCCCAACTCTGTCGAAGCTGCCCTGAAATTCAGAGCTGCGGTGGGGGGAGGCCTGACTTGCACCTCGCTGATGGGGGGTTTGCGCAACCCTGGGGGATGGGCGGCGGGGGGTGGGGAGAAGAAAGGGGGGGCTGGCAGGAGGGGAATTCCTGAGGAATCACTCAAGACAGCCCAGCCCTGCCGTCTGCAGCGGCAGGATCAACATTCCTTGAATTCGATTCCTATTTTGCTCCAAATGCCCGGAATTGTGCGTGAGTGTGAAAAAAGAGGGGGGACGACGAGTGAGAGCGCGAGAAAGAAAGCGAGCGCGAGCCCGCGCGTCTTCTGAAGTCGCGCTTTTCCTCTCAGGGTGGAAGGGAGGGGGAGGGGGGAAACCCACTAGCCTGATTTGGTTCAACACCTTTCCTCATGAAAAGTGGGGGACAGCTGCCTCCAGGCACCAACTTGGCTGCCCCTGGAAGCTGCTTTTTGGTAGTTACAAACAAACAAAAACCCCAGTCCCACTCAGCGGTTAGGCACCTTCCCAAGTACTATGATTTCACTGGGCGGAGAAATTAATTTGGAGCCCAGGAGAGCGGGAGGGGATTGTCAAACCATGATCCCACCTAACCTTAAAATTCGCCTCGGATACACTTTAACCAAATCGAACTCTCTCTTTCCAACATACTTTACATTCTGCAAAACCCCTCCGTCCCGAATTCTTGCCATCCAGTCCGCTCAGGTCTTCTCCGAAGAATTTGCGGGAACATCGAGGGGAGGGGGCGGGGAGGGGTTTGAACCCGCTACGTGAGCTCCCTACTGCCTGCAAAAGACCCCGTCTCAACAGAATTCGTTCACCGGAGGGGCCCCAGAAAGTGTTATCTCCTGGATGGTGGAAAGATCCGTATTTCCAGTGGTTTTGCATATTCAGTATAAGAATTTGCTCTTTTTTTATTTTTAAGGGCGTAGTTATTTGCAACGTGGTACAAATGAGGCCAAGGACTCGGGTCCGAATCCAGAACCCAGCAGTACCAGCCCCCCCCCCCCAGCTCTCTCTCCCCAACACACACGCGCACAAGCACACGCACACAGAATGCACTCCTCACCTTGGCCAGCTGTGGCGCCAACGCAGCCCTGGCTCCCCGACGCCAGGCCGGTGCGCGAGGGAGGGCTGGGTGGAAGAGTACGAGGTTTCGGCCGCGCGCATCCCCGCAGTGGGCCACAACCGCCTGCAAACCCGGCCGCCCGCGCCCGCCCGTCTGCCCGTGCGGGAGTGGGCAGGTTAGGGACCCCGGGCGTAGAGCGTTGCTCCTTGGCACCCTGCTCTGTGGGTTGGGGAACGAGATGAAGAGAGTTCTTTCTTGGGCTCCCAGGGGCCCTCAGCCAATCATGCATTTCCCGAAAGATCTGCGCAACAAGAAGATGAGTGGGCTTCGCCTAGCCCAGACTCGACACTGAGGGGAAAGAATCACAGATCCCGTATGGACGCGCGAGCCCTCTCCACGCAGCCCGCTTCGTAAAGTGCGCAGACCGAGGGCACTAGCAAATTCCCCAGTCGAGTGGTAACCCTGGGTTTCCAGAGTTTGGACAGGGGAGTCTCCCCGGAGTTCCCTGGCGCTGGTCCCGCACAGCCCAGGCCTGAATCAGCGTCTAGGCTACTTAGGAGCTACTCCCACTTAACTCAGCCCTGGCAACGCCACCTTCCCTTGCATGGGGGGAAGGGAAGTAGAGGTGGGTGGGTTAGTGTTTCAGCCTCCAAGGGCAGCATTTCTGAGGGGATTCCCTCTACTGGCAGGACACAACCGCAGCCAAAACAATAAAATATAAAACACACGGACACACACTGCACCAAGGTGCCTGCACTCTACGCTTGCTGGCTGGCTGGGGCGGAGCAGGCACGTGGCTGGTAATTTGACTCCGGCGCCCCTTCATCCC
The DNA here is from genome assembly GCF_949987535.1 of Balaenoptera acutorostrata. NCBI lineage: Eukaryota > Metazoa > Chordata > Mammalia > Artiodactyla > Balaenopteridae > Balaenoptera > Balaenoptera acutorostrata. The sequence continues at coordinate 105,039,511 of NC_080085.1, read as the reverse complement.
CTCCCAGCTACCCCCATCTCCCTTTTGGCAACACCGCCCCCAGGCGCTAAGGCACCTCTACTACAGCGGGGCTCTCCTTCCCTTGCAAGTAACATATTTGTGATTCACCGGTGGCCTTGGATGTCTCCGGTCAAAGAATTGCCCAAAGGGGGGATTTCAGCACCTTTAAGGAAATGTTTGGGAGACTGGCAGAGCCTTGAGGCTCTTGTGTGGGCAGCCACCTGTTTCCACCGATGCTCAAGGCTGGGACTTCTGGGACCCTCCCTGTATGGCAAAGCTGACTCAGGTAAGCAAATCCGAATCGGTTCAAAGATCAGCCCGAAGAATTAGCCAGTCAGCAACAACATAGTGCACAGGACAGGATACTGGGCCTCCATCCTTGCTGCACTCTGACAGAGATTACACACCCTATAATCAAGGGGTGGAATCAAGAACAGGTACTAGGTAGAAAAACAAGTGAGCAGAGACAATCATCCTACCTTCTGGCAACCCACACCTTGGTTCCTGTCAGATACATAATCCTGGAACTGGTGGACATCATATGGGTTGTGGACCAGACCCACAATTACAACTGTAATTGTAGCAGTTATAATTAATATACTTACTGAGTGACGTATCTAGGAACTCAGGGACATGAAATAATGAGTGATTAGAGTGAGCTTGATCAAGAAAAACTTCTCGGAGGAGGTGAATTTTGAGAAGGTTTCAGAAGAAGGGAGGGACTCAAATTCAAAGACCGCAGTGCAGGTGGGGCTCTGACCAGGGAGGGGACTCGGAGGAGGGAGAAGCTGGCTGTATTGGGAAGGGTGGAGACAGCAAATAATTGGGCCCTTCTAGAGCAGAGCATCCTGGTCGTCACGAATCTGGGGTGGAGGAGGGGCACTGCAGAGAGGGAGGGCTGCAGTATTTCTGCAGGGAGGCTGCTGGGGGCAGAGGGGGGCAGGCAGTGCCAGTGACGGGATTCAGACTCTCCCACTGCTGTTGGTTGCAGGGCTGGCTGTTGTTGTCTAAACAGAAAGATACTGGGCGCCAGGTAGACAGGCTAGTGAGAGCCATTGGGGTTGTGACACTAGTTGGCCAGAAAACTTTTAGATCTGGGGAGCCCTTGGGTGTACCCTATTGTAAAAAACCAATTCCATGAGCGTAGCCCATATTTATTCTCACAGTTCCCCCCTACAGCCTTTTTGATTAGAAAGGAAGTGATTCTGAGATGTTGACTCTTATTTATTCAACAAGTATTGACTGCTCACTAGGTATCAGACACTGTGATGGGCACTGTTTTCACATACCTGCTGCTTTATTGAAGTACCTCATGGTGTCCGAGGTTTTTTTGATATGTTGATTTACTAAACAAAATTGGAATAAGATGTTCCTGTGTTTACGGGAACATCTAAGGCAGGCCCCAAATTGTACCCTAATAAGAACAGAACTCTACTTCTCCCTTCTTAAATAGAACAACAGCCAGGAAAATGTCCTAAGTAGACATAGACAAAAGCAGCTAAAAGAGCTGCTTTTTGGGAGCCTGGGCCACACCTTTAGAGGACAGGTGCATCTTGCTCTAAGTAGATGTGACTTTTCAGTCAAATTGACACTAAAGATAAATGGAAGGGGTGATTCTTCACTTTTCAAAAGGATTCACCCTGGGGTTCCTCAAAATGGTCAACTCCCCAAGTGCAGCTAGAAGTAATTTCATTTTACACAATTTTAGTCCTTAGAGTGTAAAATAAGGGGTGACTTGGGGGAGGATGTGAGAGGACAGAGAATAGATATTCAACCTAGTGATGGGAGAGTTTTCTTAGGAATTTTATCCCAAACTAATCCTATCTGGAGGCAAGGCCCCTGTGGAGCTGCAGGATCTCTGCTGGGTTTCTCAACTGACTGGATTTTCAATTCAGCTTCCAAAGCAGGAAAAAAAAATAGATTTTTCAAATGACACCATGTGGTTTGCTGAGTCACTTTTCTGACCTGGCTCCTGTTCTTTTAAGAGTTAGAGTGGTATTTGCAAAGGAGACCCAAGAGCTGTGAATAAGATCAAAAGTCAGTTGGCCGGGAAGGAGCAGGCGAGTGATACCCCGAATTTAGAAAGACTGTATACACACACTCCCCCACATCTAGTCTCTAAGGTGACATGTTTTCCCTGTGAGGTGTTGAGACACTTTTGTGTGCCACAAAGGTACCCTTGTTTCCAGATGTTCCCTCACTCTCTTTGGCCAGTTTGGGGTCGGGGAGGGCTAAGATGGTGTAGAAATGCAGACAGGGATGGGGGGCGATGTCGGTAAGTTTATGTTAGAGCCCCTCTGTGGAGCCAACTGGCAGATTCACTGAGAACTGGCTATCATCAAATGGACTTAGGGATCCTGGTTTGGAGGCTCATTTAAGGTCCCTCGAAATCTAGAGGAGGGGTAACTAACCTTCAGAGAAACAGAAGAAATAAATCCTGCTCCTCCCCCGCCAACCCTTCGCAGTCTGTGTCTCCCTGCTCTGCTCCTCTGTTTACCAGCAGTCAGCTCCCCATCTGCATCCCAAATAGCCCTCTCACACAAAGGGCCCTGATGTCACAGGTGTCTCCAGCGGTCCCGTTGTTTTTCCCCCTGGAGGCTGGACTCAGGCCCCCCAGGAGAGGAGCCTCGTTTCCCAACTCACTTTACCTCTCCTCCCAGGGTGCGATATGGCGCTTTAGTCTGTGGGTGCCTCCAAACGCTCAAGCCACTTCTACATTTCGATGTAAAATGGTCTTGGAACAGTACTGTATTAGAAATGACCCTGATGAGTCACGGCCCTCACTTTCGAGGCTGACGTCAGGGGAGAGACCGCCAGCCCCTCCCACCTCCCTTGGAGCCTTGGGCAGGGACCGCACTGGGAGAGACGAGATGGATGGTGGGGCTCACCCAGGGTGGCACTCCTGATGCTCTTCTTCCCTCGAGGAGGGGGCATCTGCTGGGGGCTGCAGAGCCAGCCACAGTGCCTCCCTCTCAGCACCGTCAGGCCTCCTGGGTCTCCCTGGTTTTCTCGCCTCCCTCCCCCTTCCTTCATCCCCTCTCCCCTCCCTCCCAGTGGTGCAGTCTGGGCGGCTTCAAAGACAGCTGCTTCCTGAGGCTGCAGCGAGGCCTCCCAGAATGGCAGGGTCCTGCGATCAGTCCCAAGTGGCCTCTTTAGGCCCATAAATGACAGCCAAGCCACCTGAGTGGGCAACTCTGTCATAAGGCTCCCCACTAGAGAACTGGACTCTCATAGCAAGTCCCCCAGTTGCTTATTTTTATGAGAACTCCTAGGTGGTAACTCATCCCTGGTATTTTCTGTTGAGAACCCCCTCCAGAAAAAACGCACGCAGAGTGTTGAGCAGTGCTTCATTCCTTAGAAAAAAAATTAAATTCAAAAGCAAGTCTAGATACCATTTTTCTATCTGACTTAATAAGCCTGTTTTCGAAAAAAAATATTGGTTTGCACTATCATGTCCGATAAGCACTGAGTGGGAGAATGGGTTTCTCATCATTTGTATTTATGTCACCCTCACATAAGCCTAAACGGTGTAAGTTATAATCCTCCCCATCTACCTCCCCCGATACATATCTTTGTGGACTAATGGCCTCCAAACACTTACTTAATTACACGCATTTGTTATGTGGCAAATCTTGCCAACACACCATTTTTAAAGTTTATACATGAGGTGGCAAATGTCAGAAATAAATGGAAAAAAAAAATCCCAGTACCTGGCTTGGTTCTGATATTTACACTGAAAATGAAATTTCATATCTCCAGCTTATGAAAAAACCCTTTTTAGTTGCATATTGGCCTTAAAATATTTTCATTTAATATCTCCACAGTATACTTTCCATCTATCATGTACCTTATAATTTGGCTTAAAAAAGAAACACTTCACTAAGTGGGTATGATACATCTTTTATCGAATGTGTTTAGTTTTGTTTTTATGTAACTGGTACAATTTCTTCTGTTGTTTATTTTCAAACTGGAAACGTATATACATTATTGTAAACGTAACACCTGATGACTGCAAAAATCTAAAGCTCCATCCCTTCCCCATAATCCCACTCCCCAGAGATAACCCCAGTTACGAGTTGAAGTAGGAAAGAAAAACCTTCCTAGTGATTTTTTTCTGTAAGTCCATCCCTTCTCCAGCCGAAATGAGCAATTTCAGTTTCTCTGTGTGCTTTCAGGAGCCTTTAATCGGAGGAAACGAAACTCCATCTATGTCACCGTGACTTTGCTTATTGTGTCCGTGTTAATTCTCACGGTGGGCCTCGCCGCAACCACCAGGACCCAGAATGTGACTGTTGGAGGTTATTACCCGGGAGTTATTGTGAGTATCAAAGGCATAGGTAGGTCTCAGTAGCTTGCTGGCTACAGACATTTGGTTCTACTCTGATGGTTTTCAATTCTGTTTGAGTTTCCGTGTTTGCTCAGTTTTCCTCCTTTATATATCTCTACCTTTATATAGAGAAACAGCTCTGGGCTGGTTTCGAAGAGCACTGGACTAAGACTCAGAAGAATCCCAGCTCCATCCCTAACTAGCAGTGTGATCCTGAGCAAGTCATCTCACTCTTTAGGACCTCAGTTTTCTGGTCTAGGACATGTTACTAATTAGCAGTGTTAACCTTAGGCTGAGGTCCTTTCCTCTCTGGGCATCTGCTTTCCTATATATATAATAGGGGTCACCTGACCTTACCTGAAATCTGAGGACCCTTGCAGCTTGACAGTCTGTGACGCACAGCACTGATCTCCAAAGTCATCCTGCCCTCCTCTCAGGAAAAATATGTGGAATGTTTACTCCTCAAATATGTGTATTTATTCATTTACGAATTATATGCATATTCATAAAACATACAAAAATGGAAGTTCAAAAATTAGATTAAAATGAAATACACTTTAATTTTTAATATCTTCATACTAACACTAACTACAATTTCAAGGAGTGATATGCACTTCGCATGAAATCTCATTAAAGATAGTGGCTGTAAGTCGTTATTTCAAATAGCTTACTAGATAATTTTGAATATTTTGGGCTTTCTTCTCAGATATGAACAGATTGTCATGGGCATCGTTGTTTGTTTTTTTTAAATAATTAATTAATTAATTAATGGCTGTGTTGGGTCTTCGTTTCTGTGCGAGGGCTTTCTCTAGTTGTGGCAAGCGGGGGCCACTCTTCATCGCGGTGCGCGGGCCTCTCATTATCGCGGCCTCTCTTGTTGCGGAGCACAGGCTCCAGACGCGCAGGCTCAGTCAGTAATTGTGGCCCACGGGCCCAGTTGCTCCGCGGCACGTGGGATCTTCCCAGACCAGGGCTCGAACCCGTGTCCCCTGCATTGGCAGGCAGATTTTCAACCACTGCGCCACCAGGGAAGCCCATCATTGTTTTTTTAATGTGATCTCACAGTGTGGCTGACAAAGAGCTCACCCTGAGAGTTCCAAGGGTCAGCTCTGTCATTTTCTCGCTGTGTTACGTTATTAGGGTCATCTTCAACTCATGGTTTATCAACAGGAGTCTTTCCAAACTCCTTGTCCATTTTCTTGGGACTAGTTTAGTGAAGACTAGATAAGACTATCCGGGCACACGTAAACTGCCCCACCACCAACCCTTTGCTGCTTGGAGCCTGCCCTCCTCCAGAACGATAGCTCTCGCCTTGTCACCTGACATTCACACCGAGGGAGGGCGCCAGTGACAGTCTGTTCACTGAGTATCTGTAACGCGTTAATTTCTTTCTTATTCTTTTAGATAAACAAAAAATAGGAAACAAGAGTTCAAATAGTTTCTTTCCATACTTAAGTGGATTGTTTTACCCATCCCCGGGCTGCATGCAATCCACTCTGGAAAGCGCTGAACTCTTTGCATACAAAACCTCATTTTATATCAAATCATCACGTTGTATATGAAATGAAATGAAATATATACCATTTTATTTGCCAATTATACCTCAATATAATTGAGGAAAAAAGAAAAGAAAAAGAAAACCAAACAAAAACCTCATTTGGATCTACACACACTGTTATTGAACCCTAAAACCTAACTCTATAGAGGTTGGATCGTATTTTGAATATTAACTAAATGACTTCCCAATTGTAACTGCTAGAGAGCGGGAAGGAAGGTTAGGATGGGTTTTTGTTGTTTACATTTTAGGTTATCAGGGAGGGCAGACGGCTTTGTTGCTGTTATTTTGTTTCTTTTCTTTTTTACTCTTTTTTTGGAGTGGGGGGTGTTGGAAAGAGAAGCAAAGGAAGGGGAAGGGATTAAAGATGGATGCCTTTGACAAACCGGCGCCGTGAGTGACCAAGCCTGACGCCTGTTGCCTAGGTCACCGATTCCGCAGTCAGCCTTCTCAATAGCCCTAGCAGGAGCCGGGGCCTGACACGGGGGCCCAGCTGCTGAAGGCCGCCCGCCCTTCCCGGGAAGTTCCTTCGCAGCTCTTGAGCCGAGCCGAGGGCAGGTGTCCCACAGACACCGTCTGGTGCCCTCTGCTAAGCATGTGATGTGAGAACTCACCCGGTCCACTTCCTGTGGTGAGGCAAGAAAACCAGTCATCAGCAGACTTGGCTTTTATTTTTAAACACAAGAGGGGCGGGGGACAGAGGAAGGGGGGGTAAGATTGCATTTTGGTGGCTTGGGAAAGCAATTTATAGGGTCTGCGTGACTTCGTGGGCTTCAGGTAGCTGCATTTAGTAAAAGGTTTCTGACTGATGAGCAAATGCTCAAGCCAAGATTCAGACTCTCCCTGGGTGAGAGGAAGGTGTTTTCCATGTCACTTAAGAGTAGCAACTACTATTCATGAACGGTGCCTCTGAACCTTCTCTGTAGAATATCTGCCTGTGGGTGGCTGGGTTGGAATACATTAACAAAGGAAGGAGGGCGCGTGATTGTTGTTACTGGAGTACCTGACGTTCAGCTAGCACTGGAAGTTGAAGCAGTGGGGGCGTGTGTCTGTGCGTGTGCGTCTGGCTAAGAGCTAATATGGAAATGTTAATAGGAGAGCCAGCCCTAGCAGTGTGCCCTATGGTTTAACCTTAAATTTTTTGCTTTTATAGTTCCTGTAGATTGTTTCTTTAAAATGGGTTTTAATTATAGGAAGTGAAGGGGGGAAGACTGCAGATTGAAGAGCAGAAAAATCCATTTGAGTTGATAGGTCAGATCATGTTATAACAAATACAATAAACAACTCATACCTCTGAAACAATAAGTGCCTGAGAATCCAGATTTATCCGGGACTGGGGTGCTTTCACTAATTGAATAGTTTGGTTATTAGAGAGGTATTATATAAACTCTAAGCCAGTGGTTTCCCCACCTTGGTGTGTATTTTAATAAACACCCCAGGGGAGTCTAATTCAGGTGGGTCGGCAACCACCTGGAGAACTAAAACACAATAAACAAAGTACGCTTGCAATAAAACCAGAATGAGCAAAATGTGGCATTTTCAGATTCCACACTATCAGATTGGTCAGTTTGAATATAAAGACCATTGTATAGATTTGTGGGAAAATGTCAGGTTATTTGGAACTTTGCTGTTTTAGGACTCTGGTTAAATGTGTACACGAGAATTTAAAATTTTAAAACAAACAAATTGGGGAGCAGTTACTAGATTTAAAGACGACTTAAAGACTACTTACCATACAATTCATTTAAATATTGAGATCTCAGGCATTGAAAAATATAATCGTGTTTGCATAACTCTAAGTCATGCAAAACTTTTCTGAGCCATCTTTATTTTGCCAAACGAGATGCCCTTGTACAGTGAGGTGTATTATGATAGGGTGTTAGCTACTCTACCTGAGCTAGAATGTGGTATCATCATCCTAAGACATGTATGCAACAGGCATCTTTAAAGATGTGCTCATCTGTACAGGCTAAAATGTAAATTTTTTTAAAAATTAAAACCAACACAGAAAGACAAACTGGCTTAGGATTTTTACTGTCCTCGAATGTTCAAGACATAGTCCATTCCAGAAGAGTTCCAGTGAGCTTTCTACTCTGGAGGCCTAAAAAAAGCCAAGAGCCTCAGTTGTATGAAGATGGAAAAGGCAGGGGAGAGAGCCAGCTCCTTCGCTATAGCTCTCTAACCTTACATCCAGGAGAACGAGGCCTCTACATGTGTTTCCCATGCAACCCACAAGATGGAGTTGGCCACCTGATCAGTGCTGAAAGCCTTTCACTCTAGAACCTTCTCCCCCAGCTGTTATACTGCTAGGGCCCACACCAGCCTGGGTTTTCTTTCAGGAAAGAAACCAGGAGCTTCTGTCCCCTTTCCCAGGCGGGGGAAGGGGGGGGGTCCAGTTAATTGAAAATTATATCAGAGTTGCCATGGGGTAGTAGGAGGCAGAGACAACAGGGGTCATTCAAAACAGTCAATTGGCCAGAAACCTTCTCTAGGCCAGCATGGCTTCAGCTTCACACGTGAAGACTCTTGATAAATCCAGCAAAGTTTTGACTAACTTGAATGTTCAGGAAATAGAAGGAGGTCTGGATAGTGGGATTTTGTGGTTTATTGTGAATTAGGCAGAAATTTTTTCTACCTCTTGTTGAAAATGTTTCTAAAATATAAGATCATTCTAAGATAAAGTTCCTAGCATAGTAAGTACATTTCAGAGATGACACTTGAGTCTTGATTTGCTAGATAAGACTAACCTTCATTGGCTTCCTGTTGCCTCCTTAGCATTGTCATTCAAAGCTCTCTGAAGATGCCCTTGGCCTGGTCTCCCACACCTTTCTTTTACCAAAATTGTCAATTCACAGTCCCCTGAACGTGACTTGGGCTGGAACAGCCTCCCTGTGCTCTCTCTCTCTGTTTATCCAAATGCTCTGTCCTATTCCAACTTAAAGACACAGCTGGGACATTTCTCAGCTACTGGAATCCACAGTGGTGTCTACCATCTTTGAACTCCCTACCGTAGATTTCCTTCCACTCATAGTTCTTGGGAAATAGTCACATTCTGCTTTGTGGGATGTTGGGCTATATTCTCATTTAGCTTTGTTTATACAGGTCCACAATCCCTTTTCTGAACCCTTGGGTCAGATGTGTTTGCAAATTTAGACTGTTTTGTTTTGTTTTAAATTTCAGAAAGATAATAGAGTGCATATATCATATATTATCTAACATCCCAGTGGGGTCTTGAGATATACCCCATAATCAAGCACCTTCATCTTTCTACAATAAACTGAATTTTTACACTAAGTAGATAAACATTATAAAATAACCTCACGTCAGTTCAAGGTCAGGTTTTGCCACCAAGTTAGTTACCAAAAACCCTTTTGGTTTTAAGAGCTTTGTTGATTTCAGGATTACAGAAAGGGATTGTGGACCCATTATCTAGTTACAGCTCCTCGAGGCTGAGTCTCGTTGGTCTTGGTATCATACCCCACCCCGCTTCCTGGCCTCCAGATCACAGGTCTAGCAGAGTAGATGTCCAATTAATACTTGTTGAATGATTAATCCATTTGCACCTCAGTCCCAGTGGATGGGAATAGGCATAAATTATAGGGTGCAGCCTAAAAAGAGCTCTTGAATCTGAGTTCTAATGATTTGCCTTTTTTTCTTCTACAAGTGGAGGGCAGCCAAAACAAAGCAAACTGGTTATTTGTTCAGGTAATGGGAAGTCAAGATGGAGTTCCAAAGGTCTGAACATTCCATGATTCCGGGCAGTTCTCGAGCGAGGACCACAGAGCTTACCTTTCTGAGGCCTCAGGAGAGCAAACAGTTGATTAGAAGCAGCTGCCCATTTTCAGGAAATTCTGTTGATTTTTCCTTCTTTACTTTCACCCCCTCAGCTCTTCCTCAAATAGGACTTCTCGCTCCATCCTTACAGGGAACTTCTTCCCTGGGGGGCAGCGGTGAAGGTCACTATTCTGCTAACACTGACCACAAATACAGCAAAGTGTGGCTGGAAGAACACCAGCTGTTAGGGAATCTGAGGGCTCGTCCTGGCCCTGCCGTGAACTTGCTGTAAGAGGGGACGAGTCCATACAATTCTCTAGGCCTCCGTTTTGCTATCTATCAAATGGGAATGATATGAGCTCCACCGAACTCCCTAACATGACTGTGACCAAGGTAGAGGGCAAGCGCTTCTTTAAATTCAAATGCTTTTCAAATGTAAGGTAGTTTTAGTGATACTGGTGACTTAGTTCATAAACCTGTCATCCAGATGAATGAATTCTTCCAGCGAGGACTCAGTTGATATTAGTTCCCCACCTGGTGAACTCTACCTGTCTTTGACCCCATTTATCCCCTCTGTGAGATCTGAGAACGACCATGTATATGTATTTAGCAGCCTACCTTATGCAGGTCACGCTACGTACATACCTTATCTCATTTAATCCTCACAGCAGTCCTGTGTGGTCAGGACCATTATGATTCCCATTTAATAGATGAGGAAACCGAAGCACAGAGTGGCTAAAGAACTAGCCCAAGGTCACACAGTTTATAAGTAGCAGAGCCAAGGATATAATACAAAATGAATTATTCTCTGCTCCTTCAGCACTTTGTTTCTACCTCGCCTGTGGTCCTTAAGTCACAGTCTGTCTCTCCCTCACTAGACTATGCACTCCTGCAGGGTAGGGGCCATATCATTTATTTATCTCCCAAAAGTACTCAGTGAGTGTTAGAAAATGGAATGCGTTGGAGTGGAATAGAAATGGAATGGAAGGAAAGGGGAGGGAACTGGATGAAGTAACTGGTTGGCCTGGGATTTCCAGTCCCAGAGCACCTTGTCTTTCCAGCCAATTCCATGAGACTTCAGGCCACCTCTTCCGGTCACTGCCATCAGAGAGTTATTTAAGAGTGTCAGGAAGAGCGAGTGTCTTTGCTTCCCGTCTTAAGGCAAAGACTGCTGTTGAGGCTCAGAAGAACATTCAGTGAATATCTGTGGAAACAGATGAACTGCTCAGTGAAAGGACTTATTTTCCATGTAAGAAACTGCCCTCTGACTTTCTTTCAGTCTCCACAAATGGCCCAGAGTGTCATAAGCACAGGCTATTCATGGAATTCTTCCTGAAAAATAAAAGCTGTGCAACATATTGGGAGGGGAGATAAGACAGAATACGAAACTCTTATGAAATAGAGCAAATAATGATAGGATTTGCCAGCTCAAATCAGGTTAGAGCTGCCCCAAAGTTAAATGTCTTTAAAAGTAGTAATAATAATCACTAGAACAAGAACTCGTATTTACTGAGTACTTACTGTGTGCCAGGCCCTGTGCAAAGTTCTTTGACTGTATTATCCTGGCTAATCCTTACAAAAATCCTATAAGACAGCTACTACTCTGGTCCCCATTTTCCAGATAAGGAAACTGAGGTTTAGAGAGGTCAGTCAGTTTGTTCAAGTCCCACAGCCATGAGTGGAAGAGCTGGGGTTAGAAGCCAGGCTAGTCTGATGACCAGGTTTTAATCACTATACTTCATCACAACACATTTTAATTACATTTCAAATAAGACCAGGCGGGAGACAGACATAGTTTAACCGCTGAGTGAGGATGTTCCCGGTAGAGTCTGGGACGGCATGGGTTACACCTTCATGCTCTTCAGCTTCTATTTCTCGAGAGGGGTTGCTGGCCGAGTGGCCCTGCAGAATGAGTCCTTGGAAATTTGTATTCACTCCTTCCCTTCATTCTCTTTCATGCTTGGGTTTCTGAGGTAGGCACCCAGTCCCCCTACACTGCCCCACCAGGCTCCTGCCCAGCCCTTGGGTCCATTAGATTTCCAAGACTTGGTGTAAGGCTTGGGGGCCTCAGACTGAAAGAGATGTCCCTGTGAGCCAAGGTAAGGCGGCAGATGGAAAGCCAGATCCTTAGTGAGGCTCAAGAGAAATGTAACTACATTGCTGGACTTGTGTTAAGATTTATTGGTCCATTCCCACCACTTTTTACTTCTTCCACTTTCACCCCTGACAGCAGCCATCGGTTAGTGATCATTTTCAGCTGCGAATGGCAGACTCAATCCACTAATGGCAGAACTGAGAGCAAAGTGGAATCTGCTACCCCGAGCCATCATCCCAGCCGCTTAGACGGGGAAATTGTTTTTCAGGGTTTTACACTGCCATTTCTATTCACCCTTTAATGAATGCTTTCTGTCCATAAATGAAGCAGAGATGGAAGAAGAGGTGAATAAGTGCTAACATAAATTGCAGTGGGTCAACCACAAATACAGGCTTTCAAAAAAAATAGTTCTTTTCTTTTTTTTTTAAGTCTAGGTTAAGGTGCTTGCTGATTGCTAAAGTACTTCCTGGGTTTGATTAGTGTGCCTGATGCATCAAAAATCGCTATTTCAAACCTTTATTTTGTAATTCGTGCATCAGGATAGAAGGTCTGTTTTCAAAGAAAAGATAAAGATCAGAATATCATGCGTGCTTTTCACCATTATCCGTCTCTTACTGACTCACCAGTCACATGCTAGGTAATGGATATTGAAATTGATATAAGCAGGCTCTGAAAAGCTATGGTTGACTTTTACTTTTAGCTTCTGGGCGCACGAGTTTCTTTTTAGGTGTGATTCATATCTACGAGGAAAAATTGGCAAATGGTGGGAGAAATACTTTTCTTACTCATACTGTATTTGTGTGAGTAACAGCTGCACGGGTTTAGCATCTGTACCCCGGGTATTTTCTGTTATCCTGAATTGTATCCCAGGGGTGGAACGACCGTGTGGTCAGGCTAACCATCTTCCCACGTGCTATCTGTGCCATGTTGCTTTGCAGCTCGGCTTTGGATCGTTCCTTGGAATCATCGGATCAAACCTCGTGGAGAACAAACGGCAGATGGTAAGTTTTCATTGCTGTAGAATCAAATTCTTCATCTGAAAAAGCTCAACATTTCTGTGGATAAGTGACACATTTCTTAAGGTTGCCCAAATTGTGCCACAAAAGAAACAGCTACTTTACTTTTCTCCTAAGCCTCCGGGGAACTTGTTTTAAAGTGACCCTGTGGTATGGGACTTGTTCTCACCCTGCCTGATGTTCCCTCAGTGGCCCAGCTAGTCTCCTTAAGTCACAGGGATGGAATTATCTGGATCTTGCCTTTTGCTTTTCTCCTCATTCGCAAAGGAGTGCGCCAGCCTATCCAGTCAGGCCAATTGTCCTCGCATCGGATGCCTTTGCTTCTTTGATTCCTGCTGCTGCAGCCCTGGCTCACTGGTGACCCTCACACCTTCCTCTCTGATGCATAATCTTGGAGAGGAGTTTTCGCAGAGGGTTCCTGCCTTTTAGGAGATTCCAATCTAGGGGACTTTAATTAACAGAACAAATATATTTAGGGCGCAAGAAGACGAAATGAAATTACGAAGCCAACCTCAAGTATTCCCATTACCCATACATAGTTCAAAGCTAAGTATGTGTAAGGTTGAGAGGAAGGGTACGCATATAACAGGAGGTAAAACTCACAAAGTTCTATGTCCGAATGGGGGCCCGCAAGGGCAGGCTGTTGTATTTTCCTGCTTCAGGCTGAGAAGGGTTCCTAGAGGGCAAGAGAAGATGGTACAGACCGAATTGCAAGCATATTGCAGTTTTATGGGCTTGTAAATCAAGATGCCTGGTGAGTGGTCAGATGGTGGACTGATTAGGCTTCCCCGTACAAGTCACTGTGGCATCTAGACTGATGCTAGGGTCTATTTAACAGCAAGTTTAATCAGATAACGTAATAGCTCCAGGGACAGGGAACTCTAACCATGTGTTCTCCCCCCAGCAATGTAGGGAATCGCCCTCAGGGGGGTTCTAATAGTTCTCTTCTTCCATTTCACCTGGGCTCTCCGCTGCCAGTTGTGTTTGCACTTTGGGTTTAAATTATTCAAAATGACAAGGGAGCTCTAATTGTAGAGCTGATCATCGCATAGCTGATAATGCCAATTTCATGACATCTTTCATCCATTATTTACCAACTCTCTGTAGTGCTGTGAAGTGAGATTTATGGGGCGAGGTTTCTGAACAACTCCCAAAGGAGATCAGTATTACCTTCTAGCCTGTGAGATGGGAGGCTAGCCTCTGAGATGGGAGGCCACCTTAGGGTGGCCTTGACTTTGATTTCCTCCTTCTCCCTGGGGAGCAGCTTAATGCCATGCTATTTCTCTACTTTACCCCCCAAACACCTCAAAGAGGGTGTTTTGAGGGTCAACACGGGCAGATGGTGGGCTTAGGCAGTACCTATCCCTGCCCCTGGTTACGCCTTGAAACACCTAACCCCACGTTGGGTTGTAGTATCACCCTTGTAATGGAAGACAAATTATTAGGAAAATTTCTGTTATCTAACACGATAGGAGAAGAGGGCAGTCTGGTTCCAGCAAACATTTCTCTTACTTGAATGTTTTCGTATGTACCACACAGAGTTGATCAATTTCAGAGACTTCAACCCCTGTAAAATGTCTTTGACACCTAAGCCGTAATAAGTTGAGTGTTCTCTTTCTTCAGTGGTGCAGGGCCATGTAGGGTTGTGCAGGGCCTCAGAATCATCCCTTCTTCATCATTGCCCACCATGAGGGCTTGGGAAGAACACTGGACTAGGAGTTGGTGGGTACAGGCTCTTCCATAGACTGGATAGTGACCTTGGACACACCACTTACCCTCTCTGAGCCTCCAATTCCACAAATAATAAAATAGGGGGTGGGACTTCATGATGTCAAAGGTCTAACATTTTTCTGAGTCTGAGAATGGAAGAGCCATGCAGTCTAATTCCTCAGCCTCCTCTTCCTTGGGCGCTCATAGACTCATGGAGTGAATTTCTTAGCTTTCCCTGAAAATGTAAGAAGTGCTTCAATGGCCCCTTCTCCGCGTCCCCCTCCCCCTGCTCCCACTCATGCTGCGTGACTGAAAAGGGCATTCACACTTCACACGGGGTGGCAGGCCAGAGTTCTGCTTTGGCTGGCGGTCTCTTGGGGATCGCCTTGTCTCCAGAAGCAGCGAGAGTGGAAGGCTAACAGACACTTTTGCTTTGTCCCCCACCCCTACTCCCACAGCTGATGGCTTCCATCGTCTTTATCAGCTTTGGTGTGATTGCAGCCTTTTGTTGTGCCATAGTCGATGGGGTCTTCGCTGCCAGACACATTGTGAGTATTTTTAGTCCTGGGTTAAAGTAAGTGGGCAATACAACAAGGCTTCATCGAGTGTGTGTGTGCTGGGTGTGTGCTAAGGGCTGTGAGGGGTACAGGAGAGGGAGGTGACATCACCGGCCTCAAGGAGGTGATGTCAAAATGAGGACATCCCTGGACACACACGGGCATCTAGAGAAATTGGTCTAAGCTGGGCATATAAACTCTAAGTGCCCAAGTGGTTTACCTTGGATCAGAGCAGGCTTCCCAGTGGTGGAGGGGTTGGAGCTAAGCCTTTGTTGACATGTGGGTGAGATTTGGAAAAGTCAGAGACAAGGGCCAGGGGACTGGCTTGGAATTGGTGTTGGGAGTGAGGAGGTAGGGAGAGAGCCGCAGGAAGCCACATGACTTCCTGAGAGCCTTGGAGGTGGCAGTAGCTGACCTCCCCCACCTCCAACAGTGACAAGAGCAGCCCATGAGGACAGACACCTTTTCTAGGATACCTGAACTTCGCTGTCTTCATGGCTGGAGAGGAGTGATGTGATTGGGATCCGGAGAAAGCCCCAGAGCTGGAAGTCTCCAAAACGAGCCCAGTCCTGGAGCTGAGGCGCCAAATGCTTCCTGTTCTGGAGAAGCTGTGCCTCGAGTAAGGCTACTTTACTCCTGAAACCCAAACCTGTGCTCCTTCTTGGAGAAGCCTGGGATTCGGGTCCTTCCCACAGGGCTCCCTGCAGGAGCCCTCACCCCTCGGTCGGCGCTTTCCATCTCTTACGATTCCAGATATCTGGCCTAGGGCCGCCTTCTCCATTGGGCTCAGTAGACAACAGTGCCTGTGACCCATGGACTTTCAGGGTCCCAGAAAAATATGATCATTTCTTTTCAAGTCAGAGGAAAAATGATGAACTTTTAGGCCAAAAAAAAAGTTTTCACACATAATAGAAATTTGTCTTTATACCAATGCAGTCATAAGATATAATCAAAATAAATGAAATATCATTTTCAACAATTTTTAATGGAGGAAGCTGTCCACAAAATGCAAAAGTCCCAGGGAGGTCATAGTATAGCCCTGATCTGGCCCACAAACCCAAATCGAGAGCAAGCCAAGCAGCTTACTGAGCTGCCACAAAAACCTCAGATACTCATTTTTTCCCCCAAGTGAACCAACATTGAAAATGAAAACATCCTATGAACTAGTTGGAATTATATGTTTTCTAAAACAATTGAATTAGAGAAAAATTGTATTATCAGAATATTGTGTGGATCAATCATATTTTATTCCATTTCAGTCGTTGGCTAATAGTGCAGGTCATCCTGAGGGAGTGTCCTGGGTATGGATGGATCTGGGAAAGGATGATTTGCAACATTATTATTTCAATCCCAACTTGCTCTTGGACTCTCCTCCTAGACATAAGAGTCAGTCCCTCATTTGCCAAGATTAGTGGAATTCCTATGGTCAGTGCTGGCATGTCAGGAGATAATTACTGGGCAGGGGGAAAAGTATGGGATGGAAGAGAGAAGCTTTTTGCCCAGTTTTCTTTTGGAGTCAGGAATATGTCGGCCCCTATATCAGACTCATCCCTTTTGAGTTTAGCTGAGAGAGCCATCTTTTTCTTCATCTTTTTCTTTTTGAAAAGGCAAGTGACACAACAGGAACTTGTAACATCCACTATCCTACCACCCTAACATAGCAATTCTATTACATATGCAATTTTTGCATATTACCCTCTGAGTATATACCTATTTTTGTAGCATGCTTGTAGACAATCATAGTATGTGTGCTATTTTGTTTCAATATGCCTTAACATCTATTATCTCATTTGAGACCCACAGCAATCCTGTGAGATATGTAGGGCAGGTGTTATTATCCCCATTTGACAAGCACTCTTCACTCTGAGGCAGTCTCCATGGCAACGTAGGCCTAGTGGCCAAGAAGCCTGCAGTAGATTTTCATGGCATCATGAGCTAAAATGGCTTCCTCCTTTTCCCTCCTCCTCCCACTCCTAATGTTTTTTTTTTTAAACATCTTTATTGAGATACAGTTCACGTCCCATATAATTTACCCATCTGAAGTATATAATTCAGTGGCTTTTAGTACATTCACAGGTATGTGCAAACTATCACGTCAATTCTAGAAGATTTTTCTCATCCCCCAAACAACCCCATACCCTTTAGCTATCACTTCCCTATTCCCCCTGTTCCCCCAAGTCCTAGGCAACCACTAATCTACTTTCTCTATAGATTTCCCTATATTAGTTAACATTTCCTGTTAATGGCATCATATCATATGTAGTCTTTTGCAACCTGACTTTTTTTACTTAGTATAATGTTTTCCAGATTTATCCATATTGTAGCATGTATCATTGCTTCCTTTCTTTTTATGGTCTAATAATATTCCATTGTATTGATATACCACATTTTGGTTATCCATTCACAAGTTGATGGACATTTGGGTTGTTTCCACCTCTTGGCTGTTATCAATAATGCTGCTATAAACATTTGTGTTCAAGTTTCTATGTGGACATATGTTTTCATTTCCTTTGAGTATATACCTATGATTGGAAGTACTGGGTCATATGGTAACTACGTTTAACCTTTTGATGAACTGCCAATTTTCCAAAGTGACTGCACCGTTTTACATTCGCACTGGAAGTATCTGAGTGTGCCAGTCTCTCCACATCCTTGCCAACTCCCGTTATTATCTGACTTTTTAATTCTAGCCATCCTAGTAGGTATGAAGTGGTTTCTCATTGTGGTTTTGATTTGCATTTCCCTGACTCCTAAACTCCTCAAGGTTTTGATCACTGGCCTCATCCAAAGGCAATGGGAGAAAAATCCAAATTATATTTATTGGAAGTTTCTTCCAGCTTCTGAGTCTAGGCCGTCTGTACCTCCTGCCGTTAGTGGCTTGCAGTAGAGCGTTTGATTCGGGAGGTTGGGGTAAGGCTTTGAGAACACCTTTTTGCCTACACTGTACCTGTCCTAAGACATCTGCCAGCCCTCACTGGTACCCAGACAGTTTTGAGGGAGAAGGCTTTATTAATCTATGGTGATGTCTGTTGGCCAGTTTAAATGAAAGGCACATTTGGATCCCAGCACCGCTCGGGTGGGTTAGAGCCAGCCTTTCCTGTTGTTGGGGCCCTTTAACCTCCTGGTGCCCTGTCCTTTGGCTTGGGGGCATATGCGCTTCCCCTTAAGACCTACCTCCTGACCCCCCTCTAAATGTGTCTCATTCCTTCTCTCTCTTGTCTCCAGTTTCCTTCCTTTCCCCTCCCCGAATATAGCAATTAACTAGCTGGGAAAATCCCTTTCCCTCCTCGTGCCACAGTCTCTCCTCTTCCACCTGGATGTGATAGTAACTTAGTTGCCTCTCAGGGTTAACATGAGGATGGTATGAAATAATGGGTGTGAACGCGCCCTGAGAGGGCCTCACCCAGAGCACACTGACACTCAGCAGAAAGCAGTCTCGTGGCCAGCCCTCCACTCCGGAGCTGCTAGCCCTTCGGATGTAAAAGGCTGCCTTGGCTAAGTGGCCTTTTCTTACCTCCCAGTCACATGGGCTTGTTCCTCCCCTGGGGCCTCAGTGCACAAGAGCATCCAGAGGCAGCATATGGGGGACCATCACACACACACGTCTGTCTTCATTTAGGCAGTTGGTGGCTGAATGCTCTTTGCAGAACCAGGAGGTCAGGAGGGCTACGACCAGCACATCAAGCCTCCCCTTCGGCAGGATGATGATGACTTCTGCCACTGCCCAAACTCGGAAAATAAACCCTGCCGGCAGTGACCATAAGAACCCTCATTCCTTTCCAGCCTGACTCCAGGCTGAGCCCACAGGGCAGTGTACTTTCAGAACATGGAGCGGTCAGGACATTCATGTAGAAGCAGCTGATGGAAGGTCCTAGGTCCTTGACGGGGCAGCAGGCAGGGAGGCAGGAGGCACTTGGGTGTCAGGCACAGGAGATGCTCAATCACATGTGTGGGGAAAAGCAGCCACCAGGATTATTGAAAACGGTGAGAGAAGTGGGTTTAGGGGGAAGGAGGGGCAATAGATAAACTCCCTCTGCCAAGGTGCTTTTGGCCAAGTTCCAAAGGTCAGTTTGCATAAACTGCTTGTCCTGTGCTAACCTGCTTTTGGTCGAAGCCCCCTACCAGTCAGGGGATGTTTAGTGTCCCCCGGAAAGTGGGCAGCATCCGCTGACTGACAGTTTCCAGGTAGCACTGGATTGCACCTCTCTGTTCTACCCCAGTCCCTGTGTCTGAGCGCTCCCTCACCAGGAAGCTGCCCAAGTCAGCAGCGTTAGTCAACTGTCCTTGAGCCCCATGTTAGTTTTCTGGGCTTCAGTGGTATTTTTGGAGTTCACTGTCTTTAATCTGTGTAGTTGAGTGAAATTGGCTCATAGTTCAGTTGAGTTAAAATCTCCAGCAGGCTCCATGGCTACCCACCCCACTGGGGCTCGCTTCCTGAGCTCTTCCTTCTGAAAAAGCTGTGGCAATGACAGCAGGGTGTACGCGTCAGCCAGCCCTGGTCCTGTCCCCAGGTGATAATGGATCCTCATTGTTGGAGCTGGCCTCCCTCCGACTGGGAGTGTGATGTTGCAATAACTTGGAGTTTTGACTTTTGTTCCCTGGGGACTCTTTGCAAAGAGACAAAGACTAGAAATAAAAGAAAACCAGAGCGGAAATTTCAAGAAACCCACTTCTCAGTCAATTTCCTAATTTCTCATTAACCAAGTGGCCCAATAGAAAGCAGTTATTAGAACATTTTTATCTGATCCTCACATTCTCAGCCTCCCTAGATGGGCAGCTTTCAGAAATCAACCCAACTCACTACCTGCTCTGGGGAGTGTGTGTGTGCGTGTGTGTGTGTGTGTGTGTGTGTGTGTGTGTATTCAAATCTTTTATTACCAGTCAGAGCACCTGCTGCTCTATTTTCCAAAGCCAAAACCCATTTGGTTTGGTGTTTCCGTTTCCAGGATCTGAAACCACTCTATGCTAACCGGTGCCACTATGTGCCCAAGACATCCCAGAAGGAAGCTGAGGAGGTAAGAGCCAGAAGGAGGCTGCACGTCTTACCTTTGGGGAAAGTCTCCTGTTCTGCCTGGAACCCCCTTTCTTTTACTCTTTTTCCCGGGCCTACAGCTTGCTACAAGGTATGTTTAGTTGATTTGTTCAGTGGGTCAGAGCACAGTGCTAATGGGGCCACGGTCATAGGTTAGAGCCTCATGAGGCCTAATCAGATTTACTTTGTTCTGTGGCCACAGGCTGCCCCTCTGACCCCAGCAGGCAGCCTCTCAGTGTGTGGCTTTGATCCCGAGAGGGACAGATGAAGAGTACAGAGGCCACAGGGTAGGTCCCTCCCCCATGTCTGTGGATGACGGTTCAGCTGCCTGGACTTGATGTCCAGCTGGAAGAAAAGTGGGAGCCCCACCAAGGCAGCAGGCCTGGACCGGGGAGACAGAGTTTGAGTCCCACACGTGGGAGGGGTCAGGAAGCCAAACGAGGGTCACTGAGAAGCCTGGTCCACTTTGAGGCTCTGGGGAGGCCTGGGCTGGAGGCCTGGCCCCTGTCATGACACGCCCAGAGGCCAGTCTGATGATGCTTGAGTGGACACATGAGGGTGTGTCTCTCCTGCCCCGCACGGCTCTCCTTGGGTTCCTTGTTGCCTCACACAGAAGCAGAGGCAGTGGGCGGTGAGGTGAAGCTTGGTTCCAGGTCATTTTTGGAGAGCTTTCATTTCAGCTCACAATCACCTCTCTCCAATCCAGAGAGCCCTTTAATATAAAACTCTACCATGTGCTTCTAGCAACCTTGACCATTTGGTTCTCTATTAACTTCAAATTGAAAGTCAATGCGCCCCCCCCCCGAGAATAGTTAGAAAAATGGTAAACTTGTGACTGTTAGAAAAAAGTGGCGGGCTCCCCTGGTGGTGCAGTGGTTGAGAATCTGCCTGCCAATGCAGGGGACACGGGTTCGAGCCCTGGTCTGGGAATATCCCACATGCCGCGGAGCAACTAGGCCTGTGAGCCACAACTACTGAGCCTGTGCGTCTGGAGCCTGTGCTCCGCAACAAGAGAGGCCGCGATAGTGAGAGGCCCGCGCACCGCGATGAAGAGTGGCCCCCGCTTGCCGCAACTAGAGAAAGCCCTCGCACAGAAACGAAGACCCAACACAGCCAAAAATAAATTAATTAATTAATTAATTTTTAAAAAACTTCAAAAAAAAAGAAACAGGCCTTAAAAAAAAAAGAAAAAAAAGAAAAAGGTGGCAAGTGGATATAAAATGGTGACTGCATTGCATAACTTCAGGGGAAGCTGTTTTCCTTAACATACGGTGTGAACAGTGCCATCCACTTGCCCCATTTTCCTTACCCAGTCACTAGTTTACCATTTTTCTAACTATTCTTGGGTTAGAACGGAGTAGAAAGATGTGTGTGCCAACAGCTTATCAGAAAGGCATGAGTTTTTGGATGAAGGACCCAATATAGAAAAAAGTGCATGTTTACCACCAATATTCTCTATAACACAGTGAAACAAATTTACAAGCACTTCATTGCATCCATATGGGGCGGGGGAGAGCCTGGAAGATTTCTCACAAATAAGAGACGATAAATGGAAGTTAATTTTTACATCTTTTTTGCAAACTCGAGATGTGTAAAATGTCATTGCTGTTCTCTGGATTTCATCGTGTTCGCATTCTTGTGTTAACTTGGTGACTGTAAAAATGTTAATAATGACTTCCATAGGTTCACTTGTAACCCTGGTCCCCCTAACCCTATTTTTCCTATATAAGGTCATAAGTTCCTCAACCAAAAATTCTCCTTCCGCGAGGGTTATGAGGAACCTTACCCAGGCAGCTCGAGAGGTACTATTGTACTTCAGAGTGCATGTGATGGCCCCTCTGTCTTCCTTCCCATCTGGTCCCCTTTTCCCCATACCCTGATTTCCCGCCCCTTGTATCCTCATTTCCTACCATCCATTTGTTCTTCTGTCCGTCCTTCCATCCGTCCTTCCTCCTCTCCATCTCCACCCTTTAGGGATGGGGCCCTGAGGGCTGTAGCTGAGACTGCACGTGAGCCCAGCTCCCCAGTGACTTGCCTCACACATGAGTTCAGCCAGCCACCTGCCCAGCCCCATTCTGCCCGTGCATTGGTGTGTTCATTTCACAGCCATCCTTACCGTCTCCATCAGTCACTAACTCACAGTGCCAATCCCAGAGGGTCCCGCCTCCCATCCAGTGCCAGCTCACCTCCTCACTGTGGTGTGTCCCCAGGTGAACTGCCCTCACCTCAGCCGTGGATTCTGCACACCTCGCATCCGGGGCAACACCTGCTTCTGCTGTGACCTCTACAACTGTGGCAAGTGAGTGCTGAGCCCCTGATGGTTTGACCACAGTGGGCACGAGCAGGGCTAGGGTCGGGGAAGGGCGCACGGTAGGGATCAGAGAAGTAGAAGACATTGGTCTTCAAAGGATTTCAGCTGACATGCATTACTTGCCTTCTCTGTGCCAGGCATCATGCTAGGTGCTGTCAAGTATCTGATCTCATTTAATTCTTACCTATGATGTATGTAGAATTATTATCCCCATTTTACAGATGATAAGACTGAGGCTCAGAGGAAACAGGTAGTTCAAGGTGACACAGAGTTCGAAAATGGTAGAGGTTGGGTTCATACTCAGTTCTGTCTAAGTCCAAGTTCAACAAATAGCCTGACTCTGTTCCAGACGCTAGAGATTCAGCAGCAAACAAAACAAAATTCCTTGCCCTCACAGAACTTAGATTTTGGTGCTAGTTCTGCTACAACCACTCTGGCGCTCTGCCCTTCAATTGTTAAAACATCATTTATTCTCTTTCAAGACATATTTAGGTGCCAGGAATACAGAGAGTCCTGCGGAGAAACTCGCAGACTAGCAGGGATGACCGACCTGTGAGCCATTGATTACAGTCTAGTGTGAGAAGTGCGGTGCGGATCTGGGGATGTACCGGAGACCCTCTCTATGCAAATGACTGGAAGTCAGAGTCGCTGGGGGCAAAGAGGGGGGGCGTGTCAAGGAGGAGGGGATGTGGGAGCTGAGACTTAAAGGATAAGGAGGGAGTTAGGAAACAAACCCAAGTGGGGTGGAGGTGGGCAGGGTCTTCCCAGAAGTTGTGGGGGAGGTGAGGGCAGAGTGCTGGTCACAGATCAGATCACGGAGGGCTCACTGGCCATAGGAATGCCTCTGGAATTGACCCTGTGAGCAACTGGGAGCCATTGAAGGGTATAGCGTGGAAGATGGATTTGAGTGATTAGAGACTGGAGGCTACTAGGGGGCCACTGCAAGAGTCCGGGCCAAAGGGAACAGAGCCTAGATTAAGTTGGTTTGGGGATGGTGGAAAGCAAGGAGTACTTTTAAGAGCAATTTAGAAGGT
Source organism: Balaenoptera acutorostrata (assembly GCF_949987535.1). NCBI lineage: Eukaryota > Metazoa > Chordata > Mammalia > Artiodactyla > Balaenopteridae > Balaenoptera > Balaenoptera acutorostrata. The sequence goes on along the minus strand of NC_080085.1, from coordinate 105,016,100 downwards.
GGAATAGACAGGAATGCGTGAGCAGGTGATGCAGAGCATAAGTGAATGGCCCTGTACACGGGGTCTGTCAGCCAGTGCCTGCCATGCACGTATTTTCTTTCAGCTCTCAGTGCAGGGGTGCTGGGGAGGGGGAGGGCGGAAGGGAGGGAGGAGTTGGCAGAAGGGGCCTGGATGGAGCTAGGTCCAGAGGGGTCAGCTGGGTGCACCCCTCCTCACTCACACTCCCTACTCATGGTTTTGGGGGGCCAGTTTCTCCGGTTTGAGGATTAAAGACCTGACAGACCAGAGGCAGTGGGGCGGGGGGAGGAGAAGGGGGGACTCAACGCCAGCCCTTTTACTTTCTTTGCTAGCACCGGTCTCATTTCGGTCTCATTTCGTTAAAAGGTTTGGCGGTGGAGGAAGAGAAACTTAAAGACTCAAATGAGGTTTGGGGATTATCTGGGAGATTCAATTATTCATGTTGTAATAATAACTAACACTTGTAAAGGACTTCCCTCCTTAGCGGTGATGGAGAGCTGGCTATAATTGTACTCCCTGAGCCCATCCTTCCAAAAATGATCAAAGGAATGTAAAATAGGTCCTAGGGGAATTGGGGTTAGTTTGCTATCTTTCCTCTTGCCTCCCCGTGTCCATCCCCCTCCCCCTGCTCAGTCCTCCCCTCTGTTTCCCCCCCCCTCCTTTTGACACCCTGTCCTCTGGCTAGCTCTCCTCTCCCCTCTCCTTTCCCTTTCCGTTCTGAGATCCCAGGAGGAGAGAGGAGGCCCGCTGAGAGGGCTGAGAAGTGATTCCTTATGGGCACACCTTTCTCTCCACAATTAGGTATGTTTCTGAAAAAGGTCTGAATAAACTAAATCCTACTTTAAATTCCATTTAGCTGAGCCCTTAGGTGAATTTTTTTTTAAGTGGAGACTCAGGCCCAATTTATCTTCCTGTCAATCTGAACTTCATAATAACTGACTTTCTTAAAGCAAGTCATGCCAGGATCGTCTTCAAGGCCCTAAAGGAATTCTATGAGGAGCTCTGCTAAACTCTGGGCTCCCTAAAGGCAGCGAACACAACTTCATCTTATCTGTATCCTCAGGCCCCGGCACAGGACCGGGCTTGAATGAAAGACCTGATGACAAGGGAGTGACGTGTGTTGAAAAGGATCAAAAAGAGGAACACCCTTTTCCCCAGGAAAATAAACTATTGGACCAGACAACTAAGAGGGTTCATGGGGACACTGCCCCTAACAACCTTTGAGCTGGAAATGCTGTTCACCTACCTGATGCCTGGGGACCAGCCTCAGGCGGCGATCGAGGCCTTGCCCAGGTCTGTAGCGTTGAGATTCCAAGGGCAAAGCCACTAGAAAACCACTTACTGAGCTTTTCATCAGGAAACAGTCCCATGCGGTCAGAAAGCAAGGCCGCGAGACTTAAGAGGTGATGGTCCTACAATAGAAGGAAAAGAGTTTCCTTGACCCGAGACTTTTTCCAGCCGGCTCGAAGGAGACCTAATCTCCAGGCCTAAATATAGCTAGCTGCAAGCATTCTGAGGCTCGGAGACTTTAATTTTGCCGAATGCGTATTTTTTTTCCTCACATGAAGCCTATTTTTAATCAATTGCCAGCTCCTCTAGTCCATTTCCTGGAAAGGAGGCCAAGAAAAAAAAAAAGTGGGAACAAAAACATCAGGCAGTCATTTGTATAGCGCTACGGAAACAGAGTTTCTGCTGTCCCCTCGAAGCCACAGACCTTCTTTGACATCAGGGGCAGCGAGGTTTTAATACCAAACATAGATGATTCCATTTCATCCTGTGCAGGAAGGTGGTTTCTCTAGGACGCAGCTCTGCAGCAGCTGCCTTTCAGCCTTCACTCAGCTTTGGAGAGATCAAGTCAATATCACTGGTTTTCGGTGTGTAACCTAAAGGAAGTGAAAGGAAATGGGGGTGGTTTGTGAACTGCTGCAGCTGGTGATGAATAAAATGAAAGATGATAGCTCACTTTCATCCATTCCTCCCTTTGCCAAACTTTTATTGAGCTCCTACTGTGTGCCAGGGACTGTTCTAGAAGAATAGATATCCTTAAAATAACATTTTGCCCTTAAGGAACTCAATTTACCAGGGGGATTATGGGGAGGGGGGTTTAGACCGATACACAGAATACACGCAGTGAGAGAAAGATGCACAGAGGCTGCCCATAGCCGCTGCCTGCCCACCAAGAGTTGGTGAATAGTTCCAGGCCCTTATCGAAGAGCAGAAGGGTGCCCTTTGGCTTTATCCAAGATCTGTTGCCTCCTACTCTGTTGAATGCGGACTGAAACACAGAGAGGTTATCTATTTCTCCAGGCACACCCAGCAAGTTGGGAGCAAGGGGGTAAAAGCCCGCACTGGGTAATCAATCTTATGATCAATGCAATGATCCGTCTTTGAACTCAGTTACTCATTCACCAAGTATCTATTGATGACCCATAACGTTTCTACCACCCAGCTAGGAGGCAGTGAGGGAGACACAAAAGAAGTGTAAGAGATGACCTTGCCCTCCAGAGGTTAGAATTTAGACAGAGCCATCGTGTCCACCTTGGCCTTGGTTGTAGCTTTAGCACCCGGCATGGTACTCAGCACTGGGTAGGCTCTCAGTAAATATCAGATGAAATGAATAGCTGAATTATTGACATATGCAACATGCCAAACTAAGAAGAACAGACTGAGACTGTGGGAGTCCAGGTACAAAGATAATGAATGGGCGCTGGAGTCCTTGAAGAATGAGACGTGTGTGTTGAAGCTTTGTGCAGCGGGAGAGATCAGGACAGGCAGAGAACAGAAGGCAGTACCTCCCACGCAGGGGGAGAAATCTGAGCAAAGGTCTGGAATAAGTACCCAGCATGGCCAGTTTGGTGCTTCTGAGGATTCCAGCCTGGCTGGAATGTGGATTCCACTTTGGAGTTGGATTATGGCAGACTGAGGAATTGGGATACTTTTTCCTGAAGGTAATGGGTAGCCAGGGAAGGGTTTTGATTAAATGAATGACTTAGTTTTACAAATGTGTTAGGAAGCTGAACCAGGCAGTGATGGGGTCTGGCAGGAGGGCCCTGCAGTCACGGAGGCTTGAGGGTGGGAGCAGTGAGAATCCAAAAAGATGGAATATCAGACGAAGCTCTGCCCAGAGACTGAACCAAATGGAATCGTGAATCTCAAACAGAAACAAACCACATTAATTCGCTAAACCCTGAACCAGATCTAGTATTAATGTTCTTTTGCTTCATGGTTCAGTAAAAAAACATTTTAGTAGCTGCTGAACCCGCTCAAACTGAAACCAAACATACATTCTCTACAATTAGTGAATACTTTTAAATGAACTACTAACCTAGCCCCATGCTGTGGTCTGTGCTTTTTAAGCGTCACTGCCTTTAAGAACACGATTCAAAGGTTTGAATCATTTTGCCAGAGGCTGGCTCTTAAAAGGGAAAAAACACAGCTACATGTTTTGGGGGGGGCCCCTTACAATGTGCTAGATTACTGCTTCCGTGCATTTGCTCATGAAATCCCCCAGGCTCAGAGAAGTTAAGAAAGTTGCTCAAGGTCAGACAGCAAATAAATGACAGAGCCAGGGTTCAAATGCAGTCTGATTCCAGAGTCTGCTCTGCTGTACCACCCATCTGTATGTGCTACCAGCCCACCCTCGGTGTTTTAGGACATAAGCAAAGATACCTGGGGAGAAGTCAGAAGCTGATTCTCAAGCCTCCCCTGCACCCCTACAACCCCACACTCGCCCTTATACACAGGCCTGCCTTTTTCAGGGGAGAGTCCTTGTACAGCGGTGCCTTTTTGAGCAGTAAGTAATCTGTGTGTCCTCCCTGCCCCATCCCCAGGCTCGAGTACCATGCCAGCTAATAGGAGACACTCAATGTATGCTTCCAGGTGGTGTCCAGCTATGTTCCTGAAAAACCTGAAATCCAGCTGAAATTCTGATGAATTGACACACTGTTAAAATTCCACTATGAAAGCTTACTATTTAAAACAGCGGGTCTCAAATATCAATGAGCTCGTTAACACAGATTCCAGAGCCTCACCCCAAGAGATTCTGCCAGATTTAGTAGGACTGTGGCTGGGCCTCAGAATCTGCATGTTTAACCATCTCTTTCTCAAAGATGCATGCACACACAGACACACAGAGACTCCCACAGGCACACACAACTAACACACTGACACAGGCAGGCACATAGACAAACAGATTTTGACGCAGGCTGTCCTGTAACCACACTGATTTCAATTCCTTAAAGAAGCACTGGTTTTAAAGAATTCTAAGATAATTCATCTGTAAAGTTTAAAAGTCTTCTGTGAATAATCTCTCCCTGATTCATTTTGGAGGTTAACATTTAATTTTTTTTTCTTTTTCATTTTCTGTATTCTTATAGCAGGGGAGTCACACATAACTATCCTGATGCCAGGGGGTTTAGTTCTAAGTTTAATTGTAAGAATCACAGTGTTTAAGATTCATTATTGATTCCAGTGGCCAAGTTGTAAACTAGTTTGCAACATCCAGGAAGACAGGAGCTTCCATTTAATTAATTTAACCAGTATTCATGTAGCACCAACTATGTGTCCAGCACAGCAGTGAACAAAACAAACCAAGTCCCTAACCTCATGGAGCTCACATTCAAGTTAGGGAGACAGACAGTAATGAAGCACACACATTAGTAAGGAGTAAGTGCTGCAGAGGATTTAGGGAAGGGAAATTAGCTTGGGCTGCCATAACAAAATACCATAGACTGGTTGGCTTAAACAACAAATTTTTATTTTCTCATAATTCTGGAGGCTGGAAGTCTGAGATCAGGCATCAGCATTGTCAGGTTCTGGTGAGGGCTCTCTTTCTGGCTTGCTGATGGCCACCTTGTTGTGTCCTCACGTGGTCTTTCCTCAGTGTGTGCATGCGTGTGGAGAGTTCTCTCTTCCTCTTTTTGTAAAGCCACCAATCCTATCAGATTAGGGCCCCACCCTTATGATCTCATCTAACCTTAATTACCTCCTAAGAGCCCTTCTCCAAATACAGTCACCTTGGGAGATAGGGCTTCAATATATGAATTTTGGAAGGGAACACAATTCAGTTCATGGCAAGTAGTGGGCTAGAGAGTGACCAGGCTGGGTGGGGGTGGGGATGTCTTTGGACAGAGTGGTCAGGGAAGGCCTCTCTGAGGAGGTGATATTCAGATTTTGTGCAGGAACTCAGCTTTAGTACTTTATTGGGATGTTGTTTTTCGTTTGTTGGTGTTTTGTTTTGTTTTGAGAGAGGAAACACTGAAATCTTCGAAGCCTGAATTCAGATCCCAGCTCTACCGCTTACGACTTGAGGAAATTCCTAACGTCTCTGTGCTTCAGTTTCTTCATCTGTGAAACGGGAATGGTGGTAGTACTTACCTCTTACAATATTGTAAGGATTTGCAGCACAGCCTAATAGAACTTTCTGCGATGATGGAAATGCTGTAATCTGCTCTGTCCAGTACAGTAACCAGCCACTAGTGTGGCCCTTAAACGTGTGGCTGCTGAGCACTTAACATGTGCCTGGTGAGACTGAAGAACTGAATTTTTTACTTAATTTTAATAGTCACCTGTTGACTAGAAGCCGCCATATTAGCACAGATGTAATGAATTCACGTCTGTAAAATGCTTAGCCCCGTGCTGGGCACATAGCAGGTGTCAATGATTGCCATCTAGGATTAGCGTTAGCTGATGGTAACAAGTGTTTCTCTGGCAGGTAGGAGGGTTTTTGGGGATAAACGGTAATCACACTTTGATTGATTATCGTATCTTGCTCCCCGAGTGCACTGTTGGCTACGATGTCCCTTACGATAGCTCCCCACCTGCCCACCTGTCTTTTCACTGAGCCGCATGGTAGCCAAAGCCCTAGAGGGACAGCCTGCCCCCTGGAGACTGACTGGATGTGCTTCTCCCCGTCCAGCCGGGTGGAGATCACCGGTGGCTACTATGAGTACATTGACGTCAGCAGCTGCCAGGATATCATCCACCTCTACCACCTGCTCTGGTCCGCCACCATCCTCAACATCGTCGGCCTCTTCCTGGGCATCATCACTGCCGCTGTCCTGGGGGGCTTTAAGGACATGGTAAGGAAGGAAGTGACTTCCCATCCCACAGAGGCCCCTCCTCCTGTCAGGGCTGGGGCGAGGCTAGGCGGTTGGGGGCAATGGGGACCCACGCTTTGAAGGGAGGAACAGAAACCGTTGGTTCAAGAATGTAGCTGCCTTTGGGACTTCCCTGGCAGTCCAGTGGTTAGGACTCCGTGTTTCCACTGCAGGGGGCGCGGGTTCGTTCCCTGGTCGGGGAACTAAGGTCCCACATGCCATGCAGTGGGGCCAAAAAAAAAAAAATGTAGCTGGTTTCAAACATCTCAAGTCGAAGGAGCCAGGTGATGCCATCAGCCTGCAGACATTTCTTGTTAACATGAGTTGCCTGTGTTTTTGAGGCACATTCTGGGGGTGGGTGGGGTTCATGCTAGCTATGTAAACATAGCCTTAATTACCGCCCCCCACTCCCTCCACACACACACACTTTTAGTAGAAACCTTTTTGGGTGGTATTTCTATTAACAGACTTTGGGAGAGCTGGAAGCAAAGACGTTTTTAGTTACAGGTAAGAGTACTGCTCGTCTCCCCCTCCCCAGGAATTTCCTCCTGGAGTTTCTCCAGAAAGAGCCTCAGGACTCTTTCTGCATGTGAAGGCCCAGCCCTAGGCTAAACTGCTGGTCAGGTCTTGTCCTCAACCTTAACCTCACTCTCAGTCTCCCTGCGTCCCCTGTGCTCCCTTTCAACTCTTCCATATTCGTGTGTATGTCTGCAAAGGCACCCCAGGACTCAGCGCCCAGTAGGTGCTCCATAATAGTGGGGTCCTTCCTTCTTTTGCTTTTAAAGCATTTCAAAGCATTTATTTGCTTATGTAATAAACCTTGATCTCTAATTATGGAGATAATAATAGCTTTAGAGCTATGGTTCTCAACCTGGCTTCAGATTAGAATGGAATCACCTGAGGTGCTCTAAAAAATCCGGCTGCCCGGACTGCTCCTCCAGAGATGCCAATTTGATTGGCCTAAATTGAAGCCCAGGCGTCAATACTTTTTTAAAAGCCCCCCAGGTGACTCCAACTGTGGCCATGGTTGAGTATGGCTGCTTTAAAGAAATGTCCCACCCATGTCTAGGGAATTATTTTGTGCCTAAAAAGGGTTTTCCTTTGACCCCAGAAATGAGGCAGATAACCCCTAGGCCTTTGGCTGTTTCTGTCCCATTTGGGGGGACACTGAGGAACAGGAAGCTGAAAGGCAGCCTGTAGTTTGGCCCTGGACCGTCAAAAGGATGAGTAATGGAAAGTGAAAGGTGCGGTAGGACCAGGGAAGAGAAAAAACTGCAGTTTTGGGCAACAAGTCCCCAGTAGAACCGGGCTAACTGGAAGTATTGAGTGTTCCTGCTGGTGACCCTGCTGCCCAGCCCGACTGTCCTTCTCTTTTTTCCCCTCCCTCTCTCACACACGCATTTCTCATTCCCGGGCCCCTCCTCCCGCCCGGGAAAGCCCAAGCTCGGCGGAAGCATCAAGGTAGGGGGGCCCCTTGGAGGGAGAAGGCTGTCCTGTAAGTTCGGGCCTGACGGAGCATTGGGGTGAGAAAGCTTCAGAAAAGCTGTTTCTGGGTTGGAGCTTCTTTGGAGAAAAGAATGCCCTTTGTTCTTGGAGACTTTCCCCAGGGGGCAGGTGAAAGCAGAGGCCTTGTGTAGAATCTGAGCCGCTCGGGCTGGAAGAGAAGCTTCTGGTTGGGGCTGGCGAGTTGAGATGGGACATCAGGATGAGTGTTAAGGCTTCTCTGAATTATCCCTCGAGCTCTCGGACATGGACAGCCGAGCGCCCTGATGTACAAATGGAGTGGCTGGCGGCCACTTGGTAGGCTCTGTGGGGCTCCTGCAAGGACCCTTGTCAAAACTCAGTTGACCATTGATGTTTAGGTTTATTTCTGAACTCTTTTTAATTGTTGAAGTATAGTTGACTTACAATAGCATATTAGTTTCAGGTGTACAGTCTGCACTGTTAATTTCACTGTGACCTTGATCTCTAGGGGAATAGGGGCTTGTTGACAGTCTGTCCTGAGAGGTGCCAGTAATGGCCCCTTTACTCTCCGTAAAGGGCTTTTGTACAATTTCTTTCTCCGCTTCTCACCACCACTAGTACCTCGTGAAGTAAATATTACTCCCCCCATTAACAGATGAGGAAACAGGCCAACAGAGGTCAAGTTACCTGCCCAGGGCTAAATAGCAGAGCTGGGAGTGGAGCCCAGGTGTGTTAGATGCCAGAGCCTTTGCTCCTTCTGCTTCATCCCAGCTGCCCCTAACGAGCATTCGGCTGGCCCTTTCTGGTTCTACAAGTGTTTTAACAGACATGACCTCCTTTGTTTAGTTGCTTTCATTAAAAAAATTAAAAGCAAGTTGTTTCCAACTGTTGGGAGCTTCTCTGAGAGGAAAGGAGGAGGGCGAGGGAAGACCTGAGCGTCATCAAATGCCAGGCCTGGGAACCCAATCAAGGGCCAGTGGGGAAAACGAAAGATGAAGGCAAAGAGCAGGGGCAGAAGATTTGATTTGTGACGGGAGAGAACAAACGGGGGTTATAAGATGGGGGCACCAAGGAGGAACCATTGTTTCCATCACTTTATTAAAATGAGGCACATGGTGTGGAAAATCCTGGAGCATCAACCAGGTAGGCCTACATAAAATCCTCGGCCCGGGTCCAGATGTGCTTGGTGACTCTTGGCGTGCCTCCACCTTGAGTAGGATGCCTTGGGGGCTGCAGGGAGGCCCAGGGGTGCTGGCTGATGAAAGGCATTCCTGAGGAGTGAGGCCAGGAGCCAATAGCTGTGAGCTGGCAGCCTTCAAAGAGATCAGCTCAGAGCATCGTTTCCAGAGTTGTGGGAACCTGAAAGGAAAAAAGATGTCTTCTTTCCCTGACCAGAGGGGCTTGGTGAAAAGGGTGTTGAACAAATGTTTGATGACCAAAGTGTTTGCTGCCCAAAGATATAAGAATTTGAGGTGAATCTTTAAAAGGTGATTATATCTTGCCATTTTCTCCTACTTGGTGTCTCTGGTTTAGAGTAAAGTGGAGAGAAGTCAAAGCGGCCTTCTTTCCAAAGTCCGCAATTGTTGTCTCAGAAGAGACTCAGTGTTGTCCAGGAGAGACAGCTTTGACCATTTCCCGTGCTACCTAGTAACTGTTTGTTTCACTGGAGCTCAGAATGCTACTGGTCAAAAATGGGGGTCTCATAACTTAAGCCCCAGAATTATTGGTACAGAAATACACGCACTCCTATATGCACACACAAGTAGAGATGGAGCCCAGATTTATTGGAAAATCAGAATTACTGATTTAAAACATAACCGACCATGGGACTTCCCTGGTGGTCTAGTGGGTAAGACTCCATACTCCCAATACAGGGGGCCTGGGTTCGATCCCTGGTCAGGGAACTAGATCCCACATGCATGCTGCAACTAAGAAGCCCACTTGCCACAAGTAAAGATCCTGCATGCCGCAACAAAGGATCCTGCATGCCGCAACTAAGACCAGGAGCAGCCAAAATAAATAAATATTAAAAAAAACAACAACCATAAGCAGACCATTATTTGGGGCCATCCCTTTTGCTTTTCCCCTGCCTGACTCCTGACTTCACCCCCCTTCACTCCCTCAACCTCTCTTGGTGCCCTGTCCATTTTCTCTACGTCCTCTACACTTCTCGTCTGTGGCTTTCTTGTGCTTATTTAATCTTCCTCCTGTGTTTCTTTCTGTATAATAGTCAACTTCCTTTCAAAGATTGTCCTGGACCCCCAGCCTCGCTGCACACACAAAACCTTTTCTAGATAGAGTTTACATTGCATGATTGCTTCTCTATGGTTAGGCTTAGTTTATTTGCATAGAAGAACTGGTTTCGTTTTGCAAGAGCTGGAGGGTGTGTTTTTAACTGACACAAGGCCAACGGAACATGGTTTCTGGGACTTCCTCAGGGATGACATTTCTTTTTGGAATCCTTGTGGAGAGGTAAGGGCATTTCTGAGCACTCTTCTGTAACGCGAGCCAGCCCTTGGAATGGTCAAGATCTAAGTTCTCTCCCACACAAGAGAGAGGCTGAGAAACATTTCTCTGGTTGTCTGTGAGCAGCATCATAATGACTGAGGCTTGTAGCTCTTCAAACCTCCTAGAGATGTAAACAGTAACCCACTCCAAGGAAGAGAGCAACAGACTGTGTTGAAACTTGCTATAAGGGAGTTTCCTCTGCCAACATCCCACCATGGTTGCCTGTGACATTGCCAAAGCCTGCCCACACATTTTCATCACTTGAGAGGAAGCTTCTGCTCTCCGTTAATGCCAAGTAGATACGTACCAGAAACAAGACACATTGATTTTACAGACAGCTGTTGATTATCCACATGAATGGAGGGGGTGTCAATGACATGGATGATGGAAAGAACATTTACCCACACCTTGACCCATGTGGCACTCATAAGGTACAGAGTACAGTCCTGCTTGGGAACTAATGAGCGGTGGTGGCTTCCTTGAGCAGTGTTTTGGCCTTGTTGAAATCTGCAACCCCATCCTGGATAAGATTAGCTTTAACCCTTGAAGGGCTACACACGTCACCATGTTATAAAAATGGTATTAAATTCTTTCTGCATTGCTTTGTTTTCCCAAAAAGTGAGGGTGGAATCTGCAAGAATCCTTACAACTTTTACAAACCCTTTGTGATCGATCACATTTCTGTCACAGCAATAGCAATAGCCTTGTCCGTTTGACATTTTGTATTTGGGGTCTCAATTTCTTCTTTTTCTTTTTTGCTTTTGAAAATCATACAAATGATTTCAACTTTTTTATAGGTTTGAATTTTTCAAAATAATAAGTTGTGGGGAAATGACACAAGTAATACATATTAGTTGTGAAAGCCTTGGCTATATAATTGAAAGTGAAGAGTCCCCATTTACTTCCTAGTACCGCTGCCCTCCCCAGAGATAACCATAGTTAACAGTCTGTTGTGAATCTTTCCAGATTAATTTCATTGACAAACACACATATGTGTATAATTGTTTGAGTCTTTATTTTTTACATAAACTGGGATTATGCTACATTAATGTAACATGGTGGCTTTTTAAAAAGATTTTATTTTTTTAGAGCAGTTTTAGGTTCACAGCAAAATTGAGAGGAAGATAGATTTCCCACGTACCCCTTCCCCACACGTGCGCGGCCTCCCCCATTACCCACAGCCCCCACCAGAGGGGTGCATTTGTTACCAAGGTTGAAGCTATATCACCACATCAGAATCACCCAAAGTTCATAGTCTACCTTAGGGTTCACTTTTTTTAAAAATTATTTATTTATTTATGGCTGTGCTGGGTCTTCGTTTCTGTGCGAGGGCTTTCTCTAGTTGCGGCAAGTGGGGGCCACTCTTCATCGCGGTGCGCGGGCCTCTCACTATTGCGGCCTCTCTTGTTGCGGAGCACAGGCTCCAGATGCGCAGGCTCAGTAATTGTGGCTCACGGGCCTAGTAATTGTGTGCTCCACGGCATGTGGGATCCTCCCAGACCAGGGCTCGAACCCACGTCCCCTGCACTGGCAGGCAGATTCTCAACCACTGCGCCACAGAGAAGCCCCGCTCTTTTTTTTTTTTTTATAAATTTATTTATTTATTTATTTTTGGCTGCGTTGGGTCTTTGTTGCTGCGCGCAGGCTTTCTCTAGTTGTGGCAAGCGGGGGCTACTCTTCATTGCAGTGCGCGGGCTTCTCATTGCGGTGGCTTCTCTTGCTGTGGAGCACGGGCTCTAGGCGCACGGGCTTCAGTAGTTGTGGCGCGTGGGCTTCAGTACTTGTGGCACGCGGGCTCTAGAGCGCAGGCTCAGTAGCTGTGGCGCATGGGCTTAGTTGCTCCGCGGCATGCAGGATCTTCCCGGACCAGGGCTCGAACCCATGTCCCCTGCATTGACAGGCAGATTCTTAACCACTACGCCACCAGGGAAGCCCCAGGGTTCACTCTTGCTGTTGTAATTCTATGGGTTTGGACAAATGTATAATGACATGTATCCATCATTATGGTGGCAAACAGTATTTTCACTGTCCTAAAAGTACTCTGGGCTCTGCCTATTCATCCCTCTCCCCAACCCCAACCCCTGGCAACCACTAATCTTTTTATTGTCTCCATAGTTTTGCCAATGGCTTGTTTTTGTTTTTTTAATTTAACAATATATCCTGGACAACTTCCCTGTCACTAAATATAGGTGCACATCATTGTTTATCAATAGCTCCATAGTATTCTGTAGTATAAATGTACATGGTTTATTTAACCATTCTCCTAGTGATGAACGTTTATGTTGTTTCTAATTTATGTTTTTCTGCAGAACCCAACTCTCCCAGCACTGAACTGTTCTGTTGAAAATGCCCATCCGACTGTTTCTTACTACGCTCGTCCTCAAGTGGCATCCTATAATACCTACTACCATAGCCCTCCTCACCTGCCACCTTATTCTGCTTATGACTTTCAGGTATGTTTTGAGAGAAAAAGAACTCTCCATTACCCTTGCTCTCGCTCATGCTGTCTCGTTCTCTCCCTAATTATGGACCCTTCCTAATATATATGACGTAGCCAGGCTCTCTATCCCTGAGGGCCTTTAGCAGCCTGTGGGTACCAGTGACTAGCTTAAGGACTGCATAGGCAGGCAATGATGGGAGAGATGGGGAGGGTGGGAAAGACACAAGAGGAGAAGAAACAGAATGAGGGAAGAAAAGGGGAGAGGAGATAGGATCCAGGTGTCCCAGGTTGCCTTGACCTACACCGAGGTACTCATGAGTATGTCACCACGGACCCCTGTCCAACAGGGGCCTTTTCCGTTTCTCTGCCACCGGGAGAGGACTGCCTAGTCCTGCTCCTTAGCACAAGGGCATTCTGAGCCACACAAGGGTTTGAATCAAATCTGTAATGAGGAAGAAGTCCCTTCTTTTCCTCCAGACTTCCTAACTGGGACTCTACAGAGAAAATATTTTTTATACACCCTCCTCCCCTTTTTTGCCTTGTTATCACGTGGGTCAGAAATAAGTGTTACCAAATTTGCCCTTTACCATTTTCCTTTTGAGCTAAGACTAAGCACAGAAGAACAGAACCCAAAAGGCACATAATTAAAAGGAATTCATTGTATGCAGAGCACTGAACTAGACACTTCAGGAAAACAAATGAAACAGTCTTTTAGGCATTTACAGTGACCCTAAACCCTGGACCACAGAAGGATGGGATTACACTCGAATCTGGTTAATTCAAAGTTTGGGGACCAAGGAAATGCCTTTGAAAGGAGGGAAGCTCATAATGAATTTACTTCTATTGACCAAGAGCTCTGAATGCTCCAAGGGGACATAAAAGCATGACTGTTTGGGGGTGGTTCCAATTAACCAGCCAGTTTAGAAAAACAGAGCCCTTGGGCAACCTAATTTCCACTTCAGATTAACAAAATAATTGAAACTGAAAACCCCCCTATTTAGTTGAATAAAGTGTACTTTGGTTTGGTTTACATACTGTACGGGGAGGTCTAGGACTCTATATGGCAATAGGAATACGTATCTGTAGTGTGAAGATGGATTTGTTTGCTGTCATAAAATACAGCACCAGCACAAGGAGGCATCCATTAAAGCTTGGGAAAAGATGTTAGAACTTGTTTTAAAGCCTACTGTATTCACGGGTAGACAAATCAGGGAACTTGTTCCCCAAATAGGTAACATAGACCGGAAAACACAAATATGTTCTAAAAGGGCATAGATAATTGCAGTAGTGACAGAGGCAAAGGAATCCTTTAAAAGAATGCAGGGATGTTGAACCTAGCACAGGAGGGTCACCATTCTTTGGGGACGCCCATAATAAAAAGTCATCCTGGGGCAGAGGGGCCGTGCGTGGCTCCCAAGAGGCTGCTTCCATTTTTTTTATATCGAAGTAAATTATATTGACTATATTGATTTTAGGACTTTTCACTTTATAACGAACCCCTGAAGTAGTAACAATAACCTCCTTGGTGATGGCTGCTGCAAACTCTAAGATAGGAAGCCCCTGTTTAGGGGATGGAGCCATCTCTCTGTCCATCATTCCTCATTCAAACACTACCCCAGGCATGAAAACAAGATTGCCAATGCCAGTGGTGGCCCAGGCTGTTGGTTTCAGTTCAGTCAATGTTGACTCTGTGTTCCCATGTGCCAGGAACTGGGCCAGGAGCTATGGATGTAGAGATTGAATGAGACATAGGCCCTGCATTAAGAGACCAGTCTAGGGACCTGAAGGGGACTGGTCAGGGGACAGCAGTGGGGACAAAACAGTAAGTAGACTATTACCCAGAGTGCTATGGAAACCCAGACACAGGGTACCTAACTCAGAGAAGGGATCCAAATCTAGCCACCTAACCCAAACCTACACCGTGGGCTCAAAGCAGGCACTTCAGGGATTTGTGGAAGCCTCTGCTTTTTAATGACAGCTCCTATTCAATGAGCACCTACTATGTACCAAGCATTGTGCTAAGTGCTTTACAGATATCTCATTTTTGTCGTTTGAGGGAAATACTCTTGTCATTGCCATTTTTAAGTTGAGATGACTGAGTCATGGAGGAAGTAAGTAACCTCTCCACAGTCACAGAGATGGTAAGTGGAGGACAAGAATATGTATCCAGGTCTGTCTGATGCCAGAGATTGGCTTGAGGGATTCTTTGGAGAAGCTGTAAGTCTGAGTATAGCATTGATCTTTTCCCCAGTTAATTTTAGGATATTTACACATTCTACTGGTTTAAATTATGGGCTTCCTAATCATGACTCGGAAAGGGTCTCTTTACTCTCTCTCTCTCTTTTTTCCATTTGGCTGTGCCACGCAGCTTGTGCAATCTTAGTTCCCTGACCAGGGATTGAACCCGCACCCTTGGCAGTGAAAGCGTGGAGTCCTAACCACTGGACTGCCAGGGGATTCCCTTTACTTTCTCTTATTACGTTATTAAATTGCTCCCCACTCCAAGGACTACTGGGACACTTCTTATACCTCTCCTGGTTCTTTCTGTAGGTTCAAGCCGTCTTTTGTATTTACTTTTTGGAGACTTTATAAATTTATGGGTTTTAAGGTGTATGTTTTTAAGTGATTTGTTTCCTTCTAGAACTTACAAAGTATTTCACTTTAGTATTTGAGTGGAGCTTTCTTTTGTTCACCAAGTTCCATTCCCTTATTGTTTCATAGGAGGAAATACCAGTCTTTCCCCAAGAAAGCCAAGAGGATGAAGGAACATCTGCTATGTTCCCAGATAAATAGAAAACAGTCAGCAAAACGCACACCACCTCTGACAATAAAACCACCAGAAGCACAGACCTACCAAAAAAAAACAAAAGCCAGAGCTCCCTTAGTCTCATCTCAGATTGTAAAAGGGCCCAAATCATAGCAGGAAAACTGACCTTTCTAGACTTTCTCCTGAATGACTTCCCCATTCTGGTCGTTTCCAAATAGGACTATTTATGTCACTTTGCCTTTGAAGACTTCTCTTTCCTTTTTATCCCAAGGCTGATAGAAGGAAGAGGAGATTTATAGAGTTTTGTTTTCACCCCTCAAAGTCATGCTCTTATTGGGTAGCTGTCCAGTCAGGAAGCTTGGGAAACATTTCTTGTGGTCAGACGGGAGCGAGGACGTGGGTCTGGTCAGCTGGCCCTGAGGATGTTGTGACTCTTGCAAATGTTGGACTCCAAGGCGTCCAAGATTAGAAGCCAAGACTGCTGGTGCCTCCTTGCTCACCTCCCCAGCGCTCACTTCTCTTGCCCCTTGCACTCATTTCCCCATGGCCAAGCAGTCCATATCCTGTAGGGTATAAAGCATCCATTTCTACTTCTGCTGGGAAATTCAACCCAGTGTAGCTTTGGGGTAAATCCCTTAAGGCTTCCAGCCATACTCCCCAGTCTGGCCTACTGGGCCAGACCCCCTATTTCACTCTAGCCATTTGGTGAATCGCCAAGTTTAGCTTAAAACAAAAGCCTCTGCAAAATGCGAGCACCTCTGTTTATGCTCTTTATTAAATCACATGAAGGTACGCTAGGTTTCGTCGTAGCCACTGAACAGGACCCATTATAAATGGGGCCCCTTGAATGAGAGGGTCGCGCTAGTCCGGGGGGAGGCGGTAGATGGTGCAGGTTGCTGAGAGCCTTAGGAGGCCGCCGCTGCTGCCGCCACTCAACTTTTTATTTCCCCTCTCCTGCTGAGGTTCTCCTTGCCTCTCCTCCTTTCTCTTGTTTCTGATCCCTCCCTTTTTCTTCCTCTTCCTTTTCTCCACTCTTCTCTCCGTCTCCCCTGGCTTTGCTTTCTGGGTCAGAAACAGAGGGGGAATGCAAAGAACCAAGAGACCCTGGATTTCACCCTTGGGACACAGCATCTTTTGCTGGTACCCTTTATCACCCGGCCAGTTCCGGGCTCTTTTTGGAGTCACTGCCTCCCAGTGCTTCTGAAGAGAGAAGCACACGTGACAGAAACGCACAAGGGTCTTGCGGAGTGTGGGTCTGCATGGGGCAGGGAGGGGCAGGCTGAGGCGGGAGAGAGAGACGGCTCCCTCCTCTGTAGCTCCACCGCCCTAGGCCACCCCAGCCTCTAAGCAGCAGCTCGGGAAGCTCGCTCGAGCTGACGAGGCCCAGCAGTAGGCTATTTAGATGCTTTTCATGCTTTTCATGCTTTGTGGTGCGAAAGGATTCAAAGCTCTGTTCTTCTGAGCTGCCTGTCCCTAGTCCAGTCGACTCTTAGGCAGGAACCAAAATGCACCGGGCCAGCTCCCCAGCTGCAACAAAGCCAGATCTTTCCCAAGGTGCCTGCCTGTTGCTAGGAAACTACGCACTGGTACGGTGGGCGCCCCCCACCCCGCCCCACCCGCAACAAATCCCAGGGGTGTGTGTGGACTGCAGCCAGTTAGCTCCCTAACTCTGCCAGGAGCCCTTCGAGTTTATCCCTAAGACTCCCAGCATCCTCAAAGGGAAGTGAGAAGCATCCCACCCCCTTCCCCCTTAATACTTTCCCAAACATGAAACTGAGAAGTGAAAACCCAAGGCCGTTGTACCACCCCCTCTTATTATCAAAGTGTACAACTGCCACCCACGGCAGCTGCTGCCCACGGCAGCCTTTTACTGCCTCTCAGGACGGAACGGCCTTTAGCTCCACTGTCAGAAACTTGCCCCTCCCTTCTGTGGCTGGGCCACGGAGAACTGGCCTCCTGGCTCTCACTGTCCTGGAACGGGATTTAGAAGGGCAGAGTGGCACATCCCCAGCCACAGAGATCTTGTCCCTGGTGGGTTTTTGCTCTCCTCTCTGGTTTAAGAGGACAGCGTTCTTAGTTGAGGAAAGCAAAAGAAGAGGAGGGAGAGAGAGGAGAGAGTTGTGTAGTGCGGAGTGGAAAACTAGGAAATCACGATTCCAGTGTCTTAGAAAGCATACCTCCTCCTGGAGGGAGGAGAAATTTTGAGATTTTTGAAAGGAATCTGGCTTGTCTCGAGTCCACTGCCTCAAGTTCTTTTGTCTTTAAAGGCTTTCTATGACCCTGTCATTCCTTCTCTCAGATCGAAAGGATGGATGTGATGGGGAAGGAGGGGATGTTGGCCGCTACGGCCTCTTCTCAGTCCTGACATTATGTGGTGGGAGATGGAGATTTCAGTGTCTCAAGCAAGACCTAGAAACCAGGACAACCCTTTCTAAGGAGTGCAGAGGTCAGGACTGGTGATAAGGAGAATCAGCCAACTGGTCTCAGGCTCCATATACCTCATGGCAAGGCTGACTCTAGATTGCCCTAGGCCTGAAAATGACATGATCTACTTAGACTCCGGCCAGCAGAACAAAGAAAAGGCATTGACCTCCCCAGACAGCACTTGAACTCTTGAGAAATTTTTTGATGTAAGTGGGTCTTTTTTTTTTTTTAATATAGCAGTTCCTCCTAGAGCTAAGGCACAACAGAAAATTGCAGTTCTGCAGCCCTGTTCGTTAGCTTACATTTGCTCTTCCTGAGAGCCTAAAACTGGCCTCCTGCCTCTTGCCATCCCTATAGACCCCTCCAGCCTTCAGGCCTCAGCCATGCTCCACCACTGGAGCAAGGCAACAGTACCCACAAGATGTGACCGTAGTCTTTGAAAATAGATTTTATTTTTTAAAAAACATGCCAAGTTCATCTTCTATGCTCCTGAAGTTAGAGTACCTCCTACTTGCCAAGCACTGTTCTGAGTTCTGGGAGAGAGAGCAGTGAACAAAACAGGCCAACTCTCCTTGAGCAGGAAAATCATTAGGGTCGAGGGTATACACGGGCCAGGGAAAGAGAAGTGGCAGATGACTCCTAACACGCCAATTCACTGGGTATTTTTTTTTAACCCATATCTCGCTCCCTTCCCAAAGACTACAAAAGTTAGACAACACAAAGTGTCCCTGCAACCTGGTAGATTGGTCCTCACTCTTATCTTTGTGATTCTCACCTCCACGCCTTTGTTCCTCTTTGCCCTCCAACATACCCTGCATTTTGGGGTGGTGGGCCACAGTTAAGATGAAATAGAAATTGTTGGACTTTGAGTTAGAAGACCCCAGATCCAAGAAAGCCATTTAACATCTCTGACCTTAGTTTTTTTGTTTTGTTTTGTTTTGGTCTGTGAGATGGGCTCTGTGATGATATATTTTTGTAGCAAAGACTTTCCCAGGTATTAATGGCTTAACCTCAAATATCCTTAAGGCCCAAACTACCTTTTTGAAGACTAGTTGGGATGCTGTTGCCATGGCTCAGGGGTAGTTGTTGGAGGCTTGAGTTATAAACATGGTAAAGGGAATGATGGATTCCAGAGACGACACAGAAGTACGAGCAACAGGGTTCGGTAACTGACTGAATGAGGGGGTCCAAAGGGAGGGGTGGGGGAGGATTCCAAGGCCTCTCTGCATGAGCTCTGCAGCCTGAGTGACTGAGAGAAGGTGGGACCAGCTCAGTTTCATGCCCCTCATTAACCCTGTGAGGTTTAGGAACTCTTGGTTGTTCCAAACAGAAACACACTGGGTCCGTATTCATTTTAAAATAATGACTGACATTGGAGAATCGCAACCTCACTGCCTAAACTGATGTTGTTCTATTTTGATTACACAGCATTCCAGTGTCTTTCCATCCTCCCCTCCCTCTGGACTTTCTGACGAGCCCCAGTCTGCCTCTCCTTCGCCCAGCTACATGTGGTCCTCCAGTGCTCCACCCCGATACTCTCCACCCTACTATCCGCCTTTTGAAAAGCCACCCCCTTACAGCCCCTAAAGAGGAATGTCTGCTGGCTATTGAGATTATTGTGGCTTTTGTATTTCTGCTTTAGTGGAAGTGTGTAGGGTACAAACTTTAAAGTGTGATTCTTATGCATAAAGTTTTGCAATGGCCTGCCAGGCTAAGGAAAGATAGGGAAGAAGCTTATTTGTTATCAGTGCAGAGCAGGGGTGGCTAGACTGAGCCCAGCACTTCCAAGAAGGGCAACGCAAGGCTGGAGAGCCATCCCAGCAAGCAGCTTGTCTTGTTTGGACCTGCGTTACCCTATGGCCCCGCCTCTGTGTGCAGCGGAAGTGTGGTTGCCATCTGCTTCACTTTGTGTAAATGGAGTGTTGTCCTCCGGCCGTTGGCAGATCGCCACCCTAGCACCTTGGTTGAAGCACCTGGCTTATAGGCCCTGTCTTTCCCTACCACTAAAGTCAGTCCCTAAGGAAAATTTCCCAGATGATGGGGCTACACGGTAGTTCCAATGCAGAGAGTTCTAAGATTTTGTTTGCTTGTGTCTGGATGCTGAAAAAAGCTGCCCATGTCTCTTACTCCTTTCTTCTCTGTATTGTAAAAATGGCTATTGTGATCATTCAGCTCAGCTTCTGTGATTGGTACCTCCCAAAGGGAAAAGTGCAATAGTCCTTTGAGTAGTGGGGAACAGGATTGATTGTTCAAGAGGCACTGAAATACACAGAACAACACGTGAGATGTTTTAAGTGGATCTCAGTTATACATCGGGTAACTTAGGAGACAGCGGTTCTACTACATGTTGCATTTGCTGCAGGAGATACAAATCTTACGGTTAAAATTGAGTTCAAAAATGCTAGATTAAGTTCTTGGGTCGTGTTATGATTGTTATTAATCTTTGTGACTGTTTATCTTCAAATATTGTGCTTCAATCCCAGCAAACCGCACGTATCCTGCACCCCACCCCCAAAAGAATCATCTGTATTTTAATGCCACTGCTCTTATTGGTCCTTTTTTCTGTTGAGACCAGTCATGATGACAGCGTTCAAGATTATGAAAGTGTTACAATGCCGCTTTGTCTGCAATACCTCAAATGTAGCCAACTTGACAAATTCTTGTGTTATCGTAGATTTAAAATCCATCTGGCACATTGTGGTAGGTATTTGTACAGTTCTTTTAATTATACACAGCTTTAAACCTCAATCTGATGAATTTAACACTTCGGCACCATGCCTTCACTTCAGAATGAACACTTTCATTGTGATCTTATGTTAACCTGAGAATCGATTGATTTAAAGGAAGATTGATAATCCTACACTTGTACAACATAAAAATACAGGGCTACAGGAGGGTACCTAATTAGACAGTTCTGCAAACACAGAACACATACAGGAAAAATTTCCAGCCAATTTCGCTACCTCCCAACGTCATGGATTAGAGGTAGCAGGCAAATGCTGGTGCTCCCATCTACCTTGTAGACACCCAGCCATCAAGAGTTACCAAGGTACAACCAGTGTGCTCATTGTTCACAGTAAATGTTTGCAAAACATTCAGTTTAACTTTCGGCATCACGACTGATGTCTCATCCGGATTTCAAATCTGAACAACTATAATCCTTTTGCGTTATATAAAGTTACTATTATTTTCTACAGTTCTGAGCATATTAAAATTCTATTGGATTTCAAAAAGGGACTAATAACCAATTGACTTACTATACAAATATCAACTTGTAATACTCAATGAAATTTCTTGCTGTTTACACTTTACATTTTGCTTTAGTGAACGTGTATGGGTATTTAATTTTTTTAAAGGCACCATTACATAGTATATCCTACATTTATCACATTTCTTAAAGTGTTAAGATTCTATGACTCATTTCTATGTATTTTTCTTACTTTACAAAATAACTTGAAACAGTATAGATTTTGTAACACTTAATTTGAGCAGCTTGTTTTTTTATCACATTGAACTATAAAAAGTGCATGTTACCTTAGAAAAGTTAATATTTACTGCTTTACTCTTTTGCAAAAACATTTGCTGTAATGAAGGAATTTGTATTTCCAAAATGTACCTTGACTGCATTTTGTAATATTTACCGCTTTATTCCTAATTCTGCTTTAAAGTATTGAACTGGGCATGAAACATTAAAATATTAATCCAGAACCTGTATAACTGGATGTTGCTTAAAATCTGTATCACTGCCATGTTGGAAACCCAGACTGCTTTTGTGATGTTTCAAATTAATAAAACTATCCTCCTCCTTATCAACTTACATGTGTCTTCATGGAATCAACAGAAGTATCACAAACACTCTAAAGCAACTGACAGCAGCTGACTCACTTTTGACTATTATGGTTCAAGATAAAATGGGCATGCGATTAACCAACATATAAAACCTAATGGGAAATTCTGTCATGCTGTCATCAGAAATACAGTTCCAGTCTCCTGCTACAAAAACTGAAAAACAACAGAACATAAGCTATATAATTTCTGAAAGATCATCTTGTAAAAAATGCACTCAAAAATCAGAATTAAAACATTTTATTTTTGCCATAAGAAGCTCTACGAACTAATATCAGGTAACGGTTAATGAAAAGTAGAACTTAAAGTTATGACAGAGAAGAGTGAACAAGTATGAACATTACAGTATTGGATGGAAATGAACAAGGTTTCATATGATTGACAGAGATGAGAAAGCCAGTGCTGCTGAATTAGTATTTAATTCTTTAGAATATGCACGCCTTGACAATACAAAATACCTTCATCATTTTTACCATTTGTTTTATCTTTTTGGTACAACGGGAAAAACCCAGCATCAATTCCTCATAGTGGTTGTGTGTGGGGGGGATCATTACCACCAAAATGATAATCATTTAAGATTTATTCTAAAGTGAATCTTGCAAGATTGCTACAACATTTTAAAATCTTTGCTTAGTTTGAGCACTTTCATTTTCTGTCATCTCTTTTAACAAATTGCTATTTCAAAGTTCCTATCCAGAATATTTATAGGTAATTTAGCACAGGAGCAAATTTGAGGCCAACTTGAAAGGAAAAAAAGGAAGTTCAACTGCCAGAAAACTAAGTATAAAATAGGAACACCCCATGACAAGCTTTGAACAGCCTCTTGCCACAGATTTCCAACCCCATAAATACTGGGGGTGAACGGTTTTAATCCCAAAGGAGTATTCCGCATGAATTCTGAACTTTGGATATAGAGACTTGTAGAAAAACAGAAGACCCTGACATACATGCAAGTAAAAGTCTTCTGGCAAAAATACAATTTAAAGTGATTTTTCCAGTTTTCCTCCTCCCAAAAAACTCTAGAAGATACCTTCAGTAGGCAAAGTTGAAATCTCATCCTCAGAATTTACATAGAGCACAGCAGCAGCAAATAATTATATCCAGATAATTAAGAATGGATAGTTTTCCATTATAGAATTAACTCCTGGTTTGTCATAATGGCCTTGTAGAAACCACCAAGTTTTATTATGACAAACTAATTTGTCTAGCAGTTAAGTCTGAAAGGACTGGAAGCTCTGCTGGTATCAGTATCATTCACACTTGTAGAAGAATTATGTCTAACTGGTAAAACAGCATTAATGAAACAAACAAATTTCCACTGAAAATATTTCAGAGTGTACCCTATAGTCAAAGAGTAATGTTATCAGTACCTACACAGAAAGGAAACAGATACTGCAATTCCAGAGGTCAGACTCTTAAGTTGTAAGGTAATTTAAAAATTTCCAAGGATTAGTTTACAAAATGGTCTTAAGGTCTCAACTCACAGAACAGAAAACAGAAAGATGCACATCATTCTAATCCTTGGTAAAGCAAAGGAGTATACTATTTTTCTTTCTTCTCATATTACTGCAAATACTGATGCCTGATACCCTCAGCTACCATCTTAAGAAACACTGAAACCATTATCTTCAAATCTAGATTACTGTCAGAAGAATGACATATACATGAGAAATTATGATTAAAGCTTTAAGTTCAAAGTCAAGAAATAGACTATTTTGAAAAATACGTGGTTAGGGAGAAAGAAAATATCTATGTTGAATTAAGAAATACTTAAGCAAGGTTACAAATGACTAATAACTATGCACAACAATCATTTTCAGTATCTATTAATTTTTTTCCTTTGCAAAAAGTCATTTACAGAAGTTCGACAAGTCAATCCTGTTATAAATGCTAGGCTATATATTTGTTCCAACCTGCTTCCCTTTTAGTACTAGCACTTCAATAAGTTTTGACTTTATTTTCTAAGTGTTTAAATATGTGTCATTTTAAAAGGGAGAAAGGTGGTATTTATTGTTCTCAAGATAAATGGGAATCAACAAGCCTATTTAACTTCCACGTATAAGCTTCTGATTGCTATAATACTGCAGCAATTTGCAGATGGAATGGAACTTATTTTAGAAGGAGTAAAAACCTAAAAGGTCTTGCTGAAAGGAAAATACTAGATCACTGATTCAACTATGTCAAATAAAAACTTCCTATTAGAGATTCTAAGTAATATGAACATTTAAAAATATATGCCAGTAGCCTCCCGCCCAAAATATATAGGCGTCTCATTTATGAAATTTGTCATTTATAAAGATTTATACATAAAGATTAATTTGGTGGCTTTCAGATTCAAAATTTGAAAAATGCCATGGGAATATTTTTAACCATAACAAGCAAAAAGGAAATCTCCATTTATTTCCATTCTCTGTCGCTATCATATAAGAGTGCAGAATTCAAAACAAATGCGATAGAACATTTCACCTCTTCCTGTCTGCACTAGAGATTTGTTTTCCTTTAGTATTTTTGCCCACGGAAACCACATTGCAAAGGTATATATACAGTAGCCCAGCCACAGGTCTTTTCCAGACTATGGCAATAAAAGCAAGGTTTAATTCTAATTAGCTAAAACTACTTCATTCTTCAAACGAGAGATTTGTCTGCACGGCCATTTTCATGAGGGGCAGGAGGTTGCTATCCATTTGGGTTAGCAGAATACACAACCAAGCAGAGACTTATTCTGAAAATTTCCAGGACAACTTTAGAAGTTCTTGTTTACTTTTTATGCCATATACAAGACACGACACATTTATAGTCTCAATAATAAGAAAATTGAGAATTAATCAGTAAAGTGCTAACACGGAAGGGGAAAGTTGCAAGATATACTAGGGTATGCTAATAACTCCAGTTATTTTCAAAGAACATTCAGACTGCTTCAAATTCTATTCAGGAAACTATCTCTCCAAGCTTTTTTTTTCTTTTTGCCTCTTTTAAATGTGCTGAAAGCTAACTATAAAAATGGATACTTGGGGGGAAAAACTTCTCAATCTCTATTCAAACTTTCAGAATAATTTGCTTCTAAAAAATTATCAACAAATAATCCAACTAGACTACCTTCAGATGACATGGCAGATCAAATCAACTTGTCTTCACCTTTGTTTTACAGGTCTTCTGAAAGCCCTGACCCTTAATCCAAACCAAAACTTTCTGATATTTCAAAGGAGTTCAGTAAGATTCTGGTATTATAAATTCAAACTCAGTACTGCCATCTGTTACATTCTGTTTAAAAATTGAATCATTTTCCTGCTGAATAAAAATATCTTCCCAGGTCATTGGCTTGTTCTGAGGAGTAGATGTGGTCCCTACTGGAGGTTCTTTCCCAGCATCAACCTTATACCCAATACCATCATCCTTCATGACAGGCACGGTGCCTGACTTATCAGAAAGGTATGCATATTGTCTGATCTGTAAAGACCTGCATGGATGTAAACGATAAAGCTTTGAGTCTCCAGAAGGATCTTGACTATGAACTGACTTTATGTGTGAAGACATAAACTGATAGTTGATGAAAGACTTGCCACAGGCCAAACACTGATACCTTCTCTCCCCTGTGTGATGAATTTCATGCTTTGTGCGATATTCTGCAAGAGGAAATACCTTCTCACAGTAACGGCAAGGATACTTCTTCTCCCAAGAATGAATGTTAAAATGTCTCCGCAAGCTTGTCAGACAGACATATGACCTTTTGCATACAATACAGATATAATAGACCCTTCCATCTACAATTAACTCATAGTGATCATCATGTTTTACCTTCATACGTTTATTTGCCGTCTCACTGCTAGATGTTTTTGGTATCTCATTCTCAAGTCTGGCCTCCCCTTCGTCAGGGTCATCTTTGACAGGGATCACTATATCATAAGTATCTTCACCAATATTTGCATAAACCTTGCAACCCGTCGACAAGCCTTCAATTTCAGTAGCTGTATCTAAAGTAATAATCTTCTGACCCTCCATTAGATGTTTTGATCCTAAACCTGGATCATTAGTGTTTCTAGTAATTATATCTGAAATTTTTAAAGAATTAGAAAGTGGCTCTTGCAGAAGTGTAGGAATCTGCATCTTCTGTATCAACGATCCATCAAAAGCGGTATTTGGGGGGATCTCAGCCTGTGGGACCAAAGATGTATTACTGACCGCCGAGTCTGGACTGGAGCTAATAGTGTCATCATCATCATCTATAATTTCCTCCTCCTCCTCTTCATTGGCCTTGTTTCCTGTTAAAACAGCACTGTTTGGTGGCTGCTGATTCTGCACAAGTACATTGATTGAAGGAGACATATGATTTGAAAGTGAAGAACTGACATTTGGTGGTGTAGTAAGTGATGTCTGATTTAACAAAATGATGTTGGGAGTCAGATGTGTTGGGGCCGAAGATACCAACAATTTTTCACTTCCTTGTGTTTGGTTCAGAGTTGCCTGATTCACAGAAGTAGGAAGTTTCTGAGTAGGTGTGATATTTGTTAAAGGGGGAGAGCTATTGCTCGCACAAGGTGCAACATCTGAAATAGCAACAGAGCCTGGGTTAGGCTGGACCTCTGCCACTGTATTGGTACTCGGCAAAGTCTCCTTTGCAGGCAGAATCTCAGAGCAGAAAATGACATCATCGTCGTCATCATCTGAATCGGTAACAATGATCTTTTTCATCTCATAATCTTCAGCAGATAAGGAAAAAGACTCTGTTATAATTGGCATTATAGTGGCCCCATTTTCTTGGGCTTCATCTTTTGATTTTTGTATTTCAAGGTTCTTGTCACTAGAACCAGGAGGTAAGGTTTCTGCATTACCATCCTGAGCTGTACCTGAGATGCTTTTAACCTGTGACAACGGGACACCAAGCTCTGCTATAAATTTAACTCCTAATAACTGCCCTGATTTAATTAACTCATCAAGTAAATCTGATCTAACACGAACAATTTTAGAACTATAGATATAATTGAGAATTTCTGCAAAGATCTCTGCTCTTATAAAGCTCAGTTCAACAACTTGCCCAGCAACTGAGAAGAGCTGATGGAAGTAAGTACTAGAAGCTGAAAGGATGTTCCTGTGGGCTCGGAATTTTCGGTCTTCCACAATAACGGTAACATCACAGAAGAGTCCATGGCCGCGTTGCTCATTCAAGGAGTTCAGCAGACTGCCAGAGTATTGAATGTCTGTAGCAGAAATCAGTTTTCTACTCTCCATGCCTGTAAGAGAAAGGGAGGGGGAGGATGGGAGATTAGGAAAGAAAGACAAAAGCACTTCATCATTCAGAATTTCAGCTACAGCATCATTAACTAGTTTATTGGAGTTTTACCCAAAGTTTGGCACAACTTTTTGGTTTTTATATAAACTATTCTTACAGGCTGGTTTTTGGACCACATGTCAAATCTCATGACCTTCCCCTGAGAAGAGACAAGCAAGTTTTAAATTGATCTACAGATTTGAACATTAATCTCTTCCTTTGAATCTTAGATACGTGCATCACCACTAAGCTATTTTTAAAGACTAAAATTAATTTTCTTAGTTCCAATTTTGGATTTTCTCCTCAAGAAGAGTTAAGAGTTAATTTTTTTTTGTATTACAGGTTATTTTTATTTTTAAAAGCAGAAGCAAATTCCAAGTGGAAGAGCTAAACTATCTGGCATAGTCTCATTAATATGCTGCCTCTCTGATTACTAGCTCCAGAAATTGTAAAGAATCGGTTTTAAAACTGATGTTCAAATTCAATATGATTGTGCTTTGCATCTTGTTCCAGTAGAGTCTCTTGCTGGTTTGCTTGTCGGGAGCCAAGAAAAGCAGCAATTTTTGCTTTGGAAAATCCTGTGAATATTTATATAGTATCTCTAAGTTGCAGGGAATTTAAGAAGCTCAGAAGAATTTTGCAAAGTTTTTAAATCAGGGAGTCACTGTATTGCCATGACTAGGAATACACTGTGTCAAACTTGAAATTGTGTGAGTGCTTTCCGTTATTCTCTTGGACCTGGCCTTTTGAATGTTTCTGAAGTAATTTGACGTGGTGGTTTCTACTTCCTCCAAGTATTCCATTCAAGATTATCTGCACTAGTTTGCTAAACTTCCACCAATAAAGGCTGAGAGTTTTGGTTTTGGCTTTTCATAAATACTTGTCAAAATCAGGCAAAAAACACCCCAAAAAAACAATTATAGACCAGACATCACCGCTCATGTAACTTAGCCTCAAAATTCTGTTGTTCTTGGTTGAGTCTTACAAACAGAATATTGCTTGAAGGAAGCTGGAGACGTAAGTTTTTATACTATATTATCCCATTTATATAAAGTTCAAAAACAGACAAAATTAATCCCTGGTGTTAGAAGTCCACATAGTGGTTGCCCTTTCGGGGACAGGGACAGAAGTGACAGAGGAAGCTTTGTGGAGTTCAGGTGATGCTCTGCTCCTTGCTCTGTTTTCTGGTTATACAGGTGTGTTCACTTTGTAAAAATATATCAAACTACAAACTCACGATTTGGGCACATTTCTGTATGTAACTTACATTTCAATACAGAGTTTACTTTTTTTTTTTAAAAACTGGCTGATTCTCTTTAAAAAAAAAACAAAACTGATTCTCTTTGAGATTGTGAAGCGTTTCAAAGAGTGATTCTAAGTGAACAAGATTGGCTTCCAAGAGGATGTTGCTGCAATGAGCCAGTGACTGAAAGGGGAACAGAATCCTTACATAGAAAGACTTGGTTGTACCATACGGACTCTGCCACCTGACTCTATGAAAGAAAAACTTGCACTGCATGGGGTTCAGCAATTTTTCTCAAGGGACACTTTCATGCTCCCCCAACCGAGAGGTTGTTTGTGATTAAGAAGCCAACATTGTCTTTCTGCTCTTTAAAATATGATTGGAAAATAAGAAAGACATTTAGGGGGAAGAGTTAATTTTTAACTGTCTTAAAACTTTAAGAAAAATCTTATCATGAACACATAAAAGTTATTTCACCTGTAAATGAATGTTTTGAATGTCAGAAAAGCTTGGTGTGTGCAACACTGAGTCCAAAATATGTAGTCTTCCTAAATTTTAACTTATCTTTAAGAACATATTCAACAGCTATTCCCTGCAGCCAGTGACTAAATCAGCATTTATAAACACTGGCAATTATTACCTCTATTATTTTTCTATTCTTATTTTGATTGGGACGCCTCATCTGGATAAACTATGGAACACCTTTCTTACCCTCTCCTCTTTCTTCTTCCCCTTGCCACTTCCCCTCACCTGCCTACCCTTACAATCTCCAGAGGCGGAATGTTAAACAGAGTGCCAAATGAAGTCAACAGATGCTGTTGTGAAAAAATAAAACAAAGGAAAAGAAAAGTTTACCATTTCTTAAAGCTCATTTGCATGAAAACACGAAACATTTAATTTTGTTGGTAAAGAATCATGAGCATTGATATGAGAACTTTCTTCACACCAAATGAACTACTGAAAATGAAGATATAAACTTACTGGAACAGAGCAGACATCACTCTAGAAAAAAGGGGAGGGGGACTGTCAATAAATAGTACTGCTGTGTACCACCCCCAAAACAATTTTTGGCACTTTGCAGAAGATATATCCAGTAACAATGACACGGAATTTAAATAAATAAATAGATAAATAAATAAATACATGTATATATAATTAAAAATTAGTTGACCTGAGAAAACCATAATTCAAAAAGAGTCATGTACCACAATGTTCATTGCAGCTCTATTTACAATAGCCAGGACATGGAAGCAACCTAAGTGTCCATCGACAGATGAATGGATACAGAAGATGTGGCACATATATACAACGGAATATTACTCAGCCATAAAAAGAAACAAAATTGAGTTATCTGTAGTGAGGTGGATGGACCTAGAGTCTGTCATACAGAGTGAAGTAAGTCACAAAGAGAAAAACATACCGTATGCTAACACATATATATGGAATCTAAAAAAAAAATGGTTATGAAGAACCTAGGGGCAGGACAGGAATAAAGACGCAGACGTAGAGAATGGACTTGAGGACACGGGGAGAGGGAAGGTTAAGCTGGGACGAAGTGAGAGAGTGGCATGGACATATATACACTACCAAATGTAAAATAGATAGCTAGTGGGAAGCAGCTGCCTAGCACAGGGAGATCAGCTCGGTGCTTTGTGACCACCTAGAGGGGTGGGATAGGGAGGATGGGAGGGAGACACAAGAGGGAGGAGATATGGGAACATATGTATATGTATAGCTGATTCACTTTGCTGTACAGCAGAAACTAAACATTGTAAAGCAATTATACTCCAATAAAGATGTTAAAAAATAATAAAATAAAATAGATAAGCGGGGGAAAAATTAGTTGATAAGTACTTTTGGTAAAGAAACACTTTTTATTGCTAATATTCTTTCTCTTTAGAGTTACCAAAATAGTACCACTGTCAGTTCTTAAGTTATATACACGTGGAAGACAGGGCGTCTCAAATATCTTCTAAATTTTTCAAAATAATAGCTTAAAAACAAAAAATAGGAGAAAAGTCTAGAAATCAAGGATTTAAAACATCATGTTATAAGGCATTGCTTGTTAACGGTACCAAGGAATTCCAGGTTACCATAAAGGCATTCATTAGAAAGGGTGACCTTTGGACAGCGAGCCAGCAACCTGGGCTTCCGAAATATGGGGATTTCGACACAAGTCCCTTTTCAGTGGATAGATAGGTTTTCTGAATACGGTCCCACTATTTTTGTCGTTTGCAAATGGGTGTTCCCAATGGGGGAATTATTTAAAGGTACGTGTCCAGGTGACACCGGGACTTGGTTTCATTTTGTTGTTTAGGTTTCCTCCTCTTCCCTGTTAAGGTGGATCCAGGAACAGCACAAATCGGTCTGAACCCACCCCAACCAAGATTTGCGACCCGACTGTGGAAAAGCCGTTCCTCATTCCTGTGAGACAAATCCTTGACCGAGGGCAGGTGAAGGTGGAAAAGAGAAACACCACCCGCGAGACTGAAACAACCGACACGCGGCTCCCTGCGGCAGCTGAACCCCATCTTCCTCCCTCCACCCCCTCTTCCCATTCGCACCCGGCCGGCTGCAACCGAGGTTTTTAACCCCGATTCACGCGGAAAGCTTCACGCAAATACAGATGGAGGTCCAGCCAGCACAGTCAGGGCGGGGGTAGTAAGGCGAGGCGAGCCGGGGAAAGTAGAAGGTGGCGAACCGGAGGGTGGGGTGTTGGGAGGGGATGAGGCCAAGCAGGCGGCATTGTTATGCCCTGGGAAGGGGACGGAAGGGGAGGATGGGCCAGGCCGAAAAGCTCTAAATCAAAGTAAGGGCTAGGAGGGGAAAAGAGGCGCAAAAAGGCAGGCAGAGGGGCGAGGAAAACGCCGAGTGGTTCTCCGCGGTGGGCTCCCCACGCTCCGGGCCTACCCCGGGCGCCGGCAGCCCCTCGGCCCCTGACGGCGGAGGGGACCGCGCCGCGGCCCTCCCGGTTCGTCCCCTCCTTCGCTCCCGGGCCCACACAAAGAAAGGGCCGGAGGAGCGGAGACTCCGTCTCCGCCGCTTCCTGGTTCAAGTGAGGAGAAAGCGAAGGCAGGCGCGGCCCAGGGACGGAGGAAGCAGGCGCAATCCCTCGCCCCCTCCCGGGTCGCGGCCGGCTCCTCACCTGCTTCCCGGCGCCGCAGCTTCTCGTCGTCGGGCCGCGCGGAAGGGTGGGAGTCCTCCAACAACCAGAAGCCAGACTCCGCGGCGACTCGGCTCCTTCTTTAAACGTCGCTCCAGTCTTGGTCGACGTCGACGCGGCTACCGCCTCCCGCCGCCACCGCTGCCACAGCTGCCCCAAGCCGCCGACAGAGGGCACCGCGCGGGGGCCAGGCGCCGAAGGCAAAGGCGCCCTCCTCTTCCGAGTGCGGTTCGGCTCTTTCCGGAGGGGTCCGAGCGCTAGGCCGCCCCGCTTCGGCGCCCCACTCCGCCTTCGGCTCCTTCCGCAGGGGGCGGAGGAAGACTGGGAAGTACCGGGAGAGCTCGGCCCCTTCCGGAGGGCGAAAGGGTGGGAAAAAGGAAAGGGAAAGACGGGGTAATGCGGTCACAAACGGTTGGGATGCGAGGGAAGCTAGTCGCTTTCATCTACGTTCCGTGTAAGCTTCTAGGGAGTAAAAACTTTGAGAGACTAGACGGGTTTCATTTCTTTTGAAAGTTTGAAACTGCTCTATTTAATAGCCTGTTTGTTAGATGATAAACCACCTTGAAATATAATCAGAATAAATATAATCAAACAATGTATCGACTCATTATGATTTATGATAATCCAAGTTCTAGGATAACACGATAACAACTGCATTATAATATCTACTTTGAAGAAATAAATTCAGTTTTTGGACAAGTACTATCTTCTTAACTTAATACTAAAGGATGCAACACTATGTTAATTCCTTCATTTCACCTATCGTTTTCTGACCACCTGTTTGATCTGTACCAAATCTTATGTTAGGTTCTGTGGAATACAAAAATGAATAAACCAAGGTCTTTACCTTTTCAAAGAGCTCAGTAGATAGGTACTCAAACATCGACAAAATATTTTTAAGGTGCAGAACACAGAGAAAGGAGTAGCAAACTGAATTTGAGCTGCATCTTGAAAGATAAATAATATTAACACTTGCATTGTTAATTTATTATTTTTATTTACATAGCATTTCCTCCTCAGAGGGCTTTACTGTCTGAACATAGTAGGTGTTCAATAATTGTTTAGTGAATGAATATATGAATGAGTTGTGGTAATTTTAAAAACTCTTCTGGTAATACACTTCCGACTGAGTACCACGATGAATGAAGCAATGGGATGGGTGTTTGGAGAGCAAAATATTTCCCTTTAGGCTGGTTATTGATCATATTCAACTAAAGAACAAAATAGCAGCATTTTCTTCAACAATTAGAGCCATTTACTACCTTCATTTTCTTTTTTAAAAATATGTATAGGATAATATTGCATCAGTTTCCGAAAACTTGAATTGGCACTTATTTACCATTCAGTTGGAATGTCCACCAGGATATTCCAGAATAAAAACAGATCTACTAACTATCTCTAATTTTCTTCAACATAAAATCAGACAAAGATGTCATCATCTATTGATCTCTCATCTATTCTACATTCTCCTCAATAAAGTAAAGCCACATAGCATAACATCAAAGTAGTGTAATACAGCTGTATTTTCACATGGAGATAAGAAATCCAAATGAAATTCCTTAGGCATTTCTCCAAGGTTTGGTACTGTGGGAAAACAATCTATGTGGGAATTACTGCATTATTAGTTTTTGATTATGCCTTAAAATTATGAAAGTTTTATTGTCTAATATAAAAACATTTCATGGAAAATAGGAGTGTGCTGTTGTAAAAGAAACTAAGACAGATGGTAGTATTTTCCTGGTAACTGAGCACTTAACAAAACTAGTTAGCAGATTAATGACCATTTTTCTGAGTCATCCTCCCCCAAAATTTAGTAGCAAAAAAAAAAAAATTTAGGAAATAAGACAAAGTACATTTTGAAAGTTTAGGATCTATTTATCTTTCAGTAGCTTAGTTGACTAAAACTAAAATGAGACATTTCTTTGAAATACAGATCACAGTGGCAGTAGCTGCCACTCTTGATATCAAATGTGTGTTGGTTACCTCTCAGTAAATTGTAAGATGCAATACATTTTCTTTTGCACCAGCACCAACAGCACCAAGGCCCCCAACAGAATTGCCTTCCCTTTGTCCCTTTCCTGAAAGGGCTTTAAAAGTGTGGAGCCACAACTGAGGTATGATGAAGGCCTATTACTTCGAAGTGCAGGAAACCGTCTCTTCCCTTCTGTCCATGTCGCTCAGCCCCTAACTCAGCAAAAACTAAGCTAAAATTTAAAAGCTACCTATAACCCATGCACCTAAGGTCAATTAATCTATGACAAAAGAGGCAAGAATATACAATGGAGAAAAGACAGTCTCTTCAACAAGTGGTGTTGGGAAAGCTGGACAGCTACATGTAAATCAGTGAAGTTAGAATACTCCCTCACACCATATACAAAAACTCAAAATGGTTTAAAAACCTAAATGTAAGACATGACACCATAAAACTCCTAGAAAGGAACATAGGTGAAACATTCTTTGACATAAATCGTAGCAATATTTTCTTAGCTCAGTCTCCCAAGGCAAAAGAAATAAAAGCAAAAATAAACAAATGGGACCTAATCAAACTTAAAAGCTTATGCACAGCAAAGGAAACCATCAACAAAACTAAAAGAATGGGAGAAAATATTTTCAAACAATGCAACTGACAAGGAGTTAATATCCAAAATATAAAAACAACTCATACAACTCAATAGCCAAAAAACAAACAACCCAATCAAAAACATGGGCAGAACACCTAAATAGACATTTTTCCAAAGAAGACATACAGATGGCCAATAGGCACAAAAAAAGATGCTCAACATCACTAATTATTAGAGAAACGCAAATCAAAACCACAATGAGATAACACTTCACACCAGTCAGGATGACTGTCATCAAAAAGTCTACAAATAATAAATGCTGGAGAAAGTGTGGAGAAAAGGGAATCCTCGTACACTGTTGGTGAGAACGTAAATTGATGCAGCCACTATGGAAAACAGTATGGAGGTTCCTTAAAAAACTAAAAATAGAACTACTATGTGATCCAGCAATTCCACTCCTGGGTATATATCAGGAAAAAAACAAAAACTCTAATTCAAAAAGATACACACACCCCAATGTTCATAGCAGCACTATTTACAAAAGCCAAGACATGGAAACAATCCAAGTGCCCATCAACAGATGATTGGCTTAGAGATGTGGTATATATATACAATGGAATATTATTACTCAGCCATAAGAAAGAAGGAAATATTGCCATTTGCAGCAACATGGAGGGACCTAGAGGGTATTATGCTTAGTGAAATAAATCAAAGACAAATACTATATGATATCACTTATATATGGAATCTAAAAATAATACAGATGAATCTATATACAAAACAGAAACAGACTCACAGACATAGAAAACAAACTCATGGTTACCAAAGGGTAGAGGGAGAGGGGGAGGGACAAACTGGGAGTATGGGATTAACAGATGCACACTACCATGTATAAAATAGATAAGCAACAAGGATTTCCTGTATAACACAGGGAACAATACTCAATATCTTATAATAACCTATAATGGAAAATAATCTGAAAAAATTTATATATATATATATATATATATAACTGAATCACTTTGTTGTACACTTGAAACTAACACAATATTGTAAATCAACTATACTTCAAATAAAAAAAAAAGAATTTAAAAAGAAAAAAGTTACCTATAATTAAAGGGGATCCAATGATCAGGAAAGGAATATTTTGGTAGGAAAAGCAGAGCAGACCAAGAAATCTGAGTGGCCTTAACAGCTGCTTTTGGGACAAGGTCTTTGGAAAGTTTCATTAATTTTCTGTTTCTCAACAAGTTATTTCACCTTTCACTTTCTTTTCATCTGCAGGCTTAACCCTACTTCAAACAACGTAGTAGCTTTTAAAGACAAGAACCTTTATCAAATGGATTTGGAGGTATCAATTGTTTCACATTCTAAAAAGATTTTTGATTGGCTGATAATGGAATCAGGTTTTATAACCATGTGTCAGTGTTTGCTTGCCTTTGCCTTTTTTGAACTTGATTATGAATTCCATGAGGCCAGCAACTGTCCTCTCCTGTGTTAAAATGTCAAGAATCTTGTGGATGCTTAATATATATTAATTGATGATGATAAAAGATAAAAAACTGGGACTTCCCTGGTGGCGCAGTGGTTAAGAATCTGCCTGCCAATGTAGGGGACATGGGTTTGAGGCCAGGTCCGGGAAGATCCCACGTGCCGCGGAGCAACTAAGCCTGTGCGCCACAACTACTGAGCCTGCGCTCCAGAGCCTGCGAGCCACAACTACTGAGCCCGCGTGCCACAACTACTGATGCTCACGTGCCTAGAGCCCATGCTCCACAACAAGAGAAGCCACCGCAATGAGAAGTCCGAGCACCGCAACGAAGAGTAGCCCCGGTTCGCCGCAACTAGAGCAAGCCCACGTGCAGCAACGAAGACCCAACGCAGCCAAAAATAAATAAATAAATAAATAAATTTTTAAAAAGATAAAAAACGGCATTCATTCAGTCCTACAGCCCTTCCACTGAGTTATGCTTAGCTACACAGATTTAGTAAGGTCACTACACAAGTATAAAAAGAAACCACAACAAGGTATAGTGGAAAAAACAAAGACTTGGGCAGATGTGAGTGGGTTGGGATTCTGGTACTCCCACTTAGCTGTGTGACCTTGAGCCTGATTCTTCATCTGTAAAATAGAGATAATAATACCTTCCCATAGAGTTGTTTTGAGGATTAAATGAGTTAACTACCGATAGTGTCAAACTGCTTACAGTTTCCAAAATATGACATGCTGTTTACTGCTTTCATGTCTGTGCCTGGAACCCTGAGCCTGTAATAACCATTCCTTTTGTATTCACACTGTGCCTCTCCTGTTGTTTGGCAAGTGCCTGGTCTTCAAGAAAGACACAACTCAAATACTAACATGTTTGTGAAGCCTGCCTTGATGGTAGATGATAGACAGATATGGTTACTTAATATTGAATGAATGAGTGTCTGGAACCCAGTAAGTGCTAAATACATGTTTGCTTTTTCATCACTCTCCCCTTTTCTGCTTTATCCCAACAATTCTCTCTTTAAGTGACTTGTTTGATACGGCTGATTCTCCTTTTCTTCTTAAAACCTTCTAAAGTCAATTGGATAAGGATATATAACCCTCCTACTGAGAAAGAGGAAGTGGATATTGCCGACAATAATACAATCTACCCCCCAAAAGCAACAGGTAGCTTATTTCTAATATGAAAAAAGTTGAGAGAATATACTACAAATGTGTCCTTTGTGAAAAATTACTTGGCAATATGAAATCAAATCTGATAAGAAATGAGTCAAAATGAAGAATTAAGAATGGACATTTTGCAGTGCGCCAGTCTATGTAAATGGAGGACTAAGACCAAACAACAAGGTTATGAATATGTGATAGAATGAAACTATTATAAGCCCTGACACAATAAAAATCCATTCATTCATTTGTTCATTAAATACATATCACTTAGTACCTACTCTGTGCCAGGCAATGCTCTACACACTGTGGATACAATCATCATCAAGATGAAGTCGCAGTCTTCATGAAACTTAGATTCTAATGGGAGAGACATACAGTAAACATATTATCTAAATATATAACATAATATCAGATAGTAATGAGTGCTATGAAGAAAAATAAATAGCATAAAGGGAGAGAGAATAATGAGGGTGCTATTGTAAATAGTGTGGTCAGGGACGACCTCTCTGAAAAGATGATGGGTGAGCAAAGAACGGAATGAACTAAGGGAAAGAGCCATGCAAATATCTGGGGAAGAGCACTCTAGGCAGTGGAACATGTCAATGCCCTTCAACCAAAGACCATCAGGAACTTACTCATAGCTGACAAGTTGGGTTTATTATTCTTTGCAGGCAGGCAGAATGAACACCATAGGGAACCATGGGGTGTTTCAGTAAGAGAATGCTAGAAAGAACCTACTATAGTATTTGAGTGATTTACGGGAGGGTCTAAGGAAGTGGCAGTTCGCTCTAAATCAGATGCTGTCAGAAAGCAGGGGCAATTGTATGATTGGGCATCTCAATAACCTCATATATAGGGAGGGCAGACTAGGGCAAGGATAAAGCTGTAATTGATAAAGTAGCAGTCACCCATTTTGGCCAAGAGAGGGGGTGTTTGGTGTTTTCTGGGTGGCACAGTGACTTTTTTTTTTGTCTGTGCTTAGACAAAATTATGAAGTGGTCTTATTTCGTCTCACGTTGTCAGTCACCTAGTGACCTTGTCTTAGATTGGTGTTCTGTGAGTTTATGTTCAACAGAAGAACATGGCCTGAGCGCTAGCCAGCTTCCAGATATCAGGGGCTGCTTCCCAATCCATTTTCTCTAATAGCAAGTGAAAAGCCTTAGAATATAAGGAATAAATTTTAGAGGTGGTGGGAGAGGAGGGAGGAGGTATAATATTGGCTATCTCCTCATCTTTAGTAGAAAATAGTTAATAGTACATTATTATTGTATGGGACGTACTTATACTAAAACATTATTCACTGTTTAGCTGAAATTCAAATGTAAGCGAACCTACTGTATTTTTTTTCTTTTTGCTAAATCTGACAACACTAAAATAAAAACACTGTCAGCTGCATAGGAAATACTTTGAATACTTGGTGCTTTTTCTTCTCGTCCCACTTAGATTTTTATTTGAAATCAGGATAGACTCAGAAAAAAATAGGTAATTCGATTTGAGCCATTCCTATATATTCTACATGTACATAGACGCCCACATCTGTGCATATATTGATATAATGTATATGTACGTATGTACATACATACACACACACGAGAAACAGTAAGCACCCAATAGTATAGAATATGTAACACACACGCACAGAAGGCACCTGAAACACAAGCAGAATTGACTGTGTTGGTGATACGGCCACTCAGTGAAATGTATCTTGTGGTCTGTCATCCTTCCTTTCGGTCATTTCAAGTACGAGGCTGAGAAAGACACGGTCTCCGATCCAACTTGGACCTGGCGCGCCTCCTGCGGAACTGGAAGGATGAGCGGAACCGATCGCAGCGGCGGCTTATTTACACGGATGCACACACCCCTTTCACGTCGGCGGGAGGCCACGTAGGCCTGGGGAAGGATTTTGCCGGCGTACCCGGAACGGTTTCCTCAGCTTTGGTTGGGCGGGGGAGGGTTGCGCAGCGGCGCGTTCTGGGAGCCGAAGAGACCGAGATCTTCCCGGGCTCTTGAGAGCGTTACCTCTTTCGCGGCAACAATGGCTCGGGTGTCTCGCTCGCGCAGCCCGGAGTGGGAAGCGTCGCAGTTCGTCGAAGAGCCCCGAGCCCGCGGGGCGGCCGCTCTCGTTCGCTCTCTTGCTCTCGGCCCGGGGACCGGAATGGCCTCGGCCATCATCTGGGTGGCCTCAGCCGAGGCTCCCGAAACCAGCTCTGCGGCCCTGGCTTGCGGTGTCGTTCGCGAGAGCGTCCCTCGGCACCTCGGTGCGCCCCTTCCGCTTCTGCGTCCTCGTCCGCTGAGCGCTGCCGCCACTCGCGCCGCTGCGGGAGCGACGAGCCGGGACCCAGCCTCCTGGACCGGGAGGAGGTGAGTGATGCGGCTGCACCTTCGCTTTGAGGAGCCCACCTGCCTTCAGAGTCCGCTTCATCTCTCATCCCGCTTCTGAACTGTCCCAATTAAGCATTTTCTACCTTCTTTGCGCCCATTTCTATCTTTTGCTTCAGTCCACGACAGCTCCTTATTTGCCCTTTTTCTCCCTTAATTCTCATTCATCCTTGGGCCCCTTCATACCGTGCTCTGACCCCTCCACCCCCTTTCACCTCTGGTCTGGCAGAAGGCATGGTCAAGGGTCCCAGACCTATTTACTTTGTGTTATCATTTGTGAGCAAGTTTTTATTCTCCATTAGACTGAGTTCGTGGAAAGGAGCCCGATTTTACCCATCACAGAATTCGCAGTGCCTAGCACTTAGTAAGAGCTCAACCGTTGTGTGTTGAATGAATGAACAGATTGGTTTGAGATGATAACAGGATGTGTAAGTGGAAATTCTTTGTAGGGAGTTGGGAAAGGTTGAGATTAAGAGTTTAAACTGGAGAAGAGAAAACCTTCCCCCACGACAGGATTGGATGAATGTAGGAAAAGCGATGTGCGTAACTGCAAATGGGGCTACCTTGAGAAAGGTCTTGTGAAATGGTCTCAATCTTGACCTTGAGGAATGAGGGGAGGGTGAGATCAATTTTCCTCTAATGAAAGTGAGTATTGGAGCGGAAAAATAGTTTAAGAAGGAAAAGTTCTAATTATTGCTGTGTAAGTATTCATACCTCCCAAGTGCCTTGAATGTGTTAAAAATGAGAAATTTACAAACATTACAGGCATTGAGGGGCAGGTTGAAATTACAACAGTTGGGAGATGTCTTGATGATTCTTTTTCTTCCAGCAGTGGGAGGTAATAAAGCATAGTGAGGAGGAAGATAGTGGCTGGATTCAGACTGCCTGACTTTGAAGCCCTGCTTTGCTACTTAATACCTGTATAACTTTGGGTGTCGAGAGTTTACCTGAGCTACTCTGTGGTATTGCTGCCTCAACATCCATTCTGTTTGCAGGGACTAGCCCCCTCCTGTAAGCACATGCCCTAGATAGCAACCCGTAAAATCACAAGCAAATGTAAGTTCCTGATATGACTTCCCTACCAGCCCCTGTGATCTGCAGTCTCCCCTGCCTCCCAGTGCCGGTATGCTGTATGGCCCCCTTAGAGAAGACCCTCGTGGGGCTTACCAAAACCCCCGCTCTTTTGGTTTAAAATGACCAAAATGGCCCTAGCCTGGGAACCCCAAAGCACTCCACCCACAGACCATAATAAAGGCATGTGCCCCAGGTCCTGTCACTCTCTGCACCCTATCTTGACCTCCCCATGTAACCCCTCGAGGTGTGCTGGATACTTCCTACCGGACCTGTGAGTAATAAACTACTCTATTTCAATTTCTCTTGTGGTCTGTTGTTGAACTTTGGCTCACCATCTGGCACCCTGTGCTCCACTTAACAAATGTTAATTTAAAGAAGTCAAAACATTGGGCAAATTACTTAACCTCTCCAAGGTACATTTCTTCACCTGTAAAAACGGGGATAAAAATAGTGCTGACATTTTTAGGGTTGTTGTAATGATTTAGTGCCTGGAACATAATACACATTATGTTTTAGCTATTAGGGTTTCATACCTGGGAGCAGGAACAGTAAAAATAGTCCTGAGTTATATTGGAGACCTACCTCTCCAAGTTATATGTTTCAGAAAGGTCACCCGCAATCTGTGTCAATCAAAAACCAAACAGGTTATTTTAGAATCCTAACCAAAAGGTGTAAGAACAGCTTGGATGAAATTTGCATTTGTGCATGTAGAACATAATTCATCTTGAGTCCAGATGAAACCAGGTAGCAGCAGGGACTGTTTTAATGGTCTCCTATTCACCCTGTTGGTGAGAGAGGTAATCCCTCCCTAGGGTTATGGGGCAGCTGAACATAGGACACCTGACACTGGGCACATAAAATCCACTATGCAGGGATAATCTGGAACTGCACCTGTCCCTTTGATAAAGAGGGTTGTTTGGCTAGGGGACCTTTTCTGCAGGAGCAGAGTGGGAAGGGGAATTTGCAGTTAGGCCATTGGAGGCCCTACTGGTTTCCCCAGATGTCAAGGCAGTACATAATATTGGGCCTTAATTTTAGGCCCTACACCACAAGGACTGTGTGTCTTTACAGTCTGGCAGGCATCATTGGCCCCTATACTTATATATTCCAAGGGCTGTTATTTGTATGTTTACTTTTAGATTATCTGCTTCTGGAACTGGGCGACCCTCTGAGTCCAAATCTGCATAGTTATAATACCTTTTCCCCTGAATAAAGAAGTAAAAAATAATTTATTTAAGCAATGAGACCAAATATATTTATTTTGTAAGGATTAAAAAATAAACAGAGACATAAGCAGCTAAACTTTGGAGAATTGAGCCTCTGTTAGTCTTCTCCTTTTCTTTTTTTCAGTTTATGAGTAATAGCAAATACTAAACAGAAGAAATGACAGAAGAAGTGACAAACGTTATAATAAAACAAAAAAAATTTAATGTCCTCCAAAGAGCAGATAGACAATGTACTCTTTTTCCAAAAAGGAACTAAAGGAAAAACAAAGAAAACAAACCCTGAATCTCATTGAATACAACTTCTGTCACATAGAACTTTTCAGAGCTCCCTTTATTTTCTACTTCTTGTAGTGCTTCATTTTTTTTCAAAATTGAAATATTTACTTGACAGAAAATTTTTGAATTTAGTAAAGAAATGGCAATACTGGTACATACATTAATTCAAAATATTTCTACTAAGCACCAAATAGTTCCCAAACTTTTCACCAAGAACCTCTTCATCATTGAAAGAATGCCTAAAATGTAATCAGTTTAGTTAGGTTTTAAATCAAGAAATCTAAAGCTGCCAATCAGTAGTGCTTCATTTTTAAAAATTGTCTTTACTAGTTCCTCGGTTTCTGAAAACTAAAGTTTTAACCAAATTGGAACAGACTTCTTTTTCCTTTCATAAATATGCATAAACAAATGAAGTTATTTCCAAATGTAAAACTGTTTCTGTCACATATTGCAGAAGATGAAATGAGCAATTAGGAGCTCTGTCATGCATGCGGCAGAAGGGATGCGCTTGACAGCCTCCCAGGCTGAATTTCTAGCCTGGCTGTTCAGGCTGTCTGTAGTCTGTACCATTTGATAGTACTATCAGAACATCAGACCCTAAGTGTTAAGTTTACATTTATACCAAGTTTTTATTAATTTAAAGTTTAAAACATAAAGGGAGAATAGAATAACTGGACTTGTTGAATTTGAATATATGTAAAATTTATATATATATAGAGAGAGAGAGAGAGAATGGAATTCAGCTATTTTAAAATTTTTTTATTTCTATATTTAAATTTATATTTCATAACATTTCTACCTATTGAAATCCATGAGTTCACACCAGTGCCTCAAATTCCAATCCATAGCACAGCGTTCATTCTAGCTTTCCCCTTTTTTCTAGAATTCACCTATTGAGTTATAATTTACATGCCTATATCTTCTGGAAAATTAAGTGAGATAGGATTAGAGAATTGGGAGCTCCTGAAGTATGAGGATTTTCTGCCAAGAATCCTTGTTTTAGACTGAATTGTGTGCCCCCAAAATTCATATGTTGAAGCCCTAACCCTTGAAGTGACTGTAATTGGCAATAGGGCTTTTAAGGAGGTAATTAAGGTTAAATAAGCTCATAAGGATGAGGCCCTAATTCAGTAGGACTGGTGTCCTTATAAGAGGAAGAGACACAAGAGATCTCAGTCAATCAGTATCTCTCTGTCTCTCTCTCTCCTTCTATCTCCCCCTTATCCTCCTCTCTCCCTCTACTCTTCCTCTCTCCCTCTCTCCCCACTCCCTGCCTCCCCTGACCTGAGCACAGAGGACACAGAGAAGAGGCCACGTGAGGACACAGCAAGAAGGTGGCCGTCTACAAGCCAGGAAGAGAGGTCTCACCAGAAACCAACACTGATGTCACCTTGATCTTGCATTTCTTTTTTTTTAAATTTAATTTAATTTTATTTATTTTTTTAAACAGCAGGTTCTTATTAGCTATCCATTTTATACACATTAGTGTATATATGTCAATCCCAATCTCCCAATTCATCCCACCACCACCACCACCCCCCACCACTTTCCCCCCTTGGTGTCCACACGTTTGTTCTGTACATCAGTGTCTCAATTTCTGCTCTGCAAACTGGTTCATCTGTACCATTTTTCTAGGTTCCACATACATGCGTTAATATACAATATTTGTTTTTCTCTTTCTGACTTACTTCACTCTGTTATGACAGTCTCTAGATCCATCCACATCTCTACAGATGACTCAATTTCGTTCCTTTTTATGGCTGAGTAATATTCCATTGTATATATGTACCACATCTTCTTTATCCATTCGTCTGTCAATGGGCATTTAGGTTGCTACCATGTCCTGGCTATTGTAAATACTGCTGCAATGAACATTGGGTGCATGTGTCTTTTTGAATTACGGTTTTCTCTGGGTATATGCCCAGTAGTGGGATTGCTGGGTCATATGGTAATTCTATTTTTAGTTTTTTAAGGAACCTCCATACTGTTCTCCATAGTGGCTGTATCAATTTACATTCCCACCAACAGTACAAGAGGGTTCCCTTTTCTCCACACCCTCTCCAGCATTTATTGTTTGTAGATTTTTTTATGATGGCCATTCTGACTGGTCTGAGGTGATATCTCATTGTAGTTTTGGTTTGCATTTCTCTGATGATTAGTGATGTTGAGCATCCTTTCATGTGTTTGTTGGCAATCTGTATATCTTCTTTGGAGAAATGTCTATTTAGGTCTTCTGCCCATTTTTGGATTGGGTTGTTGGTTTTTTTGATATTGAGCTGCATGAGCTGCTTGTAAATTTTGGAGATTAATCCTTTGTCAGTTGCTTCATTGGCAAATATTTTCTCCCATTCTGAGGGTTGTCTTTTCGTCTTGTTTATGGTTTCCTTTGCTGTGCAAAAGCTTTGAAGTTTCATTAGGTCCCATTTGTTTATTTTTGTTTTTATTTGCATTACTCTAGGAGGTGGAACAAAAAAGATCTTGCTGCAATTTATCTCAAAGAGTGTTCTTCCTGTGTTTTCCTCTAAGAGTTTTATAGTGCCCGGTCTTACATTTAGGTCTCTAATCCATTTTGAGTTTATTTTTGTATAT
Organism: Balaenoptera acutorostrata; assembly: GCF_949987535.1. Lineage (NCBI taxonomy): Eukaryota > Metazoa > Chordata > Mammalia > Artiodactyla > Balaenopteridae > Balaenoptera > Balaenoptera acutorostrata. The sequence goes on along the minus strand of NC_080085.1, from coordinate 104,972,102 downwards.
GGTGTTAGGGAGTGTTCTAATTGCATTCTTTTACATGGAGCTGTCCAGTTTTCCCACCACCACTTATTGAAGAGACTGTCTTTTCTCCATTGTACATCCCTGCCTCCTTTGTCATAGATTAGTTGACCATAGGTGTGTGGGTTTATGTCTGGGCTTTCTATCCTGTTCCATTGATCTATATTTCTGTTTTTGTGCCAGTACCATATTGTCTTGATTACTGTAGCTTTGTAGAATAGTCTGAAGTCAGGCAGTCTGATTCCTCCAGCTCCGTTTTTTCCCCTCAAGACTGCTTTGGATATTCGGAGTCTTTTGTGTCTCCATACAAATTTTAAGATGATTTGTTCTAGTTCTGTAAAACATGCCATTGGTAATTTGATAGGGATTGCATTGAATCTATAGATTGCTTTGGGTAGTATAGTCATTTTCACAATGTTGATTCTTCCAATCCAAGAACATGGTATATCTCTCCATCTGTTGGTATCATCTTTAATTTCTTTCACCAGTGTCTTATAGTTTTCTGCATACAGGTCTTTTGTCTCTCTAGGTAGGTTTATTCCTAGGTATTTTATTCTTTTTGTTGCCATGGTAAATGGGAGTATTTCCTTAATTTCTCGTTCAGATTTTTCATCATTAATGTATAGGAATGCAAGACATTTCTGTGCATTAATTTTGTATCCTGCAACTTTACCAAGTTCATTGATTAGCTCTAGTAGTTTTCTGGTGGCATCTTTAGGATTCTCTATGTATAGTATCATGTCATCTGCAAACAGTGACAGTTTTACTTCTTCTATTCCAATTTGTATTCCTTTTATTCTTTTTCTTCTCTGATTGCCATGGCTAGGACTTCCAAAACTATGTTGAATGATAGTGGTGAGAGTGGACATCCTTGTCTCGTTCCTGATCTTCGAGGAAATGCTTTCAGTTTTTCACCATTGAGAATGATGTTTGCTGTGGGTTTGTCATATATGGGCTTTATTATGTTGAAGGAGGTTCCCTCTATGCCCACTTTCTGGAGAGTTTTTTATCATAAATGGGTGTTGAATTTTGTCAAAAGCTTTTTCTGTATCTATTGAGATGATCACATGGTTTTTCTTCTTCAATTTGTTAATATGGTGTATCGCATTGATTGATTTCTGTATACTGAAGAATCCTTGCATACCTGGGATACATCCCACTTGATCATGGTGTATGATCTTTTTAATGTGTTGTTGGATTCTGTTTGCTAGTATTTTGTTGAGGATTTTTGCATCTATATTCATGAGTGATATTGGTCTGTAATTTTCTTTTTTTGTAGTATCTTTGTCTGGTTTTGGTATCAGGGTGATGGTGGCCTCATAGAATGAGTTTGGGAGTGTTCCTTCCTCTGCAATTTTTTGGAAGAGTTTGAGAAGGATGGATGTTACCTCTTCTCTAAATGTTTGATAGAATTCACCTGTGAAGCCATCTGGTCCTGGACTTTTGTTTGTTGGAAGATTTTTTTTTAATTAATTAATTTATTTATATTTTTATTTTTGGCTGCGTTGGGTCTCCATCACTGCGCGCGGGTCTCCCTTCAGCTGTGGCGAGCAGGGGCCACTCCCCGGCGCGGCGTGCGGGCCTCTCGCCGCGGTGGCCTCTCCCGCTGAGGAGCACGGGCTCCAAGTGCATGGGCCCCAGCAGCCGCAGCTCTTGGGCTCTAGAGTGCAGGCCTAGCAGTTTTGGCGCGCGGGCCCAGCTGCTCCGTGGCATGTGGGATCCTCCCAGACCAGGGCTCGAACCCGTGTCCCCCGCATTGGCAGGCGGACTCCTAATCACTGTACCACCAGGGAAGTCCTGTTGGAAGATCTTTAATCAGTTTCAATTTCATTACTTGTGATTGGTCTGTTCATATTTTCTATTTCTTCCTGGTTCAGTCTTGGAAGGTTATACCTTTCTAAGAATTTGTCCGTTTCTTCCAGGTTGTCCATTTTATTGGTATAGAGTTGCTTGTGATAGTGTCCTAGGATGCTTTGTATTTCTGCGGTGTCTGTTGTAACTTCTCCTTTTTCATCTCTAATTTTATTGATCTGAGTCCTCTCCCTCTTTTTCTTGATGAGTCTGGGTAATGGTTTATCAATTTTGTTTATCTTCTCAAAGAACCAGCTTTTAGTTTTATTGATTTATGCTATTGTCTTCTTTGTATTTCATTTATTTCTGCTCTGATCTTTATGATTTCTTTCCTTCTACTAACTTTGGGTTTTGTTTGTTCTTCTTTCTCTAGTTCCTTTAGGTGTAAGGTTAGGTTGTTTATTTGAGCTGTTTGTTGTTTCTTGAGGTAGGATTGTATTGCTGTAAACTTCCCTCTTAGAACTGCTTTTGCTGCGTCGCCTAGGTTTTGGATTGTCGTGTTTTCATTGTCATTTGTCTCTAGGTATTTTTTGATTTCCTCTTTAATTTCTTCAGTGATCTCTTGGTTATTTAGTAACGTATTGTTTAGCCTCCATGTGTTTGTGTTTTTTATGTTTTTTTCCCTGTAATTGATTTCTAATCTCATAGCGTTGTGGTCAGAAAAGGTGCTTGTTATGATTTCAGTTTTCTTAAATTTACTGAGGCTTGATTTGTGACCCAAGATGTGATCTATCCTGGAGAATGTTCCATGCGCAGTTGAGAAGAAAGTGTAATCTGCTGTTTTTGGATGGAATGTCCTATAAATATCAGTTAAATCTATCTGGTCTATTGTGTCATTTAAAGCTTGTGTTTCCTTATTAATTTTCTGTTTGGATGATCTGTCCATTGGTGTAAGTGAGGTGTTAAAGTCCCCCACTATTATTGTGTTACTGTCGATTTCCTCTTTTATAGCTGTTAGCAGTTGCCTTATGTATTGAGGTGCTCCTATGCTGGGTGCATATATATTTATAATTCTTATATCTTCTTCTTGGATTGATCATTATGTAGTGTCCTTCCTTGTCTCTTGCAACATTCTTTATTTTAAAGTCTATTTTACCTGATATGAGTATTGCTACTCCAGCTTTCTTTTGATTTCCATTTGCATGGAATATCTTTTTCCATCCCCTCACTTTCAGTCTGTATGTGTCCCTAGGTCTGAAGTGGGTCTCTTGTAGACAGCATATATATGGGTCTTGTTTTTGTATCCATTCAGCGAGCCTGTGTCTTTTGGTTGGAGCATTTAATCCATTCATGTTTAAGGGAATTATCGATATGTATGTTCCTATTACCATTTTCTTAATTGTTATGGGTTTCTTTTTGTAGGTCCTTTTCTTCTCTTGTGTTTCCCACTTAGAGAAGTTCCTTTAGCATTTGTTGTAGAGCTGGTTTTGTGGTGCTGAATTCTCCTAACTTTTGCTTGTCTGTAAAGCTTTTGATTTCTCCATCGAATCTGAATGAGATCCTTGCCAGGTAGAGTAATCTTGGTTGTAGGTTCTTCCCTTGCATCCCTTTAAGTATATCAGGCCACTCCCTTCTGGCTTGTAGAGTTTCTGTTGAGAAATCAGCTGTTAACCTTATGGGAGTTCCCTTGTATGTTATTTGTCATTTTTCCCTTGCTGCTTTCAATAATTTTTCTTTAATTTTTGCTAATTTGATTACTATGTGTCTCAGCGTGTTTCTCCTTGGGTTTATCCTGTATGGGACTCTCTGTGCTTCCTGGACTTGGGTGGCTATTTCCTTTCCCATGTTAGGGAAGTTTTGAACTATAATCTCTTCAAATATTTTCTCTGGTCCTTTCTCTCTCTCTTCTCCTTCTGGGACCCCTATAATGTGAATGTTGTTGCATTTAATGTTGTCCCAGAGGTCTCTTAGACTGTCTTAATTTCTTTTCATTCTTTTTTCTTTATTCTGTTCCACAGCAGTGAATTCCACCATTCTGTCTTCCACATCACTTATCCGTTCTTCTGCCTCAGTTATTCTGCTATTGATTCCTTCTAGGAATTTGTATTTTTCATTTCAGTTATTGTACTGTTCATCTTTGTTTGTTTGTTCTTTAATTCTTCTAGGTCTTTGTTAAACATTTCTTGCATCTTCTTGATCTTTGCCTCTATTCTTTCTCCGAGGTCCTGGATCATCTTCACTCTCATTATTCTGAATTCTTTTTCTGGAAGGCTGCATATCTGCACTTCATTTAGTTGTTTTTCTGGGGTTTTATCTTGTTCCTTCATCTGGTACATAGCCCTCTGCCTTTTCGTCTTGTCTCTCTGTGAACGTGGTTTTTGTTCCACAGGCTGCAGGATTGTAGTTCTTCTTGCCTCTGCTGTCTGCCCTCTGGTGGATAAGGCTATCTAAGAGGCTTGTGGAAGTTTCCTGATGGGAGGGACTGGTGGTGGGTAGAGCTGGCTGTTGCTTGGTGGGCAGAGCTCAGTAAAACTTTAACCAGCTTGTCTGCTGATGGGTGGGGCTGGGTTCTCTCCCTGTTGGTTGTTTGGCCTGAGGCGACCCAACACTGGAGCCTACCCAGGCTCTGGTGGGGCTAATGGCAGACTCTGGGAGGGCTCACGCCAAGGAGGACTTCCCAGAACTTCTGCTGCCAGTGTCCTTGTCCCTGCGGTGAGCCACAGCTGCCCCCCGCCTCTGCAGGAGACCCTCCAACACTAGAAGGTAGGTCTGGTTCAGTCTCCTACGGGATCACTCCTCCTTCCCCTAGGTCCTGATGTGCACACTACTTTGTGTGTGCCCTCCAAGAGTGGAGTCTCTGTTTCCCCCGGTCCTCTCAAAGTCCTGCAATCAAATCCCGCTAGCCTTCAAAGTCTGATTCTCTAGGAATTCCTCCTCCCGTTGCTGGACCCCCAGGTTGGGAAGCCTGATGTGGGGCTCAGAACCTTCACTCCAGTGGGTGGACTTCTGTGGTATAAGCATTCTCCAGTTTGTGAGTCACCCACCTAGCAGTTATGGGATTTGATTTTATCGTGATTGCGCCCCTCCTACCATCTCATTGTGGTTTCTCCTTTGTCTTTGGATGTGGGATATCTTTTTTGGTGAGTTCCAGTGTCTTCCTGTCGATGATTGTTCAGCAGTTAGTTGTGATTCCAGTGCTCTCGCAAGAGGGAGTGAGAGCACATCCTTCTGCTCCACCATCTTGAACCAATCCTCGATCTTGGATTTCTAACCTCCAGAACGGTGAGAAAATAAATTTCTGTTGTTTAAGCCACCCAGTCTCTGGCATTTTGTTATGGCAGCCCTAGCTGACTAATACAATCCTGAACCACAGTAAGTCTTTTAAAAATGTATTTTAAAATATTTTATAACATTTATTAAATCGAGTGCCTATTTTAAATTTTTTTAATTAAGTGAGGAACTTTAAATACATCTCACATATTTCTTCTTTCTTGTGATTTATCCTTTTATATCCCTTAAGTTTTAAAAATATGGAACATACCTAAGAATTAAAACATGTTGCCAGTGGATTTTAGCATGCTAATTGTTCTTTTTAAATTATAATTCATGGGGTGCTAATTTCCTATTCATAGAAGGGTTCAGTGTTAAAACAAATAATGCATTTATGTTATTTTGAATTATTTTTTTTCTTCAACTAACCCAATAACAGATTGCATGCCAGATTTTAGCATTACAAAGGGATTTTAAACATGAATATGCTAGTATGGTTTTGTTTAGTTAATTTTCCTATATACAATACTATCTGAAGGCTTAATACTTCTTCTTTTTCCTTGTTTCTTTTCTCTTTGGTGCTATTCATTAGCTGCTGCTTCCCTCTCCTCTATTTTCGTGTCTACTTTAGGTTGAGTTGAGACAATGTGCTTCACAGATAAACTTCTAATTTGTGACTAATTGATAAAGCATTATTATTAGAAACTTGTACTTACAGATATCCTTATAAGAACCTGAAATCAGAGAATTAGAGTTGGAAGACACCCTAAAAATAATTTTCTAGGCAATACCTAAATTATTCCAGATGTGATGTTAAGAGGAAAAGACTCTGTGATATGGAAATTCCCTTTTTAAGCTATTGTAGAATGTTAATAATACTCATTTTCAGAATTCTCTTACAACAGGATGAAATCTCTATACTGTAGTGTGTTAGGTTCTTGCTCTGGGGAGACAGAACAGTTGCTACTGTACCATATGTCTGTTCCACATGTAGAATGAAATTATGAAGTCTTCCCTCAGCCTTCTTATCTCCAGTTTCTTTCATCTTTCCTTATGGTTCCTATTTCCCTGCATTTGCCCTGTGGTTTCTTCTGAAAATATAAATCCTTCATGCTGCTTTCAGTGTGAATAACATTTTGTTAACTCGAAAGCATTACGCAAATGTAAATGATTATTCTGTTATTATGAAGGTGGTTGGCCGATAAGCTGTAATGTTACAAAAGCAGTCTGGTGCTGGCTTTGAATGGTTCTTGGACAAGTAATTTGTTACTGAAAAATTTTAAGTGTATATTTTTATACTCTGTGGTCCATATTTTATTGATTCTTACTACAATTTTCTGATTCTTACTACAATTTTCTTTAAATTCAGCTCTGATGAACATACACCAGTAGAGGACGAAGAGCCAAAGAAAAGCACCACTTCAGCTTCTACTTCAGAAGGTATTTTTTAAATATAGGACTTTTTTATTGAGAAGTTTAAAAAATACGTTTATAAATAGTTGAACATTAGACTTTACTCAAATCGCCTGTCATCAATTCCTTTTCAGTATTTTTAATACAATAAAATTGATGCTCAGAAATACTTCTTTAGAAGTTAGTTTTTTATTTGTATTTTATGTAGAAGAAAAGAAGAAGAAGACGAAGTCTAGTCATTCAAAAGAAAGACCCAAGAAAAGGAGGAAGAAAAAATCATCTAAAAGAAAGAAAGAAGTATTCTGATGATAGTGACAGTGACTCTGATTCTGAAACAGACTCCAGTGGTAAGAAAGCCAACATCCTTCTGTGAGCCTTGCTTCAAAACTAGTTGTACTTCTTGAAAGCTTATTTTAGAAGAAGGTTCTTAAAAACAATAATAACCAAGAGTTTTGAACACTCACTGACTTTGTGTTGGGCACCCTGCTAAGTGCTTGATATGCATTATTGCTATTTAATCCACACAGTCACTGTAGGACACATCTTAGAGATGGAGAAATGGAGGCCCAGAGCAGGTTATAAGTACTGCACCCAAGACCACACAGTTGGGATTCAAACCTAAGCCATGTGACTACAGATTGGTTGTGTGTAGCTGTACAAGGCATGTGGCACCGAACCAAGTTGAGGTTAGTCTGTGACACGTGTGGTGCCAAACCAAGCCACAGGGGGCTGCCTCAGCCCAGTGGAGCGGCTCTTTTGTGAGATTCTCACACTCAGTGGGCGCCTTTGTGCAATTTTCAAAAAGGTGCACCACAGGGGACTCCCTCAGGCCAGCAGCTGATTTAGGTGTCACACTTCCTGTGGGGCAGCACATCACAAAAAAGCCGCCTTTTTGCGCCCTCTCCTGGCTGATGACTGACAGAGGGTGCCTCCTCTGGGGACACGTTACACTAAGGCACCCCTTCCTCTGATGTCACCTGGGTTTCCTGGCCCTCACTGTCACCTTTCTTCCTCACTGCTGGAAGGCTGAGCTTTCTTGAAGCGCAAATCTGAGCATGGCGGTCCCTACTTAAAATCCTTCCGCAGTTCTCCATGGCCTTCAGGGTAAAGTCAGATCCCGATTGATCTCTCGCATCACACGTACCCTGTGGCTCTCCTGCAGCGTCCTCTTTGGCCTAAGAATGACTTTCCTTCTCCTTGATACTGCACATCCTTTCTCTTGACTCTGTCGCTTGATACAGAGAGTCCACCTGCCTACAATGCTGGTCTCTCCCTGCACGCGGCTTGGCTTACTCATTGCTATGATGGGCATGCATTACTTTTGTAATGAAACTGATTTTAAAAAGAACTAGCTTAAGAGTCACCTTTTCCTGGTCAACCGTTCCTCAACCACCCTCCCCAAATCAGCCTGATTTTGAGACTCCTCTGTATGCCCAGAGCACCCCATGCTTCCCTCTCACTCAGATTCTACTTGCCTCTTTCCCTGTGTCTCCTCCACTAGAATGAGCTCCTGGAAAGCAAACCCCCAAACACACACATCATGAAAATACTCAGACACTGAGAAAAGTAAAGGGAGTAGTATTATTAATGCCATGTACAGTACTTGTCACTCAGGTTTAACATTTGTTAGCATTTTGACATACTTGCTTCAGATAGGGATTTTTTTGTTGAGATAGTCAAGGTAAAATACACTAAATATTTCTGTATGCAACGCTTTAAAAAAGGACATTTTCCTACTTAACTACAATACCATTATCTCACCCAGTAAGTTAATAATTCCCTATATCATCTAATACCTAGTGTGACTTTAATTTCTATGCTTCCAGTGCCTAGCACGGTTCGTGACATAAGCGTTTGAATGAGTGAATTTCTCTGATATAACAAATGGGACAGCAAAAGCATATTTATCTGGTCAAAGGTATTAACATGGGGACTTCCCTGGTGGCACAGTGGTTAGGAGTCTGCCTGCCAATGCAGGGGACTTGGGTTCAAGCCCTGGTCCAGTAAGATCCCATATGCCACAGAGCAACTAAGCCCATGTGCCACAACTACTGGGCCTGTGCTCTAGAGCCTGCGAGCCACAACTACTGAGCCCACGTGCCACAACTACGGAAGCCTGCACGCCTAGAGCCTGTGCTCCGCAACAAGAGAAGCCACCGCAATGAGAAGCCTGTGTGCCACAACGAAGAGTAGCCCCTGCACGTCGCAACTAGAAAAAGCCCACACGCAGCAACGAAGACCGAACACAGCCATAAATAAATAAATAAATAAATAATAAATTTATAAAAAGGTATTAATGTTTAGAGGTAAACTTTTTTTTTCAATTTTAATGTGTTTTAATTTTCAGATGAAGATACAAAGGAAAGCAAAAAAAAAGCCCAGCAAAAGAAAAAGAAGAAACACAGATGATCAGGTTTTTTTCTTTAATTTTTATTATGGAAAAGGTCAAATATATATACAAGTATAGAGAATAGTGTAATGATCTCCCATGTACATATCACCAACTTGAACAATTATCAACTTGTGGGAAGTTGCCACCACCTCCAAATTATTTTGAAACAAATCCCAGATATCATTTCATTTATAAACAATTCAGCATGTTTCTCTAAAAGAGAGACATTCTTTCTTTTTTAAACATAACCACATTACCATTGCTATGCCTAAAAATTTAACAGTAATTCCTCAGTTCTTATCACACTTCATTTTTATTTTGTTTTCTAGCCTGGCAGTTTCACATGAGGAAGACAGTATGAAGAAAGCCAAGGTCTGACCGCTTCTTTTCAGTGATCCATTAATCTGGAATATTAATCAGGGCCTCCCGCTTGCTTCGAGCAGCAGTAAACCAAAATGTTCCCTTTTAGTGTTTAATCGTCAGATCTAGGGTCCTTTCAAGGACGCTGAATGAGACAAAATACATTTGAAGGCATAATTGTCACTTCTGAGCTGGGGAAGACAACAATATGGCTCCTGTGGTGGGGGGAGGGGTGAAAAGGGAGAAGAGCGAGCCTCTTTCTGGCCTCGATGGAGGCTCCTCTTGTGTTCCCTTTGAAGCAGCAGTTCCTTTGGGCCAGAATGGTTTGTTCCCCTATATCCTTCACAAAAAGGGAGGGTAGTGAACAGAATCTGGAGCATCTAGAACAAAACTAGGTGAATATTTGTATGCTACCTTCCCATAAAGCCCTATGAATAGTAATTTCTTAGGAAGGTTCCTTTAGAGTCCAGGCTTGTGCCTGAGCTCCTCATCATGAATGGAGCTCGGCCCCTTTTTGCAGCACACTGTTCTCTCACTAGCGACTTTTCCCACCTCATCTTACATGTGTATGTATCTGAGAAGTGCAGGGTCTAGTGATAGTGCTTAGGGACGTCACCTCATGAAAAGAGACCTTCTTGACATTCCTTAGCAATTCTTATCCATATAATACTAACCCCATTTGGCACATAAAAACAAGTATACAAGAGAATCACATCTTTACTGAAAATACAAAAAATATGCCCTATTAAAAACACAGTGCACTGTTTTCATTTATTCAATTCATTTATCAGGCATTTGGTGAACTGCTCTTGAGGTGCTATGAAAAATTTCAATCTGGCAAAAAAATACTTTGGAAAAACTCATAGAAAACATGTCTTACAAGCTAGGGACTAGAAAATGAATGCTGATGACAGGGACCCATGCCAGGCCAAGCAAAGCTAAGCCAAAGGAAGGCACAGGTGGAGGAGGCAAGGGCAGACAAGGCAAGGATGGCATGGGTGGCCCAGGTATTTGGGGCTGCAGTGGCACCAGAGGAACCCAACTCCAGTTGGGCTCCAGAATAAATATGGCATTATAGGGTCCATCCAGGATTATGATGACAGGGTGACCCATGGCCACGGGGGATGTATTTCTGAGAATTAAACCCCTCTGATACCTCCAACACTTGGCCCTCCCATTCTTAAACCAAAACTTCAATCAGAGGGAAAAAAGGGATTGGTTTAGTATATTGAACAGTTAATGTCTTAATAGAAAAACACAACATGCAAATCTATATGCTATTGATGAAATGGAAGAAACTATTTCATTATTGCTCAAATATCTTAGGAAAGTTAATACTGCACCCCTCCCTTCAGCCCACCCTTAGTGATCGTAGGCTATACGTGCCAAGCTCTGGTCTAGGCTTATTGCTTTGTTCCTGTCCTCCCACTTTTAGTATTCTTTAACTATTTTCCATGTCCTACATGCAAACCAGCTAGTGAATTGCACTGTGTCCTTGCTGTTAATGCTTTGCCTGGTAACAGGGTAAAGACATGTTAGTATTCTGACAGCTGTCCAGCTGCTCTGCCCCTCCTCACTAGGGACAGTGTCACCCTGGTGATGGGGGGAGCTGAGCATGGTAAAAACTCAACCCCTTTCAAAGTCATACTGAGGGAAGCAGCCCCTATTTTAAAACCCCATCATCTTCAGTCTGAAGTAAATAATAGGAAGGAACATGTTGGATTTTTAGACAGAAGGCTTCCTTCAAGGATGACTAAGGGGTCATTCACCCTCTGAAACATCTTGAGAGTTAGAAAGGTGGTCTGGCAAGGGGGCCCAGGGGGGTTGTGACTTGTCTTACTGGGACGTGAGAGTTGCTGAAGATCTGGTCACTGCCTTGATATCTTAGTCTTTAATGCTAAAGAAAGTTCAACCTAACTAGGTTCAACTCCATTCAAACCCAGTTTATGCCCAGCCAATAATTTGGAGGGAAAGAGGCAGACCACTGTCAATTCTGCATGTGCCAACCTGCCCTCATCCTCCAGTCTTTGTGGGCTGTCAGCTAACCCGGTTCTACCTCCAGGTTCAGGATTCTGGCTGGAAGGTGATGTTGCCGGAGTAGGTCCTGCCAGCCCTACTCCTCAACTAGGAGATCCCAACACCAACAAGAGTTCTAAGGCAGGAGAGTGGAACTAGGCATTTTAGAACAAGGTCAACAACAGTGTGGCACCCCCGTGTTCACTGCAGCATTATTTGCGATAGATAAGGAAACAACCTAATTGTCTATCCACGGATGAATGGATAAAGAAAATGTGTATACAGGCACATGTCAGAGATATTGTCGGTGTGGTTCCAGACCACTGCAACAAAGCAAATATCGCAATAAAGTGAGCCACACGGATTTTTTGGTTTCCTAATACATGTAAAAGTTATTTTTACACCATACTGTAGTCTATTAAGGTATGCAATAGCATTATGTCTTAAGAAACAACATAAAGGGCTTCCCTGGTGGCCCAGTGGTTAAGAACCCGCCTGCCAATGCAGGGGACATGGGTTCGAGCCTTGGTCTGGGAAGATCCCACATGCCACAGAGCAACTACACCCGTGTGCCACAACTACTGGGCCTGCACTCTACAGCCCACGTGCCACAACTACTGAGCCTGCGAGCCACAAATACTAAAGCCCGTGCGCCTAGAGCCCATGCTCCGCAACAAGAGAAGCCACTGCAATGAAAAACCCGTTCAAGGAAGGGTAGCGCCCGCTCACTGCAACTAGAGAAAGACCGCACAGAGCAACGAAGACCCAATGCAGCCAAATATAAATATTTTTTTTAATTTAAAAAAAACCACAACGTAAATACCTTAAAAATACTTTATGGGTGAGGAGATTCAAGATGGCGGAAGAGTAAGACGCAGAGATCAACTTCCTCCCCACAAGTACATCAGAACTACATGTGGAACAACTCCTACAGAACACATACTGAACGCTGGCAGAAGACCTCAGACCTCCCAGAAGGCAAGAAACTCCCCACGTACCTGGGTGGGGCAAAAGAAAAAAGAAAAAACAGAGACAAAAGAATAGGGACGGGACCTGCAGCAGTGGGAGGGAGCTGTGAAGGAGGAAAGGTTTCCACACACTAGGAAGCCCCTCGCTAGCGGAGACTGCGGGTGGCAGAGGGGGGGAGCCTCGGAGCCACGGAGGAGAGCGCAGAAACGGGTGCGGAGGGCAAAGCGGAGAGATTCCCGCACAGAGGACTGGGGCCGAACAGCACTCACCAGCCTGAGAGGCTTGTCTGCTCACCCGCTGGGGCGGGCAGGGGGCTGGGAGCTGAGGCTCGGGCTTCGGAGTTCGGATCCCAGGGAGAGGACGGAGGTTGGCTGCATGAACACAGCCTGAAGGGGGCTAGTGCGCCATGGCTAGCCGGGAGGGAGTCTGGGAAAAAGTCTGGAGCTGCCGAAGAGGCAAGAGACTTTTTCTTGCCTCTTTGTTTCCTGGTGCATGAGGAGAGGGGATTAAGAGCGCAGCTTAAAGGAGCTCCAGAGACGGGCACGAGCTGCGGCTATCAGCACAGACCCCAGAGATGGGCATGAGACGCTAAGGCTGCTGCTGCAGCCACCAAGAAGCCTGTGTGCAAGCACAGGTCACTATCCACACTGCCCCTCCTGGGAGCCTGGGCAGCCTGCCACTGCCAGGGTCCTGTGATCCAGGGACAACTTCCCCGGGAGAACGCATGGTGCGCCTCAAGCTGGTGCAACATCACGCCGGCCTCTGCTGCCACAGGCTCATCCCGCATCTGCACCCCTCCCTTCCCCCAGCCTGAGTGAACCAGAGCCCCCGAATCAGCTGCTTCTTTAACCCCGTCCTGTCAGCGAAGAACAGACGCCCTCAGACGACCTACACACAGAGGCAGGTCCAAATCCACAGCTGAACCCCGGGAGCTGTGCGAACAAAAAAGAGAAAGGGAAATCTCTCCCAGCAGCCTCAGGAGCAGCAGATTAAAGCTCCACAATCAACTTGATGTACCCTGCATCTGTGGAATACCTGAATAGACAACGAATCATCCCAAGTTGAGGAGGTGGACTTTGGGAGCAACGATATATATATTATTTTCCCTTTTTCTCTTTTTGTGAGTGTGTATGTGTGTGATTTTGTCTGTATAGCTTTGCTTTTACCATTTGTCCTAGGGTTCTCTCTGTCCGTTTTTTTTATTATTAAAACTTTTTTTCTTAATTTTTTATTTTAATAACTTTATTTTATTTTATCTTCTTTCTTTTTTTCCTCCCTTTTATTCTGAGCTGTGTGGAGGACAGGCTCTTGGTTCTCCAGCCAGGCATCAGGGCTGTGCCACTGAGGTGGGAGAGCCACGTTCAGGACACTGGTCCACAAGAGACTGCCCAGCTCCACGTAATATCAAACGGTGAAAATCTCCCAGAGATCTTCATCTCAACACCAAGACCCAGCTCCACTCAACGACCAGCAAGGTACAGCGCTGGACACAGTATGCCAAACAACTAGCAAGACAGGAACACAACCCCATCCATTAGCACAGAGGCTTCCTAAAATCATAATAAGGCCACAGACACCCCAAAACTCACCACCAGACGTGGACCTGCCCACCAGAAAGACAAGATCCAGCCTCATCCACCAGAACAGGCACTAGTCCCCTCCACCAGGAAGCCTACACAACCCACTGAACCAACCTTAGCCACTGGGGACAGACACCAAAAACAACGGGAACTACGAACCTGCAGCCTGCGAAAAGGAGACCCCAAACACAGTAAGTTAAGCAAAATGAGAAGACAGAGAAACACACAGCAGATGAAGGAGCAAAGCAAAAACCCACCAGACCTAACAAATGAAGAGGAAAGAGGCAGTCTACCTGAAAAAGAATTCAGAATAATGATAGTAAAGATGATCCAAAATCTTGGCAATAGAATGGAGAAAATACAAGAAACGTTTAACAAGGACTTAGAAGATCTAAAGAGCAAACAAACAGTGATGAACAACACAATAAATGAAGTTTAAAATTCTCTAGAAGGGATCAATAGCAGAATAACTGAGGCAGAAGAACGGATAAGTGACCTGGAAGATAAAATAGTGGAAATAACTGCAGAGCAGAAAAAAGAAAAAAGAATGAAAAGAACTGAGGACAGTCTCAGAGACCTCTGGGACAACATTAAATGCACCAACATTCGAATTATAGGGGTCCCAGAAGAAGAGAAAAAGAAAGGAACTGAGAAAATATTTGAAGAGATTAGAGTTGAAAACTTCCCTAATATGGGAAAGGAAATAGTTAATCAAGTCCTGGAAGCACAGAGAGTCCCATACAGGATAAATCCAAGGAGAAACACGCCAAGACACATATTAATCAAACTACCAAAAATTAAATACAAAGAAAACATATTAAAAGCAGCAAGGGAAAAACAACAAATCGCACACAAGGGAATCCCCATAAGGTTAACAGCTGATCTTTCAGCAGAAACTCTGCAAGCCAGAAGGGAGTGGCAGGATATACTTAAAGTCATGAAGGAGAAAAACCTACAACCAAGATTACTCTACCCAGCAAGGATCTCATTCAGATTTGACGGAGAAATTAAAACCTTTACAGACAAGCACAAGCTAAGAGAATTCAGCACCACCAAACCAACTTTACAATAAATGCTAAAGGAACTTCCCTAGGCCGGAAACACAAGAGAAGGAAAAGACCTACAATAATAAACCCAAAACAATTAAGAAAATGGTAATAGGAACATACATATAAATAATTACCTTAAATGTAAATGGATTAAATGCTCCCACCAAAAGACATAGATTGACTGAATGGATAAAAAACAAGACACTTATATATGCTGTCTACAAGAGACCCACTTCAGACCTAGGGACACATACAGACTGAAAGTGAGGGGATGGAAAAAGATATTCCATGCAAATGGAAATCAAAAGAAAGCTGGAGTAGCAATTCTCATATCAGACAAAATAGACTTTAAAACAAAGACAATTACAAGAGACAAAGAAGGACACTACATAATGATCAAGGGATCAATCCAAGAAGAAGATGTAACAGTTGTAAATATTTATGCACCCAACATAGGAGCACCTCAATACATAAGGCAAATACTAACAGCCATAAAAGGGGAAATCGACAGTAACACAATCATAGTAGGGGACTTTAACACCCCACTTTCACCAATAGACAGATCATCCAAAATGAAAATAAATAAGGAAACAAGCTTTAAATGATGCATTAAACAAGATAGACTTAATTGATATTTATAGGACATTCTATCCAAAAACAACAGAATACACATTCTTCTCAAGTGCTCATGAAACATTCTCCAGGATAGATCATATCTTGGGTCACAAATCAAGCCTTGGTAAATTTAAGAAAATTGAAATGTTATCAAGTATCTTTTCCGACCACAACGCCATGAGACTAGATATCAATTACAGGAAAAAATCTGTAAGAAATACAAACACATGGAGGCTAAATGACACACTACTTAATAACCAAGTGATCACTGAAGAAATCAAAGAGGAAATCAAAAAATACCTAGAAACAAATGACAATGAAAACACGATGACCCAAAACCTATGGTATGCAGCAAAAGCAGTTCTAAGTGGGAAGTTTATAGCGATACAATCCTACCTTAAGAAACAAGAAACATCTCAAATAAACAACCTAACCTTACACCTAAAGCAGTTAAAGAAAGAAGAACAAAAAAAACCCCAAAGTTAGCAGAAGGAAAGAAATCATAAAGATCAGATCAGAAATAAATGAAAAAGAAATGAAGGAAACAATAGCAAAGATCAATAAAACTAAAAGCTGGTGCTTTGAGAAGATAAACAAAATTGATAAACCATTAGCCAGACTCATCAAGAAAAAAAGGGAGAAGACTCAAATCAATAGAATTAGAAATAAAAAAGGAGAAGTAACAACTGACACTGCAGAAATACAAAGGATCATGAGAGATTACTACAAGCAACTCTATGCCAATAAAATGGACAACCTGGAAGAAATGGACAAATTCTTAGAAATGCACAACCTTCCAAGACTGAACCACGAAGAAATAGAAAATATGAACAGACCAATCACAAGCACTGAAATTGAAACTGTGATTAAAAATCTTCCAACAAACAAAAGTCCAGGACCAGATGGCTTCACAGGCGAATCCTATGAAGCATTTAGAGAAGAGGTAACACCTATCCTTCTCAAACTCTTCCGAAATATAGCAGAGGGAGGAACACTCCCAAACTTATTCTACGAGGCCACCATTACTCTGATACCAAAACCAGACAAAGATGTCACAGAGAAAAAAAACTACAGGCCAATATCACTGATGAACATAGATGCAAAAATCCTCAACAAAATACTAGCAAGCAGAATCCAACAGCACATTAAAAGGATCATACACTATGATCAAGTGGGGTTTATCCCAGGAATGCAAGGCTTCTTCAGTATACTCAAATCAATCAACGTGATACACCATATTAACAAATTGAAGGGGAAAAACCATATGATCATCTCAATAGATGCAGAGAAAGGTTGTGACAAAATTGAACACCCATTTATGATAAAAACCCTCCAGAAAGTAGGCATAGAGGGAACTTTCCTCAACATAATAAAGGCCATATATGAGAAACCCACAGCCAACATTGTCCTCAGTGGTGAAAAACTGAAACCATTTCCACTAAGATCAGGAACAAGACAAGGTTGCCCACTCTCCCCACTGTTATTCAACATAGTTTTGGAAGTTTTAGCCACAGCAATCAGAGAAGAAAAAGAAATAAAAGGAATCCAAATCAGAAAAGAAGAAGTAAAGCTGTCACTGTTTGCAGATGACATGATACTATACATAGAGAATCCTAAAGATGCTACCAGAAAACTACTACAGCTAATCAATGAATTTGGTAAAGTTGCAGGATACAAGATTAATGCACAGAAATCTCTTGCATTCCTATACACTAATGATGAAAAATCTGAAAGAGAAATTAAGAAAACACTCCCATTTACCATTGCAACAAAAAGAATAAAATATCCAGGGATAAACCTACCTAAGGAGACACAAAAGACCTGTATTCAGAAAATTATAAGACACTGATGAAAGAAATTAAAGATGATACAAATAGATGGAGAGATATACCATGTTCTTGGATTGGAAGAATCAACATTGTGAAAATGACTCTACTACCCAAAGCAATCTACAGATTCAATGCAATCCCTATCAAACTACCACTGGCATTTTTCACAGAACTCGAACAAAACATTTCACAATTTGTATGGAAACACAAAAGACCCTGAATAGCCAAAGCAATCTTGAGAAAGAAAAACAGGGCTGGAGGAATCAGACTCCCTGACTTCAGACTATACTACAAACCTACAGTAATCAAGATAGTATGGTACTGGCACAAAAACAGAAATATAGATCAATGGAACAGGATAGAAAGCCCAGAGATAAACCCACGCACATAATGGTCACCTTATCTTTGATAAAGGAGGCAAGCATATGCAGTGGAGAAAAGACAGCCTCTTCAATAAGTGGTGCTGAGAAAACTGGACAGGTACATGAAAAGGATGAAATTAGAACACCCTCTAACACCATACACAAAAATAAACTCAAAATGGATTAAAGACCTAAATGTAAGGCCAGACACTGTCAAACTCTTAGAGGAAAACATAGGCAGAACACTCTATGACATAAATCACAGCAAGATCCTTTTTGACCCAGCTCCTAGAGAAATGGAAATAAAAACAAAAATAAACATATGCGACCTAATGAAACTTAAAAGCTTTTGCACAGCAAAGGAAACCATAAACAAGACCAAAAGACAACCCTCAGAATGGGAGAAAATATTTGCAAATGAAGCAACTGACAAAGGATTAATCTCCAAAATGTACAAGCAGCTCATGATGCAGCTCAATATCAAAAAAAAACAACCCAATCCAAAAATGGGCAGAAGACCTAAAAAGACATTTCTCCAAAGAAGATATACAGATTGCCAACAGACGCATGAAAGAATGCTCAACATCATTAATCATTAGAGAAATGCAAATCAAAACTACAATGAGATATCATCTCACACTGGTCAGAATGGCCATCATCAAAAAATCTACAAACAGGGGCTTCCCTGGTGGTGCAGTGGTTGAGAATCTGCCTGCCAATGCAGGGGACACGGGTTTGAGCCCTGGTCCGGGAAGATCCCACATGCCGCGGAGCAACTAGGCCCGTGAGCCACAATTACTGAGCCTACGCATCTGGAGCCTGTTCTCTGCAACAAGAGAGGCCGTGATAGTGAGAGGCCTGCGCACTGCGATGAAGAGTGGCCCCTGCTCGCCGCAACTAGAGAAAGCCCTCACACAGAAACGAAGACCCAACACAGCCAAAAATAAATAAATAAATAAATAAATAAATAAATAAATATTTTTTAAAAAATCTACAAACAATATATGCTGGAGGGGGTGTGGAGAAAAGGGAACCCTCTTGCACTGTTGGTGGGAATGTAAATTGATACAGCCACTATGGAGAACAGTATGGAGGTTCCTTAAAAAACTAAAAATAGAACTACCATACGACTCAGCAATCCCACTACAGGGCATATACCCTGAGAAAACCATAATTCAAAAAGAGTCAGGGCTTCCCTGGTGGCGCAGTGGTTGAGAGTCTGCCTGCTAGTGCAGGGGACACGGGTTCGAGCCCTGGTCTGGGAAGATCCCACATGCCGCGGAGCGGCTGGGCCCATGAGCCACAATTACTGAGCCTGCGCGTCTGGAGCCTGTGCTCCGCAACGAGAGAGGCCGCGATAGTGAGAGGCCCGCGCACCGTGATGAAGAGTGGCCCCCGCTTGCCACAACTAGAGAAAGCCCTCGCACAGAAACGAAGACCCAACACAGCCATTAATAAAATAAATAAAATAAACACAGAATAATCATTAAAAAAAAAAAAAAAGAAACAGATAAAAAAGAGTCATGTGGGCTTCCCTGGTGGCGCAGTGGTTGAGAGTCTGCCTGCTAGTGCAGGGGATGCGGGTTTGAGCCCTGGTCTGGGAGGATCTCACATGCCATGGAGCAACTGGGCCCGTGAGCCACAACTACTGAGCCTGTGCGTCTGGAGCCTGTGCTCCGCAACAAGAGAGGCCGCGATGGTGAGAGGCCCACGCACCGCGATGAAGAGTGGCCCCCGCTTGCTGCAACAAGAGAAAGCCCTCGCACAGAAACGAAGACCCAACACAGCCAAAAATTAATTAATTAATTAATTAATTTAAAAAAAAAAAGAGTCATGTACCACAATGTTCACTGCAGCTCTATTTACAGTAGCCAGGACATGGAAGCAACCTAAGTGTCCATCATCAGATGAATGGATAAAGAAGATGTGGCATAAAATCAAAACTCCAATGAGATATCACCTCACACCAGTCAGAATGGCCATCATCAAAAAATCTAGAAACAATAAGTGCTGGAGAGGGTGTGGAGAAAAGGGAACCCTCTTGCATTGTCGGTGGGAATGTAAATTGATACAGCCACTATGGAGAACAGTATGGAGGTTCCTTAAAAAACTAAAAATAGAACTACCATACGACCCAGCACTCCCACTGCTGGGCATATACCCTGAGAAAACCATAGTTCAAAAAGACACATGCACCCCAATGTTCATTGCAGCTCTATTTACAATAGCCAGGACATGGAAGCAACCTAAGTGTCCATCATCGGATGAATGGATAAAGAAGATGTGGCACATATATACAATGGAATATTACTCAGCCATAAAAAGAAATGAAATGGAGGTATTTGTAGTGAGGTGGATGGAGTTAGAGTCTGTCATACAGAGTGAAGTAAGTCAGAAAGAGAAAAACAAATACCATATGCTAACACATATATATGGAATAAAAAAAATGCTCATGAAGAACCTAGGGGCAAGATGGGAATAAAGATGCATACCTGCTAGAGAATGGACTTGAGGATATGGGGAGGGGGAAGGGTAAACTGTGACAAAGTGAGAGAGTGGCATGGACATATATACACTACCAAATGTAAAATAAATAGCTAGTGGGAAGCAGCCGCAAATCACAGGGAGATCAGCTCAGTGCTTTGTGACCACCTAGAGGGGTGGGATAGGGAGGGTGGGAGGGAGGGAGATGCAAGAAGGAAGAGATATGGGAACATATGTATATGTATAACCAATTTAGTTTGTTATAAAGCAGAAATTAACAGCAATGTAAAGCAATTATATTCCAATAAAGATGTTAAAAATAAATAAATAAATAAATTTCTGTTGTTTAAGCTGTGAAGAAAAAAAATACTTTATTGCTAAAAATGCTAACCACCATCTTGAGCCTTCAGCAAATTGTAATATTTCTGCAATAGAAACAGAGATCACTGATCACAGATCACTATAACAAATATAATGATGATGAAAATGTTTGAAATATCACCAGAATTACCAAAATGTGACACAGAGACAAGAAGTGAGCAAATGCTGTTGGAAAAATGGCACCAGTGGACTTGCTTGATGCAGGGTGGCCACAAATCTTCAATTTGTTTAAAAAAAAGAAAAAATGCAATATCTGCAAAGTGCAATAAAGTGAAGCACAATAAATGAGGTGTGCCTGTATATACAGTGGAATATTATTCAGCCACAAAAAAATGAATGAAATCTTACACTTGCTACAACATGGATGGACCTTGAGGGCATTATGCTAAGTGAAATAAATCAGAAAGACAGATAATGTGTGATCTCACTTTTACATGGAGGAATCTAAAAACAACAAACCAACAACAACCCCCCTCAATTAAAGAAAACAAGCTCATAGAACAGATTGGTGGTTGCCAGAGGTGGGAGGTAGGAGAAATGGGTGAAGAGGGTCAAAGGTACAAACTTAAGTCATGGGGATGTGTAATGTACAGTATGGTGACTACAGTTAACAGTACTATTGAAAGTACTAATAGTACTAATTTGAAAGTTGCTAAGAGAGTAGATCTTAAAAGTTTTCATAAGAAAAAAATTTTTGGTGTAGTGACGGATGTTAACTAGACTTATTGTGGTGATCATTTCGCAATGTATACAAATATCAAATCATTATGTTGTACACCTGAAACTAATGTATATCAATTATACCTCAATTTAAAAAAAAGAGAGAAAAGGAGGTTCTTTGGGGGTCATGCTGTAGTTTGGAAATAGATGAGAACATTCTTTTTCCTTATTTGTTTCTTGTGGTTCCTTTTCCCTTCAGAACTCCACTAAGAGACCACTACGTAAACCCAGGAGAAGCAAGTCACCAAAACTTCAGTATTTCTTTTCCTTTGAGCTTGCTTTGCCTGCTTGAGAAAGCAGAGGCCTGGGCCTCCCAAGCCCTGGCCAGACCTGACTGTGAGCCCAGCCCGTGGCCTTAGGCTGCCAGCACTGCTTTCCAGACCCCACCACCAGCTCTGCAGCCCGTGTCCATCACTGCCCTCACACACACTCTCTGCAGCAAAGCTAATAATAAGCTCATCCTGATTTTTCCTCCTATCAATACTTCCTTGATGCAACCTATGGTTTTCTGTGATCTCAAGTAGTCACCTCTTGATTCCATGACCTAGAAATAAGTCATCCCTGCTTGAGGAAATGAAAAAGTACTTCAAATTAACACAGGTCCAAATCTACCCTGAATTGACAGCCACCCCACCAGCACCAAAGAGTTCCACAAAACCCGCTTGTTCCTAATTGTACCACCAAAAGGGAAAAAAGTCCTTAGATGAGAAGTTCCTCAAGAGAATATTCATTTATGCATTTGGTAGTTTCATAACATTGATCTTGTGTGATATCTCCAAGGCATATTTTGACAATATATTAGAATTCTCATTTTCACCCTTTTTGGGTCAGTGGAATTTTATCCATTATTGTTCTTTTTTGTTTTGTTTTTTAAGACAACTTTAGGGCTACCACTCCCTACCTTGCTTTACCAAATGCTGAAAAACAACAGCAGGAGGACTTGAACTTTAAGCTCTGAACCCCATCCGTCTCATCGCAACTAAACAGATGCTAGTTACTCCTATAGTGTGTTCTCTGGACCAATTACTCCCTTGCACCAGTGCTGAAATATTTACAGAATCACTCATTTTACCTCAGAGTTTATGCTTGGTTTTGAATATCTTAAATAATTTAGCACAGTAGAACCCTCTTATAACCCAGCTCCTCAGTGCATTAATGTAAATACTTCCAGGTCAGATTGAGTCCCCAACATGACTGCATGGAAGATAGAAGTATTGCTTTAAGGAGGACTAACATCCTCCCTAAAGGATACTTGTGTTAGGAGGACTTGAATTTTATTGGAAAAAACACATATCTATATATATTCAGATGGATAGATACCACAGGTGTAGGAAAAGTGGCTCTGTTCTATTTTTTCTTCTTTGGGAATGATGGGCAGTTTCCATAAACTGGAGTTTACTGATCCCATTTACTACCCCTTAAAGCCCCCAAGGTTCAAAAACTTATTTTCCAATGATGTAAAAGGCAATAAAAACAAACCAACGTGAGAATGTCCATGACAAAGATGTCCAAGTCCCAAAGCAGGTTTTAGGATGGCTGCCCTGCCAGGTTGTTTTTTTCAGGTTTACTCACCTGCACCCTGGCTTCAGTATCATCCATGTGTCTTGCAAGCTCCTTTCTGAGAGAAGAAAATCACAAATGTTCAGTATTCTGAGATGTGGATGAAATTAAATATATGGATGTTATTTCACTCTTGTTTTAAATTTTCTATCCCCTTCATGCCCCCCACCACAATACACTTTTCTGTAATACCCAGCTCCAGGCTCGCCTTAGCAGGTGATTTCCCCTCCCACGCAAAATTTAATGGGGCACCAAAAAAATCAGTAATCGAGGTAAATAATGTTTTAGTGCAGTATTTAACAAATACCAAAATTAGTGCAAAAATAGCCCATGATGAAAATATTACCAAAATTTAAACATAGGTAGAATCTGACCCTGCACTTGCTCCACCGTGCCTCATGCACGGTTCCAACAAAACGTTATTTACAAAACGGGCCTCCGGCCAAAGTTTCCCTACTTGATGGATTTAAATACTGCATGAAAATATTTACCTTGATGCCCAGTAGGTACTGCCCCCACCCCAGAGTCCTGGGGGAGGGGGCCCTGGTGGCCTTGGGCCCTCTAGGTGGCTTTTGGCTCAGACTCCGGAAAAGAGCCAGAGACACCCAGAGACAACCGAGCCCCCTGGAGAGCTAGGCACCTCCAGGGCTAGCCGCGTACATGGGGAACACGGCGGGCTATCCAGTGCGGTGTAAAAGCCTCTCCATCCGTAGCTGCAAAGGGGTGAATGTGATGCGGTAGAAGCGCCGCTACCTGTCCCCAGGCTTCCGCCCCTCAGGGACCTGGGGAGGTCAGCTCCTGCTGCTGCTGCTTTGTGGGCTCCTGGCCGCCGCCTCCTCGTCCTTCCCAGCCCCAGTTCGGACCACACTGCCTCCTCTTCACCTCCCGCTACCATCCGTCGCTGAGATCACGGAGGGCTTCATATCTGAAAAGGGGGAAAGGCAAAGAGAGAGCCTATAGGGAGGCGAAGGGCCGTCACTGAGCCGCAGCGGCGTCTGGTCCACTCGCCTCTCCCAGGGAAAGGGCGTTTCCTGGGCTTCGCCAAAGCACCTGTCCCGGTCCGGGCACTGGCCTTGTGGTTCTTCCCGGTCTCCACCAACTCCAGGCTGTGATAGCCAGTATCATCGAGGCTACCCCACTGCCCCCCCGCCCCACGAGCCGAGGCTGCACGTCTTGAGTGCTGTGGATGAAGCTGCGCTGGGATCTGCGGGGATGCCCTCGTCGGGGATAGAGCTAGGGCCAGTGGCCGAGTCAGGTCCTCTTTTTGGCGCCTGGTCCCGGTTATAGCGTGTCTGTCGCAGGTGCAGTACGTACCCGCTCCTGGTTAGGTGCCCGCCCCCACCTGGCCTGCGGTGGGTGGGACCCGCTGAGGCGTGCACGAGGCCAGGGAGTGGCCGTAGAGGGGTGCCAACTTGAGGCGGGGGAGGGGGAGGGGAATGAGACCTCACTCGCCCCCGGGGCCCGGGAAAAATGCTGGGAGAACATTTCTCGGCCTGGCCCCTCGATGGGCCCAGACTTGTTGCCCTTAGTTACCCCGGAGCGAGAGACACAGGTGGGGCTGGAGAAAGCGCGCGGGGCCCCAGCAGCCCCAGCCCGGTCACCACCCCTTGTGTGGGCTCTGAGCATGACTCTCTCCCCAACGCCCCAAAAGTCGGTAACTAATGGATGGGACTCTGGTTCTGTTCCATTCGCCCGCAAAGTCCACGAATCGGGCTAGTGGTTCAGATGAAATGATTAGGGAGCTGCTTGCTCTGGCTCCCTGGGGCGCATTATAGTGGGAGCTTGGGGCTGTGTTTGCAGAGCACTCTGTGTGCTCAGATGCCTGCTGCAAGAAACCCAACCTGTCCCTTGCCGAATGCAACAAGTACTCCAGATTTGTACTAACCCACGTCAGAGTGCAAGTGTAGAACCCTGCCAGTGGTCAGTGCTCCCAAGAACGCTTACAGTGCAAGGGGCCCTTCCTTCGACTTTGGACGTAACAGTGGAGCTATGCATTGTCCGCTGGACTCTGCTCCACACCTCTGGCTGCAGGTGCCCTACAAAGGTGCATGTTTGCCCTTTACTTGGGCCTGAGTTGTAGACCAGGGAGAGTTTCCATCTTCCCCATGCCGCCCTTTTCTCCTGCACCCCATCTCCCACCCCACCCCTCCCACTCTGTCTCTCCTCTAACTTCCGGAATTCTTTTTTTTTTTTTTTTTGGTAACTCTCTCCTCTTTTTTTAAAAAAAATATTTTATTATTATTATTTTTTTAACATCTTTATTGGAGTATAATTGCTTTACAATGGTGTGTTGGTTTCTGCGTTATAACAAAGTGAATCAGCTATACATATACATATGTTCCCATATCTCTTCCCTCTTGCGTCTCCCTCCCTCCCACCCTCCCTATCCCACCCCTCTAGGTGGTCACAAAGCACCGAGCTGATCTCCCTGTGCTATACGGCTGCTTCCCACTAGCTATCTATTTTACGTTTGGTAGTGTATATATGTCCACGCCACTCTCTCACTTTGTCACAGCTTACCCTTCCCCCTCCCCATATCCTCAAGCCCATTCTCTAGTAGGTCTGTGTCTTTATTCCCATCTTGCCCCTAGGTTCTTCATGACCTTTTTTTTTTTTCTTAGATTCCATATATATGTGTTAGCATACGGTATTTGTTTTTCTCTTTCTGACTTACTTCACTCTGTATGACAGATTCTAGGTCCATCCACCTCACTACAAATAACTCAATTTCGTTTCTTTTTATGGCTGAGTAATATTCCATTGTATATATGTGCCACATTTCTTTATCCATTCATCTGTTGATGGACACTTAGGTTGCTTCCATGTCCTGGCTATTGTAAATAGAGCTGCAATGAACATTTTGGTACATGACTCTTTTTTTTTTTTTTTTTTTAAACAATTCCTATTTTTTTTTTAAATATTTATTTATTTATTTATTTATTTATGGCTGTGTTGGGTCTTCGTTTCTGTGCGAGGGCTTTCCCCAGTTGTGGCAAGTTGGGGCCACTCTTCATCGCGGTGCGCGGGCCTCTAATCATCACGGCCTCTCTTGTTGCAGAGCACAGGCTCCAGACGCGCAGGCTCAGTAATTGTGGCTCACGGGCCTAGTTGCTCCGCGGCATGTGGGATCTTCCCAGGCCAGGGCTCGAACCCGTGTCCCCTGCACTGGCAGGCAGACTCTCAACCACTGCGCCACCAGGGAAGCCCACATGACTCTTTTTGAATTATGGTTTTCTCAGGGTATATGCCCAGTAGTGGGATAGCTGGGTTGTATGGTAGTTCTATTTTTAGTTTTTTAAGGAAGCTCCATACTGTTTTCCATAGTGGAATTCTTGTTCCCCACCACGAAGGGCCAAATGAAAGCCAGGCCAGATTGAGGGTTTTATGGTTCTTCAAGAGGTGTTTACAGGTCCCCAGGGGCATGTTAATATCCTGAATATTAAGAATAGCTTCTAACCATGGGTCCTGTGCTTGACATTGTACATGATTTATCCTATTTCTACCTGCACAATCATCATTATCATCATCCCCTTTTTAAAAGAAATTAAACCAGGGTGGAATGGCTCAACCTCACTCATAGACAAGCCCTGCCCTGCCCTGATGATGAAGTGGTTCCACTCACTGCACTTTCAGATGTGGCCCCTCTTCCACCAGCGAGTTGGAATAGAGAAGGAGGAGCTGGTAGACAGAGCCTGGGCTGCTGTGTCAGCCAACCTGCCTTTGAGGGGACAAGGGGATTTGATTAAACAGCCTCTTAGGTACCTTTACCCTGGAGGACATTAATCATTTTTTGTCATTAATTAATTCTATTTATAAAGGCTTTAAATGTCTCATTCTTAATGATACTTTAGTGCAGGTGTGGAGGAGAGGAGGTGACGTGAGATTTGTGCACGCATCACTAATGTGCTCTTTGGAAGCTTGTCTTTGGGAGTAGTAGTTACTTACATCATGGGCAGTAACACTTTGGGATTGAATATTTCTAATAAAACTTTACAGATGACCACACCACACTGCTTTATATTCACCACTTCAGTCACTTTCTATTTATTTATTTATTCATGAGGGTCTGTAAGAGGGGAGATGGTTATCCTCTGGCGGTTCTCAACGAGGACAGGATGTTTTCCTGTGAAAATAATGTCCCTCCTGCCACTTTTTGTACCTGTGAGCATCAGTCAGTAAGCCTATGTCGGCTGCTGGTATACAGGGCCCTGTGCCAGGCGATGTGGGGAATGTCACAATGCCTGACCCAGCCATCGTGCTGTGGGTTCTCAGTCTCGAGAGGCAGATTGGCCCACACCAGAGAAAGAAGCCACAAATTATGGAGGCAGATCACCCAGCCCCACCATTTACTCACTCTGTGACCCTGGGCAAGTTGGCTGACCTCCCTCTGTGCCTCAACTGCCACATCTGTAGAATGGATATCATGATGGTACCTGCCTTACGGTGTTGTGAGGTTTAAATAACGTAATAAAGATAAGGCCCATGGTGAGCACTCAACCAACATCAGCTGGTGCTCAAGTAAAGGGATCAAGAGTGAGGTCAGTCTGTATCCACATCCACACTGACATGAAGATGTCAGGGGAGGAGTTATTGGGAAGAACACAAGGATGTATACATGTAAAACATTTAGAGCAGTGCCTGGCACAGTAGGTAAGTACTTGAGCCATGAGAGCTATTGCTATTATATGTATTGTTATTTTCATGTTATTGATGAAAACTACCTCTGATTCAGAGATTCTTACGCAAGTCACTAGCTAGGAGTGAGAATTGAGCCTGGATAGAGAGGATGGTTAGGAATTCAATATAGTACAGAGCCCAAGCAGAAAAGACTTGAGCCAAGGCCCTAGGCTGGGAGCAGGCAGGTATGTCCAGGGATCCATAGACTGTGCACCGTGGGAGGCTGGAGTATCATAGGACATGAGGTTGAAAGGGAAGAAATCAAGATGTGGCTGTGCTGTGCAAAACTGGTAGGTATTTATTCTATATGTAAGGGGGAACCAGGAGATATTTTCAGCAAAGAAGTTACATAAGCCCATGCATATTTTGGGAAAGTAACACAGGCTGCAGGGGGTAGGAAAGGAGAGAGGTGGAAGCTAAAGTTAGGAATCAAGTAGGAGTTTGTTGTAATAGTAAGTTGTAAAAGTAAGCCCAAATGAGGGTCTGGCAAGGGGAACTGGAAGAAGGGGAGAGTCAGAGCACTCATGGATTTGAAGATGATTAGAGGGAAGAGTGTTGAACGGCTCTGAAGTTTTGAGCAAGATAACTGAAGGATGGTGATGCCATTATGCAATTTAAGGAACACTGACTTGTGGTGGTAAACAAATAGTGGGGGTTACACACGTTGAATCTGAGATTCATGTGTGACTCAATGAACTGTTAGAAACAATCCTGGCATTCAGGAGAGAGAGCAGAGATAAAGACATAGATTTGTAAATCATGAGTGTGAAGGGATGATGGTTGAATCCATGAGAGTAGAGGAGATCATAAAGGGATAAAGGGTAAAGTGAGAATTCAAGAGTGCTAAGAACTGGGCTTTGGGCAACAACTACACCCTGAAGAGCGGGGAGAAGAAAAGTCAGCAAACAAGACAGAGAAGGAGCAGCTGGAGAGAGAGGAGAAAATCCCAAAGACTGCAGATTTCGGAAACCAAGAGAGGAGAGAAATTCAAGAAAGAGAAAGCAGCCAACTGTGTAGAGAAGTACGAAGAAATAAAGAAGACTGAGACCTGGATGTGCTGTTTGGTAAGTCCCTACTGAAGTAAAAAAGTGTTTTGTAAGGCAGGAATCATATTCAAGGGATTGTAGAGAAAATGGGAGGAAGAAAAATAAAATAAGTTGGCAATAAACGTACAGTACAATTTAAAGGAGTTTGACATCAAAAAGAAAGCAAGGGGGGCTTCCCTGGTGGCGCAGTGGTTGAGAATCTGCCTGCCAATGCAGGGGACACGGGTTCGAGCCCTGGTCTGGGAAGATCCCACATGCCACGGAGCAGCTGGGCCCGTGAGCCACAACTACTGAGCCTGCGCGTCTGGAGCCTGTGCCCCGCAACGGGAGGGGCCGCGATAGTGAAAGGCCCGCGCACCGCGATGAAGAGTGGCCCCCACTTGCCGTAACTAGAGAAAGCCCTCGCACGAACCGAAGACCCAACACAGCCAATAAATAAATAAATAAATAAATAAATAAATAAATAAATAAATAAAAAAGAGGAAATATTTTAAAAAAAAAGAAAGCAAGGGTAATAGATGGTTAGTTAACTGTCATGTACAAATCTTTTTTTTTTCTTTTGAAAAATCAAAGGTTCTTTTGTCAGGCACAGTAATCAAAACACCATGGTACTGGCACAAAAACAGACACATAGATCAATGGAACAGAATGGAGAGCCTAGAAATAAACCCACACACCTACGGCCAATTAATATATGACAAAGGAGGCAAGAATATACAATGGAGAAAAGACAGTCTCTTCAACAAGTGATGTTGGGAAAGCTGGACAGCCACATGTAAATCAATGAAATTAGAAAACTCCCTCACACCATATACAAAAATAAACTCAAAATGGTTTAAAAACCTAAATGTAAAACATGACACCATAAAACTCCTAGAAAAAAACATAGGCAAAACATTCTTTGACATAAATTGTAGTAATATTTTCTTAGATCAGTCTCCCAAGGCAAAAGAAATATAAGCAAAAATAAACAAATGGGACCTAATCAAACTTAAAAGCTTATGCACAGCAATGGAAACCATCAACAAAACAAAAAGACAACCTACTGAATGGGAGAAAATATTTTCAAACAATGCAACCAACAAGGGGTTAATATCCAAAATATACAAACAGCCAAGACATGGAAACAACCCAAGCGCCCATCAACAGATGATTGGCTTAAAAGGATGTGATTGATATAGATAGATAGATAGATAGATAGATAGATAGATATTGATATATATATGTATATATATGTGTGTGTGTATATATATATATATATATGAATATTACTCAGCCATAAAATAGAATGAAATATTGTCATTTGCAGCAACATGGATGGACCTAGAGAATATTATGCTTAGTGAAATAAGTCAGACAGAAAAAGACAAATACTGCATGATATCACTTGTGTGGAATCTAAAAAATAATACAAATGAATCTATATATAAAACAAAAACAGACTCACAGACATAGAAAACAAACGTACGGTTACCAAAGCGGAGAGGGAGAGGGGGAAGGACAAATTAGGAATATGGGATTAACAGACACACACTACTATACATAAAATAGATAAGCAACAAGGGTTTACTGTATAGCACAGGGAATTATATCCAATACCTTGTAATATAATAACCTATAATAGAATATAATCTGCAAACAAAAAACTGAATCACTATGCTGTACACCTAAAACTAACACAACATTGTAAATCAACCATAGTTCAGTTTTAAAAATTCTCGGGCTTCCCTGGTGGTCCAGTGGTTAAGACTCCGCACTGCCAATGCAGGGGGCATGGGTTCAATCCCTGGTCGGGGAACTAAGATCCCACATGCCGCACAGCACGGCCAAAAAACAAAGAAACCATTCTTCTGTCATGTCTGTAATCCTGTATCTGACTTTCAAATTTGGGTAAAAATAAGACTCACCTAAACACAGTTGTAGGGTTTGATCAGGGAAGCGGAGTGAAAGGCAATGAGGGAATTTATTATAGGGATTAGATCTCATGCAGTTGTGGGAGCTGAGGAAGAAGTCTATGAAAGGCTATTGCCTCTGCATTTGACGGTGGCCTGAAGTCAATGCACATATTCAAGGCCAACAGTCGGGCAGACAAGTGCATATGAAATGGGGGAGAGCAAAGACCAACTGGAACCTGCAAGGATTCCCTTGAACCCATGAGGACAAACTAAAACCCATGAAGACACAAAACTCCGTGGACCCTATATCTGCCTCTTACTGTCTCCAATCTAGAGAAGGAACTGCCATCCTTTGCCATGGAGCTGCACACGCACCCGGCCCAGGATCTGGAGACGTTGGAGGAGATCTTGTGGGTGGAGTTGCTGCGGGCCCCACTGCTGTCTCACACCAACAAGATATGCCAGAGGGTCAGTGCCAACGTGCACAAGGGGCAATAGCACCTGGTCTTATACCAAATTTCAGAACATAATGGCTGTGGCTTCACTTCCATCTCCCAAATCTTGCCCCAATTTTATTTCCAGCCAACCCTAATTCAGGACAGGGCAGGCAATCCCGGGAAACGTAGTTCTAGCCTAGCTAAATTGTCAAAGCCACTACAACAAGCATGAGACACTATAATAGAGTGTAACTGGTCATTACTGGAAAGAAGGATGGCACACCATGGCAAAAGACACACGGGAGGTCATTCCGGGCCTCAGTTATAGGCAAGGATTTCCCAGCGTTTGGTGCTCAGATTCCACAAGAGCTGTGTCCGGGAAGGACTCATTTAACCACCACATTTACTCCACCGATCCTGTTGAGTGTCTCTGTTCACAGTGTTCAGTGGAGCAGAAGAGGAAGGAACCGTAAGTAAGCATGGAGTTACTGGCAGCATTTTGGAAATCTGGTCGCCATGAATTTTGGTCACTGACTGCTGACTTCTGAGATAGGCCATCAAACTCTGAACATTCCACCCAGCTTCTCAAAGAGGGTGAGTGGTCCTGGGTATATATCTGAAAAAAACCTGAAAACTCTAATTCGAAAAGATACATGCACCACAGTGTTCATTGCAGCATTATTTACAATAGCCAAGATATGGAAGCAACTCAAGTGTCCATCAACAGAGGAATGGATAAAGAAGATGTGGTATCTATATATAAAATGGAATACTACTCAGCCATAAAAAGGAAATTTTGGCATTTGCAGCAACATGGATGGACTTAGAGAGTATTATGCTTAGTGAAATAAGTCAGAGAAAGACAAATACTATATGATATCACTTATATGTGGAATCTAAAAAATAATACAAACTAGTGAATATGCCAAAAAAGAAACAGACTCACAGATATGTAAACGAGAAAGACCCTATGAGGCCTTCCCAGAATAGACCCCTACCCATGTCCTCCGCCTGCCTTTTGTCTGTAGAAAAACTTTAGTCAGATAATAAATTAAGGGACTTCCCTGGTGGTGCAGTGGTTAAGAAGCCGCCTGCCAATGCAGGGGACACGGGTTCAAGCTCTGATCCAGGAAGATCCCACATGCCGTGGAGCAACTTAGCCCACGAGCCACAACTACTGAGCCTGCGTGCCACAACTACTGAAGCCCATGCGCCTAGAGCCCATGCTCTGCAAAAAGAGAAGCCACCGCAATGAGAAGCCCACGCACCGCAATGAAGAGTAGCCCCTGCTTGCCGCAACTAGAGAAAGCCCACGGACAGCAACGAAGACCCAACAACGAAGACCCAATGAAGCCAAAAATAAATAAATAAATAATTTTTTTAAAAAAGAATAAATTAAATCAGAGAAGTGAGAAAATGCAGAAAGAAAGGAAAACAGTCAAGCAAGACAAAATAGTAATACTTTAGCCATTAAACAAAGTCAAGGACCTTTAGTTCCTCCTCAAGGACTATAGATAATATTCTGAGCCATCTCCTTTGAGCTGTTTTGCAGATACTGAAACTCTCACCAGGTGGAAGAAGTTAACTGTACGCTGCCCACAAGCACGGAGACCCCAGACCGGTTGGAACCAGAAGGTTGATAATGCTGAGTCCCGATGACCTCACCACCAACCAATCAGAAGAATGTCCACGAGCTGATCACGCCCTGCTCCTTAAACACTGTAAGACTCCTCACTACCCCCTCCAGCGTAGGTCACACAGTCTTGAGGGCATTAGCCTCCTGTGGCCCCCCTTGCCTGGCAAAGCGATAAAGCTCTTCTTTTCTACTTCACCCAAAACTCTGTCTCCACATTTCTATTCAGCACCTGTGAACAAAGGCCGAATTTCGGCAACAGATATAGAAAACAAACTAGTGGTTACCAGTGGAAGAGACGCAGTAGGGAGGGACAAGATAGAAGAAGGGGATTAAGAGACTCAAACTACTATGCATAAAATAAATAAGCTACAAAGATATATTGTACAGCACAGGAAATATAGTCAATATTTTTTAATAACTATAAATGTACTATAACCTTTAAAAATTGTGAATCACTATGTTGTACACTTGAAACTTATTGTACATCAACTATACCTGAATTAAAAATATACAAATCAATCAATCAATAAAACAGAGTGAGTGTTTCCTTATTTTTTGACAGCCCTTGGAGAAATAAGGGTAACACAGGCTTGGGTTAACTGTATAGGCTTTGGTAGGAATAGTGACTAGTTTCCAAAGCTTCAGATGGGAATATGAACCTGAAATCTGTCCCAGTGTGACTCATGGTATCTTCCCAGATTAAAAGTTTCAGAGGCAACAACTTCTGCTTCTGTGCTCTCTCCCACACCTATTAAGAATAAGAAATGGTGGGCCCATGGATACAAGAGAAAATCAGAAGAGAATAGCTTGAAGGTACTGGGAAGCTGCATAGGTGATAGCATAGATATTCTGCTGCTTTTTTGGGATAAGCTGTGCTTTGAGCATTTTCCAAAGGAGAAAGAATCAGGGGTGGTTTTATTTGTCACAAAACAATTGATTTTTACATAAGAACCTCCAATGAAAAGCTATGATTTCCTGGTTTGACTGGCAGTAAAGCTATATAACCAGAACATGGTTAAGTAGCTCTACAGCCCACACTTTATTATTTATCCTCTGGATAAATGAAGTTAGAAATAGGAAATATTCATTTAACTACTAAAGTTTTACACCTAAAAACTTCTTCATGAAATTCTGATTACTCTCTTTTAAAGAGTAATAGAAACTATGGGAGTCATTTTGAAGAAACAGCCTTCTTCAGGGGTCATGGTGGTAATAATAATAATAATAATGGCTAATATTGATTGAGGATTTGCTATGTGCTAGGCACTAACCAATTATTTTACGTGTATTATCTCATTTAATCCTCCCAATAGCTGTAGGCAATCAGTAGTCTGATTGCTTCCACTTAAAGATGAGGAAACTGGAGCCTAGAAGGGCTGTGATTTGTGCAAAGACACACAGTAAATTCCAGAGCTGGAGTTCAAACCCAGCCTACACCGTTGCACTACATTCCTACAAAAATTCACACTGAACAATAGGCAGACATCACTTCAGCAAAAGATGTACAAACAGGAATGTTTAGTGCAGCATCTTTTATAAGAGTTTAACATTAGAAAAAGCTTATATGTTTATCATTAGGGACTGATTAAATTAATAAAGGTCCCTCCATCCAACAGAATAGTTATGCATCTGTTAGGAATTATATTGCAAAGAAGTATGGATAGAATGATCCAATTTTAGTAAATACAGCATTTTTACCAGTATTTGCATACATGAAGAAGTCTGGAAAATTATACAGCAAAAATACAATGAGCATTTCGAAGTGGTAGGACTCTAGGTAAATTCAAACATTAACTTCTCCCAACTTTTCCTACAATTATTACTTAATAAAGAATAAAATCCTTAAACATCACACTACTGTCCTTTCCCTGAGAGATACTGCTTCCCACTTGAGCTCCAGACTGGAAATCAGCCCTGACTGCACACAGGTGTTCCATGACTTTGAACGCCACTTACCCTCTTTGGGCCTCCTGTTCCACATATATAATAATGAGAAGGTGGTTTAATTTCGAAAATTCCTTCCAGGTCTAACGTTCTTTGACTTGGTCAATTTCATTCCTAGATAAGTTCTTTCTTTAAAAAAAATACAAAAAGGGCGTGTGGGAATTTAAATGTCAGTAAACGGTCTCCTCACACCTTATCTATTTTCCTCGGCATATGAAGTTGTTCCCATTATTCCCTTCCCATCAGTCTTTTGTGAAGGGAATGTTAACGCATTTCCCCAGAAATGTGTCAAATCACTCTAGAAAAATAAGTCTTTTCCCAGAAAGACAATTTTTAAAATTCATTTTTATTGCAGTATAGTTGATTTACAATGTTGTGTTAGTTTCAGGTGTACAGCAAAGTGAATCAGTTATACATATACATATATCCACTCTTTTTTAGATTCTTTTCCCATGTAGGTCATTACAGAGTACTGAGTAGAGTTCCCTGTGCTATACAGTGGGTCCTTATTAGTGATCTATTTTATATATAGTAGTGTATATATGTCAATCTCAACCTCCCCACAAAGGCAATTTTTAACCTATACCTTAAGAAACAGACAAACAAAAAACACTATATGCCGAAATAGCACACCCCGCAACCCAAGCCACAAAAGAAACAAAAGCAAACTACCCAAACACAATCCGCACTTCTGTTCTTATTCCATAGACTCTTGGCTTCTTAAGATCACCTGTTACCGATACATGTGATAAGTGATAATAATAATAGCAATTAACCTTTATTTTGCAGCTATCCGTAGGGCCATTCAAACTAGCGAACTCACTGCGGAGCAGCGGAAGTCGGGAAGAGTCTATTTCTTAGAAGGGCGCGGCTGGCGGCCTTGGCTTACTACCTGCCTGCGAGCTACCCGGCACGGAGGCGGCCCCTGCGCGCGAGCGTCCGGCGGGCCGGCGCCGCGTGGCTCTCTGGCGCCCTCTGCTGTGGAGTCGGCTCCACGCCGCCGCTAAGCGCGGACTCTCCACAGCCGTGCCTTCCCTGCAAGCTTCTCGCCATTCGTGGGGTGATGTGAGACTGCTAGGTGACGTGGGGTGAAGTGGAGCTCGCGGAGGGCTGCGGTGGGGGGCGTGTGGAGTCTGAGAAGTAAGGTGCAGACTGGCTGGGGGTGTTGTGGAAGGGAGTCTTTGCGGCGGGGAGGGATGTGCAGCCTGTGGGGCACCATGCCACCAAGATCCACTTTCCCCTGCGCGAGTGTGGTCCTGGCGCCACCCGTGCCCACACGTCTCCTGCGCCACGGAGCCCTTTACTTGCTTAGGGAAATGGTAGAAAGCTGGGGGCGGTTTCCCTGTCGCCTTTTAAACCTGCCTCCTTCCCATAAATCGGAAAATCTGTCCTTAGAAGAAGGATAATTTTCTATTATCCTTCCCAGCCAGGGCAGTCTGTATTATGAAAACAGAAGATAGTTTTCAACACGTAAAATGTTGAACATATGTCTTGCAGGTTCTCCCCTCCCCTCCTCCGGGGACCATTTCCCTGAGAGTGACTGGTCTGGAATCGTCCAAACTGCCTTGCTCCACACCCCACTCCTCCCCCACCCCTACTTTCCATCCCCTTAGCAAATACTTTCCTAGATGGTGTATTCACCTAAGAACTGTAATTCTGAGATCTCACCCATTTATGTCCACTTGCTAGCTGTGTGGCAGTCACTAAACTACTCTGAGGTAATGGCATCAACCTCACAGAGTGGATGAATAAACCTCCTTTATTCACTCATTCCACATGTGTCAACTGAGCACCTACTCCAGCTGGGCCCTGGGCTAGGTGCTGGGAATACATCAGGGAGCAAGACAGATGCTTTCCTTACTGTCATGAAATTTGCCTCCCTACTAGGGACTCAGACAATAAACTAATAAATACACGAATGGTGGTAAGTGTGTCCACGTAAGGAACATGGTACAAGGAGAGAGAATACAATGGATTCTGATTTAGGTTGTGAGGGCAAGGAAGGCCGCTCCAGGAAGGGACACGAAAGCTTAACCTGAAAGATAAATAAGCTGGATGAAAGGTGTTGGGCAAAAATCCTGAATTGGGAAAGTTTCATATGTTCTATGAAAGGCCGTGTGAATGGATATCAGGAGTGAGGAGGAGAGATGCTCCAAAGGAGTTTGGAGAATGAACCAGGGGACTATTGGTGTTGTGCATTCTGTGGATTTGGACAAATGTATTATGACGTGTATCCATCACTATAGTCTCAAACAGAGTATTTTCACTGCCCTAAAAATCCTCTGTGCTCTGCCTACTCATCCCTTCCCCTGACCCCCGACCCCTGACAGCCACTGGTCTTTTTTCCTGTCTCCATAGTTTTACCTTTTCCACAATGGCATATAATTGGAATCATACAATATGTAGCCTTTAAAATTTTTTTTTAAACATTTATTTGGTTGCACCAGGTCTTAGTTGCAGCAGGCAGTCTCCTTAGTTGCGGCACATGGGCTCCTTAGTTGCGGCATGTGAACTCTTAGTTGCGGCATACATGTGGGATTTAGTTCCCCGACCAAGGATCGAACCCAGCCCCCTGCATTGGGAGTGCGGAGTCTTAACCACTGTGCCACCAGGGAAGTCCCAGTATGTAGCCTTTTTGAGTTGGCTTTGTTCACTTAGTAATAATGCATTTAAGGTTCTTCCATGCCTTTTCATGGACTTTTATCAGATATTTTAATATGTCCAAAGAGCTAAAGAAAACAATGTCTAAAATCTAAAGGAAAGATTCCACTCCAATAAGTAAAGAGCTTGCAACTTATTCCCACCCTCACAAGAAAAAATATGAACAGATTAAAAATCAGTGACTAGAGATTGGTTCAAGATGGCAGAGTAGAAGGACGTGCTCTCACTCCCTCTTGCGAGAGCACCGGGGTCACGGCTAACTGCTGAACAGTCATCGACAGGAGGACACTGGAACTCACCAAAAAGGACACCCCACATCCAAAGACAAAGGGGAAGCCACAATGAGACGGTAGGAGGGGCGCAATCACAATAAAATCCAATCCCATAACCGCTGGGTGGGTGACTCACAAACCGGAGAACACTTACACGACAGAAGTCCACACACTGGAGTGAAGGTTCTGAGCCCCACGTCACGTCAGGCTTCCCAACCTGGGGGTCTGGCAACGGGAGGAGGAATTCCTAGAGAATCAGACTTTAAAGGCTAGTGGGATTTGATTGCAGGACTCTGACTGAACTGGGGGAAACAGGGACTCCACTCTTGGAGGACACACACAAAGTAGTGTGTGCATCAGGACCCAGGGGGAAGGAGCAGTGACCCCATAGGAGACTGAACCAGACCTACCTGCTAGTGTTGGAGGGTCTCATGCAGAGGCGGGGGGTGGCTGTGTCTCACCATGAGGACAAGGACACTGGCAGCAGAAGTTCTGGGAAGTCCTCCTTGTAGAGACGTGGATGGATCTAGAGACTGTCATACAGAGTGAAGTAAGTCAGAAAGAGAAAAACAAATATCGTATATTAACGCATATATGTGGAACCTAGAAAAATGGTACAGATGAACCGGTTTGCAGGGCAGAAATTGAGACACAGATGTAGAGAACAAACGTATGGATGCCAAGGGGGAAAAGTGCGGGGGGTGGCAGGGGGGGTGGTGTAATGAACTGGGAGACTGGGATTGACATGTATACACTGATGTGTATAAAATGGATAACTAATAAGAACCTGCTGTATAAAAAAATAAATAAAATGAAATTCAAAAATTAAAAAAAAATCAATGACTATTCTTGGCTGCATCAGAGAATTGAGGTCATGGGACAAATTGCAACCACCAAACTGGAGAAACAGGTGATGCTAGAGATTACAGATTATAGTGAACACAGATCAGCACACCTGAGGCAGAAACTGCTGGAATCTGTAAAACTGGGACTTAAATGGTAGCTTCAATGAATTGCTGGTGACTGAGTGTGGACTAACTTGAGAATTAAAAACTCCTGGGGGCCTAATCTAAGCAACCCCCCTGCCCCCGACAATCATGGTGTTTACCCTTCAGATCCTCAACAGGTTTTCTTGGTAAAGATCAGAGAAAAATTGCCTGCTGTTTGGCCAGGGAGAGGGGAGAAGTAACCATTTTGAAATAAGCCAAGAGCATTTTCCATACAATGGCCTACCCAGCAAGGGAGAAGACTTCACCAGAGCCTTCTTGGACTTGGGGTAAGGGAAATTACTAAACTTCAGACCCTCTGGCCATCCGCCTTCACATAAGTGAAGAAAAAACCTGAGAAGTACTTGTGAAGGTCACAGCCCGGGGGACAGGCACACTAAACGACCGAGACCAAATCATAGGATTACAGAACGTGTCTCCTCAACACAGACCTGACGAAACATCAGTAAGGGCTCCTTACTCTTTCAGCTGTGACAGTGGGTCACAGCTGGAAAGAACTGAAGGCTCAGACTCAATGGGGTTTCTAGGGGAAACGAAAGATGCCAGCAGACAAAACCAAAGACGCTTGTGGAAACTGAATCCTCTGATACTACAGATACAGAAAACAGTAAACACAGCATATCTCCTGGCCAAATAAAAGTAAGATGTCATACAAAGGCCTGTCTATGTCCTAATACCTGACAATTCATGATTGGCTTTCAACAAAAAAATTACATGGCATGATAAAAGGAAAGAGTCTGAAGAGACAAAGCAAGTGTCAGAACCAGATTCAGGTATAGCAGAGATTATGAAATTATCAGACTGAGAATTAAAAATAAATATGATTAATATGCTAAGGGCTCTAGTGGAAAAGGTGGACAACATGCAAGAACAGATGGATAATGTAAACAGAGAGATAGCAACCCTTAGAGAGAATATAAAGGAAACGCTAGAATAAAAAACACTGTAAAGAAATAAAGAATACATTTGATGGACCCATCAGATGATTGGAAAGGGCTGGGATTAGAATCAGAGAGTTTGAATATATATCAGTAGAAACTTCCCAAACTTAAATGTAAAGAGAAAAAAAAAATGGAATAGAATATCTCCAATCATTGTGGGACAATTCCAAAAAGTATAACATATGTATAATGGGACTACCAAAAGCAGAAGAAAGAAAAGAAACAGATGAAATATTTGAAGTAATAATGGCTGGGATTTTTGTAAGATTAATGATAGAAATCAAACCGCACATCTAGGAAGTTCAGAGAACACCAAGCAGGATAAGTGCCAAAAATCCCCCAAAACCCACCTAGGCATATCATATTCAAATTGCAGAAAACCAAACACAAAGAGAAAATCTTGAAAAAAAGTCAGAGAATAAAAACACCTTACCTAAAGAGGAACACAGATTGGTTCCACAGGGAGGCTTGTTCTGTATGCCAGTCTGAGTCTTGCCAGAAGCCTGACCAAATGGCAAGGCCATTAGCCACATCCATGAGTCAGTGAGGATACAGCAAGCCTTCTTTGTTGAAGCGACCTGGACAGACATCCACACTGCATGAAGCTCTGCCCATTGTGCCGAGAATCCCTTACCATGCTCGGTAAGGGAAAGGTCGTTCTCAGGTTGGATGGCAGCTGCGCCCTATTCCTGCTCGTTAGTAGTTAACTGGGAGGAGCCATCAGGTGTGCTGATCAGGCCCATTTATGGTCCAGGGAGGTCTTTGTACCTGGACCCTCATAGGGCCAGTGGAGGCACTGGCTCTTTGGGCAGTATGCCAGAGAGCCAAAGGGACACTCCTGAGAACTTTTCAGGGAGTTGTGAGACCCCATCTGGGCCGAGTTTTGCTCATTCCTATATGTACCATTTATATAGAAGATTCCTGAGCCACCTCCACCAGGTGACTTGAGACATCTTCTTGTATCCATGACATGATTGGAATTTATGGTCTTAAGATTACTTCACAGCCATGAATCATGTGCTCAATATCCACCAAGGCCCAATAACAGGCCAGTAATTGTGTCCCAAGCTAAGACAGTGGGGCTCTCTCATTCATCTTCAGACTCACCAAGAAAGGCAAAGGGCCATCACCATGCAGCCTCTCCAGGTAATCTGGTACCTGGCCCCGAGTTCCTAAATGGGGAGCCCATCAATCTCCCTTGAGGCCCCATTATTGAGTGACCAGACCCAGGGATGTCTTTGGGAAAGCCCTTGCCCAGATTGTCCAGAAGAGGGCGCCTGAACACCATTTTTACATTATTCTTTTCGTTGGTCAATTTTTGCTATTTTTGCAGTAAATTTTTTTTTTCCTGTGCCCAGGAAGAGGGCAGAGCTATGGTTTGGGGCCTACTGTGGCACTAGAAGGTTCATAGCAGTTGGTCTGATGGGCTTTGTGGGATTCAGACAAGTGAGCAGAACTGAGGCCAGTCCCCAGCAGCAGCAGTATTCATAGCTCTGCAGCTTGTGTGCTCATCAATGAGTGTCCATACAAATCCTTCTTCTTCCTTGGCTGCTGGGCATTGACCCTAATGAGTGAGAGCTCAAGGCACATCTGTCCCTGTAGTACTGAGAAAATTCTCCCAGCTTCAGGGAAGCAGTGGGTTCTTTCTGATTCCTCTACTGTTTTGTTCCATCTGTTGTTGTTAGTGTCTTATTTAATCATCATCATGGTAGCTAATGTTTATTGAACACCTACAGCTTGCCAGGCATTGTTCTGAGTGCTCTACATGAATCTCTTCATTTCGTCTTCTTTTCAGCCCTATGAACTATTATTAAGATCCCACTGTATGGATGAGGCTCAGAAAGCTGAAACAGTCCGTCGAAAGTCACAAAGCCAGTACGTGGCAGAGCTATGATTTGAATCCCTCTGAGCCCGAAGTTTGTCTTCTTCCTATTAAGCCACAATGCCCTCTACACTTCCTCCTCCCAACCTGCATGCCTGTACCACTCCATGCCATCTCAGCAGCACAATGTCTGTGTGGGTCCTGGGTTTGTACGGTGTCTTCCGGGCAGTGAGCTCAGAGATGACCCTTAGCAAAGCACTTTCCTTTCTTTGTTGGGATTGAGACGGATTGTCTTACATGAGAAACCAACCACTCCGTATACAAAGCACACTGGTTAAGGGCAGGGGATTCCAGCCTTGGAGATTTCATAAACTAATAATATTAGTAAAATAAAACTGGGTTCTGACATAGGTCGTTATCTTTTAATTTTACCAATTAAGACCATTTAAAAGAACACCATTCATACTCCTACTACTACTAATAACAGGCATAATATCCAATCCTTATAGAGAAAGTTTACCGTGTACCAGGTATTATTCTCAATCTTTCAATGAACTGATAAATCCTCACAAAAATCATATTCAGGGCTTCCCTGGTGGCGCAGTGGTTGAGAATCTGCCTGCCAATGCAGGGGACACGGGTTTGAGCCCTGGTCTGGGAGGATCCCACATGTCGCGGAGCAACTAGGCCCGTGAGCCACAATTGCTGAGCCTGAGCATCTGGAGCCTGTGCTCCGCAACAAGAGAGGCCGCGATAGTGAGAGGCCCGCACACCGCGATGAAGAGTGGCCCCCACTTGCCACAACTA
Organism: Balaenoptera acutorostrata; assembly: GCF_949987535.1. Classification (NCBI taxonomy): domain Eukaryota; kingdom Metazoa; phylum Chordata; class Mammalia; order Artiodactyla; family Balaenopteridae; genus Balaenoptera; species Balaenoptera acutorostrata. The sequence goes on along the minus strand of NC_080085.1, from coordinate 104,930,151 downwards.
GAGAAAGCCCTCGCACAGAAACGAAGACCCAACACAGCCATAAATAAATAATTAATTAATTAATTTTTAAAAAATGGTTAAGATAGTACATTTTAAAAAAACATATTCAGTTGGCATTATTTTTATCCCCATTTTGTAGAAAAGGAAACTGAAAACGAGAAATATTTTGTAAATTACTCCGGACTCTGCCAATGACCATTATAGTATACTCTCTCTCATCTGTGTTTCACAAAAGCTGTCTTTATTTATTTTTTTAACATCTTTATTGGAGTATAATTGCTTTACAATGGTGTAATTTTGGGATGATTCGTTGCCTATTCAGAGATGCGGGGTACATCGAGTTGATTGTGGAGATTTAATCCGCTGCTCTTGCAGCCGCTGGGAGAGATTTCCCTTTCTCTTCTTTGTTTGCACAGCTCCTGGGGTTCAGCTTTGGATTTGGACCCGCCTCTGAGTGTAGGTCGCCTGAGGGCGTCTTTTGGGAACTCTGAGGTCTTCTGCCAGTGTTCAGTAGGTGTTCTGTAGAAGTTGTTCCACATGTAGATGTATCTCTGATGTACTTGTGGGGAGGAAGGTGATCTCCACATCTTACTCCTCCGCCATCTTGAAGGCCTCCCACACAAAAGCTATCTTTAGAAGAAACCATCAAGCATACAACGGAAGCCCTGATCTCAGAATTTAGGAATAACCAAGTAAAAGCACAGACAGCTTGGGGTTTGCATCTTGGGCAAATTAAATGCTCTGTGTCTCTGTTTTTTGAAATTTAATATGAAAATACTAATATCTGTTGTGAGGAGTAAATGACTTAATATATACTGAGGCCTAACCCAGTGACTGGCACATAATAAGGACCCCCCCCAATACATACCAGCTGCGATGTTTATCATTGTTATTCCTTCTGGCACAGCCTTGCAAACTCATGTTTTGCTGGGAAGAAACTGAATATGGATACTACAGACTAGTCCTGTTACTGAGGTCAGATAGTTTCTGTGACTGACTGTACCCTCCAATTTCCCCCTCGTTGACTGAACTGAAGCAGGCAGAAATGTTTGGGCTTTACTTCCCATTGGTTGAAATTGTTGTTGCCATAGCAGCACTCAAGCTTTCCTTCTGAAAACCCTGGGGAACAGGTGCTTAAAAACTTGTTCTGAGGGCTTCCCTGGTGGCGCAGTGGTTGAGAATCTGCCTGCCAATGCAGGGGACACGGGTTCGAGCCCTGGTCTGGGAAGATCCCACATGCCACGGAGCAACTGGGCCCGTGAGCCACAACTACTGAGCCTGCGCGTCTGGAGCCTGTGCTCCGCAACAAGAGAGGCCGCGATGGTGAGAGGCCCGCGCACCGCGATGAAGAGTGGTCCCCACTTGCCACAACTAGAGAAAGCCCTCGCACAGAAACGAAGACCCAACACAGCCATAAATAAATAAATAAATAAATAAATAAACGTGAATTTCTTTAAAAAAAAAAAAAAACTTGTTCTGAGACTTCTGCAGCAGCTGCTCCCAGGTTGGGTGGTTGCTCAGGTATCGAGGGTTAGTAAGGGTGGGAGGGCTCTGCAAAAATCATCTGCAGTGGTTCTCCCCATTCATCACCCAGACCCCAAACCTGACCACACCCCTGACCCTTCACACCCATTCTACCCATCTGGCCTCTCATTAGGAAGGTAAAGGGAGAAGAGGGACTAGGAAAGGCCAGTGGGAAGGAGGATAAAGAATGATTTGTCCTACCAATATGTGAGGATAAAATCCCAGAATTTTCCTTCTCATGTTGGAGCACAGGTCTCCATGAGGGAGTTCTAAATAGGATCTTTCCATGGATAATGACCCTGCTTCATTGGCTTGGTGTTAGAAGTCTTGTATTTGGCTCCAAGTCAATTCATCAAGAGCCATTTTACCAAAAGTCAAGACACAGAATGACCAAGTGAACAAGTGGGCCATTCTTTGAAGGATCAAGTTACTGTATGACTAATTTGCCAGAGCTTACCAAATTTACCAACTTACCAAAAACTTTTTTGTTGTTTTTTTATGTATTTATTTCAGCTTCATTAAGGTATACTTAATATACAAAAATGCACATATTTAATGTATAGATTTTGACAAGTTTGGACATATACATACAACCATGATACCATCATGACAATGTTATTTTTAAATACAGAGTTTGCTGTAGTTTTCTTTGGGCTAGTAGGCATGGGCAAGGGCTGTGGAGAGCCAGTTCTACAACGTTCTGTGCCTCCAGACATGTCCCCCCACCATTCTTCAGTCTCTCCCCAGTCTGGGATAGGCAACCCAGGAAGACTCTGTTCTTCCCCCAGCAAATCACCCTCTCCTCCACCCCTCCCCTCAGCTAAAACAACGTGAACTTGGCTGAGGGCCTCTTCCTGTGTCCTCACATAGCCTTTCCTGTGTGTGTGTGTGTGTGTGTGTGTGTGTGTGTGTGTGTGTGTGTGTGTGTGTGTTTTCTACCTGGAAGTTCCATTTGAAGAAGGCATCATGAACAAAGGTAAGGTCTATCTGCTGCTTTTATTTATTTTTATTTTTAAAATAAATTTATTTATTTATTTTTGGCTGTGTTGGGTCTTTGTTGCTGTGTGCGGGCTCTCTCCACTTGTGGCACTTCTCATTGCAGTGGCTGCTCTTGTTGCGGACCATGGGCTCTAGGTGCGCAGACTTCAGTAGTTGTGGCATGCGGGCTCAGTAGTTCTGGTACGTGGGCCTAGTTGCTCTGGGGCACGTGGGATCTTCCCGGACCAGGGATCGAACACTTGTCCCCTGCATTGGCAGGCAGACTCTTAACCACTGCGCCACCAGGGAAGCCCTACCTGCTTCTTTTAAATAAAGTGATTATCCTGGATCAGTGCTCAGGGACCACCACCTCCTGGCTTCAGGCAACACTCAACCAAGAGGCTCCCTTTCAGTGTTGAATTAGCTGGAACCAGGGTTCTCCCAAGGATGTTGAAGGTGACAAAATACACTTGAAGGCCCATCATCCGTCAGCTCTGAGCTGGGGAAGGAGCTATGCTATGCTTTCTGCGTCTGGGGGTGGGGGAGAGGGGGTGAGAAGAGCCGCACGCAGGCCTAGACAGTCTCCTCTTGCGTTACCTTCGCAGAGGTAGGCCCCTCCCCCTCCGCTAGCGTGGTTTCTATCCCCATGTGCCCTCCACAACAGGGAAGGCGGTGAACAGAACTGGGAGAGAACCAGATGATGCCCTGCTCCCTCTCCTCCATAAAGCCCTATGAGTAGTCACTGCAGAAGTGTCCCTTGGAGTCCTCCTTGTACCTGAGCTGGTCACCATGAATGGGCCTCAGGCCTGCTTTGAAACACACTGTTCTCCCATTCGAGACTCCACACCACCCGTCTTGCACATCTAGGTGGTCCCAATGGGGCAGGGTGCGGGGAGCATGGGTGCTGGGGGAGAGGGTGGAAGAGAACAGGTGGGTCTGTGTAAACCCCTCATGGGCACCTGGGAAACTTCTGAGATGTGCATGGCCTATGATGGTGACTCAGGGCTGTTACTGCATGAAAGGAGGCCTCCTGGGCATTCGGTCTGAATGGTGCTGGCTTAGCAACTTCCATCAAATTTACTAACCCCATGTGACACAGAGAACAAATATGCAGAGAATTCACAACTTTATTGAAAGTACAAAAACATGGCCTGAAACAGTGGGTCAATGACTCTACTTCTATTTAATACACTTGGCAGGCATTTGGGGAACTGCTCTTGGTGGAGAGGTATGCAGAATTTGAATCTGGCTCAAAGGCACTTTGAAAAAACCTGTCACAGACACCATTCAAGACGAAACGGGGGCTACCGAAGGACCACCAATGATAAGGGACCAGGCCGTGATGCATGAGGGCACCTACAGGGAAGCGAGGGTGGAAGAAGCCAGGGCAGAGGAGGCAACAGCATAGGAGGAAAGGGCGGCATGAGCGGCATGGGTGGCACGGGCAGCACGGGCCACACGGGCAGCATGGGAGGCATGGGTCGCACAGGTAGCATGGGCGGCATGGGGGGCACGGGCCACATGGGCGGCATGGGTGGCACGGGCGGCATGGGTGGCATGGGCCGCATGGGCTGCAGGGGTGGCATGGGCCACATGGGCTGCAGGGGTGGCATGGGCCGCATGGGTGGCCTGGGCGGCATGGGCCACATGGGTGGCATGGGCTGCCTGGGCCGCATGGGCGGCATGGGCTGCCCGGGCCACATGGGCTGCCCGGGCTGCATGGGCGGCATGGACGGCCCGGGGAGCCCCGGCGGCAGTGGCTCCAGAAGAACGCAGATCCAATTCAGCTCCTGAAGCAGGATGTCAAAGCAGGGTTCACACAAACAGACGGCAACAGGGGGGCCCGGGGGCCCGGGGCGCCCGGGGGGCCTGGGGGGCACGTTTCTGGACATTAGTCCCCTCTGATTTCTCCTCCATTTGGCCCTTCTATTCCTAAACCAACCCTTCAAGCAGAGAGAAAAAGGGATTGATTAGTATATTGAGCATTTCATGTCAGACGTGAAAAATCGCAGCAGGGAGCTCTCGGTGCCTTGAAGATTTTAAACTGCATCAGGAGAAGCTGTTTCCTTCTTGCTAAAATATCTTAGGATATGTAGCTGAGGGCGCTCCCTTCAGGCCCCCTCCCCCCCAAGAGCGAGCACCGACTATGCCAGGCTCTGGATTGGCATATGGCTTTGTCTCTCCCCTCCCACCTTTACTATTATTTCCCCCACTCTTAGATGCAGGTGGAGCTGACCAACTGCACTCTGTCCCTGCTGCTATTACTATGCCTGGTAGGTCTGCGTCCTGACAACTGACCATCAGCTCCAGCTGCCACTAATCCCTACTCATTGGGCAGGTGTCACCTTAGTTATGGGGGAAGTTGAGCATAGGAAAAAGTGGGTGCCTTTTAAAATCATACTGAGGGGAATGGTCCCCATTTTGAAAAACCCATCTTTGGTTACAGTAAATAATCAATAGGAGTGGGTTGGATCTTTAAACAAAAGCTTTCCTGAAGGATGACTCAAAAGGGTCATTCATCCTCTGGAACCTCGGGATGGTTAAAAAGATGGAGATGGTATTGTGAGGGAGGTTTGGTCATGGGGGGCCCAGGGACTTTGTGGCTTGTCTTGCTGGACACCGGCAGAGCTGAAGCCCTGGACACTGCCTTAATATCCGACTATAGGGGTAATGAATGTTTAGACTAACTCGGCCCAAATTTACTAAAGCTCTTAAAATCTTTGCCCAGACAAGAGTTTGGGGGGAAAGAGGCATACCATTGTCACCACTGTCAATTCTGCACTCTCCACCCTGCCCCACCCTCCAAACCTTCCTGGGCTCAGGACCAGGTCAGCTCACTCTGCTCTGGCTACAGTTGCAGGACCTTGGACCGAGCCTCTGGTGCCCAGCACGGTTGCGCCCTCTAGGAGCTGCTAATCAGCCAGGAGATCCCCATCCTGTTCCTTATGCTTAAGGCAAGAGGGTGCAACCTGCATTTTAGGAAGACAGCCGACAACCACGTGAGTGAGGGGTCACAAAATGGCTCCCCCCTAAATATCTGCCAACTATTAACAACTGAAAGTAAAGCCTGTCCTGTGGACTCCACTGCTCCCTCAGCAAATCAGTTCATGGAATTATGTCACATTTAGTATTTTTGGAAGTTTCCACTTGGCAAATTTTACATGAGACCAAGGGCCTCCGTTCTCTGTCGCCCCATTTTCCCTCTCCCATCTTAGTATTTGGGTCCTTCTGCTGCATGAATATGTAGTCAAAAAAAGCCAGTGTAATAGAGCTCATTTTGGGGGGTTCGAGTGTACCAATGGTCACTAATATATAAATATAAGCAATATGCAAAGCTGGCTATCTGAGGTTCAGGCTGACACTACTTCCATACTTCCAATACTGGTTTCATAAAACAACTCGTACTGTCTTTGCAAAACAAGGGAGGGTGTCCATTAAATGTTTCTTTGGGACATTCATGCTGTAGAGTTTGGAAATAGATGAAAACATTCTCCCTTTTTCTTCATTTGTTTCTTGCTGCTCTTTTTCCCTTCAGAACTCCATTAAGAGACTACTATGTAAACCCAGGAGAAGCAAGCCGCGAAAACGTCAGTTTTCTTTTCCTCTGAGCTTGCTTTGCCTGCTTGAGAAAGCAGAGGCCTGGGCCTCCCAAGCCCTGGCCAGACCTGACTGTGAGCCCAGCCCGTGGCCTTAGGCTGCCAGCACTGCTTTCCAGACCCCACCACCAGCTCTGCAGCCCGTGTCCATCACTGCCCTCACACACGCTCTCTGCAGCAAAGCTAGTGAACCCATCCTGATTCTTCTTTCCTTCCTTCCTTCTTTCTTCCTTTCTTTATCAATCTTGTTTTTTAGAAAAATATTCCTTTTCCACAACAAGCGAAGCCACTGCACTGACAAGCCCGCGCACCACAACGAAGAGTAACCCCGGCTCTCCGCAACTAGAGAAGAGCCCACGCACAGCAACGAAGACCCAACGTAGCCAAAAATAAATAAATAAATATATTTAAAAAATATATATATATATATTCCTTTGATACAACTTACTGTGTTCTATGGACAAATAATCAGCTTCTGTGCCATGAGCTACCAACTAGTAACCACTACCTGAGTGAATGAGCAAGTATTTCAAATTAACACAGGTAAGCGACTAGCTAAGAGCCAACCATTGACCATCACAACCGACTTCTTCAAAACCAATCCCTCATAATAGTATGAAAAGGGAAGAAAAAAATTCTTAGACATTAGAAATTGCTCAAAATAATATTCACTGATACATTTGGTAGTTTCATAATGTTGAATTTACGCAGTATCTCCAAGACATATATCGATAGTATCCAATTATTCTCAAACCCGTCCACCTTTTGAGGTCAGTGGAAATTTATTCAAATTTGTTCTTTTTGTTTGTTTTATTGTTTTATATATTTAGACAAATTCCTAAAGATTGCAAACCTTTCCCCCGTCTCCATCATAATGCACAACCTACTATGTTAGCAATGTTTTCAGACTGCACATCAAAAAATTTCAGAAAATTAAAATTTACGGCTGAAACTCTCTACACTGCTCTACCAAACACATAAAAACAACAGCAAGAGGACCAGGCACTTGGAATTTTAAGCTATTCCCCTTCCCATCAGTCTCATCTAAACTAAACATATGTTAATTGCTCATATGTTGTGTTCCGAGGTGAACTATTCCCTTACCCAATTGCCTGAATACTTGTAAATTCACTCCTTATACAAAGAGCTTATGCCTGGCTTTAAATTTTTAAAATAATTTAGTATACTTGAACCCTCTCCTAACCCAGCTATTTGGTGCATTAATTTGAATAATTCCCAAGTCAGAATCAGCCCCAACATGATTCCACAGAGGATTGCCCCCTAAAGGACACCAGTTTTGGAAGGAGTTTAACTTTACTGAAGATACATATATTCTGGCCCCAAAGCCCCAGAAGTTCAAACCTTATTTCCAAAACATAGACAAGGGTACAAAAACACACCAACTTGAGAATGTCTAGGACAAGGTATCCAATTCCTAAAGCAGGTTTTAGATTGGCTGCCCTGCCAAGTTGCTTTTTTCAGGTTTACTGACCCATGCTCTGGCTTCAGTCACTCCCAGGCGTCTTGCAAGCTCCTTTCTGAGGGGAAAAATATTGCAAATATTCAGCATTTGACATTATGCATGAAATGAAATATACAATGCACATTTCATGCTATGTTAAAATGTTTATTCAGAGAGTAGCCAAGATGGTGGCATAGGAAAACCCTGAGCTTACCTCCTCCCATGGGTACACCAAAATTACAACTATTTACAGAGAAACTATTGATGAGAATGACCTGAAGACTAGCAGAAAAGATCTTCCACAACTACAGATATAAAGAAGGAAACACAACGAGATGGGACAGGAAGGGCCGACATGTGGTATAGTCAAGACCCACACCCCCAGGTTGGTGACCCATAAACAGGAGGATAATTACAATTGCAGAGGTTCTCCCCAAGAAGCAAGGGGTCCAAGCACATTAGATTTCCTAGCTTGGGGTCTTGCACTGGGAAGAACGCCCCCAGAACGTTTGGCTTTGAAACCCAGTGGGGCTTACTTTCCGGAGGGCCAGAGGGCTGTGGGAAATAATAGAGATTCCACTCTTAAAGGGTGCACACAAAATCTCACATGCTCCAGGACCCAGGGCAGAAGCAGTAATTTGAAAGGAGCCTGGATCAGACCTACCTGCTGATCTTGGAAAGCCTCCCAGAGAGCCAGGAGGCAACTGGAGCTCACCCTGGGGACATAGACACTGGCAGCAGCCATTTTAGGGCGCTCGTTCTACCATGAGGACTCTGCTGCTGGCAAGCACCATTTTGGAATCCTTCCTCTAGCTTACCAGTACTGGGACCCGCCCTGCCCACCAGTCTGTTGACGCCATTCCCGGGACGCCCCAAGCCAAGCAGCTAGCCAGGCAGGGACACAGAATCACCCACCAACAAGTCAGTTGCCATAGGGGCTCCTGAGTCCCCAGCCGCCCAAGAACCAGACCCGCCCACCAGTGAGCCAGCAGCCTCTGCACTGGGCACTGCCTGGCAACCAACAGACCAGGGTTCCAGCCCCGCCTACCAGCACATCCACAGTAGTCAGCCCATTACAATATAAGGGCCCATGCAGCCCATATAAAGGGCACCCCTGGAGCATATAGCTCTGGTGACCAGAGGAAGTGACACAATATATTTAACGTGCTCAAAGGAAAAAAGTCTACAACCAAGAATACTCTACCTGGCAAGGCTATCATTCAGATTTGAAGGACAGATGAAGACTTTTAGAGACAGCAAAAGCTAAAAGAGTTCAACACCACAAAACCTGCTTTACAAGAAATGTTAAAGGAACTTCTCTAAGCAAAAAGAAAAGGCCATTACTACGAATAAAAAAAGAATGAAAGCAAAGTTATAAGCTTTTGCACAGCAAAGGAAACCATAAAGAAAATGAAAAGTCCATAGGCTTACGAACTGGGAGAAAATATTTGCAAACAATGCAACTGACAAGGGCTTAATTTCCAAAATATGCCAATAGCTCATACAACTCAATAACAAAAAAACAAACAATGCAATCAAAACATGGGCAGAAGACCTAAATAGACATTTCTCCAAAGAAGACATACAGATGGCCAACAGGCACATGAAAAGATGCTCAACATCACTAATCTCATATCTGGGCATATACCTGAAAAAGATGAAAGCTCTAATTCGAAAAGATACATGCACCCCAATGTTCAGAGCGGCACTGTTTACAATAACTAAGACATGGAAGCAACCTAAGTGTCCATCAACAGACAATGGCTAAAGATGATGTGGTATATATATACAATGGAATATTACTCAGCCATAAAAAGGTATGAAATTCTGCCATTTGTAACAACATGGACGGACTTAGAGAGTATTATCCTAAGTGAAGTAAGTCAGACAGAGAAAGACAAATATTACATGATATCACTTATATGTGGAATCTAAAAAACAGTACAAGTGAACTTATTTACAAAACAAAAACAGACTCACAGACATAAAAAACAAAGTTATGGTTACTAAGTGGGGGGATAAATTGGGAGCACAGGATTAACAGATGCACACTACCATATATACCAGATAAACCACAAGGATTTATTGTATAGCACAGGGAACTCTATTCAATATCTTGTAATAAACTATAATGGAAAAGAAAAAGAAAAAAGAATATAGATATAGACATATATATATATATATGTATAATCTAATACACTGCTATATATAAACCTCATGGTAACAACAAACCAAAAATCTATAATAGGGGCTTCCCTGGTGGCACAGTGGTTGAGAATCTGCCTGCCAATGCAGGGGACACGGGTTCGAGCCCTGGTCTGGGAAGATCCCACATGCCACGGAGCAACTAGGCCCGTGAGCCACAATTACTGAGCCTGCGCGTCTGGAGCCTGTGCTCCGCAATAAGAGAGGCTGCAATAATGAGAGGTCCGCGCACTGCGATGAAGAGTGGCCCCCACTTGCCACAACTAGAGAAAGCCCTTGCACAGAAACGAAGACCCAACACAGCCATAAATAAATAAATAAATAAATAAATAAACAGAAAGTTAAAAAAAAAGCTGCCTTATAAAAAAAAAGATCTATAATAGATACACACACAAAAAAAGAGAAAGGAATCCAAACATAACACTAAAGATAGTCATCAAATCACAAGGGAAGGGAGCAAAAGAAGAAGGAACAAAAAAGAACTCCAGAAACAATTAGCAAAATGGCAGTAAGTACATACCTACCAATAATTACTTTAAATATAAATGGAATAAATGCTCCAATCAAAAGACAAAGAGTAGGGCTTCCCTGGTGGCGCAGTGGTTGAGAATCCGCCTGCCAATGCGGGGGACACGGGTTCGAGCCCTGGTCTGGGAGGATCCCACATGCCACGGAGCAACTAGGCCCGTGAGCCACAATTACTGAGCCTGCGCATCTGGAGCCTGTGCTCTGCAACAAGAGAGGCCACGATAGTGAGAGGCCCGCGCACCGTGATGAAGAGTGGCCCCCGCTTGCCACAACTAGAGAAAGCCCTCGCACAGAAACGAAGACCCAACACAGCCATAAATAAATAAATAAATAAATAAATAAATACTTTAAAAAAACTATTAAAAAAAAAAAAGACAAAGAGTAGCTGAATGGATAAAGAAACAAGACCCACATACATGCTGCCTACAAGAGACTCACTTCAGATCTAAAGACTCAGACAGAAAGTGAAGGGATGGTAAAAGGTATTCCATGCAAATGGAAATCAAAAGAAAGCTGGGGTAGCAATACTTATGTCAGATAAAATAGACTTTAAAACAAAGACCATAACAACAGACAGAGAAAGACATTACATAATGAACATGGAATCAACCCAAGAAGATATAACAATTGTAAATATATATGCACCCAACATAGGAGCACCTAAATACATACAGCAAATATTAACAGACATAAAGGAGAAATTGACAGTAACAATAATATTCAGGACTTTCACACCCCACTTACATCAATGGACAGATCACCCAGACAGAAAATCAATAAGGAACCACTGGCCTTAAATGACATATTAGACCTCCATTAGGTCTAATATCTTAATAGATATTTATAGAGCATTCCATCCAAAAGCAGCAGAATACACACTGCTCTCAAGTGCACATGGAATATTCTCCAAAAAACAAGCCTCAGTAAATTTAAGAAAATTGAAATCCTATCAAGCATCTTTTCCAACTATAATCCTGTGAGACTAGAAATCAACTACAAGAAAAAAACTTCAAAAAAACACTAACATGTGGAGGTTAAACAAAATGCTACTGAACAACCAATGAGTCACTGAAGAAATCAAAGACAAAATAAAAAAATACCTGGAGACAGGGCTTCCCTGGTGGTGCAGTGGTTGAGAATCTGCCTGCCAATGCAGGGGACACGGGTTCGAGCCCTGGTCTGGGAAGAACCCACATGCCGCGGAGCAACTGGGCCTGTGAGCCACAACTACTGAGCCTGCATGTCTGGAGCCTGTGCTCCGCAACGAGAGGCCGCGACAGTGAGAGGCCCGCGCACCGCTATGAAGAGTGGCCCCCACTTGCCGCAACTAGAGAAAGCCCTCGCACAGAAACGAAGACCCAACACAGCCATAAATAAATAAATAATTTTTAAAAGGTGTTAAAGTCTCAATAATCAAGATAAATAATATTTAAAAAATAAAATAAAATAAAAAATAAAATAAAATAAAATAGCATCAAGGGCCTCCCTGGTGGCGCAGTAGTTAAGAATCCACCTGCCAATGCAGGGGCCACGGGTTCAAGCCCTGGTCTGGGAGGATCCCACATGCCGCGGAGCAACTAAGCCTGTGGGACACAACTACTGAGCCTGCGCTCTGGAGCCCGCGAGCCACAGCTACTGAGCCCATGTGCCACAACTACTAAAGCCCGCGCGCCTAGAGCCTGTGCTCTGCAACAAGAGAAGCCACCGCAATGAGAAGCCCCCACTTGCTGCAACTAAAGAAATCCCACGTGCAGCAACAAAGACCCAACGCAGCCAAAAATAAAATTAATTAATTAATTAATTTAAAATAATAATAATCATAATAAATAAAATAGCATCAAAAAGAATAAAATAGGGCTTCCCTGGTGGCACAGTGGTTGAGAATCTGCCTGCCAATGCAGGGGACACGGGTTTGAGCCCTGGTCTGGGAAGATCCCACATGCCGCGGAGCAACCGGGCCCGTGAGCCACAATTGCTGAGCCTGCGCGTCTGGAGCCTGTGCTCCGCAACAAGAGAGGCCGCGATGGTAAGAGGCCCGCGCACCGCGATGAAGAGTGGCCCCCACTTGCCACAACTAGAGAGAGCCCTCGCACAGAGGCGAAGACCCAACACAGCCATAAATAAATAAATAAAATTAAAAAAAAAAAAGAATAAAATACCTAGGAATAAACTTAACCAAGGAAGTGGAAGACCTATACTCTGAAAACTATATATAAAACACTGATGAAGGAATTTGAAAATGTTACCAAAAAATGGAAAGATATACTGTGTTCTTGGATTGGAAGAATTAATATTGTTAAAATATCCATACAACCCAAAGCAATCTACAGATTTAATGCAATCCCTATCAAAATACATGACATTTTTCACCAACTAGAACAAATAATTCCAAAATTTATATGGAACCACAAAAGACCCCCGAATGGCCGAAGTAATCTTGAGAAAAAAATAACAAACCTAGAGGTATCACAGTCCCTGACTTCAGACTACTGTATACTACAAAGCTATAGTCATCAATGGACTTCCCTGGCAGTCCAGTGGTTAAGACTCAGCCCTTCCACTACAGGGGGCGCAGGTTCGATCCCTGGTTGGGGAAGATCGTGCATGCCGCGGGGCGTGGCCAAAAAATAATAATAAAAAAACCCAGTATGGTACTGGCACAAAAACAGACACACAGATCAATGGAACAGAATAGAGAGCCCAGAAATAAACCCACGCACTTATGGTCAATTAATCTATGACAAAGGAAGCAAGAATATACAACGGGGAAAAGACAGTCTCTTCAATAAGTGGTGCTGGGAAAACTGGACAGCTACATGTAAAAGAGAGAAATTAGAGCATGTGCTCACAGCATATCAAAAAATAAACTCAAAACGGATTAAAGGCCTAAATGTAAGACCTGATACTATAAAGCTCCTAGAGGAAAACATAGGCAGAACACTCTGTGACATAAATCGCAGCAATATTTTTGGGGATCTGTCTACCAAGGCAAAAGAAATAAAAGCAAAAATAAACAAATGAGACCTAATTAAACTTAAAAGCTTTTGCACAGCAAAGGAAACCACATACAAAATGCAAAGACAACCTACTGAATGGGAGAAAATTTTTGCAAAGCACATGACTGACAAGGGGTTAATATCCAAAATTTATGAACAGCTCATACAACTCAGTATCAAAAAAACTAAGAACCTAATTCAAAAATGGGCAGAAGACCTGAACAGACATTTTGCCAAAGAAGATACACAGATGGCCAACAGGCACATGGAAAAAATGCTCAACACTGCTAATCATCAGAGAAATGCAAATCAAAACCATAATGAGATCACCTCACACCTGTCAAAATGGTCATCCTCAGAAGGATAACAAATGTTGGTGAGGACGTGGAGAAAAGGGAACCCTCCTACTCTGTTGGGAGAATGTAAATTGTTACAGCCACTATAGAAAACAATGGGGAGGTTTCTCAAGAAACTAAAAATAGAACTACCATGTGGTCCAGCAATTCCACTCCTGGGCATGTATCCAAAGGGGACAAAAGCACTGATTCGAAAAGATACATGCACCCTAATGTTCATAGCAGCACTATTTACAATAGTCAAGATATGGAAGCAACCTATGTACCCAGCAACAGATGAATGGATAAAGAAGATGTGGTATATATATACAGTGGAATGCTTCTCAGCCATAAAAACGAATGAAATTCTGCCATTGTAACAACGTGGATGGACCTAGAGAATATTATCCTTAGTGAAATAAGTCAGACAGAGAAAGACAAATACTGTATGATTTCACTTATATGTGGAATCTGAAAAACAAAACAAATGAACAAACATAACTAAACAGAAACAGAAGTATAGATAGAGAGAGTAAACAGGTGGCTGCCAGAAGGGAAGGGGTGGGGAGGGAGAGAAATAGGTGAGGGAGATTAAGAGGTACAAACTTCCAGTTGCAAGATAAATAACTGGTATGAAATGTACAGTGTGGGGAATATAGTCAATGATTATGTAATGTCTTTGTATGGTGACAGATGGTAACTAGATGTATCACGGCGATCATTTTTAAATGTATAGAAATATAGAATCACTATGTTGTGTAACAGGAACTAACATATTGTTTTAGGTCAATTATACTTCGAAAGTAAACGAACAAACAAAACTCAGAGAAAAAGAGATCAGATTTGTGGTTACCAGAGGTGGGGGTGAGGTGGGGAAACTGGAAGAAGGCAGTCAAAAGGTACAAACTTCCAGTTATAAGATAAATAAGCACTAGGGATATAATGTACAACGTGATAAATAAAATTAACACTGCTGTATGCTATATATGAAATTTGTTAAGAGAGTTCCTAAAAGTTCTCATCACACAAAAAAATTTTTTGTTTAATTATGTGTCTATACGAGATGATGGATGGTCACCAAACTTATTATGATAATCATTTCATGATGCACGTAAGCCAACTCATTATGCTGTGCACCTTAAACTTATACAGTACTGAATGTTAATTATATCATAATAAACTGGAAGAAAAAATGTTTATCAGGCAGCTCTAGACATCCAAATCAAGGGGCATCTTGAGTTTGACCCTTTTGAGAAAGGGAGAAATTGGGCTGATCCAATTATCACACCACAGCAAAAGCAACCAAACTTGGAGTAATCGAGTTGAACAGAAAATCCTAAACCGAAGTTGATGCTAGTTACCATCCCTTCTTGTTGAATCGTCTCCTACCGCCATCCAGGTTTCCACGATACGGTTTGCCTACAAACAGCCTCTCCAAACACTCCTCCTCTGTCTCTTGCAAGCTTCTTTTATTGTCTTTCAATATTCCCTAGCTCAGTGAATATACTAGCAGCCATTCATTTGGGCAAATCAGAAATTTATACATTTTTCTTAAACATTTCCTTTTACCCCCATGTTCAAATTACCATGAATTGCTACCAATTTTACCTGCTAAATATCTCTTTAATCTGTTCACTTCTCTCCATTGCCACTACCCTGGACCAACACACCATCACCTCTGGCCTTGCCTACTGAACAGCCTCCTAGGATCGAATCCCAGCTCTGTCACATTCCAGCTGTGCCATCTTGGGCAAGTTTCATCACTTCTCTGAGCTTCAGTTTTTTCACAGGTTAAGTGGGGATAATAACAGTGGCTACCACATTCACAAGGGGTTGTGAAGATTCAATGACAGTATGTAGAAAAACCCTTTAAAACAAGTGCTTAACACACAGTAAGCACAATGTAAATGATAGCTTTTTAAATTTTAGCCGCATTCACAGGTACTCAGCAACCCATTCATTCTCCACACTGAAGCTTGCTTTAGGGACAATTCTACCTCAGGCACAAACTTTAGGGGTAACTAAAATTTCAGTAATCGGGCTTCCCTGGTGGCGCAGTGGTTACGAATCCACCTGCCAATGCAGGGGACACGGGTCTGAGCCCTGGTCCGGGAAGATCCCACATGCTGCGAGGCAACTAAGCCTGTGTGCCACAACTACCGAGACTGCGCTCTAGAGCCCACGAGCCACAACTACTGAGCCCACGTGCCACAACTACTACGGAAGCCCACCCGCCTAGAGCCCGCGCTCTGCAACAAGAGAAGCCACCACAATGAGCAGCCCGCCCACGGCAACTTAGAGTAGCCCCCGCTCACTGCAACTAGAGAAAGCCCGAGCCCAGAGCCCGAGCGCAGCAACAAATACCCAAAGCAGCCATAAATAAATAAATAAATAAAATTGATTTATTTTTTAAAATTCAGTAATCAAGATAAAGGATGTTTTAATGTAGTGTTTAAATTAATGCAAATATAATCCATGAATAACTGATGATCAAAACTTCAGATAAAAGTAGACTCCAACTCTGCATTTGCTCCACCACGCCTCAGGCGACTCATTATTTATGTTAACCGGCGGCCGACAAAGCTCCCCGACGTGACTTATTCAAACACCGCACGGAAATATCGACCTCGATTCCCACCAGGCAGAGCCCCCGCCCCCGTCCTAGGCCCCGAGTGCGCCGGAAGGGCCGGGCCGCCGCCAGGCCTCCGGGGCTTTCAGATCCGGAGCCGAGGAGAGGGACCCGCGAGAGCGCCGCCCGCCACCCGCGCGGCAGCCCGCGTCGCCCGAGACGCCCGCTTACCGCGTGCGCTCGTTGGGGTACTGAGTATGCTGGAAAACGCGCTCCAGGTCCTGCAGCTGCACCCGCGTGAACCTGACGTAGGGGACCTGCTGCTGCCCCTCTGCGGCCTCGGAACCCTCGACGGCGGCCCGCGGGGGCTGCTCCTCGCCGCCCTGCTCTCCGCCTTCGCCGCCGCTCGCCTCAGCCTCGGCCTCGGCCTCGCGGCTTTCGCCGTCCGCGGGGCCGGCGGCTCCGACGCTGATATCGCAGCCTTCCTTTCCTTCTCCTTCGTCTCCCGCCTCTTTCCCTTCCGCGGCTGCTCCCAGCTCCGGTTCGGACTGAGCCTTCTGCTCCTCTCCCCCCTCTCCGGGAAGCGAGATCTCCGCGGGCTTCACCTCTGCAAGGGAGGAAACCCAAAGAGAAAGATCAGGCCGTCGAGGGAGCCCGGCTCTGGGGAGGGGCTGCGTCCGAGTGGGGTCCTGCCGTTCGCCCCTCCCTGGGATCGGCTAAAGCGAGTGCCCCGCCCGCCACTGACCGTGCGCTTCTTCCCGCTCCTCGTCGACCCCCAGCTTGAGGAAGCCGGCGACGGCTGCATCCGCGTCGTCATAGGCATCGTGGCTGCTCTGCGGCTGACGCTCCGTGTCCCAACTGCTGTCGAGGAGGCTGTGAGCTTCAGCGGAGGCTGCGCTGAATCTCCTGAGACTCCCGGCTCACGACTCAAGGCTAGAGCGGTGGCCCACGACCCGGCACCGCTAAGGCTCCTCTGGCGTCCGGTCAGCTTTCAGGGAGTCTGTAACGACGCTCTCTGCGGGTTTACCACAGCCTGCTGGGGGTTGGGTTGGCTGATGTGCGCATGCGGCAGGGCCTCCGCCGTCTAGGGGGCGCTGGCGGGGGGGCGGGGGATGTTGCGCGCCGCCCGGGCGCTGGTAGGGAGCATGCGTGAGAGCAGAACGCTGGGTCCCAGGTTGCAACCTAGCTGACTAAGTACTCCGCACTGGGTGGGGCGTCTTCCCAGACCAAGGGGCTGTGCCCGATTTGTGGAGGGTACGAGAGAGACCTCACCCAGGCTCCATAGACCTTGGAGAAGCGTCTGGGGACTATCTCTTGACCGAGCCCTCCATATCCAGCAGCCAGTACCAAGAAGGGAACAGTAATCAAAGTAATACGGTCGACCCTTGGTATCCGCGGGGGATTGGTTCCAGGACCCGCCGCGGATACCAAAATCGGCAGATGCTCAAGTCCCATAGTCGGCCCTCTGCATCCGCTGATGCGAAACCCATGGATATGGAGGGCCGCCTGTATACTTATTGAAATTAAAAAAAAAAACAAACCTGTGTTTAAGTGGACTTGCAAGTTCAAAAGCCGTGTAGTTGAAGGGTCAACCGTATTATTAGCTAGGAGTTTGCTTGCTCTGAATGTTTGCAATGAGGCTAAAGTCAGAGTCCTCCGTACTCCCCGGGTCTCCAGGAGCAGTTAAGGGTTGGGTTTTCTGAGCATGCCTGGTGCTCAGATGCACTATGCAAACAAAACAAAAGAAAGCGAAACCCAGCGGCCGCCGCCCCCCTGCCCCCAGAAAGTCCATTAGCCTATAGATTTTTAGTAATGAGTCAACATCAGATTGCAGGTGTAGAAACCTGCACAGTGCTTCAAGCACTCAAGAATGCTTACCGGGTACAGAGTTCCCGCCTTTTTTTTTTTTTGTCCTTGTTGCAACTATGGACTATGCTACCTCTTTGTGCACAGCTCCTAAGCTCCTATTGCTTCTGGCTGTAGATCCTCTACAAAAGCATACATGTCCCTTGTGGTGGGCCCCTGTGGACATGGGTAAATTTACCCACTTTCTTGCCGCTGCCTATCCCCTCATCTCATCTCCTCACGTTTTCTAGAAATATTTTCCTGAGCCCTTGCTGAGGAATAAATAAATTTTATTTATTGTCAAATAAAAGAGGGCCAGGCCAGATTTAGGGCTCTATGGTTTTTCCTTGAAGAAGTGTTTTATAGATGCCCCAAGACTTAATATCCTAAATATTGAAAATAGCTTATAATAATGGGCCCTATACTTGACAATGTACTTGATTTAGCCTGTGTTTCCTTGGGCAACCATTTTCATCAACCCCCTTGGGGATCAGAAACCAAATCATTTTTGTGGGCTCCTAAATATATCATGGGACCTAGTCACCTCACCTACAGTGCCTAAGGGATAAGTGCCCCTGCCTCATGTCTCTGGAGGGTGGTCAAGAAACTAAAAACAGGTTTGTTGACCAATTCTCTTTCAAAAACTTGTAAGACATGGCAATATGAGTACCTCCTCCTGATTTTAACCAAGACATTTCCTCCTCACGTTGGCCCTTGGTGAGTTTGGCAGGCCTCTCCCTCTCTTGGCTGGATACCCTATACACAATTTTGGTTCCATATTAGTTATCACATGAGAGACCTATGAGGGTTTTTATCATGATTTGCATTAGACAAGCTAGGATGTCTGTGACAGCTCAGGAGGTGTGTTCTTCCACATCTCAGATTTCCACAGTGAATTTGTGTTTTCTCAACTTTAGTCACCCATGTGACCCTTGACAAATGTTGCCCTACCTTGGCATCAGTCATGGTTGTATTTATTTAAAAGTTTTACTTAGCTTCACACTTTGAAAACCTTAAATACTGAATGGAGCTTCATCCTAAGCAGTAATTGCCATGAATCGTAGTCGATGTAGTGGATTTATGGGAGCAGGGGCCCTGGAGCCAGATTGCTGGCAACTAAATCCTGGCTTTGCTCACCTCCTGCTAGCTGGCTAAACTGTTAGGTTGCTTATTCTCACTTAATCTTGGTTTCCACGTCTGTAAAATGATGATAGCAATAGTAACTACCTCACCAGGTTATTGTGAGGATTAACTGAGATGGTAAAAACACAATGTTACCACTGGCCATACCATGCTGTCTCACATTTCCAATTTTCATCAATTTTGTGGTTTATTTATTCACAAAGGTCCATGAGAGAAGAAAGATGATAGCTATTCTCTGGCAGTTGGCAATGAGGACAGAAAGTTTCCGTGTGAATATGTCGCTACCATGTTTTTTTGTCCCTATATATGCTTCGGTCAGTAATCCTTTGTTGGCTGCTCTGTTTACAAGGCCCTACCTCAGGCAGTGTGGAGAGTGTCATGATTCCAGACGCAGCTATTGTGCCATGGGTTCTCACAGTCTGGGGAGAGAGATCAGCCCATGTGAGAGAAAGAAGCTGAAAATTCTGGAGACAGAGTGCCCAGCCCTACCACCACTAACTTGCTGTGTGGCCAGAGGTAAATTAGCTGACCTCTCTGTGCCTCAGGTGCCACATCTGTAGGATGGGGATCATGATGGTACCTGCTGTACCGTGTTGTGAAATTTACATGAAGGAATACAAGTAAGGCCCACGGTGAGGGCTCAGATAACTTTAGCTGATGCTAGTTAAGGGGTCGGGACTGACTGCGGTCAGTCTGCACAGGGGCCTGCACTGTGACTGAAGATGCTGGACACGGAGTGTCGCCCCTGCTCCTGAGTGGATATGAGAGTCTGTGGAGTGGCACACAGCTGTGCTTGCTCATGCTGGTGACACCATGTGGGTGCTCAATGTGCACCAGGGCCTGGCTAATCAATCTTATAGCCGTCCCCTGAGGAGGGGGCCATCACTCTCTTTAGTTCCTAATGGAAGAAATGGAGGCTCAGAGAGGTCCAGTGACTTTCCTAAGGTTACATAGATCAGTGGAAGAGGGCCAGGATTCAAACCTTTGAAGAGACTTTGTTCTTAGCAGCCCGTGGTAGAAGCAGATTTGGCTTTTTTTGCAGGGTAGTGGGGTTTCCCTTACACCTCACAGAATGAGTCAAATTTTGGTAAATGCTAAGCAGGCCGTGCATGGAACTTCAGTTCAGGGAGGTAGTATGAGCAGCCCCAGGAGTGATCAAGTATAAAGCTTGTCTTAGGGAACACCAACCCAAACAGGGTGGCCAGGAGAATGAATGCATATGAAGTGCTGACCTTGAGAGGGAGCTGGAGGGGGAACCTGAAGAGAACTCTGTACTGGGTGGGAAATAAAGTTTAAAAGTTAGGTTGAGGTCCAATTTATGGAAGGAGTTAGAATGTCTGCATTTGGGATCATGGAAAACTGTAAGAGTTTTGTGCCAGGGGAGTGCCTTAATGAAAGCAGTGTTTTAGGATGTGTTTATAGGAAGGGAATCTCTAGGCTGGCTCTTGGTTCAGTTCATTGCAGTTACTGGGCATGCGGAACAAGGTACAGATCCGGAGGGCTTACTTGGAGGCCACAGCTGGCTGTCAGCGGGATTGGGAGCCCCCTTGAATTTGAATGTAAAGTTCCATGTGTATGGTGGCATTAGAATAGTCTGCCCATTTTTCATCAGAAAAAGTGGGACACAATGCCCCTAATCACCCCCTCCCACCCAAAATACTAAGAAGAATAAATAATAAATAATGATAATAGTCGGAAAGACCAAGGAATTGAGTAATGGAAGCAGGCTCTGGAGTTGGAGCATATGCATCTGGTTTTAGGGCACTTCTACTTTCCTGCTCATAGCAAGAGCTTTGGCCCTGAATTCTCACTACACGACACTGACAAGCCTTATTGTCCCTGAGCCTTAGTTTCCTGACCTTTTTTCTTTATATTTCTTTTTTCTTTGTGTGTATCTATTATAGATTTTTGGTTTGTGGTTACTGTGAGGTTTATATATAGCAACCTATATCTATATCTATATAGGTATATGATTGTTTTAAGTTGCTGATCTCTTAATTTCAAACACATTTTAGCAACCCTGCATTTTTATCCCATTTTAAGTAGTTTTAACATCATATTTTACCTATTTTTGATTTGTGTATCCCTTAACTACTTATTGTGGATATAGATGATTTTACTACTTTTGTCTTTTAACCTTTCTACTAGCTATATATATGGTTGACTTACTACCTTTACTGTATATTTGCCTTTACCAATGAGCTTTTTCCTTTCATAATTGTCATGTTTCTAGTTGTGGCCTTTTCTTTTTTGCTTAGAGAAGTCCCTTTAACATTTCTTGTAAATTTGATCTCTCCATCGAATCTGAATGAAAGCCTTGCCGGGTAGAGTATTTTGGTTGTAGGTTTTTCCCTTTCATCAGTTTATGTTATTTATTTATTTATTTGGTCACGCCACGCAGGTTGTGGGATCTTAGTTCCCCGACCAAGGATTGAACCTGGGCCCTCAGCAGTGAGAGTGCGGCATCCTAACCACTGGACCACGAGGGAGTTCCCCCATTTCATTACTTTTCTTCTCAGTATTTATTCTGTTATCACCAGGTGCATCCAACAGGACAACAATAGGTGCCCAAACAAACAAACAAAAATAAGATTTAATGAGAGTGGGATTGGGTTAGGGGAACACCAATACATAAAAGAGGCTTAGGACAGTCAAATTGATGCCTTGTCCCACGTCTTATTCCACTCATACCCTTTATCACAGTCTATCCACAACAATTATTTTTCCCTTATATCATTTTTTTAAATTGTGGTAAAATTCAAATAATATAAAATTACCCATTTTAATAAAGTGTATGGTTCAGTGGCATTTAGTACATTCACAATGTTCTGCCACCATCACCACCATCTAGTTTCAAAACATATTCATCGGGACTTCCCTGGTGGTCCAGCGGTTAAGCCTCTGCACTCTAATGCAGGGGGCCTGGGTTCAATCTCTGGTCAGGGAACTAGATCCCACATGCCCCAATTAAAGATCCTACACGCGGCAGCAAAGATCCCGCATGCCGCAACTAAGACCTGGCGCAGCCAAATAAAAACAAACAAACATATTCATCACCCCAAAATGACACCCCTATTTATTTAGCAGTCATTGCCCAGTCCTCCCTCCTCCAGCCCTGGCAACCACTAATCTGCTTTCTGTCTCTGGATTTGCCTATTCTGGATATTTAATATTCATGGAATCATACAATATGTAACCTTTTGTGCCAGCTTCTTTCACTTGGCATAATGTTTTTGAGGTTCATCCACATTGTAGGAGGTGTTAGTACCTCATTCTTTTTTTCTCTATGTGCTATTATATGTTAAGATTTATAGGTGACAAAAGAACTGAAGGGGGCCCTGGGGATTTACAAATTTACAGATGTAAAAAGTATAATAAAATATTTAAGTTTAAAACAAAACCAAACCAAATCATTCTAAAAGGAAGAGAAGAAAGTGCTTTCAAATCTCAGATTTCTCCTACTAGGTCAATAAACTGGACTTGATTTTATAATCACTAATGTTAAAAGAATAATATGGATGTATAATTTTTCATTTTCTGATAACATAAAACATGTCACTTTAAATGAAAGAACTGTACTCTACACCCAGGAGACTAGGGTCAAGCGATAATCACCTGGATCATTATATAAAGTACCTTCAGTGAGTCAGAGAACAATAAAGTCAAGTCCTTTTTATAAAATAGCCAACGTGAGATAGAAACTAATTTTTTTCATCCCACAGATGAGGAAATTGAGTCTCAGGTGTTTAAAGCCATTTGCTGGGAATTCCCTGGGGGTCCAGTGGTTAGGACTCGGCGCTTTCACTGCCAGGGGCCCTGGTTCAATCCCTGGTTGGGAAACTAAGATCCCACAAGCTGCACGGTGTGGCCAGAAAATGAAACCAAACCAAACCAAAACACTCATTTGCTTAAATCAGTAAGGGAGCAGAAAAACCAAGGGTAGAATTGCAGGCTTGCCTCTGCCTGTTCTGGGTGTTGGGGTTTGGAGAAGAGGAACTTTGGGGTTTTACTGTGTATTATCAAAACCTTTGAAATAAGATGTACTGATGAATTAATTATGTAATTAAAAAAGCTAATTCAGCTTCTAGAATACACTTTGTAGATAGTGGGCCACAAAACAAATCTAAGCTATCACTTTGTAAGTTGCCAAAACAGATTTGGACAGGTGGCTGCTTGTACTCAAGATTTAATCATCAAACAAGTACCTATAACGCATGATTTCTGTTAGGAATTAAAATGATACTATTATTTCTCCTAACTAGCTATAATCTATTTCTATATATAGCATAACGTTACATGATTCTTTATGGTGTAATACAAGTGAGCCAAAGATAATCTCTGTATATTGGTTCTATATTGTTTACTTCTTCACAGCAGACCAGGATGCATTAGCTCAAAAGTACCTGTCCAACTGGTTTAAGTATAGCCTAAATAAGCAGAAACTTATAATATTGTTAAAATGGCCATACGACACAAGGGAACTGGCAAACAAGCCGTAGAGTCTGCTCCGCAGTTGGAGAACGCATTAAACAACCTCCTGCAACACCTGAAGGCCTTGGCTTCTAAAAATAAAGAAACCAATCTCTCATGCTTCATGAAAAAGTTCCTGGATGAACAGACCAGGAACATAAGCTATCTGGAATACCAGCTTAACTATCAGAAGGACTTAGAAAAGGTAGCCCAGAGTGAAGGACAGCTTGAAAAGGCTGCTAAAGCATCTGAAGCATCAGGTAAAGAGACAACATCTGAAGGCAACACAGCAAGTCTTCCCACCCAGCAGGTCCCAAAGTCAGCTACTTAAGAATCTTGATCTTCTTCTCTGTTTGACAGAAGTATTCTTTCCTTTTCATCTTGGATCCTAATCCTCATAGTTGTGCATGCCGATAAATCTGTTTTGCATTATAAAAGAAAGGCAGTCTACAGATTCAATGCAATCCCTATCAAAATACCAATGGGATTATCACAGAACTAGAACAAATAATTCTAAAATTTACATGGAAACACAAAAGGCCCCAAATAGCCAAAATGACCGCGAGAAAGAACATAGCTGGAGGTATCATGCGCCCTGATTTCAAAGTATACTACAAAGCTACAGTCATCAAAACAGTACAGTACTGGCATAAAAACAGACACGTAGATCAATGGAACAGAACATAGGGCTCAGAAATGAACCCACACTTAAATGAGCAATTAACCTATGACAAAGAAGTCAAGAACATACAATGGGCAAAAAACAGTCTCTTCAGTAAATGGTGTTGGGAAAACTGGACAGCTACATGCAAAAGCATCAAATTGTACTACTCTCACACCATGCACAAAAATCAATTCAAAATGGATTAAAGACTTCAATGTAAGACCTGAAACCATCAAACTTCTAGAAGAAAATATAGGCAGTAGTCTCTTTCACATTGGTCTTAGTAATAGTTTTTGGATATTTCTCCTCAGGCAAGGGAAACAAAAGCAAAACTAAACAAATGGGACTACATCAAACTAAAAAGCTTTTGCACAGTGAAGGAAACTGTCAACAAAACGAAAAGGCCACCTACTGAATGGGAGAAGATACTTGCAAACAAATACCTGATAAAGGGTTAATATTCAAAATATACAAAGAACTGCCACAACTCTACATCAAGAAAACAAACAACCTGATTTAAAAATGGGCTGGGGGTCTGAATAGACATTTTTCCAAAGAAGACATACAAATGGCCAACAGGAACATTAAAAGATGCTCAGCATCACTAATCATCAAGGATATGCAAATCAAAACCACAATGAGATATCACCTCACTCCTGTCAGAATGGCTTTTATCAAAAAGACAACAGATAACAAGTGTTGGTGAGGATGTGGAGAAAAAGGAACCCTCGTGCACTGTTGGTGGGAATGTAAATTGATACAGCCACTATGGAAAACAGTATGGAGATTTCTCAAAAAACTAAAAATAGAACTACTGTATGATCCACTCCTTGGTATTTATCCAAAGAAAACAAAAACACTAATTAGAAAATATATATACATCTGTATGTTCATTGCATCATTATTTACATTAGCCAATATATGGAAGCAACCTAAGTGCCCATCAATAGATGAATAAAGAAGTTGTATATATATACAATGGAATATTACTCTGCCATAAAAAAGAATGAAATATCACCACTTGTGACAACGTGGATGGACCTAGAGGGTACTATGGTACGTGAAATAAGTCAGACAGAGGACAACAAACACTGTATGATTTCACTTATGTGTGGAATCTGAAAAAAAAAAACAAGTGAGTAAACATTACAAGACAGAAACAAAGTCACAGATACAGAGAACAAACATGTGGTTGCCAGAGGGGAGGGGGGTGGAAGAAGGAAAGAAATAGGTGAGGGAAATTAAGAGGTACAAATTTCCACTTGCAAAATAAATGTCACAGGTATGAAATGTACAGTGTGGGGAATATAATCAATATCTATATGATATCTTTGGTGACATCTCATAACTAGACTTCTCGTGGAAATCATTTTGAAATATATAGAAATACCCAATCACTATGTTCCTATGTAACAGGAACTAACTGAGTGTTGTAGGTCAATTATACTTGAAAAACAAACACACAAACTCATAGAAAAAGAGATCAGATTTGTGGTGGGGTGGGGGAATGGATGAAGGCAATCAAATGATACAAACTTCCAGTTATAAGACAAATAAGTACTGGGGATGTAATGTACAACACGATAAATATAATGAACACAACTGTATGTTACATATGAAAGTTAAGAGAGTAAATCCTGAGAGTTCTCATCACACACAAAAATTTTTTTCTATTTATTCATGTATCTATATGAGATGACGGATGTTCACTAAACTTGTGCTAATAATCTCATGATGTGTGTAAGTCACATCATTATACTGTACACCTTAAACTTATACAGTGTTGTATGTCAATTATAGCTCAATAAAACTGGGGGGAGGAAGGAAATGCTACATTTCTTTATGAGGTAGTCCAAAATAAAGATGTCATTATCCCACCCAAATAAAATAAATAAATGAAAATGGCCAGTTTCCCTCTAGCACCTGACTATTAAAATGCACAAGGGAAAAGAATAGCAAGACCTCCATCAAGGAACATACCAAGAGGCAGTTTCAAAAATGGCCATTTGCACAGAAGTATCCTGGAGTCAGAAGGGAAGATGGTGCCCAGGACAGCTCTTGAGAGTGACACCTTGAGCAGGAGATGTAGGATTGGTTTCGGGAGCCTGGGCTGAAGCCTCGACAGCTGATGGCTGAGGCCATTCAGGTCTCGGGACTGAGGTTAGAATGGGAGCGAGAGTGGTGGCTAAGCGTGGAGCCTGCGGCTTTGCTGGGCTTGGGGAACTTCAAAGAAAGGCTATGTTTTCTCCATCCGGAGACAAGATGCTGAAACCATTGCTACTGCGTAAGAAGGAGGCGATTCCGATCTCAGAGAAGATCTCAGGTGTCCAGGTTCCAAGAACCCTCTGCAGTGCTACCGCCCAAACCTGACTAGCCATGGAAACAGTTTTTGGTCCGTCAGCAAAACTCTTCCTCAGGCTGGGGTCATCCTACCAACAAGAAGGGTTGTGTGTGCCTGTGTAAATAAACTGGCGATGCAGCATGGACACTGCTTCAGTTCCGCATAAGTCCCTCCCCCTCCCCAAGACCAAGGTGGACAAGGAGCCACGTTCTTTCTCAGCATCGAGCCTGAAATAACCGAAGGCAAGGACAACAGGCCACAAGATAAATTTCACAAGGGTTATTTTAATAACACAAGCCAATTCTGCTTGTGTTCCGGGTATTTTCTGGGTACGTTTGTGTTTCTATCACAGATATGTGATATAGGGTGCAAATCTGTGTAGTATCTGTGTGTGTGCATGTGTGTTTTCTACCTGGCAGTTCCATTTGAAGAAGGCAGCATGAACAAAGGTAAGGTCTACCTGCTGCTCTTATTTATTTTTGTTTTTAAAATGAATTTATTTTATTTTTGGCTGTGTTGGGTCTTTGTGGCTGTGTGTGGGCTTTCTGTAGTTGCAGCGCTTCTCCTTGCAGTGGCTGCTCTTGTGGTGGAGCACGGGCTCTAGGTGTGCGGGCTTCAGTAGTTGCGGCACACAGGCTCAGTAGTTGTGGCGCACGGGCTTAGTTGCTCTGCGGCACGTGGGATCTTCCCGCAGGCAGACTCTTAACCACTGCGCCACCAGGGAAGCCCTACCTGCTTCTTTTAAATAAAGTGATTATCCTGGATCAGTGCTCAGGGACCACCACCTCCTGGCTTCAGGCAACACTCAACCAAGAGGCTCCCTTTCAGTGTTGAATTAGCTGGAACCAGGGTTCTCCCAAGGATGTTGAAGGTGACAAAATACACTTGAAGGCCCATCATCCGTCAGCTCTGAGCTGGGGAAGGAGCTATGCTATGCTTTCTGCGTCTGGGGGTGGGGGAGAGGGGGTGAGAAGAGCCGCACGCAGGCCTAGACAGTCTCCTCTTGCGTTACCTTCGCAGAGGTAGGCCCCTCCCCCTCCGCTAGCGTGGTTTCTATCCCCATGTGCCCTCCACAACAGGGAAGGCGGTGAACAGAACTGGGAGAGAACCAGATGATGCCCTGCTCCCTCTCCTCCATAAAGCCCTATGAGTAGTCACTGCAGAAGTGTCCCTTGGAGTCCTCCTTGTACCTGAGCTGGTCACCATGAATGGGCCTCAGGCCTGCTTTGAAACACACTGTTCTCCCATTCGAGACTCCACACCACCCGTCTTGCACATCTAGGTGGTCCCAATGGGGCAGGGTGCGGGGAGCATGGGTGCTGGGGGAGAGGGTGGAAGAGAACAGGTGGGTCTGTGTAAACCCCTCATGGGCACCTGGGAAACTTCTGAGATGTGCATGGCCTATGATGGTGACTCAGGGCTGTTACTGCATGAAAGGAGGCCTCCTGGGCATTCGGTCTGAATGGTGCTGGCTTAGCAACTTCCATCAAATTTACTAACCCCATGTGACACAGAGAACAAATATGCAGAGAATTCACAACTTTATTGAAAGTACAAAAACATGGCCTGAAACAGTGGGTCAATGACTCTACTTCTATTTAATACACTTGGCAGGCATTTGGGGAACTGCTCTTGGTGGAGAGGTATGCAGAATTTGAATCTGGCTCAAAGGCACTTTGAAAAAACCTGTCACAGACACCATTCAAGACGAAACGGGGGCTACCGAAGGACCACCAATGATAAGGGACCAGGCCGTGATGCATGAGGGCACCTACAGGGAAGCGAGGGTGGAAGAAGCCAGGGCAGAGGAGGCAACAGCATAGGAGGAAAGGGCGGCATGAGCGGCATGGGTGGCACGGGCAGCACGGGCCACACGGGCAGCATGGGAGGCATGGGTCGCACAGGTAGCATGGGCGGCATGGGGGGCACGGGCCACATGGGCGGCATGGGTGGCACGGGCGGCATGGGTGGCATGGGCCGCATGGGCTGCAGGGGTGGCATGGGCCACATGGGCTGCAGGGGTGGCATGGGCCGCATGGGTGGCCTGGGCGGCATGGGCCACATGGGTGGCATGGGCTGCCTGGGCCGCATGGGCGGCATGGGCTGCCCGGGCCACATGGGCTGCCCGGGCTGCATGGGCGGCATGGACGGCCCGGGGAGCCCCGGCGGCAGTGGCTCCAGAAGAACGCAGATCCAATTCAGCTCCTGAAGCAGGATGTCAAAGCAGGGTTCACACAAACAGACGGCAACAGGGGGGCCCGGGGGCCCGGGGCGCCCGGGGGGCCTGGGGGGCACGTTTCTGGACATTAGTCCCCTCTGATTTCTCCTCCATTTGGCCCTTCTATTCCTAAACCAACCCTTCAAGCAGAGAGAAAAAGGGATTGATTAGTATATTGAGCATTTCATGTCAGACGTGAAAAATCGCAGCAGGGAGCTCTCGGTGCCTTGAAGATTTTAAACTGCATCAGGAGAAGCTGTTTCCTTCTTGCTAAAATATCTTAGGATATGTAGCTGAGGGCGCTCCCTTCAGGCCCCCTCCCCCCCAAGAGCGAGCACCGACTATGCCAGGCTCTGGATTGGCATATGGCTTTGTCTCTCCCCTCCCACCTTTACTATTATTTCCCCCACTCTTAGATGCAGGTGGAGCTGACCAACTGCACTCTGTCCCTGCTGCTATTACTATGCCTGGTAGGTCTGCGTCCTGACAACTGACCATCAGCTCCAGCTGCCACTAATCCCTACTCATTGGGCAGGTGTCACCTTAGTTATGGGGGAAGTTGAGCATAGGAAAAAGTGGGTGCCTTTTAAAATCATACTGAGGGGAATGGTCCCCATTTTGAAAAACCCATCTTTGGTTACAGTAAATAATCAATAGGAGTGGGTTGGATCTTTAAACAAAAGCTTTCCTGAAGGATGACTCAAAAGGGTCATTCATCCTCTGGAACCTCGGGATGGTTAAAAAGATGGAGATGGTATTGTGAGGGAGGTTTGGTCATGGGGGGCCCAGGGACTTTGTGGCTTGTCTTGCTGGACACCGGCAGAGCTGAAGCCCTGGACACTGCCTTAATATCCGACTATAGGGGTAATGAATGTTTAGACTAACTCGGCCCAAATTTACTAAAGCTCTTAAAATCTTTGCCCAGACAAGAGTTTGGGGGGAAAGAGGCATACCATTGTCACCACTGTCAATTCTGCACTCTCCACCCTGCCCCACCCTCCAAACCTTCCTGGGCTCAGGACCAGGTCAGCTCACTCTGCTCTGGCTACAGTTGCAGGACCTTGGACCGAGCCTCTGGTGCCCAGCACGGTTGCGCCCTCTAGGAGCTGCTAATCAGCCAGGAGATCCCCATCCTGTTCCTTATGCTTAAGGCAAGAGGGTGCAACCTGCATTTTAGGAAGACAGCCGACAACCACGTGAGTGAGGGGTCACAAAATGGCTCCCCCCTAAATATCTGCCAACTATTAACAACTGAAAGTAAAGCCTGTCCTGTGGACTCCACTGCTCCCTCAGCAAATCAGTTCATGGAATTATGTCACATTTAGTATTTTTGGAAGTTTCCACTTGGCAAATTTTACATGAGACCAAGGGCCTCCGTTCTCTGTCGCCCCATTTTCCCTCTCCCATCTTAGT
Organism: Balaenoptera acutorostrata; assembly: GCF_949987535.1. Taxonomy (NCBI): domain Eukaryota; kingdom Metazoa; phylum Chordata; class Mammalia; order Artiodactyla; family Balaenopteridae; genus Balaenoptera; species Balaenoptera acutorostrata. Next base: position 104,899,864 of record NC_080085.1, on the reverse strand, counting down.
ATTTGGGTCCTTCTGCTGCATGAATATGTAGTCAAAAAAAGCCAGTGTAATAGAGCTCATTTTGGGGGGTTCGAGTGTACCAATGGTCACTAATATATAAATATAAGCAATATGCAAAGCTGGCTATCTGAGGTTCAGGCTGACACTACTTCCATACTTCCAATACTGGTTTCATAAAACAACTCGTACTGTCTTTGCAAAACAAGGGAGGGTGTCCATTAAATGTTTCTTTGGGACATTCATGCTGTAGAGTTTGGAAATAGATGAAAACATTCTCCCTTTTTCTTCATTTGTTTCTTGCTGCTCTTTTTCCCTTCAGAACTCCATTAAGAGACTACTATGTAAACCCAGGAGAAGCAAGCCGCGAAAACGTCAGTTTTCTTTTCCTCTGAGCTTGCTTTGCCTGCTTGAGAAAGCAGAGGCCTGGGCCTCCCAAGCCCTGGCCAGACCTGACTGTGAGCCCAGCCCGTGGCCTTAGGCTGCCAGCACTGCTTTCCAGACCCCACCACCAGCTCTGCAGCCCGTGTCCATCACTGCCCTCACACACGCTCTCTGCAGCAAAGCTAGTGAACCCATCCTGATTCTTCTTTTTCTCTCTTTCTTTCTTTTCTTCTTCTTTTTGCCCCCAAATACTCCTTTGGTATAACTTAGGCTTTTCTATAGTCTCAAATAATCACTCCTGATCCTTTGATTCACAAACTAGTCATCACTGGAAGAGCAAAGGTATTTCACCTTACCACGGGTAAGAATCCTGCCTGAACTAAGAGTCATCCTCTACTACCAGCAAATTCCACACACCCCATCTCTTCGCAACAGTACCACGAAAAGGAAGAAAAGCCTCAGGTGTTAGAAATTCCTCAAGAGACTATTCATGAATGCATTTGGTAGTCTCAAAAATTTGAATGTGTGAGGAATCCTCACGGCGTAGGTTCCACTCTGTATAACACTTGCCTACCTTCCACCTTTCTCAGGGCGGTGGAACTTTGTTTGAAATTATTGTTTTAGTTTGTTTTGTGCTTTAGACATATTTCAAAGGTTGCAACTCACCCTCCCACCTCCACTATAATGCAAAACCTACTATGTTAGCAATGCTTTCAGGCTGGCATATCAAAGAATTCCAGAAAATGAGGATTTAGGGCTGCCACTCTCTCCACTACTTTACCAAACACTTAGAAACTCCAGCAGGAGAGGGCCTCTCTCCCATGGGGCTGGGTGTGTGTGTGTGAGTGGGGGGGACCTCTTCTCCTCAGCCCTTGGGCTGGAAGCCCAGATCAGCCCTGGGGGATCCCTGTCGGGGCTGCCATGAGCTGGGCAGCCTTGTTTTCCTACCTCAGACATTTGTAGTTGCTGGGAGCCCCTACTTGGTCTACACCAGGCTGGGCCTTATGTGGCAGCACTGGGCACGGGGCCTCTGGCTTTCTTTCCCAGGACACTGCCAGGCTCTCATGGGCTGATCCTGGCCTAGATTGTCCCCAGGCAAGGACGTATGCACTACCAACAAGTGATCACCTACCGTACAGGCACCCGCCAGTGAGGGGGCCTCTCACCTCCTGCCCTCCTAGAGACAACTGCCTGGTCCCAGTGGATGTCACCAGGAACGGGGTCCAGGCATGGCGGCTGCTGTAGAAGGGCAGCTGAGGCCACCTCAGTTGGGGGGAAGCTCACCGTTTTCCCCGCCTGGACTGACCTGGGCGCCAGCCAGGCCGCTCCAGCCCTCAGCCCCCAGCTGTGTCTCCTGCACACGGTCCCGTGCAGGATTGTGAGGCGGGGGTGGCGAGGAAGAGCCCTGAGTGGGTGCTGGAGAAGAAGGGCACCCCGGGCGTCAGGGCAAGGAAGTCAGACCTGCCCCTCGGCACACTGGCAGCAGCTCAAGCCCTGCCCTAGGCAGCGAGCTGCCTCCAGTGGGACAGCTCGGGGACCCAAAGCCTGTGAGCTGTGCCACCCAGCCCGGGCCCTCGCCTCTGGAAAGTGTTCGACATTCAAGTGCCTCCCTCATCAGCTGACAAAATGGTGTTTTACAAAAGTTCTAAACAATTCTAAAGTCCTAAAAGTATTTTCTTCGCTAACAAAAGTTCTGAGAGCAACTTATTTTGTTCTGAAAGCAAGAAACCACTCTCTGTGGAAAAGATAACAAAAGAACAGCTGCGGGAGGAGCAGACTTGGGCTCTACGCTCTCCCCTCCCCGTCAGCGTCAGCTTGACTAAACGTGCATCAGGTGCTCCTCTGTTGTGTTCTGAGTGTGAATTATCCCCTCACTCCAATGCCCAAGTACTTACGTATTCACTCCTTATGCAAAGAACTTACGCTTGGTTTTAAATAATTTAATATAATTGGACTCCTAGGTGCATTAATTTGAATAATTGCCACTTCAGACTTAACCTCAGTGTGACTCCACACAAAAGTGGTACCTAAAGGATACCAGTGTTAGAAGGAATTCAACTTGTGTGTGTGAGTGTGTGTGTAGAATTCAGTGACATATAATATATAACTTTATATAGGTATAGTTTATACAAAGGTGTATATATATATATATATATATATATATATATATTCACCTTTATATACAAGGAATAGTATACTATGGTAGTTTTTTTTTCCTTTAGGAAATCAAAATCTTCTGGTTATGGGCAATTTCCAAAACCTGGGGTTTACTTATCCCATTTACCTCCAACTGAGACCCCAAAGTTCAAACCTTATTTCCCAAACATGGAAACGGCTACAAAAAGAAACCGACGTGAGAATGTCCAGGACAAAGGTGTCCAAGTCCCAAAGCAGGTTTTAGAATGGCTGCCCTGCCAAGGTGCTTTTTTCAGGTTTACTGACCTTCACTTTGGCTTCAGTCACACCCATGCGCCTTGTAAGCTCCTGTCTGAGGGGAGAAAATTGGAAGTGTTCAGCATTGGGGGTTGTGGATGAAGCTGAATATAGGATGCTATTTCATCCTTTAAAAAATTTCTTTTCTGGAAAATGCCAGTGATTTATTTTAAGAACCAATTTCTGCAGTACGAAAACTCACACATTTTCAGGTTATACAGTGAAAATAAGTTGACAAAGCGTTTAAGGAAAGCCAAGTCTCATTAGTAAAGGAGGCACAGTTCCCAAAAACACATGAAATTCTAATCCAGTTTCTTTTAGTGCTACCATCTTCAAAAATGAATAAAAATCTCTGACAAAATATCTTTACCAACTTTCAATCATTGCTCTTGCCCATTTTATGATTAAATTAGACCTTAGGGCTTCCCTGGTGGCGCAGTGGTTGAGGGTCTGCCTGCCGGTGCGGCGGGCGTCGGTTCAGGCCCTGGTCTGGGCGGATACCGCGTGTCGCGGAGCGGCTGGGCCCGTGGGCCGCAATTCCTGAGCCTGCGCGTCTGGAGCCTGTGCTCCACAGCGGGAGGGGCCGCGGTGGTGAGGGACCCGCGCGCCGCGATGAGGGGTGGCCCCCGCTTGCCATGGCTGGAGAGGGCCCTCGCGCAGAAACGGAGACCCAACGCAGCCACAAATAAATAAATAAATAAAATTTTTTAAAAAAGGAAATGTTTATTTAGAATGAGGAAGGAAATCACAAAAAAATTATAAATTAAAAAAAAAATTAGACCTTAAAATAGCTCGCTTGCTGGATCAATCTATCAGTGATGAACAGGTTGGAGTACGTCCTAGTAGGTACGAAAGGACGGCACAAAATGCTGTTCATTCGCTGGTTGAGCTTATTTTAAAAAAATTTTTAGGGCTTCCCTGGTGGCGCAGTGGTTAAAAATCCTCCAGCCAATGCAGGGGACATGGGTTCGAGCCCTGGTCGGGGAAGATCCCACATGCCACAGAGCAACTAAGCCCGCGTGCCTAGAGCCCGAGCTCCACAACAAGAGAAGCCACCACAATGAGAAGCCCGCGCACCGCAGCAAAGAGTAGCCCCCGCTCGCCACAACTAAAGAAAGCCCGTGCACAGCAACGAAGACCCAATGCAGCCTAAAATAAATAAATAAATAAATTAATTAATTTAAGAAAATTTTTTATTACCATCTCCCCAGCGCCGACCTAGTACACTATTCTGTAATCTGTAGCTTGAGGCTTGCTTTAGAGACAGTTTTCTCACAAGAGCAAAATTTAAGGGAATGCAGAAAAATCACTAGTCAAGATAAATAATTTTCAAAACCACTATTTTAAAATACAAATATCAATGCAAATATAATCCATGAATAACTGATGGTCAAAACTTCAGATAAAAGTAGACTCCAACTCTGCATTTGCTCCACCACGCCTCAGGCGACTCATTATTTATGTTAACCGGCGGCCGACAAAGCTCCCCGACATGACTTATTCAAACACCGCACGGAAATATCGACCTCGATTCCCACCAGGCAGAGCCCCCGCCCCCGTCCTAGGCCCCGAGTGCGCCGGAAGGGCCGGGCCGCCGCCAGGCCCCCGGGGCTTTCAGGTCCGGAGCCGAGGAGAGGGACCCGCGAGAGCGCCACCCGCCACCCGCGCGGCAGCCCGCGTCGCCCAAGACGCCCGCTTACCGCGTGCGCTCGTTGGGGTACTGAGTATGCTGGAAAACGCGCTCCAGGTCCTGCAGCTGCACCCGCGTGAACCTGACGTAGGGGACCTGCTGCTGCCCCTCTGCGGCCTCGGGACCCTCGACGGCGGCCCGCGGGGGCTGCTCCTCGCCGCCCTGCTCTCCGCCTTCGCCGCCGCTCGCCTCAGCCTCGGCCTCGGCCTCGCGGCTTTCGCCGTCCGCGGGGCCGGCGGCTCCGACGCTGATATCGCAGCCTTCCTTTCCTTCTCCTTCGTCTCCCGCCTCTTTCCCTTCCGCGGCTGCTCCCAGCTCCGGTTCGGACTGAGCCTTCTGCTCCTCTCCCCCCTCTCCGGGAAGCGAGATCTCCGCGGGCTTCACCTCTGCAAGGGAGGAAACCCAAAGAGAAAGATCAGGCCGTCGAGGGAGCCCGGCTCTGGGGAGGGGCTGCGTCCGAGTGGGGTCCTGCCGTTCGCCCCTCCCTGGGATCGGCTAAAGCGAGTGCCCCGCCCGCCACTGACCGTGCGCTTCTTCCCGCTCCTCGTCGACCCCCAGCTTGAGGAAGCCGGCGACGGCTGCATCCGCGTCGTCATAGGCATCGTGGCTGCTCTGCGGCTGACGCTCCATGTCCCAACTGCTGTCGAGGAGGCTGTGAGCTTCAGCGGAGGCTGCGCTGAATCTCCTGAGACTCCCGGCTCACGACTCAAGGCTAGAGCGGTGGCCCACGACCCGGCACCGCTAAGGCTCCTCTGGCGTCCGGTCAGCTTTCAGGGAGTCTGTAACGACGCTCTCTGTGGGTTCACCACAGCCTGCTGGGGGTTGGGTTGGCTGATGTGCGCATGCGGCAGGGCCTCCGCCGTCTAGGGGGCGCTGGCGGGGGGGCGGGGGATGTTGCGCGCCGCCCGGGCGCTGGTAGGGAGCATGCGTGAGAACAGAACGCTGGGTCCCAGGTTGCAACCTAGCTGACTAAGTACTCCGCACTGGGTGGGGCGTCTTCCCAGACCAAGGGGCTGTGCCCGATTTGTGGAGGGTACGAGAGAGACCTCACCCAGGCTCCATAGACCTTGGAGAAGCGTCTGGGGACTATCTCTTGACCGAGCCCTCCATATCCAGCAGCCAGTACCAAGAAGGGAACAGTAATCAAAGTAATACGGTCGACCCTTGGTATCCGCGGGGGATTGGTTCCAGGACCCGCCGCGGATACCAAAATCAGCGGATGCTCAAGTCCCATAGTCGGCCCTCCGCATCCGCTGATGCGAAACCCATGGATATGGAGGGCCGCCTGTATATTTATTGAAATTTAAAAAAAAACAAACCTGTGTTTAAGTGGACTTGCAAGTTCAAAAGCCGTGTAGTTGAAGGGTCAACCGTATTATTAGCTAGGAGTTTGCTTGCTCTGAATGTTTGCAATGAGGCTAAAGTCAGAGTCCACCATACTCCACCAGGGTCTCCGGGAACAGGAGCTTGGGTTTTATGAGCATGCGGGGTGCTCAGATGTACTACAGGGGTAAAAACCAACCTAGCACACCCCTTAAGAAAGTCCATGGCCTGTAGATTTTTAGTAATGAATCCACATCAGATTGCAGAAGTTGAAACCTGCACAGTGCTTAGAGCATCTGAGAATGCATAAAGTGCAAGGGCTCCTCTTCGTCCTGGTTTTGACTGTGGATAATGCAACTTCTGCGCTGCGTCTGACTATAGACCTTCTTCAAAAACCTACTCGTTCCCTTTGCTGGGCGAGTGCTGTGGACCTGGTTGAATTCCTCCCTTTCCTGCTGCTGCCTCCTCCCCTTTTCCTCTAAACCTCCCTTTTCTAGAAATATCTTCCTGAGCTCTTTCTGCGGAATAAATAAAATTTATTTATTGTCAAATACAGAGATCCAGGCCAGATTGAGGGCCCTGAGATTCTTCCTGCAAGGAGTGTTTTGTGGATGCTTCAGGATGTGTTAATATTCTAAATATTAAGACTAGCTTCTAACAATGGACCCTATGCTTGACAATGTATGTGAAGTATCTTAATTTTACCTGCACAACCACCATTCTCATTAACCCTATTTTATATCAGAAATTAAACTACGTTCATGGGCCCCAAATGTATCATGGATCCTAGTCACCTCATGTACTATGCCTAACAGATAACTACCCCCTGCCTCATGCTCCCAGAGAATGGGTAAGAAAACAGCTAGAATGTTTGGTTGGGGACTTCCCTGGTGGTGCAGTGGTTGAGAATCTGCCTGCCAATGCAGGGGACACGTGTTTGATCCCTAGTCCGGGAAGATCCCACATGCTGTGGAGCAACTAAGCCCGTGTGCCACAACTACTGAGCCTGCGCTGTAGAGCCCGTGAGCCACAACTACTGAGCCGACGTGCCACAACTACTGAAGCCCACGTGCCTAGAGCCTGTGCTCCGCAACAAGAGAAGCCACCGCAATGAGAAGCCCGCGCACCACAACAAAGAGTAGACCCCGCTCACCACAACTAGAGAAAGCCCGCGTGCAGCAACAAAGACCCAATGCAGCCAAAAAATAAATTTTAAAAAAATGTTTGGTTGGCCAATTCACTCTCAAAAAGATGGTAAGAGATTGCAATCTGACGGCCTCTCTCTTTGACCAAGATATTACCTTCTCAGGATAGCACTTCCTGGAGCCAAACTACTGACATCAGAAACCTTGCTTTCTCCCCACTTGCTACCTGGCTAACCTGAGTTACTTATTCTCCCTTAGCCTTAGTTTCCTTATCTCCAAAATCGAGATAACAACAGTACCTAATTCTTGGGGTTGTTGTGAGGATTAATGGAGATAATTTTTAAAATCTTTATAAGTGACCATACCATGTTGCCTCCCATTTCCTTCCATCTTTTTAGCAATTATTTTTCATGAAGGCCCAGGAGAGAAGATAAAGATGGTTATCATCTGAGTGTTGGCAATGAAGAGAGGATATTTTCTTGCGAAAATAATGTCCCTGCCATGTCTTCTTGTACCTATATGTGCTTCAGGCAATAAGCCTATGTTGGCTGCTGCATGTACAGGACAGCAATGTGGGAAGGCCTGTGAAAGCCAACCTGGCCATTGTGCTGGAGGTTCTCACAATCTGGGGAGGCAAACTGGCCCACCTAGGAGTAGGAGGACCCACAGTATGGAGGCACACCTCCAAGCCCCACACCTTACTTACTCTGTGACCCTGGGCAAGGTAGCTGACCTCTTAGAGCTTCGGGTACCACATCTGTAGGATGGGGATCATGATGGTACCTGCTGTACCGTGTTGTGAAATTTACATGAAGGAATACAAGTAAGGCCCACGGTGAGGGCTCAGATAACTTTAGCTGATGCTAGTTAAGGGGTCGGGACTGACTGCGGTCAGTCTGCACAGGAGCCTGCACTGTGACTGAAGATGCTGGACACGGAGTGTCGCCCCTGCTCCTGAGTGGATATGAGAGTCTGTGGAGTGGCACACAGCTGTGCTTGCTCATGCTGGTGACACCATGTGGGTGCTCAATGTCTACCAGGGCCTGGCTAATCAATCTTATAGCCGTCCCCTGAGGAGGGGGCCATCACTCTCTTTAGTTCCTAATGGAAGAAATGGAGGCTCAGAGAGGTCCAGTGACTTTCCTAAGGTTACACAGCCCAAAGGTAGGGCCAGGATTCAAATCTTTGAAAAGACTTTGTACTTAGCAGCCCGTGGTAGAAGCAGGTTTGGTTTTTGTGGGTAGGGTGTTGTTTGTACCTCACAGGATGGATCAGACACTGCCAGATGCTGTGCAGGTTGTGCTGGGAATCCCAGTTAAAAGAAGTAGCATGGTGTAAATCAACTATACCTAAAAAATAAAAAAAGGTAGATGAGCAGCCCCAGGAGGGATGAGTGCAAGCTTGTCTCAGGGAACCCCAACACAGCCAGGGTGGCCAGTCAAGTGCATGCAAAGTGTGGCCTTGAGAGGGAATTGGAGGGAGAACCTGAAGATAACACTGTAGTGGGTGAGAAGTAAAGTTTAAAAGGTGGATTGAGGTCAAAGTTATGGAAGGAGTCAGAATGCCAGCATCTGGGGATGGATAACTGTAATGGTTTTGGTCAGGGGGCAGTGATAATGAAAGTGGTATCTTAGGATGTGGAGTAGAGGGGGAGAGTCTCTAATGTGGCACCCTGCTCAGTTCATTGCAGTTGTTGGAGTGGGGTACATCGACCAGACATGGGGTTCCTGACTTGGAGGCCATGGTTGGCCATTGGGGAGATCGTGAGTCTTTTTGAACGTGAATGTAAATTTTAAGAGTGTGTGCACCTTTCATCAGATAATCAAGGGGGTACATGATGACACTAACTATCTCCTCCCAAAGCACAGAAGACCAGTTTTGAGTAAAGATGCCAGGCTTTAGAGTTGGAACACCTGAATCTGGTTTCAGCGCACAGCACTGTTCTTCTAGTTCCCTTCTCATAGCAAGAACTTTGGCCCCATGTTCTTGTCACGTGACACTGAGCATGCCTGACATCTCTCTGAGCTTCAGTTTCCCAATTGTAAAATAGGGTGACTATTATTACTACTACTACTAGCTAAAATAATCATCTTACAAAATACTTTTCTTTTTTCTTTTTTTTTATTTCTTAGTCTCTGTCTACATTTCACTTAGCATAATGCCCTCTAGATTCATCCATGTTGTGGCAGGATTTCCTTCTTTCTCGTGACTGAACAATATCCCATTGTATATGTACACCCGATCTTCTTTATCCATTCATCCATCAATGGACACTCAGGTTGTTTGTATGTCTTGCTATTTACAGAATTCTTGTGAAGCAAGAATGAAGTATGGAAAGATGATACTTTATTAATTTTAACTCAGTAAAAATATAAGGGGTGATTTTTATTATTGTCATTTGTGCTAAGGGATTTGGTTTTTTATTTTTTAAATACCATTTATCATGAAATTTTCAAACATACACAAAAGTAGAAAGAATACAGTAATGCAATAATGAACCCCCATAGAATCATCATCCAGATTCAATATCAGGATTTTGCTAAACTTGCTTCATCTATCCTGTTTTTTTTCTTCCATCTCTCTTTTGTTCCCTCCCTTCCTTCTGTCTTTTTCTACTCCTCCCCTCCCCACTCACTCTCCTCTTCTTGCTGTGCTAATTTAAAAGAAACTCAACACAACATGTATTTTCATCCCTATATCTTCATGTGTATACACTTTCTAAAAAATACAGACTTTTTTTCCTACATAACCACAGTGCCATCCAGGCACCTGAATGGTAATAATAATCCCTTGGTGCCATCACCCAGTCACTTGTATTCCGAATTCCCTGATTGCCTCAAAAATGACTTCTTAGGGGCTTCCCTGGTGGCGCAGTGGTTGAGAATCTGCCTCCCAATGCAGGGGACACGGGTTCAAGCCCTGGTCTGGGAAGATCCCACATGCCGCGGAGCAACTAGGCCCGTGAGCCACAATTACTGAGCCTGCGCGTCTGGAGCCTGTGCTCTGCAACAAGAGAGGCCACGATAGTGAGAGGCCCGCGCACCACGATGAAGAGTGGCCCCCACTTGCCGCAACTAGAGAAAGCCCTCGCACAGAAACGAAGACCCAACACAGCCATAAATATAAATACATTAAAAAAAATGACTTCTTACAGTTGTTTTTTTTAGGATATAAGTTTTTCTGTGTCTACACTGATAAAGTAAAAGGAAAACTCGAGGGGGGGACATTTGCATATGTAATCCCAGCCTTAGAAAGGGGAGGAGGAAATTAAAGACAGCCCTGGATATATACTACTGCTGGTGGTTGTATGTGGCAATAAAAGTGATTCAGTTTGGGGTTTTTTAAATAAATTTATTTTATTTATTTATTTTTAGCTGCATTGGCTCTTCGTTGCCGCGCACGGGCTTTCTCTAGTTGCGGTGAGCAGGGTCTCCTCTTCGTTGCAGTGCGCGGGCTTCTCATTGCAGTGGCTTCTCTTGTTGTGGAGCACGGGCTCTAGGCACACGGGCTTCACTAGTTATGGCACGTGGGCTCAGTACTTGTGGCTCACGGGCTCTAGAGCACAGGCTCAGTAGTTGTGGCACACGGGCTTATTTGCTCTCCAGCATGTGGGATCTTCCCGGACCAGGGCTCGAACCCACGTCCCCTGCATTAGCAGGCGGATCCCTAACCACTGCGCTGCCAAGGGAAGCCCCCTCAGATTCTAATTTTAATCCAGACTGAACAAACTGAAAGCTAACTGTATTAGCAAAGATGTTCCAAATGTAAAAGTTTGTTATGTTATTAACAGAACTATTTACATGCATATTTACAAGCAGTCCTTTTGTACATAAGTTTTACTTTTAGTTAATTGGAAAAAGATTTTTGATATTAGGTAAAAATATTACTGAAATAGGGCTGAGGTGGTACCACATTATAGTAAAGTATTAGAGAAGTGATTCTCAAGGTGTATCAATAATAAAACAGATGAAAACTTGAGTGACAAAGATCTAGTAAAATTCTCTAGTAGAAAAGTTAATGCAACTCATGCTATAAAACAAAAGTGGTAAAGTCATATAAATAAAGCAGAATACTGTTATAGGCTTTATTTTTTTAATAATTTAAACCATAATTCAAAAAGAGCCATGTACCAAAATGTTCACCGCAGCTCTATTTACAATAGCCAGGACATGGAAGCAACCTAAGTGTCCATCGACAGATGAATGGATAAAGAAGATGTGGCACATATATACATGGAATATTACTCAGCCGTAAAAAGAAATGAAATTGAGTTATTTGTAGTGAGGTGGATGGACCTAGAGTCTGTCATACACAGTGAAGTAAGTCAGAAAGAGAAAAATAAATACCGTATGCTAACACATATATATGGAATCTAAAAAAAAAAAAATGGTCATGAAGAACCTAGGGGCAAGACGGGAATAAAGACACCGACCTACTAGAGAATGGACTTGAGGATACGGGGAGCGTGAAGGGTAAGCTGGGACAAAGTGAGAGAGTGGCATGGACATATATACACTACCAAACATAAAATAGCTAGCTAGTGGGAAGCAGCCGCACAGCACAGGGAGATCAGCTCGGTGCTTTGTGACCACCTAGAGCGCTCGGATAGGGAGGCTGGGAGGGAGGGAGACGCAAGAGGGAAGAGATATGGGAACATATGTATATGCATAACTGATTCACTTTGTTATAAACCAGAAACTAACACACCATTGTAAAGCAATTATACTCCAATAAAGACGTTTAAAAAAATAAAATAAAATAAATTTATTTATTTTATTTATTTATTTATTTTTGGTTGTATTGGGTCTTCGTTGCTGGGTGCGGGCTTTCTCTAGTTGTGCGAGCGGGGGCTACTCTTCATTGCGGTGCGCCGGCTTCTCATTGTGGTGGCTTCTCTTGTTGCAGAGCACGGGCTCTAGGTGTGCAGGCTTCAGTAGTTGTGGCATGCAGGCTTCAGAAGTTGTGGCACGTGGGCTCAGTAGTTGTGGCTCGTGGGCTCTAGAGCGCAGGCTCAGTAGTTGTGGTGCATGGGCTTAGTTGCTCCATGGCATGTGGGATCTTCCCAGACCAGAGATCGAACCTGTGTCCCCTGCATTGGCAGGCGGATTCTTAACCACTGCACCATCAGGGAAGTCCCTGTTATAGGCTTTAGGGTAATGAGGTTAGGTGAAAAAAATGAACAATTCTAAAATTGCAATAAATCCTCAGTGAAGAATCTTGGTTGTTTAGTTGGGTGTTCTAAGTTGTTGTCTTTTTTTAATTTTTATTGGAGTATAGTTGATTTACAATGTTGTGTTAGTTTTGGGTGAACAGCAAAGTGAATCATATATATATATATATATATATATATATATATATATATATATATATTCACTCTTTTTTTAGATTCTTTTCCCATATAGGCCATTACAGAGTCTAGGTCTTTTCTTTTAACCCCGTTTTGAAAGCCCTTGGTATCAAATATCATCTGGATAATCAGTCATTAAAGATATATTCTAAGACTTCACTGCTAAAGATATCCATGATCGTGATTCATATTTGAAACTCAAGTCACTGAGAAGAGACACTAAATGTAAAACCAAATGAAACACTAAATGTAAAACCAAATGAAAGCTATAATATTCATATCTTAAGAAGGATGCTGCATTTTGCAGTAATATGTATTTCTAGGCTAAGACTGTTTCCCTCAAGAAAAGTATCAATAGAATTTAAAGGATAAACTTCTAACCAGCTGGCAAAATTTACTTTTAACGTTTCATTTATTTCAAAATTGATTTTATTGCAGCCAAAACAATGGAATTAACTGTACACAATAAACTATTATATATATACATATATCTACATTTTAAATTTTATGGAATAAAGTTTACTTTGGCAGAGAGTGTTAAACAAAATTAAAGTTGCGGGCTTCCCTGGTGGCGCAGTGGTTGAGAATCTGCCTCCCAATGCAGGGGACATGGGTTCGAACCCTGGCCTGGGAGGATCCCACATGCCGCGGAGCAGCTGGGCCCGTGAGCCACAACTGCTGAGCCTGCGCGTCTGGAGCCTGTGCTCCGCAACAAGAGAGGCCACGATAGTGAGAGGCCCGCGCACCGCGATGAAGAGTGGCCCCCGCTTGCTGCAACTAGAGAAAGCCCTCGCACAGAAACGAAGACCCAACACAGCCAAAAATAAATTTAAAAAAAAATTAAAAAAAAATAAATAAAAACAAACAAACAAAAAAAAACTGACAACCCCATACCCTGGAAAAAAAAATTAAAGTTGCATACGTTAGTAACATAACTCAATATCCTTAATTTGGTAGAAGTGTGACATTTTCTTGCTTTCCTGTGTTCTGCTAAATCACCACAACCTAAACTGCTTTATAAAACGTATATGCTGAAATTTAATTTTACTGTTTTTGCTTACTTTCTGATTACAAACAAAACTTTTCATAAGGCTCTTCTATTTCTGGGTCCATCTCATCATCAGTATCATCCAAGTATGGATCAACAGCCCCCGATAAATTTGTTCACAGATATAGAGAACAAACTAGTGGTTACCAGTGGGAAGAGAGAGGGTGGGAGAGGCAAGATAGGGGTAGGGGATTAAGAGGTACAAACAATTATGTATAAAATAAATAAGCTACAAGGATATATTGTACAACACAGGGAATATAGCCAATATTTTATAATAACTATAAATGTACTATAACCTTTAAAAATTGTGAATCACTATGTTGTAAACCTGTAACTTATGTAATATTATACAATAAAAAAGGTTAAAAAGTAAAATAAAAAAAAAGAAAAAGAAGTCAGGGTAAGGAGAAAGTGCCAATTTTTTTTTAAATTAACATAAAACCTGAAACAGTAAAACTATAAGAAAACATATGGGAAAAGTTTCTTGACATTGGTCATGGCAATGATTTTTTGGTCATGATGCCAAAAGCACAGACAGCAAAAGTAAAAATAGACAAATAAGACTGCATCAAACTAAAAAGCTTTCTGCACAGCAAAGGAAACAATTGCCAGAGTGAAATGGCAACCTATGGAATGGGAGAAAATATTTGCAAACCATATATCTGATAAGAGGTTAATATCCAAAATACACAAGGAACTCGAACAACTCAATAGCAAAACACAAAACAAAACACGACAACAAAGCACAAAATAACGCAATTGAAAAATGGGCAAAGGTGGGGGTGGAGGGATAGATTGGGAGTTTGGGATTGACATGTATACATTGCTATATTTAAAACAGATAACCAGGGGACTTCCCTGGTGGTCCAGTGGGTAAGACTCCACACTCACAATGCAGGGGGCCTGGGTTCAATCCCTGCTCAGGGAACTAGATCCCACATGCACGCCGCAACTAAGAAGTCCGCCAGCCTCAACTAAGACCCAGCGCAGCCAAAATAAATAAAGAAATAATAAATAAATAAATATTAAAAAAAAAAAAGATAACCGGGACTTCCCTGGCGGTCCAGTGGTTAAGACTTTGCCTTCCGATGCAAGGGGTGCAGGTTTGATCCCTGGTCAGGGAGCTAAGATCCCACATGCTTCGTGGCCAAAAACCAAAACATAAAACAGAAGCCGGGACTTCCCTGGTGGCACAGTGGTTGACAGTCCCCCTGCCAATGCAGGGGACAAGGGTTCAAGCTCTGGTCCGGAAGGATCCCACATGCCGCAGAGCAGCTAGGCCTGTGTGCCACAACTACTGAGCCCACGTGCCACAACTACTGAAGCCCACACACCTAGAGCCCGTGCTCTGCAACAAAGAGAGGCCACTGCAGTGAGAGACCTGTGCAGCGCAACAAAGAGTGGCCTCCGTTCATCACAACTAGAGAAGGCCCACGTGCAGCAATGAAGACCCAATGCAGCCATAAATAAATTAATTTTTCAAAAGGAAGCAATATTTAACAAATTCAATAAAGACTTTAAAAATGGCCCACATCAAAAAAAATTTTTTAATAAAATAAAATAGATAACCAACAAGGACCTACTGTATAGCCCAACAAGGTCCTACTGTATAGCGGCAGGGAACTCTGCTCAGTATTCTGTAATAACTTAAATGGGAAAAGAATTTGAAAAAGAGTAGATACATGTATATGTATAACTGAATCACTTTGCTGTACACCTGAAACTAACACAACACTGTTAACTAACTATACGCCAGTATAAAATAGCAATTTAAAAAAAATTTTTTTAACGGGCAAAGGTACATCAACTATACTTCAATAAAAGTTAATTAATTAATTAATTTTAAAATGGGCAAAGGATCTGAATAGATATTTCTCAAAAGAAGACATACAAATGGCCAACAGGTATATGAAAAGGTGCTCACTATCACTAATCATCAGGGAAATGCAAATCAAAACCACAATGAGATATCACCTCACACCTGTTAGAATGGCTATTATCAAAAACACAAGAGGTAACAACTATTGGTGAGGATATGGAGAAAAGGGAATCCATGTACACTGTTGGTGGGAATGTAAATTGATACAATCATTATGGAAAACAGTATGAAGGTTTCTCAAGAAAATTAAAAATAGAACTACCCTATGATCCAGCAGTCTCCCTTCTGGCTATATAACCAAAGGAAATGAAATTGAACCCAGAGGACATTATGCTAAGTGAAATAAGCCAGACACAGAAAGACAAATACTGCGTGATCTCACTTACATGTGTAATCTAAAACAGTTCAAAGTCATAGAAGAACAGAGTAGCATGGTGGTTGCCAGGAGTTGGGGTTTGGGGAAAATGGGGAGATGTCGGTCAAAGGGCACAAAGATTCAATTAGGCAAGATGAATAAGTTCTGGAGATCTAATATACAGCACGATGACCATAGTTAACACTTCTGGACTGATACTTGAAATGTGCTAAGAGGGTAGATCTTAAGTGTTCTTACCACAAAAAGGGGGGGAGGGGCAACTATGTGAGGTGCCAGATATGTTAATTAGCTTGATTGTGGCTATCATTTCACAATGTAAATATATATCAAAATAGCAAGTTGGGGCTTCCCTGGTGGCACAGTGGTTGAGAATCCGCCTGCCAGTGCAGGGGACACGAGTTTGATCCCTGGTCCGGGAAGATCCCACATGCCGCGGAGCAACTAAGCCCCGTGTGCCACAACTACTGAGCCTGTGCTCTAGAGCCCGTTAAGCCACAACTACTGAGCCTGTGTGCTGCGACTACTGAAGCCCACGCGCCAAGAGCCCGTGCTCCGCAACAAGAGAAGCCACCGCAAGGAGAAGCCCGCGTACCTCAATGAAGAGCAGCCCCTGCTCGACGCAGCTAGAGAAAGCCCGCGTGCAGCAACGAAGACCCAATGTAGCCAGAAATAAATAAATAAAATAAATAAATTTTTTTAAAAAAGCAAGTTGTACACATTGAATATAATTTTTGTCAATTATACAATAAAACTGGAAAAAATTAAAGGAAAATAAAATAGACACGGAAATAGAGAGGGAAGAAGAAAATGATACATAGCACCAGGTAAGGACATTTAAAAGAACAACATTTATTATAATAATAGGAACAATACCTAACCATTATAGAGAGAGCTTAGGAAGGCTTTTTCTCCTCTCCTACTTTAACTTTCATTCTCCACCCTTCCCAACTCCCAACAAAGAATTTTCACTTACATATCCTGTTATCATCTCAAACCAAAATGTCTGTTCACCATTCAAGAAGCAATAGTTGAGCGCCAACTTAGTGTCAGGCACTGCGAATTCTCTGATGAATCAAACAGGGCTTCTTTCTTCCATGAGTTCAGACTAGTAGGGAATAAAAACATAAAGACAAGTAAATTCCAGTAGGTATGTTACCGAATACAAGTTCGTCTGCCCCACGCACAGTGAGGCCAAACACTACCGAAAGTCAGAGTTTGGAGCAGAGAAAGGTTTGTTGCAGGGCCATGCAAGGAGATATGGGTGGTTCATGCCCAAAAAAAACCCCAAACTCCCTGAAGCGTTTCAGCAAAGCATTTTTTTTAAAAGCCAGGTGAAGGAGGGGGGTGTCACAGGGTATGTGATCAGCTGGTGCACAGTTCTCTGATTGGTTGATGGTGAGGTAACAGGGCGCTGTCACAGGGGTCAACATTATCAATCCTCAGGCTCCAGTAGGCCTGGGGGCTACATGCTCATGGTCATCAAGTAGTTAACATCTTCCATTCTGTGGGGGGCTTTCAAATCAGTAAAACAACTCAGGAAATGTGCATCAGATACTGTTATCTAGGTACTTCAGAGAGGAGCTAAAGCAAAGGACATGGGGGAGGGCCTCCTGCTCCGTTACAGGTATTAGGTGCTTGGCCACGTCTGTTCCAAGTCTGGAGATGGAAGGGAGAGTGGGAGACCAGGACACCTTGTGAAAGAACCTGAGGAAGAGTGAGAATGTTGAGGGAGTAGGATTTATAAGAGGTTGCTGCGGATGAATTGAATTAAAGGATGAAGATGGGCACAAGGAAGGTAGAAAATGCTTAATTGGGACCGTTCAGAAGCGGGATGAGAGATGAAGCGGACTCTGAAGGCAGGTGGGCTCCTCAGAGCGAAGGTGCAGCCGCATCACTCACCCCCTCCCGGTCCAGGAGGCTGGGTTCCCGCTCCTCGCTCCCGCAGCGGCGCGAGTGGCGGCCGCGCTCAGCGGACGAGGACGCAGAAGCGAAAGGGGCGCACCGAGGTGCCGAGGGCCGCTCAGCTGGTTTTGGGAGCCTCGGCTGAGGCCACCCAACTGATGGCCCGAGGCCATTCCAGTCCCCGGGGCCGAGAGCAAGGCTGCGAGCGAGAGCGGAGTCCCCTCGGGCTCGGGGCTCTTTGACGAACTGCGATGCTTGCCCCCCAGAGCCCGAGGCCTCCCCCTCCGGGCTGCACAGCCAGACACCCGAGCCATCGCTGCCGCGAAGAAAGGGGGCGCTCTCGAGCTGGCGCCTTGTCTTCCAGAACCTCGATGCTGCGGACCCGCCCAAAGCAGAGGAAACCTTGAAAACGGTTGCAGGTGAGTCGACCAAGCCCTTCCCCCTCTCCTAGAGTGCGCTCCTGCCAACGACGGGAAGGGCTGTGCGCATCCCTGGAAAGGAGCTGCATCCTTCCGGTTCCTCAGGAGACTCTCCGAGTCTAAGCTGAACAGGAGACCGTGTCCTTTCTCAGCCCCGTATTTGAAATAACTGAAGGGAAGGGCGTTGGGACACAGGACATATTTCACGAAGGCCATTTCAACAATACAGTGAATTCATCTTGTGTCTGGGGTATGTGTGTATATGTACATACGTATACACACAGACACACACACTATATATATTATATAATATGGGTGTGTACTGTGTCATATATCTCTATGTATATATGTGTATGTATATGTGTGTATAATACAGGAATGGCTCAAATCAAAGTACATATTTTTAAAATCTCCCCTGAATTAAAAAATATAAATGGAATGGGGAGAAAAGTACAAAGTATTGAAAATATTTCCTACGGAAATGACAATATGTTTGTATTACAGTTGCAATTATTTAGCATAAAGAATACAGGAGGCTGAGTTATGTTTTAATTCTGATAAACAACAAATATATTTCTGGATAAGAATGTCCCATGCAATATTCGAGACATACTTACATTAAAACATTGTTTGTTGTTTATTTAAAATTCAAATATAAGTCAGGGTCCTGCATGTTATCTGCCAATGCAAGTTTATTTCCTATTCTTCAAGATCAACAAGATTAAAATGTTGATGCATTTTTAAAATTTCAAACTTCTATACATTTGTTCTTTTATGTAATACTTCATTTTAGTCATAAAATGATAATTGGCATTATGAAAATACAAGGACTTCATAAAAGTCCAAAGTAAAAAGAACAAATCTACTCACATCTGATGAAGATGAAATAATCAGGGTTGATGATATTGATGTACCTTCCCACCGACATCCCTATGCACACAAGGATGAAGAAGAGAGGGTGAATGGGGGCATGTGTGCAGCAGGAGAATCTAATAAGACTGGAATCATACCACATACACTTTTAAAATACAGAGTATTATATTTAAATTTTACTTCATTTAACAGAAGAAAAAGAAACAAAGGAGATTGAAAAAACTGCTGAACTTGAGGAAAATGTTCTTGACCACATGAGGGACAAAAGGGGATTCATAAAATCCCCTTTTTCTTCTCCAGGGTACTCTGACCTTCCCAGCCTGTTACCTTGTCTCTGAGGCATAATGTTTCTTAATACTCTCCCAAGGGGCCTCCCTGGTGGTGCAGTGGTTAAGAATCCGCCTGCCAATGCAGGGGACATGGGTTCGATCCCTGGTCCGGGAAGATCCCACATGCCGCGGAGCAACTAAGCCCGTGCACCACAACTACTGAGCCTGTGTGCCACAACCACTGAGCCTGCGTGCCACAACTACTGAAGCCCGCGCGCCTAGAGCCCGTGCTCCACAACAAGAGAAGCCACCGCAATGAGAAGCCCACGCACTGCAATGAAGAGAAGCCCCCGCTCGCCGCAACTGAAGAAAGCCGGTGCGCAGCAACGAAGGTCCAACGCAGCCAAAAATAAATAAATGAATAAATAAATTTATTTTTAAAAAAAGACTCTCCCAAGATGCATGCTTATCACTAATAACAGCTACAAAATTCGCCAGCAAGTATGACTAGGACAAGTGGGACCTGGTTCATTACCATGGGACTTCCTGTCCTGGACACTCATGATGTCTTAGTCCTCAGTGGTCAGAAATTTAAGATCAGAACTAGGTAAGCAGAGTGAAGGATCAAGTTAGAGAAACTCACAGGCAGGGATGGAGGGGAGAGACCAAAGCATGTATGGAAGCAGGACTTATAATGAGAAACAACAGGGCAGAACAGTGGCATCCTATGATTGTTAGCTTTAGGTGTGCTTTCAATTACATTCTTCTGCTCCAGAAAATGAAAATTGTTTAATGTTATTAGCTTCTCAGGCAGAGGCTGCAAATTGGCAGCTGCAGACTGAGTCTATTCCACAGACCTGTTTTAGGTAGGCAGCATGCTTTTCAATAAAACATATTTCAGTTAGTTGCCAACATTTAAAGAATGCAAGGTTTCATATAAACATTTTGATTTGGGGCCAGTCTTGAAAAACTGGGAAAATCTGGCAGTTCTAGCCCAACATTCCTGCCCAGCAACACTGAGCTGGAGCTGAGTCCTGGCCATCTTCTTCAGAAGAGACATATTCTTCCCCAATTTGCCAGTCCCCATGCTCCTTGCTCTTAAATTATCGGCCTGCCTTTGTCAGCATTTGTTTGTAACCCTGATCATTTAAAAACATGTTTTTTTATTATTCAAAATAATAGCAGAGAGAATCTTAGGATAAACCCCATGTACTCCTCACGCGGTATCAACAATTATCCATCACCAACGTTGTTTCATCAACACCCTAACCAATTATCCAACACACTTGCATCTGCCCCTTGATTATTTAGATGCAAATAATGCTACAGTGAGCATGTGTGTGCAAAGAACTCATTTCCCCCCCAAAATGAGCCCTGTTACACCGGCCTGGTTTAAACTATCTATGCATGCAGCAGAAAGACTGCAAGTCCTAAGATGGGAGAATGAAAATGAGGTCTCAGGCAGGGAGAGAAGGCCTTTTGTGTCACTTAAAATTTACAGTTTGGAAACTTTCAACAGGATTTAAATACAGTGTTAAACCCCATTAACTAGGATATTGAGAAGATAGTGAAGTCTAACTGACAGTTTTGTTTGTTTGCAAAAATAGTAGGCAGATATTTAGGGACGAGCTATTTTATGACCTTTACCCTCATTGTTGTTGACTGTCTTACTAAAATGCCTGTTCCACCTTCTTGCCTTAAGAATAAGGGATGGGATTGGGACCTCCTGGTTGAATAGCAGTGCCTAGGATAACCTGCCATGCTGGACAACAGCGGCTCCGGTCCAGGATCCTGAAACCGTAGCCAGAGCAGAGTGAGCTGACCTGGTCCTGAGCCCAGGAAGGTTTGGAGGGTGGGGCAGGTTGGAGCGTGCAGAATTGACAATGGTGACAATGGTATGCCTCTTTTCCCTAAACTCTTGGGTGGCCTAAGATTTTTGAGAGTCTTTGTTAACTTGGGTCGAGTTGATCTCAACTTCCCTTAACACTACAGGCTAAAATACCAATGCAGTGTCCAGAGCTTCAGCAACTCTCACATCCCAGTAAGACAAGTCACAACCCCCCTGGGCCCCCTTGCCAGACCACCTTTCTAACTCTCAAGACATTTCAAAGGACTAATGACCCCTTGGACATCTTTGAAGGAGACCTTCTGTCTAAAAATCCAACATGTTCCAGGACTTCCCTGGTGGCCCAGTGGGTGGGACTCCGTGCTCCCAATGCAGGGGGCCCCGGTTCGATCCCTGGTGGGGGAACTAGATCCCACCTGCCGCAACTAGGAGCCCGCATACCGCAGTGAAGATCCCGTGCGCCCCAACTGAGACCCAGCACAGCCAAAAAAAAAAAAAACAACCAACATGTTCCTTCCTACTAATTATTTACTTCACACTGAAGATAGGCTTTTCAAATAGGGAGCCGTTCCCCTCAATATGACTTTACATGGGGTCCACTATTTACCATGCCCAAATCCACCCCCGCAACAAGGTGAGGAGGGGGCAGGAGGCAGCCAATGGCTGATGCTCAGCCGCCAGGGTACAGAGCATTTTTATCCTGTTACCAGGCATTGTATCAACAGCAAGGACCTGGTACAACAATTCATAAGCTAAACCTGCATCCAATACCTGGAAAAAACATTAGAATATTAAAATTGAGAGGAGAGGGACTTCCCTGGCGATCCAGTGGTTGACTCCGAGCTTCCACTGCAAGGGGCACAGGTTCGATCCCTGGTTGGGGAGCTAAGATCCCACATGCCGTGTGGCGCGGCCAAAAAATAAGAAAAAAAAATTAAAAATTAAAATTGCGAGGAGAGAGACAAAATAATAAGCCTAAGCCAGAACTTGGCACACAGACGGGGGAGCTCACTGAGGGTAAGCTGAAGGGAGGGAGTGTGGTGGTAACTTTCCTGAGGTATTTTAGCAAGAAGGAAATAGCTTCTCCTGATGCAGTTTAAAATCTCAATGGCATATAAAGTTGCATGCTGTGGTTTTTGCATTATGACATTAACTGTGCAATATACTAAACTAATCCTTTTCCCGCTCTGATTGTAGGTCTGGTTTAAGAATAGGAGGGCCAGGTGCAGTAGAAATGAGAGAGCATCAATGCTTCAAGATGCACCATCTGTTTCCCTGGACCACCTTGCCATCATAATGTTGGATGGGCCCTAAAATACCATCCTCGTTCAGGAGCCAGATTGGAGATGGGTTCTTCTGATACCACTGACACCTGGGCTGCCCATGCTGCCCATGCCACCCATACCTCCTCTGTATTTGTATTATCAATAAAGAGGCAAATTCTCCATATATTTGTCTTTGTGTGTCAAATGTGGCAAGCGGGGTATGTATGAAAATTGTTAAGGAAATGCCATTTAAACAGAATGACAAGGAGGCCTCCTTTCATGAGGTGACATCCCTGAATCACTATCAGTAGGTCCTGTACATCACAGAAGTTTCCCAAGTGCCCACTGGTGAGTTTGCACTGACCCATATATTCTCCTCCGTCTCTCCCCCATCACTCCATCCTTAACCCCACCCTGCCCCTTTGGGACCACGTGCATATGCACGATTGGGCGGAGTGAGTCCCTAGTGTGAGAACAGTGTGTTTCCAGACAGGGATGAGCTCCGTTCATGCTGACAAGTTCAGGCTGAACACTGGACTCTAAGGGAATCTTCCTTAAGAGGCTGCTCACAAAGATTCATGGGAAGGTGGCAGCAGAGCATTCATCCAGTATGCTCCAAATTCTGTTCACTGTTCTTTCTCTTTGGGGAGGAGATTGGGGAATAGGAGCCATTCTGGCACACAGGTTCTGCTGCTTGAAAAGAAACATGAGAAGAGACTCCATCAAGGCCAGAAAGAGGCACTTCTCCCTGTTCTTCCTTCCCCCCACCAGCCCAGGAAAGCATATTCATCGCTCCTTCCCCAGCTGAGAAGCTGACTATCACACCTTCAAATGTATTTCGTCACCTTCAACATCCTTTAGAGAACCCCAATTTCTGCTGTTAAACACTAAAAGGGAAACTTTTGGTTTAATGGTGCTCAAAGCAAGAATAAGGAGATGTTCTCCCAAGCAGTGCTCCAGAATATCACTCATTGCAAAGAAGCAGTCATACTTTTGCTTTATTCATGTTGTCTTCTTTGTGTGAAACTACCAGAGTGGGAAAAAAAATAAGTTTAGGAGAGTGAAAAGCCAGGCCCACTTTTTAAAAAGCATTACGTTCTTCTCAGTTGAACCTTTGGTGTTGAGTAATCTTTAGCAATGTGAGGCTCCTTAAGTGGGGTTTGATGTTAAAAGTGATTAAATATTTCAATGACTACAGATAAGGTGCCTTGGTTACATCAGATCTTCCTGTCAGGGGAGTTAATCAAAGACCAGTCTCACAGCACTTCTATGTTCCCAGTGTGAAGAAGGCTCTGTTTTCTCAGGAAAGCTTATACTCTTTGCCATGGTGTCCACTAATTTTTATTCCTTCTTCCCACCTTTCTCACTTGTGGGTGTCAAATGTCAGCCAAGTGGTTGTAACATCAGGCTTCCACAGAGAGAAGGATGTTACTGCTACACAGAGACGCCAGACCTTGTGGGGAGTGGGAGAAATTCGAGAATGTTCCCGTGTATGCCCACTGTCATTCTCACCAGATGATTCTGAAACCAAAAATTCTTATTTCCTAGTGTTGACCACTATCCTTTTTTAAACATTAGGTTTCTCGGTGCTTTAAGGACCCTCAGAACTACAGGGCCTGTACAAATAAGCTCCAGGACACCGTCAGACCCAGTCCTGACCCCTTCTCTGCTTTGGCCACAGCGGAAAGGACCACATTCAACCTTTCCAACCTGAGACTGAAAGCCAAAGAATGCTCAGCACAAATCCCCCAGATAACCCTCACATCCAGTCTGACACACTCTAACAACATTCTTTTTTCAAGCTCAGGCTGCCTGGGAGAAACAAAAAAAAAAAGTGAATATCTTTCCTGTAAGTGGCTGGTGTCTTCATCATATACACTCTTTTTTTTAAACATGTCTCTACTTCTTTCAGATGCCAGGTATATTAAGGCAGAGTGGTGGCATGAGGCATAAGAAATAAGCAAAGCATTGCTGTAGATGATAATTTACCCTTAGTCTAGGTTTGCAAAGAGATAGATAGGTCTTCTAAAATTAATCCCCCAAATTAATTAGTGCCCCAAAGAGAATTTCTCTCAATGTACATTTCAAATATCCCAAAGACATAGATCAGAAATTAATTATTCTGACATAATGAAATAACTTTGATTTATAAAAAAAATCTTTAGAAACTGGCTACCAACAAATACAGAGACCTGAGGGAGGTTGTCTTAGTTTTGGCTAAAAAGTTATAAGCACAATCTTGTAAGGAGTACGGTAGATTCAGCCTATTACAATAATCTAATAGTTCTGGATGTAGTCTTGCTTTCTAAAGTTTTTCACAATGAAGAACACATGCTAGTGAACTTTCAAAATAGTAAGGCTGGTGATCAAATTAAGTAGGAAGAAGGTATTGCCGACTAAAAAAAATGCGCAACCTAAAAGTTGAGAATTATGCTTTATTTGGCGAACAAAACTGAGGACTTCAGCCCGGAAGACAGCCTCTCAGAGAGCTCTGAGGGAGTGCTCCAAAGAGGTAAGGGAGGAGCCACGATATATAGGAGTTTTGCAACAAAAAACAGGTAGTCGGAACATCAAAAGATCACTGTTAATTAAAGAAAACCAGACATCTCAAGTTACTGAATTTAGCGTGCTTTTCTATGTCTGAGAAGATGCAAGAGTCTGGGCTCATTGAAATCATTCCTTTGATAGGCACCTTAGTGATCTAGTGCCAGTTTCCTGCTTTTCTCCATCCTGAATCCCCTCAGGGTGCACCGTTGTGGGGGGCTGTAGTGACTGCTGGCTCGGTGGCTGCAACATCCCTTGTTTACTGATATGGCAGGCGACAGTTTTCATCCACGGTATGAACTGTTTGAGGGAAAAACTTTTTTAAAAAACTAGATTTATGTAGACTGGATCTTGATTCAAATGAATATAATATAACGAGAACCCTGGAGATCTAACTTGGAAGTGCCTGACCGTCAAAATTCCAAGCTCCTATTTTAACTACAAGTACTTAGAAACAAAGGGCAGCGGGAAAGGAAGGAACCAGAAACAATTCTTTATCAGGCAATACAAGAGTGTAGTCCCTCCAAATAGATGTGAAAAGTGACTTTTTAAATTAAGAGAAGAGTTCCTACAAATGTATACAAAACAGGGCAATGAAGTCTGTTTTGAGTTGTCGTCAAAAGAACAAAACTACATTTGCCTGAATTCTGATTATGGGGTGTTGTGCTTACCACGGAGCACGCTCTGAGCACACATACTGATCTACCATGCAGTCATTTGGTGCTGAAGTGGCTCCTCTAGGAAATGTCAGACCTTGGAAGTGAAATAATGAGGAAATAATGAAGCTAAAATAGAACACTTCACTGGATTTCCTGATTGGTAAGTTCAGCTTGGTCTACAACACAGACTGGGGTTCTCAAAACCTTGAGTGAGGACTTCCCTGACAGTCCAGTGGCAGTTAGGACTCCCACGCTTCCACTGCAGAGGGCATGGGTTCGATCCCTGGTCGGGGAACTAAGATCCCGCATGCTGCACGGCGTGGCAAAAAACAAAACAAAACAAACAAAACAAAACAAAAAAACCTTGAGTGGACCCCTCAGGAGTCAGTTGCTATGACAACATAACCCTCATCACATACCCCTCATCCTAAGAATGCTGCAAGACATTACTTTTGTGTTGGGATTCATTTGAGACTTTCCTTACACTCCCTCCCATTAAACCAATACAGTAGGGTGTCTCAAGGAAAGCGAATCCTTGCCTCAGCCAGATCATTTTAGCAGACACACACTCTTTTTTCCTTTGTGGAACTCACACGAGATCATCTTTGACAAATGAGACGAATGTTCACCAGCCCTTTAGTAAAAGGTCGGCAACAACAGAGAAACCAGTCTCATCATTTCATGATGCTCTTCCAAGCAAAGTACCTTTCTGTCTTCTGGGGGACACCCAGGTTAAAGGAAGAAACCACAGTAGTCTCTCTGCATCGCAGGGAATGGACCTCTGTGGGCATCCAGCCCATTCCCTTCATACTACAGATGAGGGAATGCAAGTCCAGAGCAGTGGGGTGGCCTGCAAGAGAGAGAGCATGTGGAGTTGGTCTCAGAGAATGTCAGTCTCTGGGTAACCATGCCCTTCCCTGGGCCCAGATTCATCCAGCTATGGGCAGTGCACACGCAGGTTCAGCTCTTCAGCACTTACCACCTCCATCCTGCACAGAACTCTTTCCTTCAAAGGGCTGATGACTTAAGGTTTCTCACTCAGCCTCAGCACTAAGGCCCCCACTCTCCACCCTTAAGGCATGCAGTATCCTGGGGTTCCCCCTTGCACAGCAAACACGAGAGCGTTAAGAGAGTGATGCAACGCGCACCCGGCTCACAAAAGCTGAGTGTGATTCCACGACAACAGCCCTCATTTCCTCCAATCTCCTTGCAAAGCCAAGCCTGCCACCTGGCAGCACAACTCATGAAAAACAGCCTGCTGCACGCATGTGCTAAAATGACTTCTTAAGGAAAGCAGGCTAACGGCTTGGAGACCTTAATTATGCCAATAGGAATACAAAAGACTCTGAAAGCCCATTCTTTCGTGTTTCACAAACAAGGGGACACGAGTGATTTAAAAGGTGGTGTTCAGGCATGGGTAGCACACTGGTACACCTGGCTCCCTCCAAAGCTCAGCCCCCAAACAAAACTAGGGCTTTTATGAGAACTGCAGAGTTGGAACTTGATTTTCTATTTCAGGCCTAAGAATCTTGGTCTGGGTGGGGGGAATGTAGGCAAGATAGAGACCAAGGGAGGGTCTCTGTCTCATTCCCCTTGAACACAGTAGAAAAAGGAGCGAAGCAAAGGATATTTTGAAACCAGAAGTGGTGGAGACTAGGGGGAGCAAGAAATCCACGTCAGTGGCTGGGCACAGAGCTGGTGCTGGGGTCCGGGGTGCTGGGTGGTCAGTTGGGCTGGGAGGTAGCCAGTGGGACACAAGAAGGTGGCTCTGGCCAGCTGGGCTTTATAAGACAAAAGACACAGAGAAAGGAAAAACAGAACTCAGGTTCGCGTGCAAATGAGCCCCTAACATCTTCCACAGCCCCCATCACAAGGTTAAGCAACAGAGCTGTCTTTTTCTCTCTAGTTTACCCTCCTTTTAACTCAAAAAAAAGTCACATTAAGCGATTTTGCCAGGACTTAAATACTCATAAGGAATGAGGGAAAAGTTAGGACAGGAAGAGGGTCTCAAAATGTGATTGTTTCTGGCCCAGTCTCCAGTCTCAACGCCCCATGAAACAGCCAGGTTCCATTTCATCATTCTAACCAGAAGAAATTTGCAAGGATGTCTCATGAGTTCCATGGACCTACTCAATCACATCAAAACCTCAATTCCAACAAGGAGTCAGACATAGTGAAAGGTGCTTAGTTCTTGCATATTCTGTTGAATTAAGGATTCATTATATATTATAATATAATTCATTTTAATATAGTCCCATGCAATATTTCTGGATAAAATTAAACAGATCAAACTATTGGCTATTGATAAGGGATTTTTTGTTTTTCTTCTACCTGCACTATTTAAATGATTCCCTTTTCCCCACATTGTGTCCTTTTTTATTTGATTCATTCATGTATTAGTTTATTAGAATTTAAGACCACATATAACATATAAGATGCATACAATACAATAAGAAAAAAGTTAACTGTGGATTAAGCTGTCCTTTTTAAAAGAGAAAGTGATTTCCTTTTTCCTGGGTGAATGGTAAGCAGCCTAGGAACAATATTATCAGAATCTGGAATGAATATGGTCAGCATTTCTGCTGATTTGAACCCAAATCAAGGTACACATCTTTTGGTTTTGTTTGTTTGTGTTTTGGCCGCGCCACACGGCTCGTGGGATCTTAGTTCCCCGACCAGGGATCGAACCCGGGCCTCGGCAGTGAAAGCGCAGAGTACTAACCACGGGACCGCCAAGGAACTCCCATCTTTTGGTTTTTTAATGTATTAGTATGGTTTGTGTGGCTATACTGTATGTTTTATATATATATGAAGGTTCTTTGTGGAGTGTTTCATGCAATTTCAGAGGCCTGCGTTCAGAGGAAGTCCAGTTACTTCATATTTAAAGCAAAATAAAAAACAAAAGAAGGCTTGAGTGCATCAAATACCAGAGTTCCATATTTAAAATATATATTTGCCCTTAAAGAAATAGTAAATGAGTGGTACATTTATCTTTGGATATCACTTGTTGTCTAAATGCAGCAAATAAAGAACATCAGTAAATTGGAGTCAAACAATACAAGGGCAGAGGGCTGTGTTTACTTATCTCTGTACCCACAACTCTTTCCCTTTCTCCTTCTCACACACAGATATGATTTGATAGTTGCTCAATTGTATTTGGAATCTGTGACACCATGAGCCATCGGCTGTGCTTTGGGGTCTGGATTGTTGGCCAAGTTTTGGAACTTCCTTGTTTCCAGTCCCTCTCAGATTCTGAGGACGAGCTTCCCCAGACTCAGCATTAGCCTCTAGCACAATCGGTGAGCATCCTAGGGGTCTGGTGTGCAGCGGAACACTCCAATTCTCCATCCAAGTCACGAGCTAGGCTCTGCATCATTGCCTGTTCCCTCTCTCTTTTGCACACACACATGCATGTGCACATTCACATGCGTACACACACACACACACACACACACACACACACACACACACACACACAGGATCTTTAGCTAGTAAATATCCCAGAATAGTCACATCAGTCCATTTCATCCTGAGCACCTTTTGGTTATCAGAACACCTCCACAAACTCCAGACACATTTCTACCTGTAGCCTGTAGACCTCTACCTGTAGACGCAGCTGCGGAGCTTCTCCCAGTGACGTAAAACAAGAAACAGTTGCCTATTTATGGGAGGGTCTTTCCAATGTGAAATACCAATTGGCTGAAGCAGAAGTTTGGGGAATTTTCCATACATATAGTCGCTAATATCAAACTCCTTCCTATAAAAGTAGGAGCAATTTGTCATCAGAGAATAAAGCCTCTCAGGCGAGGTGTTAGAGGCACCGACGAAGCCACTGCCCCAGTAGGGTGTCAAAGTTCACAGCACCTTACTGACTTAGAAGTATTCAGGAGGAAAATTAATTTTTACAGTACATAGTTCAGGCAGGCCCTTTAAACACAGATTAGTGATTATTAGTGATTAAAAGCTTGTTTCCGTCTTATAATCTATTAAACAATTATGGGTATAATTGGAAAGGGGTTACAAATTCAAATGAACACAGACTACAATACGGTCCCCTGCACCCCTGCTAGAGTCCCGCCTGGGTGCTGTAGGTGGTACCCAGGCGCTTGCCCGCGTTGCTGCAGGCTCACAGATTGTTAAGGGGAGTAGCAAATGGAAGTTGAATGCTCCGCACACCCCTCACTTCCCATTCAGGAAACACAGGCTGCTCCTAGGAAACTTGGCAAGAGTGGCCTCACGCCTCGCCACTCGCGGAGGGAGGCAGGAGGAGGGAGGGGGTGGGGTTGTCCTCCCAGGAACTAAAACGTATGCCCGCCAAAAAGGGGATCAGCAGAGTAACCACGGTGGCAAAGTGGGCTTTTACAGAAAATTGATGCGAAAGTCCACAGCCTGGTGCCACAAAAGTCACACGTTCTTATTAGAAATTTTCCCAAATCTCACAAGTTTCCTGACTCAGTTCAGCTCTTCGACCGCGCTCGATGAACAACTGCTTTCAATATCCAATAGTGTGGTCTGGTTTTTCCATTTAACATTATTTCAGAAATGCTTTCAAACATTTTATCATATTTTTCATTTTAACATCTACATTCATATCTTATAATTTGCCTAAGGTTGTTTCCTGCCACAAAATGAGTGATCAACAGATATCTGAATGAATGAACATCTTTGTGCGTATGGCTTTTTTTTAAAAATTATTTTCTTAGGCTAACATTCCAGGCCTGAAATACATAAGCGAAAAAGTATGAATCTTTTCATTGTTCTTGTTGCATATTACCATGGAAGGCAATGTCCAGTTTTGGTTAAGAACATAGGGTTTTTAACTTCAACAATGCTTTATTTATCTGGCTCCCCATACTAGCTGTGTGATGGTGGGCTGGTGACCCTTTCTGGGTCACAGTCGTCTGATCTATGAAAAGGGAGAAACAATAGTTCTCCTGCACAGAAATGTGATGAGGAAGGTGGGCACAATAACTATTGGCTATTGTTATTATTTATTGCCACTTGCAACATACAAATTTCCCCACAGCCTCACAAACATTATGTTTTATCATTTTAAATTTGTTTTTGTGGACTTCCCTGGTGGCGCAGTGGTTAAGAATCTGCCTGCCAATGCAGGGGACATGGGCCCGATCCCTGGTCCGGGAAGACCCCACACGCCGCGGGGCAACTAAGCCCGTGCGCCACAACTACTAAGCCCACACTCTAGAGCCTGCAAGCCGCAACTAATGAGCCCACGTGCCACAACTACTGAAGCTTGCGCGCCTAGAGCCCGTGCTCCGCAACAAGAGAAGCCACCACAATGAGAAGCCCGCGCACCGCAATGAAGAGTAGCCCCTGCTCGCCGCAACTAGAGAAAGCCCGCGTGCAGCAACGAAGACCCGGTGCAGCCAAAAAAAAATCCTTTAAAAAAATTTGGTTTTGTTTGTTAAATAGGTATAAAGTCGTATTTGTACTTCCTTGTTACATAATGAGGTTTACACCTTTTACAAGTGTTATCTTCCATGTGCTTTTGTCCTGTGATGTCTGCTCTCTTCCTCTTTGAACATTGAGACATTTGGTGCTATTCTTTCAGAGTTTACTCATTTTTAAAATATTCTTAAAGTAACTAATGCTTATCTATCATTCACTGCAAATATTTCCCCTATTCTGTTGTTTTCCTCTTTTTCTTAGTTTTGGGGTCCGTGTTTTCCTTTCCGATTTTGTTATTGCTTCAGAACTTTAAAATTTTCCCTCTCTCATAGTTGACATTACACTTTATCAAATAATTGTGTTGTAAAGATTTGTTTATTCCATACTTTGATTTGATTTTACCTGATTTTAACCCCTTAACTCCACTGACATGTATGGTGCTCCATAGTTGGAAAAGCTAGAAAGGTGAGGATGGGAAAAACACCTACCTTGTACCAGTGCTGTGACAAGTAGGAGAGGCAATGTACTTGGTGTCTAACACCGTGCCTAGAGGTACAGAGCACGCTCTGCACTGTGATGGGAAAACAGCTATTTTGAGTTGCTGCCTAGGCATTGTACAGTAAGACAACCCTGCTCGCACCCAGAGTCTGGACATTTAGATGAGGACCTGAGCTTAGGATTCCCACCACAAGTTCCTGCTTTACTTTTCCCAGAGCACCTTTTAAAATAGCCACTTAGAGTTGCAGTTCCCCCCGCCCCCAGCAAATTAGTGACCTCTGCCCCAATCCACTTTATAAGTACTAGGTGCTTGCCACCCTACTCTCTACCTCCACGCTTGTGACCTGGGATGGAAGACTGCCCTTCCCCCAGGTTGTTCCTCCTCCCACCCCCGTTTCTGGAGTTTGTAAGTAATAAATCTTGTGACTTTACTTCCTTTGTGTGAGTGTATAGAAACTGTACCTTCAATTGAAATGGCCCTGGGATTTTCACTTTCCCAAAGTGGGAGCTCAGATGCTGAGGGAGCTACCTGCCAACCCCGTGTGGGTGGCTTGTGCCTACTCATTCAGCAGGTCATAATCTGCATATTCTTAATTTAATACACCAGCTACAGGCCCCCCAACACAAGTACATAGCCAACGCTGTTAAGGTAGTTATTACTAGCAGTATTTAAAGTTGAGTATCTGTAAAAGGAGCAGAGGGCTTTGTCGTGTGTCAGTTCTAGGAGTAATATAAATTGTAGAAAATGTATACACAAATTAATGGAAAATGACATATGCACCAGTGCATATGCAAATATGTACACTCACAGACACAAATAAACACATAAAATAATATATTTACTTCTTTATGATACTGAAAGTGAAATGAAGGGAAAAGATAGTCACGTTTCAAAATTTAGTTTTACACAATTAAATATTTCAGGAATCCTAGTTAAAAACAAAAGTAAAACTCAGAAGCTAAAAGTGAGTAAAACCTTTGGCCAGATTTTCATTTACTTTAGATCTGCTGTGCTCATATTATTTAAACAAGAAGTTTCAAAAATGTTTCACCTCGAAAAGGGAACCCCCTTGCACTGTTGGTGAGAATGTAAATTGATACAGCCACTATGGAGAACAGTATGGAGGTTCCTTAAAGAACTAAAAATAGAATTACCATATGACCCAGCAATGCCACTACTGGGCATATACCCAGAGAGAACCATAATTCAAAAAGACACGTGCACCCCAATGTTCATTGCAGCACTATTTACAGTACCCAGGTCATGGAAGCAACCTAAATGCCCATCGACAGACGAATAGATAAAGAAGATGTGGCACATATATACAATGGAATATTACTCAGCCATAAAAAGAAACGAAATTGAATTCTTTGTAATGAGGTGGATGGAGCTAGAGTCTGTCACACAGAGTGAAGTAAGTCAGAAAGAGAAAAACAAATATCGTATATTAATGCATGTATGTGGAATCTAGAAAAATGGTACAGATGAACCGGTTTGCAAGGCAGAAATAGAGACACAGATGTAGAGAACAAACATATGGACACCAAGGGGGGAAAGGGGGGGTGGGATGAACTGGGAGATTGGGATTGACACATATACACTAATATGTATAAAATAGATAACTAATGAGAACATGCTGTATAGCATAGGGAACTCCACTTTGCTGTACAGTAGAAACTAACACAACATTGTAAAACAACTATACCCCAATAAAAAAAAAGTTTCACCTCATGAAAATACATTCAGAAACGTGAATACCTATTTCCTTCTCATCCCTCACACTTCCATAGGAAAGCAAATGTCATTGTAAATGTATTAAAGTTGGGCTTCCCTGGTGGCGCAGTGGTTAAGAATCTGCCTGCCAATGCAGGGGACACGGGTTCGAGCCCTGGTCTGGGAAGATCCCACATGCCGCGGAGCAACTAAGCCCGGGTGCCACAACTACTGAGCCTGCGCGTCTGGAGCCTGTGCTCTGCAACAGGAGAGGCCACGACAGTGAGAGGCCCGCGCACCGCGATGAAGAGTGGCCCCCGCTCACCACAGCTGCAGAAAGCCCTTGCACAGAAACGAAGACCCAACACAGCCAAAAATAAATAAATTAATTAATTTTTTTAAAATGTATTAAAGTTATTTTCTACCCTTTACCCAATTAGGTAATTCTTAATTCTTTGATTTGAAATAAAAAATTGTCTCATGATGTGCTCTGAAGAAAAGCCTTGAATAGGTTTGGATTATTGGCTTTGGGGGAATTAATCAGGGCTTTACATACACTTACAGAATAGAAACATAGCCAGGGAATATGTTATGACCACTTACAGCTGTGCTCTTTTAAGTTCAGTTGAATAAAATTAAAAACTTGAAGTTATGAATGACAAATTTCAGCCCTGAAATAATGTGTACTGTGAAGTTCCAGCCACCTGGTAATGATCATACCTGAAGCTGCCCAACTGGGCTAGACCTTCCATGGGAATATTTTCTGCTCCCTCTTACAATCACTGTGATTTAAATAATCTTTGTTATACATGTTGCCTTGTCATACATGTCACCTTGTCATACATGTCAAGGGAGACCAGATGCGTTAATCAGTATACAGTATTAAGTTCCCTCCAAACTTTAAGAGGGCATAATCCTTCCTAATATAGCATATGTTTAAGGGCATTTGCTCCCAAGTGATACATCTCAATTTCTCCCACCTGCTCTCTGCCCACCTTACTGCTCCAACTCTTAGCTATCTTCTACCCTTACTTCCTCCCACTCCTTACCCATTCTCTCCTTGCCCATGCCTAGGAGGCTAATGGCTCCCAGCAAGAAAGCCCAGGCTAAATGCTGATATTCTCTTCTTCTCAAGTGAACCCAATCAGCCAGCACATATCTTGTGAGAACATCTAAAGTACTCAGGTGCCTGGCACTATGGGGAAGAAAAGCTGAATGCAATTACATTCCCACACTCAGTGCACTTACAATCTAGTTGGAAGGACAAAGCATGTTCATGAGGAAAGATAACTAGAAAGACAAAGCAGGGGACAGTGAAGTACTTCCTGAGTCAAAACTCCAGGAAGACTTCACACTATACCACAAAGCTACAGTAATCAAGACAGTATGGTACTGGCACAAAAACAGAAATATAGGTCAATGGAACAGGATAGAAAGCCCAGAGATAAACCCACACACATACGGTCACCTTATCTTTGATAAAGGAGGCAAGCATATACAGTGGAGAAAAGACAGCCTCTTCAATAAGTGGTGCTGGGAAAACTGGACAGCTACATGTAAAAGAATGAAATCAGAACACTCCCTAACACCATACACAAAAATAAATTCAAAATGGATTAAAGACCTAAATGTAAGGCCAGACACTGTAAAACACTTAGAGGAAAACAT
Source organism: Balaenoptera acutorostrata (assembly GCF_949987535.1). Taxonomy (NCBI): domain Eukaryota; kingdom Metazoa; phylum Chordata; class Mammalia; order Artiodactyla; family Balaenopteridae; genus Balaenoptera; species Balaenoptera acutorostrata. The sequence continues at coordinate 104,865,173 of NC_080085.1, read as the reverse complement.
AGGCAGAACCCTCTGTGACATAAATCACAGCAAGATCCTTTTTGACCCACCTCCTAGAGAAATGGAAATAAAAACAAAGATAAACAAATGGGACCTAATGAAACTTAAAAGCTTTTGCACAGGGCTTCCCTGGTGGCGCAGTGGTTGAGAATCTGCCTGCCAATGCAGGGACACGGGTTTGGGCCCTGGTCTGGGAAGATCCCACATGCCACGGAGCAACTAAGTCCGTGAGCCACAACTACTGAGCCTGCGCGTCTGGAGCTTGTGCTCCACAACAAGAGAGGCTGCAACAGTGAGAGGCCCGCACACCACAATGAAGAGTGGCCCCCGCTCGCCGCAACTAGAGAAAGCCCTCGCACAGAAACGAAGACCCAACACAGCCAAAAATAAAATAAATAAATAAATAAAAATTAAAAAAAAAAAGCTTTTGCACAGCAAAGGAAACCATAAACAAGACGAAAAGACAACCGTCAGAATGGGAGAAAATATTTGCAAATGAAGCAACTGACAAAGGATTAATCTCCAAAATTTACAAGCAGCTCATGCAGCTCAATATCAAAAAAAAAAAAACAACCCAATCCAAAAATGGGCAGAAGACCTAAACAGACATTTCTCCAAAGAAGATATACAGATTGCCAACAAACACATGAAAGGATGCTCAACATCACTAATCATTAGAGAAGTGCAAATCAAAACTACAATGAGGTATCACCTCACACCAGTCAGAATGGCCATCATCAAAAAATCTACAAACAATAAATGCTGGAGAGGGTGTGGAGAAAAGGGAACCCTCTTGCACTGTTGGTGGGAATGTAAATTGATACAGCCACTATGGAGAAGAGTATGGAGGTTCCTCATAAAACTAAAAATAGAACTACCACATGACCCAGCAATCCCACTACTGGGCATATACCCTGAGAAAACCATAATTCAAAAAGAGTCATGTACCACAATGTTCATTGCAGCTCTATTTACAATAGCCAGGACATGGAAGCAACCCAAGTGCCCATCGACAAATGAATGGATAAAGAAGATGTGGCACATATATACAATGGAATATTACTCAGCCATAAAAAGGAACGAAATTGAGTTATTTGTAGTGAGGTGGATGGACCTAGAGTCTGTCATACAGAGTGAAATAAGTCAGAAAGAGAAAAACAAATACCATATGCTAACACATATATATGGAATCTAAAAAAAAAAAAAGTTAATGAAGAACCTAGGGGCAGGACGAGAATAAAGTCGCAGACCTACTGGAGAATGGAGTTGAGGACACAGGGAGGGGGAAGGGTAAGCTGGGACAAAGTGAGAGAGTGGCATGGACATATATACACTACCAAATGTAAAACCGATAGCTAGTGGGAAGCAGCCGCATAGCACAAGGAGATCAGCTCGGTGCTCTGTGACCACCTAGAGGGGTGGAATAGAGAGGGTGGGAGGGAGACGCAAGAGGGAAAAGATATGGGGATATATGTATATGTATAGCTGATTCACTTTGTTATACAGCAGAAACCAACACAACACTGTAAAGCAATTATACTCCAATAAAGATGTTAAAAAAAAAACTCCAGGCAAAGTTAGGGTTAGGCAGGTTCTATGCAAGACTAAAAGGCAGCCAGATTGACCCCCAAAATGGGAAGTGGTCCCAGGGCATTTTCCAAGCTGAGGTCCATCCTCCAACATTAAGGGCCATACATCCTGAGTATCATGCTGGTCACTCCCAGGTGGGTGGATCTTTGAGAGTCATGATGTCAAAATGACTATTCAGAACATTCCAGTCACCCTTGAGCATGGGGCAGAGGGGGACTCTGCCACACAGCTGGGCGCCTCACTGAACAGTGCCTTGTACCGTGGGAAAGCTGTCCCTCTGGTGGCCAAATACCCGGTGCCGATACCTTGGTGTTGCTCTCTTCTTCCAGTCAGGTCCACCGTCATATGTACAGTGGGCTGCTCACAGGCTCGGGCTGAAAACACCAGAGTTGCCTGAGAGTCCTGACCAACCCCACCCCCAAATACAAGTTCTTATAAGTAAGAGAAAAGAGTGGGCTTCTGGGGTGTGGGGCTGTTTTCTGGCCTCCAGAAACAAAGTATATTAGGCCTGGAAGGAAAAGGTATATGCTGAATAAAACTCTCCCCCAGACAGCCATGTGGTAGGTACCACACAGCAGGATACACACAATATATTGAAGAAACTTAAACACATGAAAAATCACATTATTTTTCTTTTGGAAGTAATACTCCATGTTCTCACTGTATTCACTACCTTTCACCTACTGCCTTTGGAATGCAGTTCATTGGAGTCATAATAGTGACCTTCTGGGTTCTTTTGGCTAGTCTAATAATTAAAAATTGACAGAAGACAGATTAACAGGAGAAAAAAAATTTAATTCGTATGTACAGAGATCTCATACAAATAGGACCTAAGAAGAGACCAAGGCAGGCAGCTTTTACCTTTTTAGACAAAGAAAGAATAAATCTGTGAGGAACTGACAGGACAAAGAAACTTAGGCTTGGATGCTTAATTAGTGAAGAATATAAGCAGAGTTTGGGTTTGGGGTAGTAAACTAGTAAAGAAGTAATAGAGTTTGTTTGTACAGGCTTCTCAGCCCTGAATTCCCTGTCTCTGGTGATAAAGATGTCTCTCTCCTCGTACACAGACAGTAAATTTTGCATGGGAGAATTATTTCCTGCTTTCAAGAAGGACAGAGAAGAGGAGGTTCAAAGTGTTCTCACATCAGCTGTTTCTCAAGTGACTTTAATTCAAAATAATCAATATGCCACTGTGGCATGTTTTGGGGTGGCCTGCTCTGAGCCCCAGCAATAGAAATCACATTATTACTTTAAATGTCTTATCTGATCACTCTGTAAACCAAGTTTAATAATTGGTCTCTCTGTGTTTTCTGAAAGTAATGAAGGTTCCTGCCAAGATACAAAACAACAGATGGTACAAAATAAGCTCAAACTGATAAAACAACAGGTACATGAGTTACCACAACTGAATTCACCAATAAGATCTGCCTAGTCATCTTCTCAGTGCGACTCTAAAAAAAGAACAATTTGGTATTTAATCCTGAACCAAGATTTGTGGAAATCCCAAAAGAAGTCATTTGGCTCTTCCAAGAACATGAGCCTCCAGAGGCGAGGGACTATATTACAGTCAACAACACGAGACAAAAATATACCAAAGAAACACTTAACGATGAAAGAGTATACAAACACAGCTTTGGATTTATTCTATAAAGAATTTTCCTTCTTTTTTGCCTTTTACAAAAACACACCAAAATGTGAAAATTGTAAGAGTTCCTGGCCTGACTGACACTCTGATTATGGGCTGTGAGACCCTGAGCAGAGGATCCAGTTGAGCCATGCCCAAACTCCTGACACAAGGAAACTATGATATAATACATTTGTGTTGGTTTAAGCAGCTAAGTTTGTGGTACAGCAATAGAAAACTAACACACAGGTTGCAATGGGCTGAGTCAAAGTCCAGATATATGGATGTAAAACGCCTAAGTTTCCCTGTCATTACCTAGATCAAACAAGTTTCATCTCCTCTTCCTATGCCAACAAGTGATGACTTTCTGGATTGCAATGTGGTAGATGGAATAGCTGACCAGGGATGTTCATGCCCGAATCCCTGTATCCTGCGAATATGTTATCTTATATGCCATCTGCAAAGAGGGACTTTGCACATATAATTAAGGTTATGGACCTTAACATAGGGAAATTATCCTGGATTAGCTGGATGGGGCTAATCTAACCACATGAGTTCTTCAAAGTCAAGAACTTTCTCTGGCTGGAGGCAAGAGAGATGTAGCAGATAGAGCAGTTGGAGAGTCAAAATGTAAGAGGAACTTGACCAGCTCTTGTTGAAGGAAGGCCACATGAAAAGCATGAGAAGGGGGACTTCCCTGGTGGCGCAGTGGTTAAGACGCTGTGCTCCCAATGCAGGGGGCCCAGGTTCGATCCCTGGTCAGGGAACTAGATCCCACATGCATGCCGCAACTAAAGAGTTCGCATGCCACAACTAAGGAGCCCGCCTGCCACAACTAAGACCCAGTGCAACCAAATAAGTAAATAAATATTAAAAAAAGAAGAAGAAAGAAAAGCATGAGAAGGAACGAGGGCAGTGTCTAGTAGCAAAAACTGACTCCCAGCTGACAGACAACAAGGAAGCGAGGTCTTCAGTCTCACACCACAAGGAACTGAATCTGGCTAACAATCTGAATGACCTTGGGAGTAAATTTATCCCCAAAGCCTCCAGGAAGGAACGCAGCTGACACCTTGATTTCAGCCTTGTGACACCCAACAGAGGATCTAGCTGAGCTACATTTTACCTGGGCTGCCAACCCACACAGAACTGGGAGAGAATAAATTTGTGTTACTTTAAGTGACTACGTTTGTGGTAATTTGTGGCAGCAATAGCAAATTAATACACAGTGTTCAGGAAGATTCTGAGGCTATATCTGGGTACTGTGGGAAAGTGCTCAATGACTAATCAAATATATGCGCCAGGGAAACAAGAGAGAGGTGACTTATATGGTCTCCATTTGTGACCCATGATCTCCATGCTCTGCTCAGGGGTAGAAGTCACCTAGCTATTCCTTCTGCCTGCAACGCCTTCCCCCCAGATATCTGCAACAGCTTGCTCTCTTGCCCTCTTCAGGACTTTCCTCAAAAACAATTCACCAGGGGGCCTTTTCTGCCCACCCCAACTAAAATTTCATCCCCTACCCCCTTCCTGGAAACCTTTTACACCATGTCCCTGCTCCATTTCTTCTCTTTAGCTCTCCTCACTTCACAATGTCCTTATTTATTTTGCGTATTCCCTGCCTGTATCCCCACCAGCAGAATGAAAGCTCCATGCAGACAGAGGTTTTTGTGTCTTTTGTACACTGTTGTATCCCCAGAACCTAGAAGAGTGCCTGGCATATTAATCTCTGTTGAAATAAAATTACCATTAAAATGATGAGGCTTTTATCCTGGTTTGTCAAGTTCACACATCCCAACATCTTATAGGGAGAGAATCTCCATATAATTGCAGCTGGCACACATTCCCATGGTGGAGCCTGGTCTCCTATCACAGCTGGCAGCACAGTGGGAGCAAGTCACCACATCCCTCATCAGGTCCAAGGAGGACGGGAGGAGAAAATGGTCATAAGTTGCAGATGATTCTTCCTACACTAGTTCTTTAAACTGGGAGGAAGCTAAACAGATAACAGGGTTGGATGTCAAGTCATTTCAAACGCACAGGAACAACAACGCCCCGGCACAACTTTCACCTGTATTTCAAAAATTTTTATATGTTGTCATATTTGCTTTCTCTGTCTCCTGAACCTTGCAAAAATAGTTACAGTTGTCATGACATTTATAACTCTAAAAACTTCCACTATACATCTCCTTAAAAAAGGAAATGTTCTTGGGACTTCCCCGGTGGTGCAGTGGTTAAGAATCCGCCTGCCAATGCAGGGGACAGGGGTTTGAGCCCTGGTCTGGGAAGATCCCACATGCCACGGAGCAACTAAGCCCGTGCGCCACAACTAGTGAAGCCCGTGCACCTAGAGCCCATGCTCCGCAACAAGAGAAGCCACTGCAACGAGAAGCCCGCGCACCACAACGAAGAGTAGCCCCAGCTCACCGCAACTAGAGAAAGCCCACGCACAGCAACGAAGACCCAACGCAGTCAAAAGTAATGAATAAATTAATTAATTAATTTTAAAAAAAAGGAAATGTTCCTACATAACCACAATGCTATTACATCTTAATAAAATTAACAATAATGTAATAATATTAGCATATATCTAGTCCATATTCCAATTTCCACAATTGTCCCAAATGTCTTCTATAGCTATTTTTAGAATAGGTATCTGTTTCATGCATTGCATTTGTTTTGCATTTAGATGCAAAGATGTTGAATGATTTTACAACTTCCTGTATTCATCAGTTTTCTTAGTCACCTCTAGTTAACTCTAGTAAAGTAGTTGTCTAGGTATTACTAGTTATCTCTAGTACTAATATTTCATTCCAACAAGAAATATAAATTTAGGCTTGAGAGGATGGTGTCTTTCAGCTTGGGGACTTTACGTTATACAAATGAGCCAAAAATGGCCTCTGTCTATTGGCCGCTAGGTGTTTACTTCTTCACTGGAGGCTGAGACCCATTACCTCAAAAGCCTGCTGGAGCCAAACAAATTTTTACACATCCAATTGTTTAAAACATATCCAAATTAACCATATTTTTATCCATTTAGAGCCTGGCTGTTTTACCTTCCCCATGAAATTGTGCCTAACATCTGCTAGCCATCAGTAAGATGAGTCCTGGGCCAATAAGACCACAAGCCACTGCTGCCCTTTGGTGCTCTCTGACCCACATACTCTCTACGGTGCTGCAAAACAACATCTACAAGTCATCTTTCTGGTTTAGTCTAGGTAGCTTTAGTTAACAAATTACCTAGATTCCACTGGATATCTGTACAATCAACTCGTTACTAGAACAAGGAATAAGAATTTAGACAGAAGATTGTGGTCTTCACCTTACTGGTTTGGACTGGTTATTCTAGTTATCACTAGTTATCTATAGCTAACAAATCATCTAGGTCCCCTTACATATCTATGGTACTGTGGATGAAAACTGTCGCCTGCCATATCAGTAAACAAGGGATGTTGCAGCCATCAAGCCAGCAGTCACTACAGCCACCCACAACGGTGCACCCTGAGGGGATTCAGGATGGAGAAAAGCAGGAAACTGGCCCTAGATAGCTAAGGTGCCTATCAAAGGAATGACTTCAATGAGCCCAGACTTTTGCATCTTCCCATACAGAGAGAAGCGCGTCTCAATAACTTGCGATGTATGGTTTCTTTAATTAACAGTAATCTTTTGATGTTCTGACTGCCTGGTTTTTGTTGCAAAAACCCCTGTATATCGTGGCTCCTCCCTTACCTCTTTGGAGCGGTCCCACAGAGCGGTCTGAGAAGCTGTCTTCGGGGCTGAAGTCCTCAGTTTTGTCTACCAAATAAAACATAATTCTCAACATTTAGGTTGTGCATTTTTTTCAGTCGACAGTACTAACTCATTATTCCAAAAGAAAATAAGAATTTACATTTTAAAAGAATGTATTTTTCAGCTTTCTGACATCAATGAGTATTAGTAGTTATCTCTAGATATCTCCTGTAAACTAGTTATCTATGTACCACTATTCATCTCAGACTTACGAGTTCTTTCAACACGAAATATAAAGTTAGATTGAGAAGGATATGTTTTCCAATTCAGGGCTTCAACTCCGTATACCAATATTGTTTAGGTAATTAGTAACCTAAGTTCTATTATTTAGCTATATTATTAACTCATTAATCTACCAGGAGAAAAAGAATTTAGGGTCCAAAAGAACCTACATTTAAGCTCCTAACTTCAACTACTTATCCTAGATATCTCTAAGTAACTAGACACCTAGTGCCAATGTCTATAGTACGAAATCATTATTCCAACAAAAATTAAGACTAATATTATTCTATTGCAATAAAATACACATAAATAAAACTTACCATCTTAACCATTTTTAAGGGTATAGTTCGGGGCATTAAGTACATTCACATTGTTGTGCAGCCATCACCACCATCCATCTCCAGAATTTTTTCACCTTCCCAAACTCCATACAAAAACTCCCAAATACCACTTCTCCCAGCCTTTGGGGACTATCGTTCTACTTTCTGTCTCTATAAATTTGACTACTCTGGGTATCTCATATAAATGGAATCATACAATATTTGTCCTTTTGTGTCCGGCTTATTTCGTTTAGCTTAACGTCTTCAAGCTTCATCCATGTTGTAGCATGTGTCAGAATTTCACTCCTTTTTAAGGTTGAATAATATTCTATTGTATGTATACATCACATTTTGTTTGCCCATTCATCTGTCGATGGACATTTGGGTTGTTTCCATCTTTTGGCTATTGTGATTAATGCTGCTATGAATGTGTATTCAAGTCCTTGCTTTCAGTTCTTAGGGAACCGCTGTGGAATTGCTGGATCATGTGATAATTCTATGTTTAATTTTTTGAGGAACCACTATACCTTTTCTCATAGTGGCTGCACCATTTATATTCCAACCAGTAATACACAGGGTTTCAACTTCTCCACATCTTCACCAACACTTATTTTCTGTTTTGTTGGTAACAGCTATCCTACTGGGTGTGAAGTGGTATCTCATTGTGGTTTTGATAAGCACTAACAGTTAAGAAGAATGTTTTTAGCCTTCTGGCTTCAAATTTTTATTCTGTTTTTATATGATTATCTCTATTTAAATCTTACCTAATCAATTGTCATTTTCTACATTACTAACTGAATATTCAAAACATAAGAACTGAGCAGAGTGGTTACTAATAGTTATCTTATTACTGATGCAGCATTTCAGTGAGAAATGAGAAGTTTGGGTTGAGAAGATTGTGTTTTCCACATTCTGGCTACAAGTACTTATCTGTAGTTGTCTGTAGTTAGGTAGTTACCTCGTTACCAGTAGTTATCCATAGTACTAAATCTTTATTCCCACAAGAGATAAGACTGTGCTGTGAGGAGTGGTTTTCAACGTCCAGATTTATACAGATTCCTGGTTTTCTCTAGCTATCCATAGTAGACAAATTACCTAGGTACCAACAGTTATCTATAGTCTAACTCATTACTGCAACAAGAAGTAATATTTAGTTTTGAGAGAAATGGATTTCAGCTTCGTGGCTTCAAATAATTCTTCTAAGGAATATCTAGTTTCCCCTAATTAAGGAAATAGATAGGTAGCACTACTCACTGATAATACTCATTATTATCACAAGAAATAAAAGACATATTTCAGAATAATGTTTTTCTTTTTCTTTTTTTCTTTTTTTGGCCGTGCAGCATGTGGGATCTTAGTTCCCCCACCAGGGATCGAACCCGTGCTTCCCACAGTGGAAGTGCGAGCCCTAACCACTGGACCGCCAGCGGAAGTCCCAGAATAATGTTTTTCTTAACAGCCTCATCTAAAGTATTTATTCCACTTGTTTCTAGTTGCCTTCATTTAACTAATTACCTAGGTACCACTAGAAAACCATACTCTTTGCTCATTTTTCCACAAGTAATTTGTATTTAAATTTGAAAAAAAGACGTGTTTTCCAGGTTCTGGACATCTGTTAAGTTTTTCTACTTATCTCTACCCATTTCTAGTTATCTAGCACCCTAGGGACACTCAGTTATCTGTAGTGTTATCTGACTTTCCCAACAAGAAATAAGCAGGTAGAGCTGAGAAGAATATGTTTTTCAACTTCCTGGATTCAACTAACTATTCTACCTATCACAGTCACCTTTAGTTTACTTGTTGGAATCCTGGAAGTGAAATAGTGGAGCTAAAATAGAGTTCTTCACTGGATTTCCTGACTGGTAAGCCCAAGTTGGTCTCATTTGACTTCCCATAGCCCATGACATGGACTGGGGTTCCCAAAACCTTGAGTGGACACCTCAGGAGTCAGTTGCTATGATAACATAACCCTCATGACATACCCCTCATCCTAAGAATGCTGTAAGACATTGCTTTTACTTTGGGATTCATTTGAGACTTTCCACTCCCTCCCATTAAGCCAAAGCAGTAGGGTGTCCCAGTGAGAGTGAATCCTTACCTTCGCCAGATCATCTTTCTTAGCAGGCATATTCTCATTTTCCTTTGTGGAACCCTTACACAAGATACCTTCATTCGGCAAAAGAGACAAAGTTCACAGACCCTGCAGTAAAAGGCTGGCAACCACAGAGAACCAGTCCCATTGGGTCATGTGGCTCTTCCAGGCAAAGTGCCTTTGTTTTCTGTACCTAGCTTAAAGGAAGAGACCACGGTGGTCTCCACACTGCAAGGGACTTTTGGGGTCATCCAGTTCACATCCTTCATTTTACAGATTTGGAACATAGGCTCAGAGCAGTGGAGTGGCCAGCCCAAGAAAGCACACAGAGTTCATCCCAGAGAAGACCAGCCTTTTGGTGGCCATGCCCTCCACTGGGCCTTGTATCATCCAGCTACAGGCAGTGCACATCAGCCCAGGTTCAGCTCCTCAGCACTTAAACCTCCATCCTGCCCAAGAACTCTTTCCTTCAAAGGGCTGAAGACTCAAAGCTCCCACCAAGGCCTGATCACGGAGCCATTTTACCTCTAGGAAAAGGAATCAACCTCCCCTGCAGAGGCATTCGGCCTCCTGATGTCCACAGTTTCAGGCCCTGAGAGTGATGCAATTTGTACCCTCCTCACAAAAGGCTGAGTGTGCTTCCATTACAACAGCCCTCACTTCTCCCAATCTCCTTGCAAAGCCAAGTCTGCCAACTAGCGGCATGACCCATGATCAAGACCCAGCCCTAAGCTTGTGCTGAATTTGCTTTTTTAGGAAAGGAGGATAATGGAAACTGTCATTAGGCAATTAATACACACTTTGAAGTTGATAATTTATGGTTTGCCTTGATCAATGTCACACTTGCTTCTTCTCAGATATCAGCATGAAGCTATTGGGCGGGGACCCTGGGTGCGATGGTGTAAATATAATTTTCAACTGCAGTGAGCTGTCTCCACCTACCCACGCCCCCCCCCACCACGCCAAGGGTAGGTCTTAAGGTAAATGTCTGAATTCCTAACATTTACATGCCAATATTTTAGAGTCCAGACGTACAAAACACATCTCCTACCCACACACTTGCTTTCAAAATCAAGGGACACAAGACACTGAAGTGGTGGCATTCAGGCACGGGTATGTAATTGATATGCCTAGACCCATTTGAAGCATGGCCCCCAGACAAAATTAGAGCTGCTATTGAGAATTGCAGGTTTGGAGCACCACCTCCTCCTATTCCAGGCCCAAGAATCTTGGTTTAGGGAAAAAAAATGGAGACAAGGTAGAGACCAAAGAAAAGTATCTGTCCACCTCTCCCTTGAACAAGAGAGACAAAGGGTGAAACAAAGGATATTTTTTCATAGTAAGTGGAAAGGAGGCTCTAGGGGAAAAAGAAATCGATGTCAACAGCTGGGCCCAGAGCTATCGATCCGGTTTAGGGAGCTGGGTATTGAGGGGGGCTGGCAGCTCAGCACGTCCTCTGGATAGTAGTCAGGGGGGTACGAGGAGATGGCTCTGGCTGGCTGGGCTTTCTAAGAGAAAGGAAAAACAGGACTCAGGTTCATGTGCAGATGAGTTCCTTACATCCCCTTCCACAGTCCCCATCACAAGGTCAAGCAACAGAGCTCTTTTTTCTTTTTTTCTCTCTTGCCTACCCTCCTTTTAACGCAACTGGTCACCTTAAGGGATTTCACCAGGACTGAAATATTCATAAGGAAGGAGGGAAAGTCAAAACAGGGCGGTGGGGCGGGGCAGGGCGGGGGGGGGGGGGCGCTCACTGTGACTGGCCCTAGCCCAGGTTCCCAACCTCAGCACCTCAAAAAACATCCAGAATGGTCTTATTTCTTCATTTTAGCAAGAAGAAATTCCTAAGAATATCCAATTAGGGAATTCCCTGGCGGTCCAGTGGTTAGGACTCTGCACTTTGACTGCCGGGACCTGGGTTCAATCCCTGGTCGGGGAACTAAGATCTTGTAAGTCATGTGGCGTGGCCAAAAATAAAAAATAAAATAAAAAATAAAGAATATCCAATTAATTCTGTGGGCCCACCCACCACATCAAAACCTTAACTCCAACAGGGAGTCAGACAGAAATATTGCCAGGTACTAAATTGGTTCTGTTATTTATTTAACATAGAGACTTAGACTTGAGGGGTCTCTGTGACCAAACCTGCCCTTCCATTAGATGAATGCATTCTATAGTTTCAAAACTCTGCCTAACACTCAGTTTAAAAGAGTGTTCATCTCGTACACTGTTTTTTTGGGTTTTTCAAAAATATTTATTTATTTATTTGGCTGCACCAGGTCTTAGTTGCGGTATGCAGGATCTTCGTTGCTGCATGTGGGATCTTTAGCTGTGGCATGTGAACTCTCAGTTGTGGCATGTGAGATCTAGTTCCCTGACCAGGGATTGAACCTGGGCCCCTGCATTGGGAGCGCAGAGTCTTAGCCACTGGACCACCAGGGAGGTTCCTCATACACTGTTGATGGGGTGTAAATTGGTGCAGCCACTATGGAAAACAGTATGGAGGTTCCTTAAAAAACTAAAAATAGAACTACCATATGACCCAGCAATTCCACTCCTGGTTATATATCGAAAAAAACAAAAACTCTAATTTGAAAAGGTACATGCACCCCAGTGTTCATAGCAGCACTATTTATTTACAATAGCGAAGACATGGAAGCAACTGAAATGTCCATCCACTGACAAATGGATTAAGAAGATGTGGTATATATATACAATGGAATATTACTCAGCCATAAAAAAGAATGAAATTCTGCCATTTGCAACAACATGCATGAACCTAGAGAATATTATGCTTAGCAAAATAAGTCAGACAGAGAAAGACAAATACTATATGATATCACTAACATGTGGAATCTAAAAAATAATACAAATGAACCTATATACAAAACAGAAATAGACTCACAGACATAGAAAACAAACTTATGGTTACCAAAGGGGAGAGGGAAGGGGGAGGGATAAATCAGGAGTATGGGATTAACAGATACAAACTACTATACATAAAATAGATAACCAACAAGGACTTACTATATAGCACAGGGAACTATACTCAATATCTTATAATAACCTATAATGGAATATAATCTGCAAAAAAGAAAAACGTATCACTATGCTGTACACCTGAAACTAACACAATACTGTAAATCAACTATACTTCAATTTAAAAAAAAAGAAAAAGACAAAAAGAAGGCTGACCACACCACGATGGGAGTGTGAAGAGATAAGGAAAGAGAGCTCATAGTCATGAGGCAGCCGTCCAAGAATAGTAACCAAATCCAAGGCCAGAAATTGAAGTCCATGAGCCTCACCCTGCTCCTTCTCACCATTCCTTCCCCTGAGAACCATGAGAAGACTTTAATCCACAGGAAACAGACCAATGGTACTTTCAATAGCTCTTAACACTCCCTTGCCATTCCAGGGCCTTTTGCACAAGCACGGCTTGCTCTCCCTTACCACTGGTAGTCCTGTAATATTGTACAGCAATGTCTCAATTACGTAGAATCATACTAGGAGGTAATTTTGGTTCATAGGATTGCATATTTATTGCAGGAAAAGGCAAATTGCCAGGAAAGAGTCTTTTTCTTCTTTTGTTGAGTTTTTATCTTTTTTATTTTTCCTACTGTTTCCATTGTAACCATTCAGAGAAAAGTCCCAGGGTTCAGCACACATTCTGTCAAATTTTCTAGCTGTAGTCTTCTGACAATGAAATCTGATCTCCAGAACGATGACTCTGAGACACTGCAACCTCACAGCGGATTCCCAGAACATGTCACGCTCATTGCTGACCCTACAGTTTGCTTGTTCTGTTCCTCTTCCCCCTTTTTCATCTAGCCAATTCATTCAGGTCTTGCCTTATTCTCCTTTCGTTCTTCCTCCTTCCTTTTTCATCCTAGCCTGCCCACCTGGTGTCTCCCCTCCCTGAACTTCTACAAACCTGAAGGGTGGATCACTCATTTGGCAAGAAAGGTCATAAACAATGGCCTCCCAATGAAACTTAACTGTTTTGTGATGTAAATCCTGTGTCCCTTACCTGCACAGTTAAGTACCTGAAGTACCCACTGAGTCTTTAGCTTTTTTGTTTCCCTCAATACAGCTAGCTAGGTGGTGCTTTACAATCATGAATAATGACAATCAAAACAGCTACAATTGGGGCTTCCCTGGTGGCGCAGTGGTTGAGAATCTGCCTGCCAATGCAGAGGAGACGGGTTCAAGCCCCGGTCTGGGAAGATCCCACATGCCACGGAGCAACTAGGCCCGTGAGCCATAGTTACTGAGCCTGCGCGTCTGGAGCCAGCCTGTGCGCCGCAACAAGAGAGGCTGTGATAGTGAGAGGCCCGCGCAGAGAGGCCCGCGCACCGCAATGAAGAGTGGCCCCCACTCGCCGCAACTAGAGAAAGCCCTCGCACAGAAACGAAGACCCAGCAGAGCCATAAATAAGTAAATAAATAAGTAAATTTAAAAAAAAAACAGCTACAATTTTCTGAGGGCTTAATGTGTACAAAGTACTGTGTTAAGCAATATGCATGAATTACCATTGTTCTTTTTTGCAGAGGAGAAAACTAACGCAGAGAGAGGTTAAATCAGCAGTCCCCAACCTTTTTCGCACCAGGGACTGGTCCTGTGGAAGACAATTTTTCCATGGACTGGGGGATGGGGGGGTGTGGGCGATGATTCAGGTGATAATGCGAGCCATGGGGGGGATGGGGAGCGGCAGATGAAACTTCCCTCGCTCACTTGCTGCTCACTTCTTGCTGTGGGCCTGGTTCCTAACAGGCCTCGGCCCAGTACCGTCCTCGGCTCAGGGGTAGGGGACCCCTGGGTTAAATAATATGCCTAAAGTCACACAGCTGACAAGTGGCTACAACAGAATTCATTGAATCAAATATTCAATTCATTTCAATAAATTCTTTGAATTTGAGAGAAAATGCACTAGGGCAGCGGTCCCCAACCTTTTTGGCACCAGGGACCAGTTTCATGGAAGACAATTTTTCCACGGATGGGGGAAGGGGGGATGGTTCAGGCGGTAATGCGAGCGATGGGGAGCAATGGGAGCGATGGGGGGGATAGGGAGCTGCAAATGAAGCTTCACTCGCTTGCCCATCGCTCACCTCCTGCTGTGTGGCCCGGATCCTAACAGGCCTCGGACCTACCAGTACCAGTCCATGGCCCCGGGGGTTGGGGACCCCTGCACTAGTGAATGTTTTCACATTTCTTTTTTTTTAATTCATTAATTAATTTATTTATTTTTGGCTGAGTTGGGTTTGTTGCTGCGCGCAGGCTTTCTCTAGTTGCGGCGAGTGGGGGCTACTCTTTGTTGCGGTGCGCGGGCTTCTCATTGCAATGGCTTCTCTTGTTGCGGAGCACAGGCTCTAGGCACACAGGCTTCAGTAGTTGTGGCGCACAGGCTTACCTGCTCCGCGGCATGGGATCTTCCTGGACCAGGGCTCGAACCCATGTCCCCGGCACTGGCAGGCGGATTCTTAACCACTGCGCCACCAGGGAAGCCATTCACATTTCTTTTCAATAGGACAGATGGAAAAAAACAAAAAACATAGGTTGTGTGTTCATTCTCAGCTCATCATAACATTTCATTGACCAGAATAACCCCATACCTTAGACATTGTGCTGAATTAAGGATTCACTTTAATATATCACCATGCAATCCTTCTGTATAAAAATTAAGCAGATTAAACCATTGGGCATGAACCAGGTATTTCTCATTTATTCTTGTACCTGCATCAATTAAATGAATTCCCTTTACTTTAAACTATCTTTTTTGTTATTCATTTATTCATCCATTTATTCTCTGTCTTAGGATTTAAGGCAACATATAACATATAAGACATACATACAATAAGAAAAAAAAATGAAAAGTGGTGTTTTTTTTAAGTTAGTGGATTAAGCTGTTATTTTTCAAAGAAAACACAATGTCCCTTTCCCTATGTCAACGGTAAGCAGTGTGTGAACACACAATATTATGGAAATATAGAACTCTCACACTTTAAAAAGCAAGATAAGAACTTCCAGTTTCCAGCCCCAAATGTAAAGGGTATGGAAGTCATTCTCATCTTCACAAGAAGAAGAAACTGAACAAACAAAAAACAACTCTTCTTAGATCAGAGAATTGAAGTCACAGGGCAAACTGCTGCCCTGAAAACTAGAGAGACAGACGGATAAAGAGAAACACAGTTTACCAGGAACAGAAGCCCAAGAGCAGAAACCCACAGTTGGAGCCAGTATGAGTAGGGACACATTACACTGTAATTGAGGAATTTCTAGAAGCTCAGTATGGACTACCTTGAGAGCTAACACTGAGGGCAGAGTTCCTTAAGGGGACTCCACACTCTCATGACTTTTACCTCTAGGAACCGCCACCAAGTTGTCATTGTAAAGATTGGAGAAAAATCCCCTCTTGCTTACAGCAAGGAGAGAGGAAAACTAACCTTTTTTTTCTGCTGCACCCCTTGGCTTGTGGGATTTCAGTTACCCTACCAGGGATTGAACCCGGGCTCTCGGCAGTGAAGGCAAGGAATCCTAACCACTGGACCACCAGGGAATTCCTGAAAAGTAACTATTTTGAAATATGTCCAGAGCTCTGTTTTCTTCAACAAAGACTTGCCCTGAAGGGAAACTATTTTACCAGAGCCTAAGTGACTTGGGTTTCACCAAAGCCCAGCTGACCAGGGGGCAAGGAAATACCTAATTCCAGCTCCTTCTAGCCTTCCTGTCTCAGCTAAAGGGAAGGGTGGGAAAGCTGAGAAGCACTTGTAAAGGTCATAGCCCAGGGAGATAGGCTCACTAAAAGACTGAGATCTAATCATAGGACTATAGACTGCTTCCCCTCCCCCCAAACTTACCACCACATCAGTAGTGCTCCTGTATAACAGTGGATGATAGCTGAAAAGAACTGCAAGCCTCAGACTCTATTTAAGAATAAGCCTTGAGGGCTTCCCTGGTGGAGCCGTGGTTAAGAATCCACCTGCCGATGCAGGGGACACAGGTTCGAGCCCTGGTCCAGGCAGATCCCACATGCTGCGGAGCAACTAAGCCCATGTACCACAACTACTGAGCCTGTGCTCTAGAGCCCACGAGCCACAACTACTGAGCCCGTGTGCCACAACTACTGAACCCCGCACCTAGAGCCCACGCTCTGCAACGAGAGAAGCCACCGCAATGAGAAGCCCGTGCGCCGCAAGAAAGAGTAGCCCCCGCTCACCACAACTAGAGGAAGCCTGCGTGCAGCAACAAAGACCCAACGCAGCCAAAATTAAATAAATTAAATGAATAAATTTAAAAAAAAAAGAATAAGCCTCGGGACTTCCCTGGTGGTGTAGTGGTTAAGACTCAGTGCTCCCAGTGCAGGGAGCCCAGTTCGATCCCTGGTCGGGGAAGTATGTCCCACGTGCATGCTGCAACTAAAGAGCCTGCCTACTGCAACTAAGAAGCCCACCTGCCACAACTAAGACCTGGTGCAACCAAATAAATAAATAAATCTTAAAAAAAAAAAGAATAAGCCTCTATGGAAACTCAAAGATGACAGGGGAAACAAAACAAGGACACTAGTGGAAATTTTAGCCTCTGACACCTACTACTAACAGTAAACACAGCCTAATTCTTAGCCAGATAAACACAAAACCTCACACCAAAAAACCATCTACTTCAGTTCTTTTATCCAGTACATCATGTCTGGCTTTCAACAAAAAATTATAATGCATGCTAAAAATTTTTTAAAAAAACATATTCTGAAGAGCTAAAACAAGCATCAGAACCAAACTCAAATATGGCATAGATATTTGGAATTATTTGATCTAGAATTTTTTTTTAATCTTTTTTTTTTTTTTTTGGCCACGTCATGCAGCTTGCGGAATCTTACTTCCCCGACCTGTCATCCAACCTGCGCCCTTGGCAGTGAAAGCGCAGAGTACTAACCACTGGACCACCAGGGAATTCCCTGATCTAGAATTTAAAATAACTATGATTAATATACTAAGGGCTGTAATGAAACAAGTGGACAAAATGCAAGAACAGATGAGTAATGTAAGCTAAGAGATAAAAACTCTAAGGAAGAATCAAAAGGAAATGACAGAAATCAAAAACACTGTGACAGAAATGAAGAATGCCTTTGATGGGCTTATCAATAGACTGGACAAGCCAGGTAAGAATCAGTGAGGTAGGGCTTCCCTGGTGGTGCAGTGGTTGAGAATCTGCCTGCCAATGCAGGGGACACGGGTTCAAGCCCTGGTCCGGGAAGATCTCACATGCCATGGAGCAACTAAGCCTGTGTGCCACAACTACTGCGCCTGCACTCTAGAGCCCACAAGCTACAACTACTGAAGCCTGTGCGCCTAGAGCCCGTGCTCCGCAACAAGAAGCCACCTCAATGAGAAGCCCGTGCACCACAATGAAGAGTAGCCCCCACTTGCTGCAACTAGAGAAAAGCCCGCGCACAGCAACTAAGACCCAATGCAGCCAAAAATAAATAAATAAATAAATAAATTTTTTAAAAAAGAATCAGTGGGGTAAAAGATATGACAATAGAAACATCCCAATAGACAATAGAAACATCCCAAAATGAAAAGCAAAGAGAAAAAAGAATTTTTTAAAAAACAGAACAGAATATGCAAGAACTGTAGACACTTTAAAAGGTATAACCTAGTGTAATGGGAATATCAGAAGGAGAAGCAAGTGAGAAAGGAATGAAAGAAATACTTTAACACTGGCAGAGAATTTTTCCAAGTTAATGGCAGACACCAAACAACAGATCCATGAAGTTCAAAGAACATCAAGAAGGATAAATATCCAAAAAACTACACTGAGGAATTTCATATTCAAACTGTAGAAAATCAAAGACGAAGAGAAAACCCAGAAAGAAGCCAGATGAAAAAATATTCCTATGGAGGAGCAAGGAGAAGACCCACATCAGACTTCTCTTCTGAAAATATGCAAGCAAGAAGGGAGTGAAGTGAAATATTTAAAGTGTTGGAAGAAAAATACCACCAACTAGAACTCTGTATCCATCAAAATTATCCTTCAAAAGTGAGGAGAAATAAAGACTTTCTCAGACAAACAGGAATTGAGGCAATTTGTCACCAGTATACTTGCCTTGCAAGAAATGTTAAAAGTGCTTCAGAGAGAAGGAAAATGATAAGGGTCAGAAATTCAGATCTACATAAAGAAAGGAAGAGTGTTAGAGAAATAATAAATGAAAGCAAAATAAAATAATTTATTTTTCATAGTCTTAATTGATCTAACAGATACAGTTTGTTCAAAATAATATTAACAAAACTGTATTCAGTGATCATAGCATATGGATAAGTGAAATGAATGACAGCAACGTTATAAAGTACAGGAGAGAGGAATTGGGAATACTGTGTATAAGGTACTTGCACTACCACTGAAGTGATATAGTGTTATTTGAAAATGGACTTGGGCTCATTGTAAATGTATTTTGCAAATTGTAGGGCAACCACTAAAAAATTTCCTTAAGTATAACTGATATGTTAAGAGAGGAGAGAAAATTGAATCATAATAAAAAGCTCAATTAAAACCAAAGAAGGCATGGGAATTCCCTGGCGGTCCAGTGGTTAGGACTCCAGGCTTTCACTGCTGAGGGCCTGGGTTCAATCCCTGGTTGGGGAATTAAGATCCCACCAGCCTCGTGGACAAAAAAACCAAAACAAAATAAAACAAAACAAAACAAAACCAAAGAAGGCAGAAAAAGAGTGGAAGACAAAACGGAAACCAAGAACAATGACAATGAATAGGAAACAGTTACAAAAATGGTAGCTATTAATCCAAATATATCAATAATAATTTTAAAAGGGAGTGATGAAAACATGCTAATTAAAAGACAGAGAATGTCAGACTGGATTAAAGAAAACAACAAGACCCAACTATATGTTGTCTATAAGAAACCCACTTGAAATATAAAGACACAGATAGATTAAAAGAGACAGAGAAAAATATACCATGCTAACACTAAACAAATAAAGTTGGAATAGCCATATTAATTTCAGACAAAGCACACTTCAGGACAAGGATAATTATCAGGGATAAAGAGGGGCATTGCATAACAATAAAGGACCTCAATTTTCCAAGAAGACATAATAATCCTTAATATATACGTGTTTAACAACACAGTCTAAATACATGAAGCAAAACCTGACAGAACCGCAAGGAGAAACAGACAAATTACTATTGTACTTGAAGACTTCAACACCCCTCTATTAGTAATTAACAAATACAGCAGGTAGAAAATCAGTAAAGATATAGTTGAACTAATCACACCATCAGTATACTGAACCTAATTGACATTTATAGACTACTTCATCCAACAATAGCAGAATGCACATTCCTCTCAAGCTCACATGGAACATTCACTAAGATAGACTACATTCAAGGCCATAAAACACACCTCTAAGTAACACATGGGTCAAAGAAGAAATCTCAAGAGAATTTGAAAAAATATTTTGAACTAAATGGAAATGAAGTACAACTTGTCAAAATTTGTGGGATGCAATGAAATCAGTGCATAAAGGGACATTCATCATATTGAATGCATATATTTTTAGAAAAGAAGAAAGATCTAAAATTAATAATCTAAGTTTCCACCTTAGGAAACTTAGAGAAAGAAGAGCAAATTAAATATAAAGTAAGCAGAAGGAAAGATATAAAAACCAGAGCAAAAATTAATAAAATTGAAAACAGGAAACCAATAGAGATAATCAATGAAACAAAAAGTTGGTTCTTTGAAAATATTAATAAAAGTGACAAATCTCTATTCAGGCTAATGATGATAAAAAGAGAGAAAGTATAAATGGCTAATATCAGAAATGAAAACGGGGGACTTCCCTGGCAGCCAGTGGTTAAGACTCTGTGCTCCCAATGCAGGGGGCACAGGTTTAATCCCTGGTCAGGGCACTAAGATCCTGCATGCCGCATGGTGCGGCCAAAAAAACCAAAATAAATAAAAAATAAATAAATAAAAAGGGGGGGTGCTATCAAGTACTCTTACCAAAAAAAAAAAAATGAAAAGGGGGCCATCACTAATGATCCTATGGACATTAAAAGGACAATAAAAGAATATTATGAACAACTCTATGGCCACAATTTGCTAACTTAGAAGCAATGGAACAAGTCCTTGAAATATACAATCTACCAATACTCCTACAAGGAGAAATAGACTATCTGATAAACCTAAATCTATTTTTTAAATTGAATCAATAATTAATAACCTTCCAAAACAGAAAGCACTAGGCACGGATGGGTTCACTGGGAAATTCTACCAAACATTTAAGGAAGAAATGCTACCAATTCTCTTCAATCTGTTCTACAAAATAGAAGGAGAGGGAAAGTTTCCTAACTCATTCTATGAGGTAAGCATTACCCTAATACCAAAACCAGACAATACATTACAAGAAAGGAAAACTGAAGACCAATATCTCTCATGAACATAGATGCAAAAATATTCAACAAAATATTAGCAGATCAAATTCAACAGTGTATGAAAAGATTTATATTCAATACATGATGACCAAGTGGGATTTATCCCAGGTATGCAAAGCTGTTTCACACTCAAAAGTCAATTGTTGACTTTTGAGGCTAAAGAAGAAAAATCACATATTCATATCAACAGATGCAGAAAAAGCATTTGACAAAATCCAACACCAATTCATGCTAAATACTCTCAACAGGGAATTCCCTGGCTGTTCAGTGGTTAGGACTTGGTGCTTTCACTGCCGTGGGCCTGGGTTCGATCCCTGGTCGGGGAACTAAGATCTCACAAGCTGCGCAGGGCAGCCAAGAAGAAAAAATACTCTCAACAAACTAGGAATAGAGGGGAAGTTCCTTAACACAATAAAGGACATCTATGAAAAACTCACAGCTATCATCATACTTAATGGTGAGAAACTAGATGCTTTCACCTTGAGATCAGAAACAAAGCAAGAATGTCCCCTCTAACCACTCCTATTGAAGAACATACTGGAAGTCCTAGGTAATGCGCTAAGACAAAGTGAAATAAAAGGTATAGGGGGCTTCCCTGGTGCCGCAGTGGTTAAGAATCCACCTGCCAATGCAGGGGACAGGGGTTCAAGCCCTGGTCCGGGAAGATCCCACATCCCGTGGAGCAAGTAAGCCTGTGTGCCACAACTACTGAGCCTGCACCCTACAGCCCACGTGCCACAACTACTGAGGCCTGCGTGCCTAGAGCCCGTGCTCCGCAACAAGAGAAGCCACCGCAATGAGAAGCCCACGCACCACAACGAAGAGTAGCCCCCACTCACTGCAACTAGAGAAAGCCCGCGCACAGCAATGAAGACCCAACGCAGCCATAAATTAATTAATTAATTATTTTAAAAAGTTCACTGTTATTTAAAAAAAACAGGTATAGGGATAGGGAAGGAAGAAATAAAACTGTCTTTGTTCTCAGATGACATGACGGTCTAGGTGGAAATTCCCAAGGAATTGACAAAAAAAAACCCCAAAAAACCCTCCTGGAACCAATAAATGATTATAGCAAGATTGCAGGACACATTCAATCATTTTCCTATATACCAGCAATTAGCAATTGGAATTTGAAATTAAAGACACACCATTTATATTAGCATGCCAAAACTGAGATACTTATGTATAAACCTAACAAAATATGTGCAATATATTTTGTTAGGTTTATGCATAAGCACAATCCATGAAGAAAACTGTACAAACAGCACAATCCATGAAGAAAAACTGATAACTTGCACTTCATTAGAATAAAAAATGTGTGCCCTGCAAAAAACATCGTTAAGAGAATGAAAAGACAAGCCACAGACAGGAAGAACATGTTTGCAAAACACATATCAGATAAAAGACCTGTATTCACAATATATAAAGAACTCTTAAAACTCAAAAAAACAAACAATGCTATTTAAAAGTGGGCAAAATGTTTGAACAGATAACTCACCAAAGAATATAAAAAGTTGGCAAATAATATGAAAAGATGATCAATATCATTTGGAAATTGAAATTTTGGAATTTGGAAATTGAAAATTAATTTGGGAATTTGGAAATTCCAAATTTGGAATTTGGAAATTGAAAATTAAAACAAAATTTCACTACACACCTATTAGAATGGCTAAAATCCAAAACACTGACAACACCAAATGCTGGCAAAGATGTGCAGCAACAGGAACTCTAATTCATTGCTGGTGGGAATGCAAAATGGTTCAGCTACATTGGAAGACAATTTGGCAGTTTCTTACAAAACTAAACATACTCTTACCATACAATCCAACAATCCCACCCCTAGATATTTACCCAAGTAAGTTGACAATTAATGTCTACACACAAAAAAATTTCTCTTGAATGTGTGTAGTAGCTATTCATAATCACCAAAACCTGGAAGCAACCAAGATGTCCTTCAATAGGTGAGTAGATAAACTATGATACATCCATACAATGGGATATTATTCAGTGATAAAATGAAATGAGCTACCCTCCTACACTGTTGGTGGGAATGTAAATTGGTACAGCCACTATGGAGAACAGTATGGAGGTTCCCTAAAAAACTAAAAATAGAGCTACCATATGATCCAGCAATCTCACTCCTGGGCATATATACAGAGAAAACCATAATTCGAAAAATACACGCACCCCAATGTTCATTGCAGCACTGTTTACAATAGCCAGGACATGGAATCAACCTAAATGTCCTTCGGCGGATGAATGGATAAAGAAGATGTGGTACGTATATACAGTGGACTATTTTAGCCATAAAAAGGAACGAAATAATGCCATATGCAGTGACATGGATGGACCTAGAGATTGTCATACTGAGTGAAATAAGTCAGACAAAGACAAATATCATATGATATTGCTTATATGTGGAATCTAAAAAAAAAATGGTACAGTTGAACTTATTTACAAAACAGAAATAGAGTCACAGATGTAGAAAACAAACTTACGGTTACCAAAGGGGGAAAGTGGGGGAGGGATAAATTGGGAGATTGGGATTGACATATACACACTACTATATATAAAATAGATAACCAGCAAGGACCTACTGTATAGCCCAGGGAACTCTACTCAATACTCTGTAATGATCTATACGGGAAAAGAATCTAAAAAAGAGTGGATATAGGTATACATATCAATATAAGTGATTCACTTTGCTGTACAGCAGAAACTAACACAACATTGTAAATCAACTATACTCCAATAAAAATTAATTTTAAAAAAAGTAAATTAAATTTTAAAAAAAGAAAAAACAAATGAGCTACCAAGCCATGAAAAGACATGGAGGAACTTTATTTTTTTTAATATTTATTTATCTATTTATTTATTTGGCTGTGCCGGGTCTTAGTTGCGGCACGCGGGATCTTTTAGTTGCAGCATGCGGGATCTAGTTCCCTGATCAGGGATCGAACCCGGGACCCCTGCATTGGGAGCACGGAGTCTTAACCATTGGACCACCAGGGAAGTCCCGACATGGAAGAACTTTAAATACATATTGCTAAGTGGAAGAAGCCAGTCTGATTCCAACAATATGACAATCTGGAAAAGGTACAACTGTAGGGACAGTAAAAATTTCAGAGGTTGCCAGGTGTGGGGGAAGGGGAAGAGAGCAGAAGAGTAACAATGAATAGGTGGAGCATAGGGGGGTTTTAGGGCAGTGAAACTATTCTGTATGATACTGCAATGATAGATACATGAGCTTTAGCATTTGACAAAATCCAAAGGAATCCGGACACAAAGAAGTGAACCCTAATGTAAATAACAGGTTTTTGTTAATTACAACGCATGAATGTGGTTCATCAACTGTAACAAATGTACCAATGCAAAATGTTAACAATAGGGGAAACTGTGGGGGGCAGGGAGCTAGCTAGGGTGGAGTGGGAGTGTATGAGAACTGTCTGCACTTTCTGCTCAATTTTGCTGCAAACTGTCTAAAAAAAAATAAAGTCTACTAATTTTTTTAAAAAGCAAGACAAGATCAAAGCGTGAATATTGCTAGCATCTCCGCTTGTTTGAATCCCATGTTTTCAAGATGTGCCTATCTTGGATTTTCGGTTTCTTGGTGTAGTTTATCTGATAATAGATATAAAAGTACTTTGTGTGGTGTTGGTTAAATTTTGCAAAACCTCATTCTGAGAAACTCGTGTTCTTTCATTTTTAAAGCAAAGGAAGGAGGAAGGGAGATGTGGAGAAGGAGAAGGAAAGAAGAAAAGAAGACGGCAGCCCGAGGAAATCAAATACCATGTTTAACATTTGCCCTTAAAGGAACAGCAAATGTGCAGCACATTTATCTTTTAATATCATCACAACCAAAGTTTTACACCTTAAATGCCACAAATAAAGACATCAGTAAATTGGAATTAAGCAATGCAGGAGTGGAGGGCTGTATCTTCTTTGCCTCTGTATTCATCTGTCTTTCCCTTTTCTCCTCTTTCACACAGAGATGTGAATTGATAGTTGTTTAATTTTATTTGGAATCTGTGATACCACAACCGTTGGCTGTGCTTCAGGATCTGAGTTATTTGCCAAGTTTTGCGGCTTCCTCAGTCTCCACCCTTCTCAGACATTGAGGATGAGCTTTCCCACGCTCAACACTAGCCTCTAGCAAAGCTGGTCAACATCCTATTCCCCTAGGGGCCTGGTGGGCAAGCAAAACGCTCAAATTCTCCATCTAAGCCATGCTCTGTGCAGTGCATTATTCATTCTTTCCTCTATCTTTTGCATACACACACACAGACACTTTAGCTCAAATATATCCTGCAATGGTCACATCATTCCATTTCATCCTGTGTTAATTTGGGCCATCACAACACTCCCATAAGCTCCAGCTGCTTTTCTACCTGTTGGCAGACATAGCTCCTCCCAGTGAGCGTAAGCTAGAAATAATTGTCCATTTACGGCACAGTTTTCTAATGTGAAATTCATATTGGCTGACCCAAGAGTTTGATAAATTTTCCATACATCTAGAGGCCTAATATCATCAAACTCCTTCCTATAAATGGAGCATCAATTCATTATCAGAGAAGAAATCCTAGTGTTAGAGGGACTGACAAAGCTGGCACCATAGCAGAGTTACTAGATATCTTGGTTTGCACCTCAGCTCTGCCATTTACTTGATTTATGGCACATTTGTCTCTCTGAGACTCATTTTCTAAAAACATTTGAAATGTAGAATATTAACCCTGGTTGTTATGCGGAATACAGATAATACATGTAAAGTGCTGTGCACATAGAATGTGCTCAATATAATGGTGTCCATTACTATCATCATTATTGATTTCCTACCATTAAATGTACTTTACAACTGGAAATAATTTTTAAAAAATAATTTCCAGAGCAAACTCATTGTGCCTTCAAAAATTAAGGTCAATAGAAAGGAAACCATCAACAAAATGAAAAGACTACCTACTGAATGGAAGAAAACATTTGCAAATTATATGACCAATAAGGGGTCAATGTCCAAAATATATAAACAGCACATACAACTCAATATCAAAGAAACAAACAACCTGATTTTAAAATGGGCAGGGGGGGCTTCCCTGGTGGCGCAGCTGTTAAGAATCTGCCTGCCAGTGCAGGGGACACGGGTTCAAGCCCTGATCCGGGAAGACCCCACATGCCGCCAAGCAACTACGCCCGTGCACCACAACTACTGAAGCCCGTGTGCCACAACTACTGAAGCCCACACACCTAGAGCCCGTGCTCTGCAACAAGAGAAGCCACTGCAGGGAGAAGCCCGCGCACCGCAACGAAGAGTAGCCCCCGCTTGCCACAACTAGAGAAAGCCCACGCAGCAATGAGGACCTAATGCAGCCAAAAATAAATAAATATAATAAATAAATTTTTTAGAAAATGGGCAGAGGACCTGAATAGACATTTTTCCAAAGAACACCTACAGATGGCCAACAGGTACATGAAAAGTTGCTCAACATCGATAATCATCAGAGAAATGCAAATCAAAACCATGAGATACAACTAATATAATATTATAAATCGACTATACGTCAATAAAATTTTTAAAAATAAAGTTTAAAAATTAGTATAAGGGCTTCCCTGGTGGTGCAGTGGTTGAGAATCTGCCTGCTAATGCAGGGGACACGGGTTCGAGCCCTGGTCTGGGAAGATCCCACATGCCACGGAGCAGCTGGACCCGTGAGCCACAACTACTGAGCCTGCGCGTCTGGAGCCTGTGCCCCGCAACGGGAGGGGCCGCGATAGTGAAAGGCCCGCGCACCGCGATGAAGAGCGGTCCCCGCGCCGCGATGAAGAGTGGCCCCCACTTGCCGCAACTAGAGAAAGCCCTCGCACGAACCGAAGACCCAACACAGCCAAAAATAAATAAATAAATAAATAAAGTAGCTATAAAAAAAAAAAAATGACTGTATAAAAATTAGTATAATTAGTGTTCTAATGCTCTTTCATTTAAAACAGTATAAAATGAATAGAAATAATGACCATTAACCATGTATTGCTGAGCTAGTATATATCGACTGAAGAAAAACACACAACCTAAAAGTTGCCAGTTATGTTTCATTTGGGGACCTTACTGAGGACTATAGCCTGGGAGACAGCCTCTCAGAGAGCTCTGAGGAACTGTTCCGAAGTGGTAAGGGAGGAGCCACGATATATAGGAGTTTTTGCTGAAAAACAAAAACAAAAAACCTGTAGTTGAACATCAAAAGATTACTGCTAATCACAAAACAACCAGACATCTCAAGTTAATGATTTTAGTGCTTTTCTCTGTATGGGAAGATGCCAAAGTCTGGGCTCATTGCAATTATTCCTTAGATATGCATCTTTCCTATCTAGGGCCACTATCCTGTTTTTTCAACACCCTGAATTCCCCTCAGGGTTAGGGTGTGGGGGTCAAGGCAGCTGCAGTGGCTGGTGGCTTGAGGGAGGGCGACATTCCTAGTTTATTGGTATGGCAGGCAACATTTTTTTTTTGTCCTCACATATGATGGGACTAGTTTAAGGAACTAGACAAGGAGAGGGTTATAAATTCCTTTTGCTGGAGCACATTGGTGGCGATGGGTGGCTGAGGGATAAATATGCAGTTTTCCTCTGTGCTGCGAACCTAACTGGAATGTTAACAGGCTCAAATCAGTAATACAGAATTTGTGACCTCTAAGCTAACTGGGCAATATGGGGCTTAGACATTGTAGCTCTCCACCAATTTAGATAAACCCCCTTTAATTTGCTTGGAATTGTAAAGAAAAAAAAAGTGTGTGTGTGTGTTTGCGCGCGCGCATGCCCGCGCACTCATACATACATACATAGACACGTTTATTTATTTACTTACTTAGTTACAACGTATTTATGGTTCATACGGCCGCTCAGTGACATGTGTCCTGTGGCCTGTCGTCCTTCCCTTCAACTATTTCAACTCAAAGCTGAAAAAAGTACACGGTCTCCAGTAGAGCTTAGATTTGAGCAGCCTCACTCGGAACCCGAAGGATGAGCCGACCTGGTTGCCCCACCGGCTTCTTTATACGGATACACACATCCCGTCCCATTGGCAGGACCGCCTAGGTCCGGGGAAGGAATTTGCAGACGTACTCGGAACTGTTTCCAAGGTTTTATCAGGTTTGGGTGGTGTCGCGGCTGCTGGTCCTGGGAGCCAAGGCAACGGAGATCTTCCCAACTTGCGAGAGCGCCCCCTTCTCCCACGGCTTCGGGGACCCAGCAACAGCTATGGCTCCGGTGTCTGGCTCCCGCAGCCCGGAGTGGGAGGCCTCGGGCTCCGGGGGGAAGCGTCGCAGTTCGTCGAAGAGCCCTAAGCCCAGCAAATCCTCTCGCTCCCCGCGGGGCCGCCGCTCTCGCTCGCACTCTTGCTCTCGGTCCGGGGACCGGAATGGCCTTAGCCATCAACTGAGTGGCCCCAGCCAAGGCTCCCGAAACCAGTCCTACCGCTCCCGCTCGCGGTCACGCTCTCGAGAGCGGCCTTCCGCGCCGCGGGGCGCCCCTTTCGCTTCTGCCTCCTCGTCCGCCTATTATGGCGGCTACTCACGCCCCTACGGGAGCGACAAGCCATGGCCTAGCCTCCTGGACAAGGAGAGGGAAGAGAGCCTGCGGCAGAAGTGAGTGAGACGAACGCACCTTATCTTTCGTGAGCCCACCAGCCTTCAGTGTCCGATTTATCGTTCATCTTGCTCCCGACTATCCCCATTTCGCTCTCTCTCCCTGACTTGCGCCCATTTTCATCCCCTCCTTCAGTCCACCCACGATAACAGCTTATTCGCCTTTTCTACCCTAGGTTTTCACTCCTCCTCGGGCCCCTTCATCTAGTGCCCTGGGCTCTCGCAACCCTCTCCTGCCTCCTGGCTTGTAGCGGACATGGCCAAGAGCCTCAGACGTACCGGAATTATAGCATTTACTTGGTGTGTCGTTATCATTCGTGAGCATGTTTTATTCCCCACTAGACTGAGCTCACGGAAAGGAGGAGCCCGGTTTTATTGATCACAAAATTCACAGTGTCAAGCACTTTGTAGGCGCGCAACCACTGCTTGTTGAATGATCAAACGAGTTTGAGATGATAGGGTAAGTGAGTGGAATTGTTTTGTAGCGATTTGGGAAGGGTTGAGATTAAGGTTTAAATTGGAGGGGAGGAAAACCTCTGAAACAAGATGTTTGAATAAATGTAGGAAAAGTGATCTGCTAAACTGTAGATTGGACTACACTGAGAAAGATCTTGTCAAGTGGTCTCAATCTTGACCATGAGAAATGAGGTCAGGGTGAGATCAGATCTCCTCTAATGAGACTGAGTATTGGAGTGGAAAATGAATAGTTTAAGAAGGAGAAAGGAAAAGGGTTATAATTATTGCTTTGTAAGTTTTAAAATTTTTTTTTACTTTTTAAAAATTGAATTATAGTTGATGTACAGTGTTTTAAGTTACAGGTGTACAATATAGTGATTCACAATTTTTAAAGGTTATACTTCATATATAGTTATTATATGCTTTGTAAGTCTTAATATCTAACACTTATTGGTTGTTAAATTGTGTATCAGTTACTGTACTGAGTGCTTTACCATACTGTATGTGTTTTTTTAAAAAAGCCAAGAAATTAAAAAGTATAACAGGCATTTAGGAGCAGGTTAAGGTTCCAACAGCTGAGCGATGTCTTCATGAATCTTTTTCTTCCAGGAGTGGGAGGTAATAAAACGTAGTGATGAAGAGGACAGGCTCCAGAATCGGACTGCCTGAGTTTGAAGCCATCCTTTGCTGCTTAATAGTTGTGTGACCTTGGGCAAGTCACTTAACCTCTCTGAGTTTCATTTCTTCACCATTTAAAAGGGGATAAAATTAGCACGAAAGCTTTTTAAGAGTTGTAATGACTTAGTGCCCGGAACATAATAAATAGTCCTTAAGTGTTAGCTGTTAGTGTTTTGGGCATGGGAGCAGAAACAGTAAAAACAGCCCTGAGTTAGGTTGGAGACCTACTTTTCCAAATTAGAATTTCCAGAAAGTTACCCCCAGGCTGTGTCGATCAAAAAGCATCCAGTTTTCTTATTAGACATTCCTCACCAAAAGATGTCAGAATTCCTTGGATGCAATTTGCATTTGTACATTTAGAAGATAAATAATTTATCTTAAGAGTACAGATGAAGTCAGGTGGTGGGAGGGATAAGAACTTGACTGCTTGCTTTTTTCAGCCTGTCAGGCATTCTTTGTCCTATATGTATATATTCAAAGTTTGGCTATAAGTATGTCCCCTATTAGATTTTTTTTAATCTTTATTGGAGTATAATTGCTTTACAATGGTGTATTAGTTTCTGCTTTATAACAAAGTGAATCAGCTATACATATACATATATCCCCATATCTCCTCCCTCCCACCCTCCCTATCCCACCCCGCTAGGTGGTCACAAAGCACCAAGCTGATCTCCGTGTGCTAGGCAGCTGCTTCCCACAAGCTATCTACTTTACATTTGGTAGTGCATATATGTCCATGCCACTCTCTCGCTTCGTTCCAGCTAACACTTCCCACTCCCGGTGTCCTCAAGTCCATTCTCTATGGCTGCCTCTTTATTCCTGTCCTGCCCCTAGGTTCTTCAGAACCTTTTTTTTTTTTTTTAGATTCCATATATATATGTGTTAGCATACGGTATTTGTTTTTCTCTTTCTCACTTACTTCACTCTGCATGACAGACTCCAGGTCCATGTTACTTCAAGTGGGAAACCTGAGTCTGACTCTGCATGATTACACCTTTTACCCTGAATAAAGAAGAAAAATAATTTATTTTTAAAAAATCAAACCAATTATATTTATTTTGTAAGGTTTTTTTTTTAAACAAGTGGCATCACAGCAGCTAAACTTTGAGGAATTAAGCCTTAGTTTTTTTGTGTTTTGTGTGTGTGTTTGTAAGTAATATCAGAAATTAAGAGAAGAAATCACAAACATAAGACAAAACAAAAAATTTTGTGTCTTCCAAGAGTAGATAGAGGATTTACTCCTTTTTGAAAAAGGAATTAAAGGGAAAACAGAAAACAAGTGCTGTATCTTATTGAGTACAGTTTTTGTCAAATAAAACTTTTCTTTCACTTTCAGAGCTCCTTTTATTTTCTACTTCTAATGCTTTGTTGTTATTTTCTTCATTAATTCCTGAGTTTCTGAAAACAGAAGGTTTGACCTTATCAAAAGTAGAGAATTCTCTTTACTTTCATAAGGATATATAAACAACTGAAGTTATTTCCAAATGTAAGACTGTCTCTGTCACATATTGCAGAAGATGAAAGGAGCAGTTAGGAGCTATGTCATGCATGTGGCGGAAGGGACACACTCGACAGCCTCCCAGGCTGAATTTCTGGCCTGGCCTGTCAGGCTGTCTGTAGTCTGTACCATTTGATAGTACTGTCAGAACATCAGATCCTAAGTGTTGAGTTTACATTTAAACCAAGTTTTTATTAGTTTAAAGTTTAAACTGTAAAGGGAAAATGGAACTTAACTGGACTCCTTTGACTTTTATTATATATTTAGGAAACAGTTTAGCCATGGAGTTATAATTTACCTGCTTATCTCTTCTAGGAGATTAAGTGAGAGAGAGAGGATTGGAGAATTGGGAGCTCCTGAAGTATGGGGACTTTCTCCAAAGAATCCAGAACCAGAGTAAGTGATTTAAAAATATATTTTTTAAATGCAACATTTGTTTAAATCCAGAGTCTATTGTCAAATTTTTTGTTAAGAACTTTAACTACAGCTCTTTTTTTTCCTCTTTCTTATGAGTTATGCTATTCTACTCCTTAAGTTTTAAAAACATTGAACATACCTAAGGATTAAAACATGCTCCTAGTGGATTTTAGCATGCTAATTGTTCTCTTTAAGTTGTAATTCATGAGGTGCTAATTTCCTATTCATAGAAGGGTTCAGTGTTGAAACAAATACTTTTATATTATTTTGAATTATTTTTTCTCAATCCAGTAATTGATTGCATGTCAGACATTAGCATTACAAAGCGTTTTTTTAAAATGAATATACTGATATGGGTTTGTTTAGTTTCCTGGATGCAGTATTGTTGAAGGCCTAATACTTTTTCTTTTTGCCTATTTTTTTTCTCTTTGGTGCTATTCATAAGCTGCTTCTTCCCTCTCCTCTATTTCTGTGTTTTCTTTAGATTGAGTTGAGACAATGTGCTTGACAGGTAAACCTGTTATTTGTAACAGGGTGATAAAGCATTATTATCTGAGAGTTCTTTTTTCTTCTTAAAAAAATTATTTTTTTCCCACCACCTGTTATTTTTTTTATTGAGGTATAATTGGCATACAATATTAGTTTCAGGCATACAACATAATGATTTGATATTTGTATATATTGCAAAACAATCACCACAGTAAGTCTGGTTAACATCCATTACCATACATAGTTATAAATTTTTTTTTCTTGTGATGAGAACTTCTAAGATTTACTTTCTTAGCAGTTTTCAAATATGCAATACAGTATTATTATTATTTTATTTTTATTTTTGGCTGAGTTGGGTCTTTGTCGCTGCGCACGGGCTTTCTCTAGTTGCAGCGAGCGGGGGCTGCTCTTTGTTGCGGTGCGCGGGCTTCTCATTGCGGTGGCTTCTCTTGTTGCAGAGCACAGGCTCTAGGCGTGCGGGCTTCAGTAGTTGCGGCTCGCGGGTTCTAGAGCGCAGGCTTAGTAGTTGTGGCACATGGGCTTAGTTGCTCCGCAGCACATGGGATCTTCCTGGACCAGGGCTCGAACCCGTGTCCTCTGCATTGGCAGACGGATTCTTAACCACGGTGCCACCAGGGAAGCCCCAGTATTATTAACTGTAGTCGCCATGCTATACATTACATCCCCAGGACTTATTTATTCTATAACTGGAAGTTTGTACTTTTTTATACCCTTCACTACCCATGCCCCACCCTCTGGCAACCATCATTCTGTTCTCTGTGTCTGTGAGCTTGGTGGTTTTTTGTTTTTTGTTTTTTAGAGTTCACATATAAGTGAGATCATATGATATTTGTCTTTCTCTGTCTGACTTATTTCATTTAGCAAATGCCCTCACAGTCCATTCATGTTGTCTAAAATGGCAAGATTCTTTCTTTTTTAAGGATGAATAATATTCTACTGTGGGGTGTGTGTGTGTTTATATTTCTCACAGTTCTTTTTTATCCATTCATCTGTTAGTGGATATTTGGTTGTTTCTATATCTTGGCTATTGTAAATAATGCTGCAATGAGCATGAGAATGCAGATATATCTTTGAGATACTGGTTTCATTTCCTTCAGATATATATCCAGAAGTGGGATTGTTGGATTATATGGTAGTTCAATTTTTAATTTTTTGAAGAACCTCCGTACTGAATTCTGTAATGGCTGTACCAATTTATATTCCCACTAACAGGGTACAAGTGTTCCCTCTTCTCCACATCCTCACCAACACTTGTTACCTCCTGTCTCTTTGATAATATTCATCCTAACAGGTGTGAAGTGATACCTCATTTTGGTTTTGATTTGCATTTCCCTGATCATTAGTGATGTTGAGCATCTTTTTATGTACCTGTTGGCCATCTGTGTGTCTTCTTTGGAAAAATGTCTATTCAGATCCTCTGCCTATTTTTAAATCACATTGTTTGTTTGCTGTTGAGTTGTATGAGTTCTTTATATATTTTGGATATTAACCCCTCATCAGATATGATTTGCAAATATTTTCTCCCATTCAGTAGGTTGCCTTTTCATTTTGTTGATGGTTTCCTTTGCTGTGCAGAAGCTTTTTAGTTTGATATAGTCATGTTTATTGATTTTTGCTTTTGTTACCTTTGCTTTTGGTGTCAAATCCAAAAAATCATTGCCAAGACCTATGTCAAGGAGCTTACCACCTATGTTTTCTTCTAGGAGTTTTATGGTTTCAGGTTTTACATTCAAGTCTTTAATCCATTTTGAGTTAATTTTTGTGTAATGGTGTAAGATAGTGGTCCATTTCCTTCTTTTGCATGTAGCTGTCCAGTTTTCCCAGCACCATTTATTGAACAGACTGTCCTTTCCTCATTGTATATTATTGGCTCCTTTGCCATAAATTAATTGACCATATATACATGGATTTATTTCTGGGCTATCTGTTTTGTTCCATTGATCTATATGTCTGTTTTTATGGCAGTACCATACTGTTTTGATTACTGTAGCTTTGTAGTATAGTTTGAAATCAGGGAGCATGATGCCTCGAGCTTTGTTCTTCTTGCTCAAGATTGCTTTGGCTATTCAGGGTCTTTTGTGGTTTCATGCAGATTTTAGGACTGTTTGTTCTATTTCTGTGAAAAAATACCGTTGGAATTTTGGTAGGAGTTTCATTGAATCTGTAGATTGCTTTGGGTAGTATGGATATTTTAACAATATTAATTCTTCCAATATGAGAGCATAGAAAATCCATTTCTTTGTGTCTTCTTCAATTTATTTCATCAATGTCTTATAGTTTTCAGTGTACAAGTCTTCCACTTCCTTGGTTAAATTTATTTCTAGGTATTTTATTCTTTTTGATGGAACTGTTTTCTTAGTTTCATTTTCTGATAATTCGTTATTAGTGTATAGAAATGCAACGAATTTCTGTGTATTGATTTTGTATCCTGCAACTTTACTGAATTCATTTATTGGTGCTGAGTCTTTTGGTGGAGTCTTTGGGATTTTCTATATATAGTATCATGTCATCTGCAAATAATGACAGTTTTACTTCTTCCTTTCCAATTTGGATGCCTTTTATTTCTTGTTCTTGCCTAATTGCTCTGGCTAGGACTTCCAATACTATGTTGAATAAAAGTGGTGAGAGTGGGCATCCTTGTCTTGTTTAGCTTTTCACCATTGAGTATGATGTTAACTGTGGGCTTGTCATATATTGTCTTTATTATGTTGAGATACTGAAACTTGTTCTAACAGATACCTTTAAAATACTCAAAGAGGGCTTCCTGGTGGTGCAGTGGTTAAGAATCTCCCTGCCAATACAGGGGACATGGGCTCGAGTCCTGGACCGAGAAGATCCCACATGCCACGGAGCAACTAAGCCCATGTGCCACAACTACTGAGCCTGCGCTCTAGAGCCCGTGCGCCACAACTACTGAAGCCCACGTGCCTAGAGCCTGTGCTCTGCAACAAGGGGAGCCATCGCAATGAGAAGCCCGCGCACCGCAACAGAGAGTAGCCCCTGCTCGCCGAAACTAGAGAAAGCCCGCGTGCAGCAACAAAGACCCAACGCAGCCAAGAATAAAAATAAATAAATAAATTTATTTATTTTAAAAGAATACTCAAAGAATTAGAGTTGAAAGGAATCCTAAATATAATTTTCTAGGCAATTTCTAAATTATTCCAGATGTGATCTTCAGAGGAAAAGACCGTGATATGGAAATTCCCTTTTTAAGCTATTGTAGAATGTTAATAATACTCATTTTCAGAATTCTCTTAAAACAGGATGAAATCTCTATAGCTGTAGTGTGTTAGATTCTTGCTCTGGGGAGACAGAACAGTTGCTGCTCTACCGTATGTCTGTTCCTCAAGTAGAATGAAATTATGAAGTCTTCCCTCAGCCTTCTTATCTCCAGTTTCTCTCTCTTTCCTTATGGTTCCTGTTTCCCTGCATTTGCCTTGTGGTTTCTTCGAAAATATAAATCCTTCATGCTGCTTTCAGTGTGAATAGCATTTTGTTAACTCGAAAACTTTATGCAAATGTAAGTGATTATTCTACTATTATGAAGGTGGTTGGCCGATAAGCTATACTGTTAAAAAAGCAGTCCGGTGCTGGCTTTGAATGGTTCTTAGACAATCAATTTGTTATTGAAAAATTTTAAGTGTATATTTTTATACTCTGTGGTCCATATTTTATCACTTTTCTGATTCTTACTACAATTTTCTTTAAATTCAGCTCTGATGAACATACACCAGTAGAGGACGAAGAGCCAAAGAAAAGCACCACTTCAGCTTCTACTTCAGAAGGTATTTTTTAAATATATGACATTTTTATTGAGAAGTTTAAAAAATACGTTTATAAATAGTTGAACATTAGACTTTACTCAAGTCGCCTGTCATCAATTCCCTTTCAGTATTTTTAATACAATAAAATTGATGCTCAGAAACACTTCTTTAGAAGTTAGTTTTTTATTTGTATTTTATGTAGAAGAAAAGAAGAAGAAGAAGAAGTCTGGTCATTCAAAAGAAAGATCCAAGAAAAGGAGGAAGAAAAAATCATCTAAAAGAAAACACAAGAAGTATTCTGATGATAGTGACAGTGACTCTGATTCTGAAACAGACTCCAGTGGTAAGAAAGCCAACAGCCTTCTGTGAGCCTTGCTTCAAAACTAGTTGTACTTCTTGAAAGCTTATTTTAGAAGAAGGTTCTTAAAAACAGTAATAGCCAAGAGTTTTAAACACTCACTGACTTTGTGTTGGGCACCCTGCTAAGTGCTTGATATGCATTATTGCTATTTAATCCACACAGTCACTGTAGGACACATCTTAGAGATGGAGAAATGGAGGCCCAGAGCAGGTTATAAGTACTGCACCCAAGACCACACAGTTGGGATTCAAACCTAAGCCATGTGACTACAGATTGGTTGTGTGTAGCTGTACAAGGCATGTGGCACCGAACCAAGTTGAGGTTAGTCTATGACACGTGTGGTGCCAAACCAAGCCACAGGGGGCTGCCTCAGCCCAGTGGAGCGGCTCTTTTGTGAGATTCTCACAGTCAGTGGGCGCCTTTGTGCAATTTTCAAAAAGGTGCACCATAGGGGACTCCCTCAGGCCAGCAGCTGATTTAGGTGTCACACTTCCTGTGGGGCAGCACATCACAAAAAAGCCGCCTTTTTGCGCCCTCTCCTGGCTGATGACTGACAGAGGGTGCCTCCTCTGGGGACACGTTACACTAAGGCACCCCTTCCTCTGATGTCACCTGGGTTTCCTGGCCCTCACTGTCACCTTTCTTCCTCACTGCTGGAAGGCTGAGCTTTCTTGAAGCGCAAATCTGAGCATGGCGGTCCCTACTTAAAATCCTTCCGCAGTTCTCCATGGCCTTCAGGGTAAAGTCAGATCCCGATTGATCTCTCGCATCACACGTACCCTGTGGCTCTCCTGCAGCGTCCTCTTTGGCCTAAGAATGACTTTCCATCTCCTTGATACTGCACGTCCTTTCTCTTGACTCTGTCGCTTGATGCAGAGAGTCCATCTGCCTACAATGCTGGTCTCTCCCTGCACGCGGCTTGGCTTACTCATTGCTATGATGGGCATGCATTACTTTTGTAATGAAACTGATTTTAAAAAGAACTAGCTTAAGAGTCACCTTTTCCTGGTCAACCGTTCCTCAGCCACCCTCCCCAAATCAGCCTGATTTTGAGACTCCTCTGTATGCCCAGAGCACCCCATGCTTCCCTCTCACTCAGATTCTACTTGCCGCTTTCCCTGTGTCTCCTCCACTAGAATGAGCTCCTGGAAAGCAAACCCCCAAACACACACATCATGAAAATACTCAAACACTGAGAAAAGTAAAGGGAGTAGTATTATTAATGCCATGTACAGTACTTGTCACTCAGGTTTAACATTTGTTAGCATTTTGACATATTTGCTTCAGATAGGGATTTTTTTGTTGAGATAGTCAAGGTAAATTACAAATACCACACTGCCACCCTAAATATTTCTGTATACACCTCTAAACAATAAGGACATTTTCGTATCTAACCACAATACTATTATCTCATGCAATAAGGTTAATAATAATACCCTATATAACCAAATGCAATTTTAATTTCTATGTCCCCCGTGCCTAGCACACTTCCTAACAAGTAGAAATAAATGTTTGAATGAATTTGAATGAATTAATTTCTCTGTAACAACAAATGGAAGAGTAATAAGATATTTATCTACTCAAGAGTATTGGGGTTTTAGAATTAAAAATTTTTTTAATTATGATGTGCTTTAATTTGCAGATGGAGATACAAAAAGGAGAGCAAAGAAAGCCAAGAAAAAGGAAAAGAAGAAGAAACGCAGATCGTCAGTTTTTTTCTTTAAGTTTTATTATGGAAAAGTTCAAAAATATAGAAAATTATATAAAATAGTGTAATGGACCTCCATGTAACCATCACCCAGCTTGAACAAGTATCAACTCATTGGCAGTCTCTAATGCCCGCCCCGCCATTATTTTGAAACCAATACCAGATATCATTTCATCCATAAAGCTGCGAGTTTCTCTAAAAGATAGGCATTCTTTAAAAAAAAAAAAGTACAATACTGTTAATCCGCCTAAAATGTTTAACAGTAATTGTTCATTCAATTCTCAGTAGTTTTTGGTATAGTTTATTCAAATTAGGATCCAAACAATGTACATAAATTGTGATTGGTTGATATGTCTCTTACATCTCTTTAAATAGATAGCTTCCCCTTCCCTTTTTGTTCCTGCAGTTTTTTTGTAGCAGAAACAAAATCATTTGTCCTGGAGGGTTTCCTGCGGTATGGATTTTGCTGGTTGTATTCTTACAGTGTTCTTTTAACATGTTTTCTATCCTTTGTATTTCCTGTAGATTGACAGTTAGGTCTAGACACTTGATAAGGTTCAGATTTGAGTTTCTGGCAGGAATACTTCATAGGCGGTGCTGTGTACTTGCAGCAGGAGGCAGATAATGTCTGGTTATCTCTTTTTGTCATATTAACCGGCATCAGTAGTCATTGTCTAGGTCCCTTATATCATTGCCAAGTGGTGATGGTCTACTTCTGGCTTTCTTTCTTCATGTATTAGGTAGAATAATTCTATATGAGAAACCTGCCCTCATTAACTATTTGGTTACTCTGAAGTGTAGTTGGTATAGTAAGGGCAGAATAATTGCTTACTTTTTTTGTTTTATGAGTTTTCAAAATAATGAGTTGGGGTTTTTTAGTATCATTATGAACCCAAGGATTCAAACATATTTGATGTATTTTAATCCATTACACTGAAAATTGTTGATGTTCAAATTGGTAAGAGCTGTTTTTTATTTTTTTTAATTTTTTTTAATACATTTATTTATTTTATTTATTTTTTTTTGGCTGCATCGGGTCTTCGTTGCTGTGCGCGGACTTTCTCTAGTTGCAGTGAGCGGGGGCTACTCTTTGTTGCTGTGCGCGGGCTTCTCATTGTGGTGGGTGGCTTCTCTTGTTACAGAGCATGGTCTCTAGGTGCACGGGCTTCAGTAGCTGTGGCATGCGTGCTTCAGTAGTTGTGGTTCGCGGGCTCCAGAGCGCAGGCTCACTAGTTGTGGCGCACGGGCTTAGTTGCTCCATGGCATGTGGGATCTTCCCAGACCAGGGCTCGAACCCATGTCCCCTGCATTGGCTGGCGGATTCTTAACCACTGCGCCACCAGGGAAACCCAAGAGCTGTTTTTTAAACTGCTTTATTTCTGCTACCTTTCTACAACATGAGAACTATATTTTATTGTTCCCTTAGGGATCTTTTTTTAAAAAAAATAAATTTATTTATTTATTTATTTTTGGCTGCATTGGGTCTTCGTTGCTGCGCGCGGGCTTTCTCTAGTTTTGGCGAGCAGGGGCTACTCTTCGTTGCAGTGCCCGCGGGCTTATTGCGGTGGCTTCTCTTGTTGCGGCACACGGGCTCTAGAGCACAAGCTCAGTAGTTTTGGCGCGTGGGCGCTAGAGTGCAGGCTCAGTAGTTGTGGCGCACGGGCTTACTTGCTCTGTGGCATGTGGGATCTTCCCGGACCAGGGCTCGAACCCGTGTCCCCTGCATTGGCAGGCAGATTCTTAACCACTGTGCCACCAGGGAAGCCCCGGGATCTTTTTTTTAATAGTGAAACGTTATTTGGTTAAATAAGTTAGATTTTTTTAATTAAAGTTCTTCTCTAATAAGTTTGAATTAGCTGAGCATCCAGATCATTTCAGTCAGTCCTTCATTGCCTTGAAAAAAATAAGATGCCCTTTAGCATGGGAATATTAAATCAATTTATATCAAATTATAATCATTACAGGAAGAAATATAAGAAAAAGAAGTCTAAGAAGAGCAGAAAAGATTCCAGTGATTCAAGTTCTAAAGAGTCCCAAGAAGAGTTTCTGGAGAATCCCTGGAAGGATCGATCAAGTAGGTTCTTCTGATAGACTTCGACTCAGAACAGATAAAACATTAAATTAACTGATTAGTCAAAATGTGAATATGTTTCTGAACATCTTTTGTGCAGAGCCTGAAGAACCCTCAGATTTGATTGGCCCAGAGGCTCCCAAAACACTTGCCTCTCAAGATGATAAACCTTTGAAGTAAGTTAAGAGTGTGTTTATAATCTCTAAAGTACCGTACCCAAAAGTATGGTCCTAACTTCCTCTTCCAAGCTTATCTTCCTCTACTCCCTTATTTAGATGCCAGGTTCCAACTGAGCTGAACTAAAACTTCCCTGTATTCACTGTGCACTTTCACCTTATTTCTCCCCCCAATGTGCCTTCCCTTCTTTCCCCAGCCCTGATTTCTTTACTATCCCCAATTTCTTCCTGTTAAAATGCTTAACATTCTTCAAAGCCCTTTTCAAAAGGAGGGGGCATATGCTGATTCCCAATATCTTCCCTCCACAGGTAGGTGTGATTCCTACCCCTCTTTATTTTTTATTTATTTATTTTTTACTTTGTTTTATTTTTTAAATTTATTTGTTTGTTTGTTTGTTTTGGCTGCATTGGGTCTTCCTTGCTGCACGCAGGCTTTCTCTAGTTGCAGCGAGTGGGGGCTACTCTTCATTGCTGTGCACGGGCTTCTCATTGTGGTGGCTTCCCTTGTTGCAGAGTACGGGCTCTAGGTACACTGGCTTCAGTAGTTGTGGCACGCGGGCTCAGTAGTTGTGGCTCGTGGGCTCTAGAGCGTAGGCTCAGTAGTTGTGGTGCACGGGCTTAGTTGCTCCATGGCATGTGGGATCTTCCCGGACCAGGGATCGAACCCATGTCCCCTGCATTGGCAGGTGGATTCTTAACCACTGCACCACCAGGGAAGTCCTCCTACCCCTCTTTAATCCTTTAGTCCTCATAGCGTTTTCTTTCTTTTGTGCAATGTGTTATATATTCTACGTTGTATTAGTGTTATATTCTTATTAATATGTAAGTGCCATAAGAACAGAGATTATTTTTATATTACAAGCTTTGAGTTTAATAGCTATTCAAGAAGAATTCAGTGAATTGAATGAAGGGATGGTAGTTTTCAAAGTCCCCTTGAATGAAAGTTATTTGAGAACCGTTACTGTATAGCATTATTATTGGTTATAAGTCTAATAAATATGTTAATTTGAGATATATTATTTCTTTACTTTTTTTTTTAAAGGGAAAAAGGTAAAAGGAATTCGCTGGAGGCAGAAGCAATAAAGGCAATACCTGTGGGGAAAATTGATCCATAATTGTAAACCATGAGTATATGCTCATTAACATCAGTTCTTTTATTCTTCCAAAGTACCTCTGCATTTCTGGGTTAGTGATATAGGTCACAGTGCAGTGTTCCCTAGTTAAGTTAAAGTAATTTACATTGGGCTTCCCAGCATGCTGCCCAGCAACTGTTATTCCTACTGTTCTCTGAGAGAAATGGTTTTTTGTGCTCTCTGTAGATGATGAACTTTTTATAATGAACCTTTTCTGAATTCTATATTACTTTGTAGCTATGGCCATGCTCTGTTACCTGGTGAAGGTGCAGCTATGGCTGAGTATGTAAAAGCTGGAAAACGTATCCCACGAAGAGGTGAAATTGGCTTGACAAGTGAAGAAATTGCATCATTTGAATGCTCGGGTTACGTAATGAGTGGTAGCAGGTATGTTCTTGGCATTGAGGTCAGTTTCCTTTCTCACTACCAAAATTATATTTTGGTGACAGATTTCCATTAAGTGACCATTCCTGATGAAAAGTAAAGTATAAATATTGGTTTAATATTGGTTTTGTTAGTATAAATGTAGTTGTCTAAAATTCCAAGTAGGTATGCAACTCGGCTGTGTCTCCAACTTCAAAGAATCAGTCTTTTCAGTGTCCTTTTCTAATCCATATTTTGGTACAGATAGTTTATCCTCCGGAGGATATAGTTAAATTCAGCTATTTATCACTGCCCCACGAGGAATGTGGCATTCTGGTAGTTAGGAAAGCATTTACATAAGACAGTGTTTCCTGTTTTCTGAGTTTGTCTCTAGTTCTCTGTGGAGTCAGAGAACGTGGACTCTCTAGTTCTCTGGACTCTGAGAATGAAGAGCAGAAAAGAATTATGACAGAGAACAGAGATCAGTTTTAGCATGAGAAAAGGAATACAAAATTGGGAAGAGAAAGCAAAGTCCCAGGAAGAGCAAGGAGAGTGAACTAATAGGGTATCAGTACCAAGATCAAACTGAATTTTGGATTTTTTAAAACTTCATAAACTTTTAAAAGTGGGTAAACATTTTTAAGTGAAATTGGAGGCAAATATTTG
The DNA here is from genome assembly GCF_949987535.1 of Balaenoptera acutorostrata. Taxonomy (NCBI): domain Eukaryota; kingdom Metazoa; phylum Chordata; class Mammalia; order Artiodactyla; family Balaenopteridae; genus Balaenoptera; species Balaenoptera acutorostrata. Next base: position 104,822,665 of record NC_080085.1, on the reverse strand, counting down.
TGGAACCCCTGAAGCATCTCCAGAATCTTGGAATTCTGAGGACTGATATTTGAAAACATTATACCTAAGGACTAGTAAGACAAGAAAAAGAAATTAGAGGCATAAGAATTAGAACAGAGGATATAACACTGTCATTTTTTGTGAATGATATGATTTTTTACATAGAAAATCCTAAAGAATCTTCAGATGAATTACAAATAATAGGAAGGTTTAACAAATAGTTGGATATAATGTTAATACCCAAAAATCAATTGCATTTTTATGTACCAGCAACAAAGAACTGGAAAATGTAGTTAAATAAAAAGAAAACATTTATAATAGTATCAGAGAATATGAAGGACTTAGGAATAAATCTTCACAAAAGATGTCCAAGACCTTTACAGGGAAAACTATAAGACATTATTAAGAGACATTAAAGAAGACCTAAATAAATAGAGAGGTATCATGTTCATGAATAGGAAGGCAATATTGTAAAGTTGTCAGTTCTTCCAAAATTAATCTGTAGATTCAGTGCAGTTCCAATCAAAATCACAACTGAGATTTTCATGAAACGTAATAAGATGGTTCTAAAATTTATATGTTAGACTAGAGGGCCAAGAATAGCCATCTTACTTCTGAAGAAGAGCAGGAAGGTGATTTGCCCTACCATATATGAGGGCTTATTATGAAGCTTGCAGCACTTTGGAAGAGTGGCGTAACAAATGAACTGTTCAACGGAATAAAATACAGAGCCCAGGGGCAGAGCCATACATGTATGGAACTTTGTTATATGAAAGAGCTGGTATGTCAGATCAGCGGGGAAAGAATGAACTAGGCAATAAATGGATCAGGAAGAAAATGGTTATCTGTATGGAAAAAGATGAAAGTAGAACCCTGTATCACCATATTTAAAAATCATTGCAGCTAAATCAGGAGTTAAACGTCAAAAACAACTTTAATACTCTTAGTATAAAATATGAGGAGATTTCTATTAGATCTTGGGGTGGGGAAGCATTTCTTAAAGAAGGCCAAAAAAAATGCACTAACTATAAAATAATATATTGATAAATTTGCCTGAGTTAAAAATAAGAACTTTTGTTTATCAAAAGACATCTTAAAATAAGTAAAAAGACAAGTTCCAAGCTGGGATGAGATCTTGTAATACACACAACTGATAGTTAGTATTGAGAGTATTTAAAGAATACCTATAAACAATCCAAAAGAAAAGTGGGAAAATGACACAGGCATTTGTCAGAAGGAAAAAATATATGGCCTACACATACAAAAAAGATGTTCGTTATCATTGGAAATGGAAATCAACATATGGAAATACCATTTTACACCCATTTGATAGAGGTAAGTTCAAAGTTCTAACAATTCCAAGCATTTGAGAGGATGTGGATCCACAGGCTCTCTTAAGTATTGCCAGTGGTGGTATAAATCGGTACAACGATTTTGGAAAACATTCTGACATTATCTTGGGAAGTTGAGCATTCACATATTCTATGACCCAGCAACTCCATACCTACATACCCAAGAGAATCTTTCCCATGTACTAGGAGATGTGTACATTGATGTTTATTACAGCATCATTCACATGGCACTTTCCGTTCCAGATAAACTACTCACTATACCCTGAGCAACCTAAATACATTGTCGTCTCCTTGACTTACCACCTGCCACTCCCCCACCTTCACACTAACCTGAAATGATCCTCCCCTCTTCTCCTTACTCAGTTTGCTCTGTTTTTCTAGGCATAGTTCAAGCTTCATCTTGAATTGATTGTGTACGATTGGGTACATATACATAAAAGAGGCAGGTTTTCATGAAGTTTTCCTTCTAAATAGGCAGACCTTTTGAAGATGATGTAAGAGTTTCCCTCTGCCTCGACCCCTATACTTTCCTGATTTGGTCCTTGTGCTAAAATCCCTTCTTTCTTTTCTTTGAGCTGCAACTGAATTCTAAGGAAGTTAAATCCACCCACAAAACTCACCCAAAGATTCGATTGTAGATTTAAACCTGGTTCTTTTGGTTGTATGATAAATTAGAACTTTGAAGAAGTTCCACCTGCTAGATGACAACTTAAATCTTATCTATCCTACTATCAGGTCTACATATCACTTAGGAAGTTTAATAATTTGCCTGTTCCTAGTTGTTTTACTGGAAATAACAGAACCAGACTTAGGCCCTTAGTATTTGAAATTAATAACATTCACCCTATTGACAGAACCGCAGAGATCATTATTTGAATACTAGAAATGAATCAAAGGACATGTCAGCAGATAAAATGAATGATCTTTTGAAAATCTAACTCATTACAGAAACAGTTTCTATTTGTCGGCTTTTTAAATAGACTACTCTGTATTACGAAAGGATTAGTGAGGAAGCACTATGAAAATAATTACTGAGAAATTAAGCCAAAAATAAAATTATCTCCAGGCATCGCCGAATGGAGGCTGTGCGACTGCGAAAAGAGAACCAGATCTATAGTGCTGATGAGAAGAGAGCCCTTGCATCCTTTAACCAAGAAGAGAGACGAAAGAGAGAAAACAAGATTCTGGCCAGTTTTCGAGAGATGGTATACAGAAAAACTAAAGGGAAAGAGGACAAATAAGGATTTTCTGATTGTTCATCAGACATTTTTAACAACAAAAAAGAAAGTTTGGGTTCCATATATACACACAAAAAGATTATCATGATCTGAAGAAGCTTTACAGTGCTATACTGTGCCTTCTATTTAATTCTTTCAGTCCTTCTATAAAAAGCTGCTTATTGATGTAACTTTAGCAAGCTCTTTGGGTTATTTTGGATTGACCAAAACAACCTTCTGGTTTAAAAATCCAAATTATGAATGAAACTCTACTGTGTTGGGGGAGGTGGCATTGAGAGAAGGTGCTGGTGAGGTGAGAAACTGAACTCTCACACCATGGGACAGTGCTCCCATTAGCTCTACATGGTGCCCACTCCCCAACCCATCCCAACTGAACTTGTGAGAAATTATCATTCCTCTATGTTGAATGTGTTATAAATGGACTTGATAGAAACACACAGGAGGCCACTTCTGTTACCAAAATGAAGGCATGGCTGAAAAAAGCAAATCTGGAATTTGAAGGTTGACTTGTATATTACAATATTATTGTCAGCTCTGGAAGTAATGTATTTTGATTTTAGTCCCTACCTCCACCCCAAAACCAACAAACAAACCAAAAAGCAAACTAACCCACAGACTTGTTGAATTGAAAATGTGAACATTAGTTTTAAAATTCTTAATAGGTTAATTAAAAATGGTTATTTCAAATATGAAATATTGGGAAGTCTCCTGTTGTGCCAGTGTAAGTACATTATTTCCGTCTGAGCTGTGTTTAGATCATTATTTGAATACTAGAAATGGATGGGAGTCAACAATGGTCAGGAGTTTAATAAGGAAAAATATAATGAGTCATTGTTTTCATTGTTTTAACTTGGTTGCTTCATAAGGATGAAGCTAAAATGATGTTAAACGTTTTTAAAGTCTGTCCTTTGTAATAAGCAGATTTCATTTTAAGCATTGCTAAACTTCTCAGTTTATTTTTTACATCTGTCATTCAGTTTAATCTGTAACTTCATATAGAACCCCTCACTTTCTCACTTTTTTATGGCTACTGTTGGCTTTTAAGTTTGGGAGAAATGGAAAATTCTGGGACTGTGAGATCGTGATCTTTTTCCTTCCCTCCTTTTGTTAAAGTTTAGTTGTTAGGACATACGAGCGAAGGGGGAGGGGATAGTAGAAGTTTTGGCTGTTTTTGTTAAGGTTATTTTGAGCTGCATTATTATGTGCCTAGGATAAATTTAAATTATCTGAGTGATGGGGAATTTCTGACTTTGCTGTTATAAAATGCCCTCTCTCCTTACAATAAAGTTTTTTTTTTAAAAAAAGGTTTTTTTTTTGAAGAGAACACTGCATTTATTTAACCCCATAAATTATAACATCTTAACACATGTAAAATTTTTGTATTTTTAAAGTGCTTTGAAAGATATTTTTTTTTAACAAGTGGAAAATAATGTTCTTTAAAAGACATCAAACTTTTAGTGGAAAATGATATTACCAGAAGCATGTAAGGATTTGTTCATCCTCTTCAAGAAATGGGATTTTTATGTAAAATATATATGTAGCACTGAATGCCAAAATGATGGGTATGTGTGGTTGGAATTAAAAATGAGATTTGCTAATAAACCCATCGGGATGGTGTCTTAAGTCAAGAACGACCTTGAGAGGGGAGAGGGAGGGGCGTTGGGTAATCAGTGCTTCCGGAGGTGAACTTCCTTGCCTTGTGATGGGTTTGAGTTAGTGGTCAGGACAGCCATTCAGACTGACAGTCCCCCGAACTTCTGCGGCTTCAGTGACAGGGACAGGAATGTGGTTGACTTGAATATTCTTCAGGCAGCCAAAAAAGGATTTCCACGCAGGAAGCTTCAGGGTTTTCAAATTAGCTGGGACACCTCCAATGTGCAGATGCTCCTGCATGCGGGCAGTGGGGACGGGATGCTGTCCAGCGGTGGAACTATAGTCTGCGTCCAGTTTCAGGTGCAGGATGTGCTGTTTATGGTGACTGTCACTGAGTGCCACTGTCCGTCACACAGAGATTGCTTTGGTGTGACCGATGTCAGGATCCCACCTGCCTCACTGCCCACAGAGGCCGTGACCTTTCCTGCCTCCATATAAACACATAAGTGCTCCCCAGGTTGACTTCCGATGTGAATTAGGGTTCCAGTGAGACTTCTCGGGCGAATGCTGAAAACAAGCTTAAATTCTGGCCTCAAAAGCACGGAGTTAGCTAGGATGACATGACCTCCTTCTTGAGAAAAGTAGATGCCTTTCTCCAAAGAGCCATCCAAGCAGGGAGACACCCCAAAGCTTGCAGAAGCAGTGTCCAGGGGTTTCAAATCCAACTGAAAGTTCCTCAGGCATCCCACAAAGCTGTTTTGGGGGAGGGTCTTTGGTTTTCCTGATGGAGAGGATCCCAGGTAAACTGGTGCTCTGAGGCTGACGGTGGAATTTCCGGGCAAACTTCCCTCCCGGGCCCTTAGACCATCCACAGCCAAGCGCCCCCTTTCTCCATCTTGCCCAAATGCCACCGTGTGCCACTTCCCATCACTGCACTTTGCTCTTGAGCTTCAGTTTTTTTCCTCCTGCGCCCAGTGCAAAGACCAGATGTCCTTTCGAAAGATAAAGAGCCATAAAGGAGTTCTTAGTGCCTGTGTAAAACACGAGCCCTCTGGACGCCGTTGTCTGCAAGTCCACGGCAAACTGTGACCTGGGTTTCAGCAACTCCTGGGGAAGCATGAATAGCAAGTGGCTGGTGGGACTGTCCCCAAACCTGAGGGCTCTGTGGCTGGCCTGGGCCTCTGGAAGTGGTGGGCAAGACTGGGCATCTCCCCTCACCTTCAAGCTCCTTGGGGAGGCGGCTGGTGTGTCACGCAATGGCTGGTGGATATTGAAAAAATTTAAAAATTAAAAAGTAAAAAAATTTTTTAAATAAATAAATATCTTTCAAAGCACTTTAAAAATACAAATAATTTACATGTGTTAAGATGTTATAATTTATGGGGTTAAATGCAGTGTACTCTTCAAAAAAAATAAAAAATGTTTTAAAACAAGGCAGTGAAAATATACTTTATGTACTTTATCAAAGTATAGATAAAATTTTTACTACTTAACATATGTTCTAGGAAAATGTCTAACTTTAACCCACAATTAATGAACCAAACAGCCAGTTGGCATGTAGCAACATTTATGATCCCTGAATTTGAAGTGATTTCGATTTATCATCATTGTTGCCTAGCCTAATAAATGTATTATTTCGAAAAGTTAAAAGGAAACTAGGTCCCAAATTTGTGAGTCATAATCCATCCACTTCCCTGTGTAATAAAACCTAAATTTATATTCCCCATTTAAAAATTTTGTTCTCAGGAATTCCCTGGTGGTCCAGTGGTTAGGACTCGGCGTTTTTCACTGCCGAGGGCCCGGGTTCAATCCCTGGTCGGGGAACTAAGATCCCACAAGCTGCGCAGGTGGCCAAAAAAAATTAAAAAAAAAAAAAAGAAGAAAAAATAAAAATTTTGTTCTCTAAGAACATTACTTTTTGTTACTGGTTCCTAGAGACTGAATGGATTTGTTCTCTGATTTTCATTCAGTAGGCAAGGTAGTTTAAATGCAACAATTTTGTGATATATGAATATTGTGGATTTTCATCAGATTCTTCTGTCTCCTCCACAGAGTAGATACTCAACAAATGCTTGTTGAATAAATGAAAGAAAATATATTAATTTATTTCAGAACTTTATCATATCTTTCATCAAGGTTTTTTCAGGAAAGATCTGCCAAAGAATAGCTTCAGTAGCATGTTCTTTGGGAAAGAGGAGGGAAGAATAAAAGGGCTAAAAGTATTTTATTTTCAGCCTATTAGAGTTACTGCTTCAAACTGTGTTTTAGTCACCTGAGCCATAAGTCAAATGGGAGGGCTGTTGTATTTGAAATATATTTTTTGTTCTCCAAGGAGACTTACCTAGTTTCCCCCCTCCTCACCTGTTGCTCTGATGAGATTTTCCCTCCTTTTTAATTGATTGCACAAATGCAACAGTTAAAAAAGAAGAAGAAAGAAAAATTACCCCCAGTCTTACCCCATCAATTGTCTTTAGTATTCTGTGTTCCCTTCCAGTGCTTGTGTACATAAATACATATTCTGATGTACCTGTAAGTAATCACTCATAATTTTGTATTTGGTGTTTTAAAACCTTGCAGCCAGGCAAGACAACCTCACAGGGATGGTAGGAACGATCTGGCGTGAGGATGGGAAGAAGACAAGAAATAGTAAGGGTGGCGATTGAACCTTCCCTGTTTCATTGCACCCAATCCTCAAGCCACCCTGGTGCCATCACAGTTGTAATGCTGTGTTGTGTTAGGCAGCACGCCCAGTTTCATAGTTTCAGAATGTATTGTTTAACAGTGAGGCTTAACTTGCAGTAAATAAAGGGGTCTGTGAGTAGGGAAACCCTTCAGACTGGTTATATTATGAGCTGTAGAACTGTTGCCATTTTTCTGTTCCCTAGTTGTGCCCATGAAAGAGGTGTGTCCAGGCTAGAGACTTAGGCTCAAATGGGGGAACAAGCAGCCAAGGACCAATCTCAGTTTGGTCTGACAGGTGAATTTTAGCAACTCTCTAAACTCAGCTTTTGTACCTGTAAGACTCTGAGTGATGCAGATAGTGATGGGAAAAACCTTTTAGAAAATAGAAGACAGGGCTTCCCTGGTGGCGCAGTGGTTAAGAATCTGCCTGCCAATGCAGGAGACAGGGGTTCAAGCCCTGGTCTGGGAGGATCCCACATGCCGCGGAGCGACTAGGCCCGTGAGCCACAACTACTGAGCCTGTGCGCCTGGAGCCTGTGCTCCGCAACAAGAGAGGCCGCTATAGTGAGAGGCCCGCGCACCGCGATGAAGAGTGGCCCCCACTTGCCGCAACTAGAGAAAGCCCTCGCACAGAAACGAAGACCCAACACAGCCAAAAATAAATGAATAAATAAATAAATAAAATCAAAAAAAAAATAGAAGACAACTTACTGGTTACTCTGCTAATGTAATGGAAGTTGCCAACTGGAAAATGAATGAATGCAAAGAAAACCAATGCAGCTGGATTGTGTGCCACAAGTTTATTATTCAATAAATATTCTGTGTGTGCAGTATCGTATTTTTAACACACTCTGATGAGAAATCTATTCCTAAAATATTCTGGAAGATTCTGACACTGTTGAATTGGAAGATATTTGAATTCATTAAAATATATTTGGCCTCAATAATGTCCCTCAGGTATTTTTCTTGAAAGTGAGTCATTCCTGGTCTGCAGAGGAAGAAAAACAAACACAACAGAAGTTTTTAAAATGAAACAAAACATTGAGCCAGGGATTGATTACCTGTATACTCTGTTACATTCCTAGTGAGCAAATGCCTTTTGTGGGTGGGGGACAAAGGTCATCTCTGTTCCTTAGGCCCCTTCAATAAAAGGCTTAATGAGTTTATATGTAACGATTCTCTAAGAGAGACGCTGTACAAATAAAAGGAATTGTTATATGTTAGTTCCATGTGACTGTGAAGTTTCACATAGAAACAGTAGACATGACCTACCTTGGCCCCACCCTACTCCAGCAACTAATCCTCACATTTATAATCACTGAAAAAGGAGACACTAAAAATAAAAACAATTTTCTAGAACAAAGGCAGACTCCTACTTTCAGCCCATCTTAATGGAGTAGGTGGTCCAAAGAAGAAAAGTGACCATTATGTAAATTACCTGTGGCTGTGGGCCTGCTGGGCTCCTGGAGTGTGATGAGTTTTCCCACCACCCTTTTAAAGTAAGTCTCTAAAAACCATAATTCAAAAAGACACATGCACCCGAATGTTCATTGCAACACTATTTACAATAGCCAGGTCATGGAAGCAACCTAAATGCCCATCAACAGACGAATGGATAAAGAAGTTGTGGTACATATATACAATGGAATATTACTCAGCCATAAAAAGGAACGAAATTGAGTCATTTGTTGAGACGTGGATGGATCTAGAGACTGTCATACAGAGTGAAGTAAGCCAGAAAGAGAAAAACAAATATCGTATATTAACGCATGTATGTGGAACCTAGAAAAATGGTACAGATGAACCGGGTTGCAGGGCAGAAGTTGAGACACAGATGTAGAGAACAAACGTATGGACACCAAGGGGGGAAAGCAGTGGGGGGTGGGGATGGTGATGTGCTGAATTGGGCGATTGGGATTGACATGTGTAAAGTGATGTGTATAAAATTGATGACTGATTAAAAAATTTAAAAATATATATATATCTAACTGGGAAATAAATAAATGTTAATGAACAGTGCTTTGCCTTACTACCAGCTAAAACTTTACTCGTTTGAATAAAGCTATGACCAATTTTTTAAAAAAATAAAAAATAAAGTAAGTCTCTAAATGTTCATTACCTGTGAACAAATGAATGGCTCTCAAAGACGTAAGAGACATCAATGGGTGTATCCTAAGAGAAAAAGACAGCTGTCAGCCAAGACCAGTCACACCAACTCATGATTCTTTCCATTGCTACAAGTGTCCATAAGTAGACTCTTCAATTTCTAGAATTCATTTTCCCTGTGAGTTGGAGGTCTGTAGGTAGTAGTTCTTTTTCACTTCAAACCTGTGTTCCCCAAAAGATCTTTTTGGCAACAAATACCTTAAGAGTATCCACAAAATTGAAAACAAGTCAAGAGAGGCTGTGCTCTCATTACTAGGAGCATGAGGAAGTCATGTGCCTTCTTTACGTGCTCCAGTTTACTCAACCAACAGTACCAACTTACCTTGTAGGGATGGCCTAAGAATGAAACCATATAGATGAACATGGTTCAAAAACATTTTAAAAGCAGCATAAAAATCTAGGTTGTAATGCTGTCTCAGTGGTCCCCATCCAGTGTCCCCTCCAAAATTATACTCGGAATTCTGAGCGAGAGCCAGGCTCCCAAGCCCTGTCTCTGTGTGGTCTCTTGTCATGGTCTCATTCACCTCCAGCAGCCTCACTTTCCGATCTTAGAGCTCACCAGTTAGCAAGACAGCTGATGGCGGGATATATGACCAGGAGAAGTGAGAACTCACAGATTTTACCTTTTTAGATCACTCCAGGTTCCAAACCCTCCAACTAGGTAAGTTTGTACTAGGATAGGATGAATATAGGACATAGCTGGCTCACTGTGTCATCATATATAAAGCCTTAGAGTCAGGCAGAGCCTCAAATAACTTTGAAAGGATGAAGGCAGAGGGGAAATAACATTTTTATGTCTGCTGTATTCCAGGCATTATGCTTGGTACCAACCCTGTTCTAAGGACCCTAGCCTTGGAGTCATACATGTTATTTGGACTCGTTTCACACCAGCTATCAACATATTTCATATTCACGGTCGACCTAGTGGCTACAAGCAGTCATTCCTTCAAGTATTTATTGAGTGCCTGCTATTTACCAGGCTTTGTTTTACAGCAAGACAGAAATCCCTGCCTTTCTGAAGCTTACATTCTGGTGGGGGAGCAGAGTATAACAAGATAAGAAGTTACATAGAAGATCAGAAGGTGATAAAGTGCTATGGAGGAAAAGCAAAATCATGGGGGTGGGTAGAAAGTGCAGTGGAGGAGGTGAGCGAGCAGGCTGTGCACGTACCTAGGGGAAAGGGTTCCAGTCAAAGGGAACAGCAAGCGCAGAAGCCCTGAGGAGGGACAATACCTGGCTTATTTAAGGAGTAGCAAGATCAGAGTGGCTGGAGCAGAGTGAGGGGGAAGGAGTAACGGGAAAGTCGAAATAACAAGGAACCAGATCACACAAGGCCTGTAGGCCCTCATTACTCAAAGTATGGCCTGTGGGCCTGCAGCATCAGCATCCCCTGGGAATTTCTTTGTAATGCAGAAGTTTGAGCCCCAGACCTGCTGAATCAGAATCTTCCTTTTAACAAGACCCCTGAGTAATTCACATGCACTTTGAAGTTTGAAAAGCATGTTGGAACATTCAAAACAGATGCGTGACATAACTTCATTTTCCCAAGGCTCACTCCGGCTGGTTGAAAAGAGACAGGATGCGGGTAAGGGTGGAAGCAGAGAGACTAGTTAGAAGCCTATTGAAATAACCTTGGTGAGAGATGATGGTGTCTTGGCCCAGGGTGGTAGAGGTGGAGTGGGAAGAAATGCTTGGATTCAGGGCCTATTTTTTTTTTTAATTTTTTTTTGGCTGCGTTGGGTCTTCATTGCTGAGCGTGGGCTTTCTCTAGTTGCGGCAAGCGGGGTCTACTCTTAGTTGCGGTGCACGGGCTTCTCATGGCGGTAGCTTCTCTTGTTGTGGAGCACGGGCTCTAGGTGCGCGGGCTTCAGTAGTTGTGGCACGCGGGCTCTAGAGCACAGGCTCAGTAGTTGTGGTGCATGGGCTTAGTTGCTCTGCAGCATGTGGGATCTTCCCAGACCAGGGCTCGAACCCGTGTCCCCTGCATTGGCAGGCGGATTCTTAACCACTGCGCCACCAGGGGAGTCCCATCAGGGCCTATTTTTGAAGGTAGGACCAACAGGATTTCCTAATGGATGTGAGTGAAAAAGAAGAGTCAAGGATGACGCCAAGGATTTTGGCCATCAGCTGAGATGAGAAAGGCACAGGTAGGTTGGACTTGGAAAGGCAGATAAGAAGTTCAGTTTTGGATACAATAAGTGAGATGTTTATTAAACATCCAAGTGGCAGAAATCTGGGCTGGAGATAGAAATTTGGGAATCATAAGCTAGAGGTGGCATTTAAAGCCAGGAGACTGGATAAGATCATCAAGGAGGTGAGGCTAGAGAAAAGATTCAAGGCCTGAGTTTTGGGACATTCCAACATGAAGAGGTTGGTGAGAGGAGGAGAGGCCAGTAGACCAGTAGAGCAGGAATGGTCAGTGAGGCAGGAGGAAAACCAGGAGAGAATGTTGTTCTAGAAGCCAAATGGAACATTTCACGGAGGAGGGAGTGATCAGCTATGGCAAGTGCTGCAGATGGGCCAAGCAAGACGAGGACAGAAATACGACTGTTCTGTTTCACAAAGAAGGGGCCCGTCAATGGCCTTGACAAGAGAAGTCTCTATTCTCATCGAAGCCTCACTGAAGGGAACAGGGCAGAAAAGGAAAGCACTTACCGGAGGTTTGTTTGTGTTGATCTTGATGGTGAAGTAGACACTGGCAGTGGTTCGTGCTATGGGTCTCCGAGCAGTTGGGATGCTCCAGTGTACACAGTAGATGTAGTGGAAGCTGTGAATCACATCTTCCCTCTTTAAAAACTCTGTGTAGTGTGACCAGCAGCCTTGATACTCCCAGTTCTGTTTCATAGGAAAAAATAAAAAGCACACAAAGGAAGAAAAGCAGACTTCTGTTCAAGCTGTCTAGACGAAGGCAGCGCACAACAGTAGGGGTTACAGCCCTGCTTCTGGATCCATTTCTAACACTTTTGACTGGGATTCAAACTATAGTCAACTCCCGCTTATCTCCACAGGTAGGGGAGAGAAAAGGTGGAGCTAAAATGTCAAATAAGTGAATAGTGCAGACATCGCTTGAGATTGGGCTTTGGAGCTCAGGGGCCCACGCTCAGTGTGTGTGTACATACACACCACACACATGTACACATTAACCTCCTTCCAGACCTTTACTTGGAAGGCAACTTTGGTTAATTGGAAAATAATTAGAAAGTGCTTAGAACACGTGTTCTGCTCACTCTACTCCAGAAGACCTAAAGGTGTGACTAGAAAGTAAGGGGGCTGATTTCACAAGCTGTTTTGGAAAATCAGACTCACTTCATTGCAGCCCTAGGTGGTAGGTAAAATAAGGTCAGAAAAGGAATAGATCAGGCAAGGGATCATTCAGATCCCTCAGATCCCTTGGAGAAGCTTCCCCCTCCAAAGCACAGATCTTACTAACACCTAGGGTCCACACAGGCATGATGTAGCCTTGAGTCTGGGCACCAGGCCTTGAATGCCAGAGGTGTTCCACAAGTTCAACGGAACACCGTTGCACTGGCTATTGGGGCACAGAAAGCTTCCTAAAAAAGATCTTGAATTAAGATGAAGGTCCACAGAAGGAAGGAAGTAGGATTATCTAACAATCCCAGTGATGTAGAGAGAGAGTTTGGGAGGAAATGGTAAAAAGACTTCAGGCCTTCCTTTAAAAAAAAAAAAAATGTAGGCTGGCCTTCTGCCTCAGCTAACTTTATTTCAAACTTATACCCAATTGGCTGTTTCAGTTAGCCAGAGAGGAGCACCAGACTCTAGATTCCTTGAGATCAGTTCTGTGTCTTCTTACATAGATCATTTTCCCTTTCAGTGAAGGAGTCCGACAGCCAACCCCATGAGGCCCATTGGAGCATGTCTTTTTTTTCCCAACCTTTCTGTGTTACTTGATATACTTTTTCAGGCCTAATGTTTAATCTGTCACACAATCACAGACTTTGTAGCATTGGAGTGGTCCCTAAAGATCATCTAACAAGGCCCCTCACTTTGCAGATGAGGATCCTGGGGCCTAGAAATAGGAAGGGACAATCCCACACAACAGCTGGAACCCAGGCTCCCGAGCAGCCAGCTCGGAGGGCTCCCGAGCAGCGCTCTCTCCACCCCATCAGATGTCTCAGTTCTAGGATTTTCTAAAGCAGCCTTAGACACAGTAAATTCAGCTATCTCCATCAGGCCACTCTCTTCCCATTTTTATCTCTGTACAGTGAGTGTGTGTTATCCCATGTTTTATCATTTTTACATAACATTGCTTCATATGCTTCATATACTCACTTCCAGGAAACAGTATCTCATTGTGCTACTCTACCATGGATGGCTTAGCCAATTACATATTATTGGACACTCAAAATCAACAGGCACCTGGAAGTATATGCACAAAACTGTTATCGATGATAAGTGACATTTGAGGGAGTAGATCTGGGAACTTTCATTTTCTACTTTGTGTCTTTTTGCTCAGAGTTTTTTTTTAATAATGATGTCTTATTGTAAAAATATTTTAAGTATGTGATAGGCATGGGGGATTTTCCAGTTTTTCTTATACTAAGAACTTATTTGTGTATTCTTGTTGCCAGATTGCATTCCTGAAGAAAATTAACCAATTATTATGCCCATTGGCAATGTATAAGTGCACCGGTTCCCTCCCCACAAACACACAAGCCTTGTGATACCAGATTTAATCATTCTTTTTTGGGGGAGGGAGCCGCACCGCATGGCATGCGGGATCTTAGTTCCCAAGGGATTGAACCCGTGCCCCCTTTCACATTGCAATACCTTAAAATCTTTTGAATTTGCATTTTTCATTGATAGTAAACTGCATTATTTTTGTCATCAAAAAGTACTTCTCCTGTTAAGGTGGAAGAAGTATATCAGACAGACCTATGATCAGAACTTCATTTTGCTGGTTAATCAGAAAGACTTTGGACAAATTGCCCAACCTCTCTGAGCCTCAAGATTCGTCATCTGTAAAATGGGTACACTGAGGTACCTATACACAGGTTTGTTGTGAGGATTAAATGAGATAATGCATGTGAAGTGCTTAGTGGTGCTTGGCACATAGCAGTGCTCACTCAGGAAATGGTAACTCCTAATTTGCTGTCCCCTGGTGTATGGTGGACTCTGGGAAATCTGCAATAGGCTTGAGAAAGTTCTCCATCAGAAATGCCTAGCACTTAGATGGTAGACTTCACTTCTAGGGCTTGCTGCATTAGTGGGGCTGGGAACAGGGTGATTTTATGTCAGGAGTTATATAGAGCTTTTAGCTTTTCCGTCACCTTCTACTTTCTAATTGTCTGTGTCCTCACAACAGCCCTTGACTTAGCTTTTCATCTGTGAAGAATAATGGTATGGAGAGAATAAATCTGTTCATGTATTCAACACATATTTATAGAACATCCTCTATGTACCTGACCTTTCTAAGGCCTGGGGACAGAGCAATGAACAAAAGTCTCTGCCCTCATGGATCATGTGGTCTGGTGATGGAAAAAAGGCAATAGGGTAAATAAAATCTAATATCATAGGTAGAGGTAAGTGCTAATGAAAAAAATAAGTCAGAGGAGAGATGGGTGCAATTTTAGATCAGGTGGCCGGGAAATGCCTCAGTGAGCAAAAGGCATCCTAACAAAGACCTGAAGAGAGGGAAAGTGCAAACCATGAGAGTAGATCTCAGGGGAGAGGGTTCCGGCAGCGGGAACAGCAAGTGCAAAGGCCCTGAGGTGGGAGCATGCCTGGCAGTTGAACAGCAAGGAGGCAAGCATGGCTGGAGTGAGGAAGGTGAACGGGGAGAAGGTGGTGGGTGATGGAGTCTGAGCAGGCAGTTGGGAGGAAGGGGGGATGGAGACTCAGATTATGTCGGGCCCTATAGGCCACTGTCCGGACTGACTTTTGCCTTTTACTCAGAACCAGTAGGATCTGCAGGGGAACATTTTCCTGCTTGTTCTGTGTCCAATTTCAGTCTGATTCACAAACTTTGGGTGCAGCAGGCAGGAACTTTTGCCCAAACCCAAATGGGAGATGTGCTCCAGAGCAGGAAGGCCCAAGAGCAACTAGTACTTTGCACCGTTTCTCTTCACTGTGCTCTTGATACCCCTTGCAATGGCAATGGCGAGCCATGCCGCAATCACGGATGGAGGGTGTGGAGCCAGGAACCCCTGACCTTTTTCCTCCTTCCCACCTGACCAAGCCTTCCTGGGCCTGGGAAAGTGCCCTTAGGGTGGAAGGCTTGGATGGGCTGATCAGAGACAGCTGGAGACTTCTCCCAGGCTGGGGGAGTTTGCCTCCACCAATTTCAACTGCTTTCTCTTCTAAGGAAATACAGTGAGTGGGGATTTCAGGCCATTCTTCATCCACCCCGCCAGTTATGCAAAGCCACCCAGGGCCTTCTCCCCAGAGCTGCCAGGATAAGCCACACAAATAGGTCAGAGCCAGGACCAGGAGGAAAAAGAAAAGAAATTCATGAGCATGTGCATCTGACTGTACAGTGAATACATTCCAAAGCTAAATCAAAAAGACTCGTGATCTGTGTGCATCCCCTCTGCTAATATGAGAACTCTAAAGCTGGGTCTGGAGAACCCCCATTTTAGAGGGGCACCTCCCTCCTTAGGCCACTAGGCCCCCATTTAGAGCAGCAGCATGGGGAAATTGCTTAGCTGAGAATATCCGATTTTCCTAGGGAGGTGTACGGTGAGGACGACACAAACACCGGAAAATACAATTGGCTTTTCACCTTCAAAGACTATCCCATCTTGACTTTGCAACCCAGATGAGGACAGTTTTTATTTATTCAGGTCGCCTGTGATATCATTGCTTAGGCTTCCTAGAAGGACTCCCACCTTGCATCAAACAGGAGCCTTTTAATTGTTCTTCCCCTTTGTGTGCTGAGCTGGAGTGGTCAACGGACTTACCGAAATGAACTCCTCAATTTGTTTACGGCCCCTTTCTTCTGTGAATTCACCCTGTGTGATCCAGTCGATATTTTTGATGGGGTTTTCGGCTTCTGCAAACAAGGTATGAGTTTATTAGTTGCCTCCTAGTGTGCTGTTATATAATGAGACCATCCTTTACGCACCCCAAGAGGATTACTACCTTCCATGGACTTGATAGCAGCAGCGATGGCATTCTTGGCTAAAGCTAGAGCTAGTTCAGTTACATTTTGAGTGTCTTCTGTATCCATCATCTGGCTTGTAGGGACCTTTATCCACATCTACTTCCTTCTGAAATTTGACATTTTTAGTCACATTCATTTTCTTTTGACTGGGAAAAGAAACTCAAAAAGTTACTTTTTGCGTGTGTGTGTGTGTGTGCGCGTGTGTACACTCTCGTCTAAGTACAGACTATCTCTTGAAGAATCACAAGACACAGGAAACGGTGTTGCCTCTAGGGAGGGAATTAGGGGTTGGGGTAGGAGAGAGGCCTCACTCTTTACCCTTTGTGCCTGGCTGCTGAGGTCCATATTCCTGAAAACCAAGGATTTGCCAATTCTCATAACCATGAAGACTTCAGCAAGACATAGCCGAATGATTCCTAACTTCCTTAGAGTTCCAACAATAATGATTTCTAGTTGAGTCTTTCTTAGAACTTCAGCCCCTGCTTTAGGCCACTGAGGGCAAGTGGCTCTTTAAAAAAGTATATCAAAATGATTAGAGGCAGTACAGTATAGGAGAGGTTCGTTTTTCAGGTTTTTTTCTCTTGGATTTTCCAGGTATACAATTATCTGCCGGAAACTATCATTTTTTGCCATCTCTTTTCCTACAATATATAAGTGTTAGCTTTTTTTTTTTTTTTTTTTTAAGTGTTAGCTTTGGGTAACACTTCCGGAAAAATGGAAGTGAAAGTGGAGATGGTGACCCTCCTTTTGCGTCGGGCTTCAGTGGGCATGCTTTCTGGTGTCACACCAGTAAGTATGATGCTGGCTCATGCCTTGAGATTTATTCAGAAAACATTTGTCTGCTCCTATTTTAGTAAGATGTTTATAAGTGATAACTAAAATTTTCCAAATGCTTTTACCATTTGTTGAGACTGTGGAAATTAGAGTTACCAGGGCTGTGAAGGGTTCATCACAGAGCTAGAAGTCTTTGCACATTTTCCATCTTTTTCCCTTGAGTCTTGGATTCTTTCTTTCCCTGCTATACTGAGGTCTCCTCACTGAGGAGCAGTCACGTATTTCTAGCGCCAGTTATAAACCCCCTGTAGGCAATCCCTGCATGAAAGTGGCTCTCTCACTCCCAGGGGAGCTATTTATTTTTGTAAAAGTAGCAACTCCCAATTTGGGGTGTGTAATGGGCCTCGTTCCATTTACCTCTTAGCACAGCGCTGTGAGATCATGGCTGGAGACCTTCCCTGTGCCCTTCCAGGCCCACTCTCCCCACCTCCCCCGCTCTCTGCCCTGGAACGCTGACCTGCCGGGACTGCAGCAGTGGGCTCTCCCATGCCCTCTGGCTTCCAGGAGGTGCCACACAATGGGGAAACCAGGCTGAAGGGAGAAGAGTGAGCTCCGGGCATGTATTCACCGGGGGCTCTCCGCCTCCAGGGTCACCTGTGGCTGGCTGTGTGGAGGAGGCGTCCATCTGTCCCAGGGCAGCTCGCTCACCACTTGTCAGTCTGGTGAGGGTAACCTTCCTCTCCCCTCAACCCCATGGCCCCAGTGTTACCAGCCCCTCCTTTCCCTACCCTCTGCCCACACCTTTGTAAATATTCCCTTTACTTAACACTTCTCGACCTCTCCTACTTTCTGTATGCCAACAATTTCCTGCTGGGGCCCTGAGTCATAAAGAGAGGGCCTCTCATTACCATGTGAGATGAGGAAGCCAAGCTCACACCAGACCATCCGGCTCCACAGCCTGTGCTCTTAATCACCCCACTCTCCTCCCTCCAAGATTCACAAAGAGTCCTGGGGCCCTGATCTCACATTTCCGTCTGCCGTCCAGAATGTGCTCACTCTCTTTCTGCGAGCCTCTTTCAAGAAGGGTCACCCTTTGTTCCCTTTCTGGACATCGCTGGTCCCAAGGTGTGGTGAGTGCTGTACAAAGCAACCCCAGTTCCCCTGGCTGTCAGGCCAGAAATGGTGTGAACAGCCTTTAAACATTCTGGGAATAATACTGACTCATGTTCATTTGGGTTTCATGTCAGCATTTTAAGCTCGTTTGCCTCTGCCTCAGTTCCCTGTTGCTGCAACTGGTGGACAGTTTTCCATCCTCTGGAGGAAAGCGGAATCTTCTCAGGCTGCCCATCCCAGAGTGAGGAGGACCTGAAGGGTGGCGGTAAGGGTGTCTGGAGGCCCTTAGCTCTAGAGAACTAGCTCTCCCCAGCCCAAGGCCCATGCCAATTTGGCCAAAGCAATTTGCCGTAAACTCTATAGTTAGACAACAATAGTTTTTTGGTAAATTGGTAAATTCGGTAGGCTTTGGTGAGTTAACCATACAGCAACGTGATCCTTCAGAAAATGGCCCATTTGGCTACTTGGTCATTCAGCGACTTGGCTTTCAGCAAACTGCCTCTTGACAAATTGACTGGAAGCCAAATCTGTGCCCTTCAACACCTAGCAAATGAGGTAGGGGCCTTGTCTATGGAAGGACCCAGTGAGCCCTGTGCTCCAGTGGCAGAGGGCAAGGGGGGAGCAGGGCTCAGGAAAGTTCAGATGTTACCCTCACACATCTGTGGGCACCAGTCTAAAGCATCCCTCCAACTGGCCTCTCTTAGTTCTTTTTCTCCCCTTCCCTTCCTAGTGAAAGGCCAGATGGGCAAAATGGGTGTGAAGGGCCAGGGCCAAGTTTGTGGTCTGAGCGATGAATGGGGAGAACAATTGCAGGTCCTTTTTGTGGAACCCTCCCACCCTTAATAACCCTCGATACCTGAGTGACCAGATCCTTGTCTGGAACAGTAGTAGCCCGGGAAGCCTCAGAAAGTCTCTGGGCAGCTTTTCCCCAGGATTCCCAGCCGGAATGTTTACAAGTGCTGCCAAGGCAACACCAATTTCAACCAATGGGAAGTAAAGCCCAAATGTTTGACTGCTTCTGTTAGTGAGAGAGGGGGATAGTCAGTCACAGCAACAATCTGACCTGCAAAGCAGGACCAGGCTGTCCTGTCCATACCCAGCTTCTCCCCAGCAGATGGGCTCGCAGGGCTGTGCCAGGAGGAGTAGTAAGCCTGCAGCTGGTATGTACTGGGGGTCCTTATTATGTGCCAGTCACCGTGGGAAGGGCTTATTTACTCCTCACAATAGCCCCATTAGGTAGGTGTCAGTGCTTTCATTACAGTTGAACAGAGGCACAGAGAGTATTAAATAAGTTGCCCCAAACTCAAACCCAGAGCTGTCCAACTTCACTGAGCTTTTACTTATTTATTCCCAAATTCTGAGGTTAGAGTCTCCCTTGTGTGCTTGATTTTTTTCAAAGATGTCTTTTATGAATCAAGGGTGAGCTTATATTGTAATGGTTATCAGCACAGACCCAGGAACAATTTACTTAACGTTTCTTAGTTTCTTTATCTATAAAACGGGGATAACAGTGCCTATGGAATAGGGTTCTTTATGAGGATCAAATCAGATAATTTACGTAAAGACTGAGAACAGTGCTTGGTACATCACAGCCTCTCTCTATAATGGTTAGATATTATTTCTAGTAGTACTATTAATAGTAGTAGTAGTAGTATAAATAGTGTTCTTTTAAATGGTGAAATCAAAAGTCATTGGCCCTGTGTTAGGACCCAGTTTTACTAATTCTCTTAATCCATGAAAGCCCTAAGTCTCAGAACCCCTGCCCTTAACCACTGTGCTTTATATATGGAGTGGTTGGTTTCTTACCATAAGACAGTTGGTCTCAATCCCAATAAAGAAAGGAAAGTGCTTTGCTAAGTGTCCTCTTTATCCAGGATGAAATGCTGAGCTCACTGCCTGGAAGACACACCCAGATCCAGGACCCACACACAGAGACCGCTGAGATGGTGTAGTGAGGTAGGGATGGACTGGGGATGGACTGGGGTGGGAGGTACTGTGGCTTAGATGGAGGAACTCAGGCTCTGATCACAGACAGGATTTCAAACCCCAGCTCTGCCATGCACTGGCTTTGTGACTTTAGGCAGGTTGTTTCACCTCTCTGAGCTTCATGTGTACAATGGGGATATTGATAGGCATCACTTCATAAGGCTGATAAGAAGATGAAAGGAAGCGATTCATGCAGAGCGCTCAAAACAAGGACAGGCACACTGTAAGTGCTGTTGACTGGAGAAAAGAAAAGCACAACCTAAAAGTTTTAAGTTCTGTTTTATTCAGGGACCTTACTGAGGACTATAGTCCATGAGACAGCCTCTCAGAGAGCTCTGAGGAACCGTTCTGAAGAGGTAAGGGAGGAGCCACGATATATAGGAGTTTTTGCTGAAAAAAAATAATGTTGTCAAACATCAAACGATTATTGCTAATCACAAAAAACATCTCAAGTTCATGACTTTAGTGCTTTTCTCTGTATGTGAAGATGCTAGAGTCTGGGCTCATTGAAATCATTCCTTAGATATGCATCTTAACTATCTATAGCCAGTATCCTGTTTTTCTCCTTTCTGAATTCCCCTCAGGGCGCACCGTGTTGGGCTGGGGATGCAGCTGCAGTGGCTCCTGGCTTGATGGCGGGCAACATTCTTTGTTTACTAGAGTGGCAGGCGAGTTTCTTTGTCCACAGTGCCCAATAACCATTAGGTACCACAATCATGACGATGAAGAGACAAACCATAACGGGGAGAATCAAAAAGTACAGCAGTCAGAAAGAGCCGGTCACTTCCCCAAAGCTAGGAGAATGTGCCTAGGATAACAGGGGCGGGTGTGTCTTGAGCTCTCACTGTTTAGGCTTGATGCCCAGCAGCCAAAGCAGGAGTGTGGACACTGCCATTGGTGAGCCCACAGGCTCCTGATCTACGAAAACAATTGATGATAAGGACTGGCCTCAGTTCTGTTTGCTGATCTGACTCCCACAAGGTCCATCAGACCAACCGCCATGAACCTTCTAGTGCCATAGCAGGCCCTGGTCCACACCCTGCCCTCCTCCTGGGTTCCCTGGGGGAAAGAGGGGAAACTGGAAACACTAGGCCCTACGTAGATGCATTCCAAAAGAGCAGAGCTCCAGCCTCCTGCATGCCAAGCTTTTGTGGGCAGGGGCAGCAAGACCTCTCCTAAGAAGCCCCGGGGCCATTGGTGCGAGGCCCAGGGTGAGGACCTGGCCTGGAAGGGTGGGCAGTGGGATTCTTAATTGCCCGGAGGAGAGAGACTTGCAGACCAGCGATGAGAAACTCCTAGAAGACAAAATGTTTGCGTGAGGGAGCCAGGAGAGATTTCCCAGACGATTAGAAAGGCTCCTCTTGGAAGCAGAAGCTGCAAGTGGGTGGGCCACAACTTCACCTCCTACCCCCAGCCAGGCCACTCACTGAAGCGACAAATTCTGGCCTCCAGGCTGTCCAGGTTGAGAGGCCTTTTGAACTCTCAGGCAGCACTGAGGACAGGTTCTTCCAAAGCATGCCCTCCTCGGATGCCTCCTTCCCGGCGCAGCTGAGTGTGGAGAAGTGGCACGGAGCCCGGAGAGGAGCAGGTGGGGCGGGAGGAGGGCGAGCAGGAAATAAGCCTTGGCAGCCCCTCTCCCACACACACGGCGCCTGGTCCAGCCTGGCCCCTGCAAGAAGGTGGAGCCTGCGTGCAAAGATGTGCCCCGCGGACCCAGACCCGCCACGAAGCCCTTCCAGACCCTGACGGCAGCCCGGTGAGTGCGCGAAGCGTGCCCGGTCCGCTTCAGGGAGACCATCGACGACACACGGGATCAGACGTGCGAGCCCGCCTCCCGGGCTTCCTTCCTTCCGCCAGGGGAGGGAGAGGGCAGGGGCCGCACTTGCCCCCGCATATGGGAAGTGGGGCGAATCTGTACCCAGGATGCGGTGCTCACTAGAGCGAGGAGTTGCCTCCGTCGCTGTCAGCTCCTTCCTGAATTGAGGGCAGTTGGGGGGTGCTGGCAGGGGCGATTGACGTCAGCGCGCCAGGAAGGACGCCACACCTTGGGCCTTGGATTCTATTCTTTCCCACCTGTAGTCCTTCAGTCATGTCAGTTCCCTCCCAGTTCCTGCCCTCGCCTCCTCTTGTACCCTCATGCTCACCCCGTCACCCCCTTCCCTTATTTATCTTCTTACTCTCCCACCCCGCCCTTCCTCCTCCCGGCCTATGCCCAGCAAGGCTGTCAGTTCTCAGCGATGAAGCTCGGGCTAAATGCTGACGTTCTCCTGTCAAGTGAGCCCAGTCAGCCAGCACATATCTTCTAAGTGCTGCAAAGTGGACAGGTGGCGGGCACTGTGGTGAAGTGAAGCTGAGTGAGACAAGGTTCCCACCCTCAATGCACCTACAATCTAGGTGGGAAGATAAGGTGCGCTCACGTGAAAAGAGAACCAGTGAGTCAAATGTAGCAAGGCATCTTGGGTTGGGGCAGGTTCTAAGTGTGTGGCAGAGTGACCTCACTTCCAGTCTAAAAGGCCACCAGACTGTCCCGGGAAGGGAGAGGAGGTGGTAGGGGCCCAGGGCCTTTCCTAAACTGAGGCCCATTCTCCATCCATAAAGGCCACACACCCTGAGTACTGGACTGTGCCAGTCAGTCCCAGGTGGGTGGATCCCTGACAGTCATGATGTCATAAAGACCACTCAGAACGTTCCAGCTGTTCCTGAGCATGCAGGTCTGCCATAGGGCGAGTGCCTCACTGAACAGTGCCATGCTCAGAACACAAGTACTGTGGCAGAGCTGTTCCCGGATGGCTGGACTTTTGATGGTGATGCCTTGATGTTCTGTTCCACGGTCATAACCACACTGGGCTGCCCCCAACAGACACTGGATGAAAACTCCAGAGTTGCCCTAGAGACCTGACCCACCCACCTCGCCCCAAAGACCAGGCTCTTAGAGATGAGAGACCGGAGTGGGCTTCTGGGGGCCTGTGCTGTTTTCTGGCCTCTAGAAAAAAGGGTATTAAACCTAGAAGGAAAAAAATCTGTCTGCTAAGTGAAAGAGACACTCCCCAGCCGTGTGGTAGGTGGCACACAGGGGGACAGGCAGGTATACCAAAGCAACTCCTAAACACACGGGAAAGATTCTCGTTTTCTTGGGGGCAGTGATGCTCAGTGTTTCCATTGTCTTCCCTTTTTTCCTATTGCCTTTGGTATTACAGTCCTTTAGGGTCATAACTGAAATTGCATACTTGTTTGTAAATGTTATTACCTGACTACTCTCTAGCCCATATATCATAATTGGTTTCTCCATGTTTTCTGGAACTTAGGAAGACGCCTGCCAAGAAACAGAACAACAGATGAAACAAAATGTGTTCAAACTAGTAAAGCACCAGTTACATGGGTTTACACAAGTAAGATCTGCTAGGCCATTTTCTCAGTGATGCCCTGAAAAGAACAATTAGGTCTTTAGTCCTCAATCAAGATTTGTGGAAATCCCAAAAGCAGTGACTTGGCTCTGCATTGCTAAAGAGACTTTGGGGGTGGGAGAGGTATATTATGGCCAACAGCATCAGACACAGAGGGTACACAAATATGCCAAAGAAACTTTTAACAATTAAAGATTATGCAAACATAGCATTGGATTTATTCCTTACAGAAATTTCCTCATCTTTTATCGACAGTGCCCCATATGTGAAGGTCATAAGAACATTCTCAACCCCTCAGGGTCTAGCTCAGGCTCTACTCCAGCTTCATCTGGGAAGCAAAGGAAGAGCACATCCCAAAAGAATATTCCCGAGTATGCAAACCTCAGAGATGAAATATTGGGTCAGGGGTGTGTGGATGAGGTGGGGTGGAGGAAGGCAGAATTACACAAGCACACGGGGACCCAAACCAAGAAGCTGAACGCCAGTGTCTTTAGATAAGTAAAATCTGCATCGACATACTTGGGAAAGAAAAACCTCGATAACCGTTCCGTGTGTCTTGTGTGTCACAAAAGTGTAGTAGAATCATTTGAGTTCTCAGGTCACAAAAGTATCAGGGTGATATGAAATCTTGAAAACCAAGTGATGTTTAACTCTCCACCCTCCTCCCATCCAGAGGCTCCCTGTTGAGGACGGCCAGCTCCAGTTCCATCCGGTCACCACCTTCCCCTAGAACAGAGCAGGCCACGTCTGCCAAGAGGGGTAACCGGGCACTCGGTCCTCATGGTGGCAAGAAACTGCATTTTCCTCTCTGCTCTCAGAACACACCTTTAGAGCAATGCGTGTCCTTATCGAGGTTAGTGTGGTCTGTTGTCTTTGTTGCGGTGTTCTGCGAATCCCTAGGTGTGATCACTCATTCTAAGAGAGGACCCAAGACTGCTACCGCCACCTACACTTGGTTCCGCAGTGGGCCTGAGGGTCCTCCTACCACAGTCGGGTAAGTGCCTTTGGGCGGCCTGGGAGTGGACTGGACAGCTGTTCCAGGGGTGCTTGCAGCGCCAGCAGTGGTCCCCTCCACAGGCACGGGGCTGCCCAGTTACAAACTACTCCACATACATGGCGTCCTGACTGTCTCAGATACCCAGGGACGTGTGCAGAGCGCGTACTATCCTCCCTTGGAAGATAGGAGACCTGAGCCTCAGAGCAGTGAAGTGACTTGCGTGAGGTCACACAGCTGAAGGCGGCGAGCCTCCTGATGTGCTGATCCCCCCAAAGTTCCGAGTCTCCACAGCCCTTCGGAAAAGAAACGGTTTGTTCTTTGCCTTCTCGACTTGAAGCACGTCACTCGCAGTGAGTTGGGATACATCCATGGGATTACAAATGCCTCCAGGGATGGGATAAAGTTCAGGTTTAGAAATGAGCCGAGAGGGCTTCCCTGGTGGCGCAGTGGTTGAGAATCTGCCTGCCAATGCAGGGGACACGGGTTTGAGCCCCGGTCTGGGAAGATCCCACATGCCGCGGAGCAGCTAGGCCCGTGAGCCACAATTACTGAGCCTGCGCGTCTGGTGCCTGTGCTCCGCAACAAGAGAGGCCGCGATAGTGAGAGGCCCGCGCACCGCGATGAAGAGTGGCCCCCGCTTGCCGCAACTAGAGAAAGCCCTCGCACAGAAACGAAGACCCAACACAGCCATAAATAAATAAAATTCTTTAAAAAAAAAAAAAAAAAGAAAAGAAATGAGCCGAGAGAGAATCTGGGATCTGAACTCTAATGAAAAAAGAACGAGGAACGAACGAGAGGAAAAGGGGAATTGCTCCCATAGACTCCTGACCAGAATAAATAGGAATTTTTTTTTAAAAAACAGCAACATTTCAGGACTTCCCTGGCGGTCCAGTGGTTAAGACTCTGAGCTTCCACTGCATGGGGCACGGGTTTGATCCCTGGTCGGGGAACTAAGATCCCGCAAGCCGTGCAAAAATAAAAATAAAAATAAAAAATAACACTTCCTGGCGTGTTGCTTGATGGAGACCCCGCTGCTTTCAGAGTTTCTCAATCTCAGCAGTGTTGACGTCGTGGGCTCCCTAAAACTGTCCTGGGAGGGGCTGGCCCCTGCACTGTAGGCTGTTGAGGAGCATTGCCGGCCTCCAGCCACTAGATGTCAGTAGCACCTCCCCCGACTCCCCAAGTGACAGTGAAAACGTCTCCAAACTTTCCGAATGTGCCCTGACTGGCAAACTCACCCTGGCTGAGAAGCACGTCTTTAAGTCCGTGCTCTGCAGAGCAGCCCGGCAGATGGATGCAGGTCCCCACCTCACTCTCCTGCTCGCCGCCCCCAGAGGCTTCCAGCTGCCCTGGATAAAGTCTGACACCCAAGGGAGACGGGCCAGGCCCTTGGTGTTCTGGGCCCTGCCAGCCTCTCCGGTCCCTCTTCCCTCTCCTTCCTGCCTCGCACTCTTTGCTCTAGTTCTGAACAATGACTTGCGGCTCTTTCCCACACAGCCACGCTAGTTTGTGTCCTCACGCTCGCGCTGCTTTCTCGCCTCAGTTGCTTATCTCATAAATGCTCCCCAACCTTCAAGACTTGGCTTGGTGTGGGCATCACCTGGAACTTACCTGAAGCCCTTTCCCTTCCCCCCATCTGAAGGTTGGGTCAGATCCCAGCTGTGTGCTCCCACAGCACCTTCTGCAGACCCGTCATAGCACTCACCGCCCCATCCTGTAATTGCCTTGCAGTCCTCCGGACTGAGCTCCAGAAGGGCGAGGCTGTCTTATTCAAAGCTGGGGCACAGTACCTGGCATGTGGCATTCACTCAGCAGTGTTTATTGAAGTGAGCCACAAAGAACAGTTAAAAGTACACTAGGTTGGGAGTCTAGACACCAAGATTCTAGTCCCAGGTCTGCTACTAGCTAGCCAGGTGATGGCTTCCCATCGCTGAACCTTTGTTTCCTCATCTGAGGAATCAGAATTTGGACTAGATGTCTAAGGGTCCTTATAAGTTGCAATTGCTGATTCTAGAGTGTTGTCTTTTTTTTTCATAAATATTTCACTTAAAAGTGTTTCCCAAAGGGCAGGGCCATCCTCTTTCAACCCCCTTCTGAATGTGTATGGCTTCCTCTAAACTTTTTCAAACTCTTTTCCTACTGACTATTTCATTTGACCCTAGAAATAATGATGGCAGCCTGGCAGATATAATTTCAAACAAGAACCATTCTTCCAAACAAGTGACATAAAGGTAAACTGTGTATCAAATGTTACCATCACAGAAGACAGAAGAACACGTGTTTGTATTTCTACATGCATAGAGACCCTCTGGGGTAGTGTGACAGTGGGGCAGGTGCTGGGCAGGGGACTGGAACAAGTCTTTTCACTGAATACCTTATATTGTTGGATTTTTGAGCTATGTGAATACAGTATCTGTTTTAAAAGTTAAAGAATAAAACCATATGTATAAAATTAGCTACAAGGATATATTGTACAGGACAGGGAATATAGCCAATATTTTATAATAACTATAAATGGAGTGTAACCTTTAAAAATTGTGACTTTGTTGTATACCTGAAACTTATATAATATTGTACATCAACTATACTTCAATAAACATAAATAAAAAAGATAATAAAACCAAATGAATGGCATCGTTTACCAAGCATCCTTTCAACTGGCCTTAAAAGCAGGTGACCAATGGACCCGAGGTCAGTAGCCAGACCACATCTGTCAGAGCTGCTGTAAGAAAACCCTTCCGGCTAACTGCACTTTCAAAAAATCAAGAGAAATGCAGGCTACAACGCACCACTATAGTCTTCTAGCTTCAAAGTGTGCGTTTTAATCTGGTTTACTCCCTGGCAGTGGAGTATAAAAATAAGGCTAAATTTCATAGCAAGTGCCACAAAAAAGGGAGTGAAGAATTCTGACGCTAATGCTAAACCTGACCAACTGATTTTCTGTCACTTTGTAGCCCCTCACTATACAGCCCTGACATTCATCTAAGGATGAATCCTCCAGTGGATGAGCCCCGCCTAGAGGTACAGTGGACAGAGAACAGACCTAAAAATCAATAGATTTAGTGACAAATTTAGTAATGTTGTCAGTAAGTCTCCCGTATTCCTATCTGTACTACCTGCCCTCTCTCTTCCTTTCCAGAGATATTTCTAATAACAGTCAGCAAAATGAGCCCTGTGTAGCACTAAATAAAGACTAGAGGTTGTATTAAACTTTTAACCATGACCACAGCTTTCCTTAAACAGTTTCATCATCACAGGGTGGCACAATATACAGTATTCCTCTAAGAGGGACTGCCACCTCCTTCCTCTGTAAGCCCTGTCCTGTAAGATGAGGTCAACGGAAACTATACAGTGCAGGTGTGTTTAAGGTCACCAGCAGATCAAATGTTAAACTAGATAAAAGATGGGGATGACAAGTAACTTAGTTTTCTCACCCAGAGGTCCTGTGGTCACCTGGGGTGTTGATCTGTACACATGGAGTATCACCATCTTCACAGTAGTTACACCTTTTCAGATCTTCATATCATCTGAACATGCAATTCTTTATTTCAAATGGTCGGTACACTCATTTTAATAAACATAATCACTGTTGTTGCTGCTCTACACAGCAATCTAAAATAAAAATCAACACTGAAGTGAATACTATGTGCTGGATACAGAGTGCATCAAAGTTGAAGGTGCGGTCTGGAATTTTAAGCACATAGGATTCACCCAGAAAAGGAACTAGAAAAAAAACAAAGTACTACTTTTTCTGTATTCTCCTAGCAATCTCTGAAGAAACAATGGTTTTCAGTAATATTACAATAGCAGGAACTACCATTTGTGACACATTAGGCACCAGGCACAGTGATTGGTGCTTGGTGTACATTACGTCTATAATTTTACAAGCCTCAGTTGCCTTTAGTTTTTTTAAAGTGATAAAGCTACATTGGGTAGACTGCTTGATCTTGTGTAGTACCATTTTAAAAAGTAAAGAAAACCTCTGATTTTACTTTTTTGTTTTATTTTTATTACACACTACAAAATACACTGCATGCTACACAATACACTGCATAACCTTCTAGCAGGGGTAGACAAGCATAACTGAGTTATTTTTCATCAATCAGGAAAATGCTTCCTTAATCAATGTTCTCCAAACCCTGAAAAACAGTTTAAAAAGGAAAATGTGAGAATTCTGTTCCTGTCAAAGATGTACATGTACTATAACCTACAATGATTCCTATAACCTATAATGACTCCTAATTTTCATTTTCTGACAGTAGCAAACATACCACTTTATATGAAAAGACAACCCCCCCTTCCACTTGCAATCAAAACTAAAGTAAAGCAACTATTTACCACCTGGATCCTTCTACAAAGCACCCTCAGAGTCAGAGGACAGTAAGGTAAATCCATTTTATAAAATAACAGCCAACATCAGGAAGATATTATTAGCCCCATTCTACTTTTTTACAGGTGAAAAAAATGGAGGCTCAGAGAAGTTTAAAGTCCCTTGTTTAAGTCAGTAAGGAAGCAGTAGAGCCAGAATTCAAGTTCAGGGACCCCCAACTCCAGAACTCTTGCCCTGTAAGCATGACACTATTCAGAAGACCACTCTATCTTACTCAGTTCACAACCAAATACTTCAGAAACAACAAAGGAAAAGAGTAATCAGTGATGACATTTCTTCCAGGTGTTAAAATAACACATTACACGTATTGTTTCAATTGAAGGAAGAATCACCTTGAGAGAAATTAAAATTGCATAATCCTAGGAGCCACCTTGTAAAAATCCTAATTCATTTGGTCCAGTCAGGGTCCTAGGAATCTGTATTTTATCTCACATGCCAGGTGATCCTGATGGCATACTTTTTCTTTTCTATTTTTTTGGCTGTGCGGCTTGTGGGATCTGAGTTCCCTGACCAGGGATCGAACCCGTGCCCCGTGTCCCTGCCCCTTGCAGTGGAAGCTCGGAGTCCTAACCACTGGACCGCCAAGGAATTCCTCCCCCACTCTCCCTTTTTTTGGTTATTCTTGAACCATACTTTGAGAAATACCACTCTAGATGAGTAGATATATATCATCATGTTCATCAGATTAGATTCTCAAATAGCACTATACTGAGAGGCAGATCACATAGGTTGAGTCCTTATACTGTAATTTAATCACTCTGACCTTCTGTTTTCTCATCTATAAAATGGAATTAATATTTACCTAGATTTGCTGTGAAGGGTGAATTAGCAAGGAGGAAGTATAAAATAGTAAAAATTTTTACAAGAATAATGAGGATGAACTCCTACAATATATAAGAACATACTATTAAGTTGAACCATATGAAAATGCTACTGCTTGGCCATTTTTGACCCACAAAAACAGCAGTTTCATATGATTCAATCAAATATAAAATTATAGTAATTCTTTAATGTACTGGTGCAGGAACTGGCAAACCAATGGAGTATAAAAGAGTGCATTCGGGCTTCCCTGGTGGTGCAGTGGTTGAGAATCTGCCTGCTAATGCAGGGGACACGGATTCGTGCCCTGGTCTGGGAGGATCCCACATGCCGCGGAGCAACTAGGCCCGTGAGCCACAACTACTGAGCCTGCGCGTCTGGAGCCTGTGCTCCGCAACAAGAGAGGCCACAATAGTGAGAGGCCCGCGCACCGCGATGAAGAGTGGCCCCCGCTTGCCGCAACTGGAGAAAGCCCTCGCACAGAAACGAAGACCCAACACAGCCAAAAATAAATAAATAAATAAATAAATAAATAAATAAATAAAATTAAAAAAAAAAAGAGTGCATTCATGAAACAGGCCCATGTGTATATGGAAATTTAGTTTACTAGAGTGGTATTTCAAATAAAAAATGGACTTTTCCATATGTAGATAACTGTGACAACTGGCTGTTTCTTGGAGAAAACTAAAGTTAAATCCTTGCTTCACATTATACCCCAAAATGACCTGTAGACAGGTCAGAGCACTAAATGTAAAAAAGGAAAAAAGACTGTAATGGTATTTGGAGAAACTGTAGAAATATATTTTTAGAATCTTGGGTACAAAAGTCATTTGTAGGGCTTCCCTGGTGG
Source organism: Balaenoptera acutorostrata (assembly GCF_949987535.1). Lineage (NCBI taxonomy): Eukaryota > Metazoa > Chordata > Mammalia > Artiodactyla > Balaenopteridae > Balaenoptera > Balaenoptera acutorostrata. The sequence goes on along the minus strand of NC_080085.1, from coordinate 104,792,181 downwards.
CGCAGTGGTTGAGAGTCTGCCTGCTAATGCAGGGGACACGGGTTCGAGCCCTGGTCTGGGAAGATCCCACATGCCAAGGAGCGACTGGGCCCGTGAGCCACAGCTACTGAGCCTGCGCGTCTGGTGCCTCTGCTCCGCAACAAGAGAGGCCGCGATAGTGAGAGGCCCGCGCACCGCGATGAAGAATGGCCCCCGCTTGCCGCAACTAGAGAAAGCCCTCGCACAGAAACGAAGACCCAACACAGCCAAAAATAAATAAATAAATAAATAAATAATAAAAATAAAAGGAATTCCTTTAAAAAAAAAAGTCATTTGTAAACAAGATATAAAACCCAAAATCCAGAATAATAAAATATGATAAACTGAACATCAAGATTAAAAACTATCTGATGAAAGCCACCATAAAGTAAAAAAGACAGCAGACTGGGAAAAATATTTGCCACATATAAAAGAGACAAAAGATTAATATCTGTAATATATATATAAGAAGCCCTATAAATCAAAAAGAAAAAGATAACAGAACAAGAAAGGATATAGGCAGATGATCCACATAATAAGAAATACAAAGGATCATTAAATATGTAAAAGACAGTGCTATTTTAGTTTGCATTTTCCCAGTCTGCTGTAAGACCTTTGGCAAAACATTAACCAGAATGCACCTCAACCCTGACAGATGGGCTAGTGTCAGAGCCATCTTACCTTTGACGCATAGTAACAATTAACTCCAGAGATGCGCCTATCTCTTTCCATCAAATTCCACTGATATGAATAATAGGCAACTCTTTTTTCCTACAATTAAAAGAAATTGTTATTGTAGTTTATAAAGATGAGTGACCCAATAGAAAGATATTAATAAGTGATATTCCAGAAAAATGGAATCACTGATATAAAAACCAAATTAACAATATAAGACCAGAATCCTAAATAAAATCGGACCACTAAACTTTAGAATTAAGATGGTAACCATGAGTTCTTACACTTTCTATTTTAAGCAGCATCATTTTTTTCTTTCCTCCTTTCTTTTTTTTTTTTTTAAAGTCATGACTACTTGTTCCCTTTGGGGACCCTAATGAGAAGAAACAACAGTGGTAGATCACAAGTGAAAGACAATCACAAAACAGAAAGTAAATACATTTATACTCTGTACTTTAGAGATAATGTGAAGGACTAATTAGAGAGGAAAATCACAATCCTAATGTGAAAAACAGGAGCATGACCTAAGTTCCTAAAGGCTTGCAAGAGAAAGTGGGAGGATAAAAAAATGTCAAAGTAAAAAAACCTAATTAAGGGGAATTTACTGGAGGTCCAATGGTTAGGACTGGGCGCTTTCACTGCCCGAGCGGGTTTCAAGCCCTGGTCGGGGAATTGAGATCCCGCAAGCTGCGCGGCGCGGCCAAAAACAAAACAAACTAACTAAGGCTAGGAAAAAAGTGAAAAACAAGAAGACCAAGATATGGATGAGAGAAATTAAAATCAAAATCCAGCAAGAAAGGAGACCAGAGGTCAGAGGGAGTGGGGCAAGACTAATTGACGCCTCTCTCCTCTGCCTAGCAGTTTGGACCTACCTCTTTCAATCTCCTGCCTTTCCAGCCCCAAAACTCTGCTCCGCCCTCCTGCCCACGCTTCACCTAGCAACCAGCTGTTTCTTGCTAAAGTAGAATACGGTTCCCGTCGGCTTCGTTCCGCAAGCCTCTGCTTTTAGGCAATAAAAAAAAAAAGGGAGGGCCGATCTCGGTATTCCCCATCTCGGAGAGAGGCTCCGGGTCCTAACGGGTTCCCGACCCCACCGCCCATTTCGTAACGCCAGCCGGTGGAGTCAGCCGCCGGGCCGGAGAAGCCGCCTTACCTTGCCCCCGTTAGTGAACCTGTGGATGCGTGCAGTGGCCATTCCCGGGATGAATAAGCACGCGGCCATGACAGCGATCCCGGGGAGAATCTCGAACCACATCGCGACACCGTTACCAAGGCCAAACACTTCCTTCCAAGCTCCTTAAAGGTGACCCGGCTTCAATCCCTTTCCGGTAACTTCCGCGGCAGCGCACGAGCGGGACGGGGTCACGTACGCGTCCTGAGGAAGCGACGGGGCGCGGCAGGGCCCAAGAGTGGCCCGCGCCCGCGCTCTCGCACACTCTCGCTCCCACAGTCGTCTTTCCGCAGACGATTTTGTACCGACTCGCGGTCGAGCGTAAGACGTGCAGTCACGTGAAGCAGCTCCGCGCCACCCAGCAGGCCACAGCCATTTCGGAGCTCGAAACTCTTAAAATGGCAGAGCAACTTTCTCCAGGTAAGACGACAAACCAGGTGTGCACCTTTCTTTTCAAAAAGCCTGTGCGAAAAGGGGCTGCAGGCCGCAGAAAGCGCCCAGTCTGCGACCAAGAGTCCGGAGACAGCAGCAGCAGCAGTGACGAAGGCAGCACTGTGGTCCGCCCGGAAAAGAAGCGGGCGACCCACAATCCGATGATACAGAAAACCCGTGGCAGTGGTAAACAGAAGGCGGCTTACGGCGACCTGAGTAGCGAGGAGGGAGAGGGGGAGAACGAGCCCGAGAGCCTCGGCGTGGTCTATAAGTCCACTCGCTCGGCGAAACCCGTGGGGCCAGAGGATATGGGGGCGACTGCTGTCTACGAACTAGACACAGAGAAGGAACGTGACGCGCAAGCCATCTTTGAGCGCAGCCAGAAGATCCAGGAGGAGCTGAGGGGCAAGGAAGATGACAAGATCTATCGGGGAATCAATAATTATCAGAAATACATGAAGCCTAAGGATACGTCTATGGGCAATGCTTCCTCCGGGATGGTGAGGAAGGGCCCCATCCGAGCTCCCGAGCATCTGCGTGCCACCGTGCGCTGGGATTACCAGCCCGACATTTGTAAGGACTACAAGGAGACTGGTTTTTGCGGCTTCGGAGACAGCTGCAAATTCCTCCATGACCGTTCAGATTACAAGCATGGGTGGCAGATCGAACGTGAGCTTGATGAGGGTCGCTATGGTGTCTATGAGGACGAAAACTATGAAGTGGGAAGCGATGAGGAGGAAATACCATTCAAGTGTTTCATCTGTCGCCAGACCTTCCAAAACCCAGTTGTCACCAAGTGCAGGCATTATTTCTGCGAGAGCTGTGCGCTGCAGCATTTCCGCACCACCCCGCGCTGCTATGTCTGTGACCAGCAGACCAATGGCGTCTTCAATCCAGCGAAAGAATTGATTGCTAAACTGGAGAAGCATAGAGTTGCAGAAGAGGGTGGTGCTTCCGATTTCCCAGAAGACCCCGATGAGGGTCCAATTCCCATTACTTAATTTTCCCATTATTCTCAAATCTCAAAATAAATGTTTTGTTGTTTTGGACATCTTAATTCGTGTTCTTCCTTTCTAGGGAAAGTGAGAGGAAAAGGCGGGTGGTGAAGTAGGATCCTGGATGGATGGCTTGTAAAAGCATCAAGGTAGGTAGAACCTGGATTTTTACCTGGTATAAATGCTGCCTGCGTGTAACAGATACTTTTCAAAACCCTTTAGCAAAAATTTGGGGGATGGGAGAAGTTCGAGAAAAGAGCTAGAATTTGCTTGAAGTGACCAAAGCTGTGATGAAAACAAGAACTGAACCTATGTATTATATCACATTTTCGCATCACGTAATAATTTACAAAAGTACTTTCATACATGATCTGTTTTGAGAGCCCATACTACTTCAATATACACCCCAGCCAAGGTGTGTCTGTTGGGGGTTGAGGGGAGCAGTGGGAGTGGGAGAATTGGGTTGGGGGACTGGTAGCCCCACAGCCTGTGCGTATGGGAAATGCTCCTTGCTCTCCTTAAAGCACCTATAGGTAATGCATCCCTTCCAGGGATGACTGAAATGGCCTATGCTCCGCGGTCCAGTATGATAGCCACTACACTAGCTTCGTGTGGCTGTTCAGCACTTGAAATGTGGCTGGTAGCCACCGTATTGGACGTGCAGTTCTAGACTGAACTTGTGAACCTGCAGACGGCAAAAATGTAACATTTTATAATCCATTGTCTGAAACTGTGTTCTCACAGACCCTGTAATAGAGCTGATCACGCCCTATTAAAGTTAATCTATGTACCTGTCTTCCCAACTAGTTTGTGAACTCCTCAGTGACTAGGCCAGTGCTTGGCATATAATAAGCACTTAATAAATAAACCCAGAGAGGTTTGAAAAAGGAGATCAGGGCCAAAGCCTTGAACCCAAGCCGAGGAGCTTTGACTATATTCTGTTGGTAATGAGGAGATAGAGACTTGGGGAGGGGAACACAATCAGACTTTTTTTTTTTTAATGTTACTGTGGTTGCAGGCTATCGGATAGATGGCAGGGAGATGGAAGGCAGGGAGGCCAGTTAGGGCAAATGACCTGTAAATTTTTATTGATCTGACTAGAATTTGGGCTGATCCCAGGAAACAGATGTAAGAATAAATTGTGGGTTAGAGTTTTTATATTCATATTCGTTAGTCCATTTAAAGATATTCTTTGAGCAAGTACTCTGTCAGGCACCATGCCTGGCATACGGGATATTAGCAAACAAGGTAGACATAGCCCCTTACCTCATGGGGCTGGACATCAAACAGTGCAGGTGTGAAGAGTACAAGAACAAAAGTGCACTGGGTTGATCTCTCAGGATTAAGCCAATCCCAGCCTTTGGGGGAGTTCAGAATCAAACTCACTTGATATAATGTGATAACATTCTTTAACAGAATGTATTAAGTACAGTGGGGATACATGAGAAGCCTAGTGGGAAAATGGCTAAAGAAAGCATCACACAGAAAACAGCATTTAAGAGATGAGACAAAAAACCAGCAGAACAGGAAAGAGGATGTTGTAGAGGCAGATGGAGAAAGAGAAGCTTACACTGAGGTGGAATGCAAAGCAAGACAGTGTTCTAAAAAGTGTCATGGAAAGAAACAGGACAATGAGTAGCAAAAATCAGTGGTGTACTCAAGGTATTTTTCATGTTTACAAAGTTTATGATTAAATTTTTTTAAAGAAATATTTTTTATTACCTTTAATTAAATGGTGCAACTTCATTTCATAGGTGAAAACTAAATAGTTATTCCTACAAATTAAAAAAAAAATTAAATATGGAGGGAGTTCCCTAGTGGCCTAGTGGTTAAGACTCCGGGCTTCCACTGCCGTGGCCCGAGTTCAGTCCCTAGTTGGGGAACTGGGATCCCGCAAGCCTTGTGGCGTGGCAAAAACAAAAAAAACAAAAAATATGGGGAGGAAAAGAAAGCGTGCCAGCAGAGATGAGTTGCAGCTGAACTCTGAAGGCGCTAACCTAGTCTGAGAGCTCAGAGGAGGCTCCCCTAGGAGATGACCCTCAAATTGAGACCTGAAAGGGGGGTGGTAGGAAGAGTATCACAGTCAGAGGGTTAGTATATACCAAGGACCTGAAGTGAGAGACTGGCTTCAGCTAAGAACTCCAAGCAGACCAGGATGCTGGAGGAAAAAGACGGATGGTAGTCAGGGCCAAGTCAGCCACCTTGCAAGTCATGTTAAGGACTCTGGACTTTATCAGAAGGGCAAAGGGATGCCATCAAAGGGTTTTAAGAAAGAAAGTAAGATGATCAGATCTGAATTTTAAAAAGATAATTCTGCAGTGTGGGAAATGGATCGTGGAGGCCAGACACAAGACAGGGAGATCAGTTAGGAGGCTCGTGCACTAGTCCAGGCGATATGATGGCAGACTGGACTAGACCGGAGGCTGTGGACATTCATTTAATAAATAGTTTTTGAGCACTCACTCTATGCCAGGCATTGATTTAAGCACTGGAGATACAGCCAAAGCAAAAGCATTCAAGTCCCTGCACTCTAGAACTTACATGAGAGAGAGTAACAGAATTATACATGCATGATATATAATAGATTGAGCTAAGTGCTATGAAGAACAATGAAGCAAGGTAAGGGGCTGAGAGTGCGGGGTGGGGGGGCATGTTATTTTATATAGGGTGGTCAGGGAGGGCCTCTTCTGATAAGGTGACATTTGAGCAGAGACCTAAATGAAGCAGATATCTGGGAGAAGAGCATTCCAGACAGAACACCAAGTGCAAAGGCCCTGAGGCAGGAAAGTGCCTGACGTGTCCTAGGAACAGTGAGGAAGAAATGTAATTATCTGTTTTGGGAGCCCGTACAGAGTGGACTGAAGGAAGAGGAAAGAACTCTAAGATTAGATAAGAAAAGTAATGGGGGGGCGAGGGCAGACTGTGTACAGCCTTATGAGCCATTGTAAGAACTTGAGTTTTTATTCTCAGTGACATGGAGAGTCACTGGGAGGTTCTGAGCAGAGGACTAACATAATCTAACACTGGCTTTAAAAAGGATCCTTCTGGGGCTTCCCTGGTGGCGCAGTGGTTGAGAATCTGCCTGCCAATGCAGGGGACCCGGGTTCAAGCCCTGGTCTGGGAGGATCCCGCGTGCCGCGGAGCAACTAGGCCCGTGAGCCACAATTGCTGAGCCTGCGCGTCTGGAGCCTGTGCTCCACAACAAGAGAGGCCATGATAGTGAAAGACCCACGCACCGTGAGGAAGAGTGGCCCCCACTTGCCACAACTAGAGAAAGCCATCGCACAGAAACGAAGACCCAACACAGCCAAAAATAAATAAATAATTAAATAATTTAAAAAAAAAAAAGGATCCTTCTGGAACTTATGGGGGATAATGGAAATGTTTTATATCTTAACTGGGATGTTTGTTACACAGGTGTCTACATTTATCCAAACTCACTGGACTGTACATGTATGTGCGTTTCATTGTATGTGATTATATCTCATTAAGAAACACCTTCAAATCAAAGGAGAAAAAAAAGAAACTGGTTGCTATGTAGAAAATAAACCAGAGCAGGAGGGTCAAGGGATGAAGCAGAGAGATCAGTTAGAAGGCTACTGCTGTTGGGACTTCACTGGTGGCGCAGTGGATAAGAATCCGCCTGCCAATGCAGGGGACGTGGGTTCGAGCCTGGGTCCGGGAAGATCCCACATGCCATGGAGCAACTAAGCCCGTGCGCCACAACTACTGAGCCTGCGCGCTAGAGCCCACGAGCCACAACTACTGAGCCAGCATGCTGCAACTACTGAAGCCCGTGTGCCTAGAGCCTGTGCTCCACAACAAGAGAAGCCACTGCAATGAGAAGCCTGCGCACTGCAACAAAGAGTAGCCCCTGCTCGCCACAACTGGAGAAAGCCAGCACAGAGCAATGAAGACCCAACGCAGCCAGAAAAAAAAAAAAAGGCTGTCCAGGTGAGAGATGGTAAGTGCCTCAAACCAGGTGGTGGTGAGAAGGGGTCAGATTCTGAATGTAGTTTGAAGGTAAAACTGACAAGTTGTCTTGGCAGGTTAGATATGAGGTGTAAGATAGAAGAGTCAAGGTGACTCCAAGATTTTTGACCTGAGCAACCACGTGGAAAGTGGTACCACTTAGTGAGATGGAGAGAGGCACATAGAGAAAAGTGCATAAAACACAGCTTTGCAGCATAACAAGTAGTTACATAGGAATCCCTTGCATAACCACCACCCAGGTCAAGAAATACAAAACTGACAACACTCAAGAAGCCCATCACATTATCCAGATTCTCCAGATCACACACACAGGTAACCACTATGCTGATTTTTATGGTAATCACTCCCTTGCTTTTTTTCCATTGATCTTCCTCTTTGGCTATTTATCTCTCCTTCCCTCTCGCCCAACCAAGAATAATGTATACTTAATGTCTTTTGTTTCTCTCCCATGTACTCTTCTTTGTAACAGCTTTATTGAGATATAATTCACATATCATATAATTCACCATTTTAAAATATGCACTTGAGTGGCTTTTAGTATATTCACAAGGTTGTGCAACCATCACCACTATCTAATTTCAGAAAATTTTCAATACTTCAAAAAGAAAAGCAATACCCTACACCTGAAACTAACACAACATTGTAAATCAACTATACTCCAATAAAATTTTTAAAAATTTTTAAAAATTTGCTAATAAAAAAAAAACAGAAAGAAAAGCATACCCATTAGCAGTCACTCTCCATCCCCCCAGGCAACCAGTAATCTCCTGTCTCTACATATTTGCCTCTTCTGGACATTTCATATCAATGGAATCATATAATATGTGGCCTTTTGTGACTGCCTGCTTTCACTGAGCATGCTCTCAACGTTCATCCATGTTGTAGAGTATATCAATGCATTCCTTAAGGGGGCTGAATAATATTCCATTTTATGGTTATACTATATTTTGTTTATCCATTCATCAGTTGTGGACTTTGGGTTGTTTCCACATTTTGGCTATTATGAATAATGATACATTCATGTACACACATTTTTGTGTGTATGTGCATCTTCATTTCTCTTGGGGAGATACCTAGAAGTGGAAATTCTAAGTCATATGGTAACTGTTTAACCTTTTTTAAAACATTTTTTTTAACAAGTGAAATTCACATAACAAGAAATTAACCGGTTTAAAAGGAACAGTTTGGTGGCATTACCTCTATATAATTCCAAAACATTTTCATCACTCCAGAAGAAAACCTCATACCCATTAAGCAAATGCTCCTTATTCTCTCCTCCCAACATCTCCTGGCAACCACCAATATGCATTCCATTTCTGTGGATTTAGCTATTCTAGATACTTCATATAAATAGAATCATATAATATGTAGTCTTTTGTGTCTGGCTTTCACTTAACATAATGTTTTCAAGGTTCACTCACATTGTAGTATGTATCAGAACTTCCTTTTTGAGGCTGAATAATATTCCATTGTATGTATATACCACAATTTATTATCCATTCATCTGTTGATGGACATTTTTTATTTTCCACCTTTTGGCAATTGTGAATAGGGCTGCTCTGAAAATGTGTACATATCTCTGAGTACCTGTTTTTCAATTCTTTTGAGTATTCACCTAGGAGTAGAATTGCTGGGTCATATGGTAATGCTATCTTTTTTTTTTTTTGGGCCGCGTTGGTTCCTCATTGCTGCGTGTGGGCTTTCTCTACTTGTGGTGAGCAAGGGCTACTCTTCATTGTGGTGCACGGGCTTTTCATTGCGGTGGCTTCTCTTGTCGCGGAGCACGGGCTCTAGGCGCGTGGGCTCAGTAGAGTGCGCTCTAGAGTGCAGGCTCAGTAGTTGTGGCGCACAGGCTTAGTTGCTCTGCAGTATGTGGGATCCTCCCGGACCAGGGATCGAACCCGTGTCCCCTGCATTGGCAGGCGGATTCTTAACCACTGTGCCACCAGGGAAGTCCCTGGTAATGCTATCTTTAACTTTTTGAAGAACTGGCAAACTGTTTTCCACAGCAGCTGTGCCATTTTATATTCCTGCCAGCAATGTAAGAGGGCTCCAATTTCTCCACATCACCAGCACTTATTTCCCTTTTTTTGTAATAGCAATCCTAGTAGCTGTGAAGTGGTATCTCATCATGGCTTGGATTTGTACTTCCCTAATGACTAATGACAACCATCTTTACATGTGCTTGTTAGCCATCTGTATGTCATCTTTGGAGAAATGTCTATTCAAGTCCTTTACCCATTTTTTAATTGGGTTTTTTGACTTTGGGTTGTTCAGTTGTAAGAGTTCTTTATGTATTCTGGATACCAGGCCCATATCAGATATATAATTTGCAAATATTTTCTCCCAATCTGTGGGTTGTCTTTTTACTTTCTTGTTGGTATTCTTTGAAGCACAGAAGGTTTTAATTTTGATGAAGTGCAATTTAACCATTTTTCTTTTGTTATTCATGCTTTTGGCATCACATCTGAGAATACATAAATCTGATAAATAAATCTGAAGTCATAGAGATTTACCCCTATGTTTCCAAGAGTTTTATAGTTTTAGCTCTTACATTTAGGTTTTTGATCCAATTTGAGTTCATTTTTGTGTATGGCATGAGATAAGGGTTTGGTTTCATTCTTTGGCCTGTGGCTATCCAGTGACGTAGCACCATTTGTTGAAAAGACCATTGAATGTTCTTGTCAGTCTTGTAAAAATATCAGTTGACCATAGACAGATGGGCTTGTTTCTGGACTCTCAATTCCATTCCATTTATCTATATATCTATTTTTATGCCAGTACCACAACATCTTGATTACTGTTGTTTTGTAGAAAGTTTTGAAAACAGGAAGTGTGAGCCCTCCTATTGTTTTGGATATTCTGGATCTCCTGCAATTCCTTATGAATTCCTTATGAATGTTTGAGTCAGCTTGTCAATTTCTACAAATAAATCAGCTGGAATTTTGATAGAGATTGCATTGAATCTGTAGGTCAACTTAGGGAGCACTGCCATCTAAATAATATTAATTAACATCACGAATTCCCTGGCAGGCCGGTGGTTAAGACTCCACACTTTCACTGCTGAGGGTCTGGGTTCAATCCCTGGTCAGGGAATTAATACCCTGCAAGACTCATGGTGACGTGGCCAAAATAAATAAAGTAATTTAAAAAATTAATGTTAATCTTCTAATCAGTGAACACAGGATGTTTTTCCATTCATTTTAATCTTTAATTTCTTTTACAGTTATTCATGGTATTCATTTATAATCCTTTTTATCTTTATAAGATCATCAGTAATGTCCCCTCTTTTCTTTTTTTGGCCGCGCCACACAGCTTGTGGGATCTTAGTTCCCCGATCAGGGACTGAACCCAGGCCCTGCAGTGAAAGTGCCGAGTTCTAACCACTGGACAGCCAGGTACTTCCCTATTCATTTCTGATTCTAGTAATTTGAGTCCTCTCTCTTTTGCTATTTATTTATTTAGTCAATCTAGCTAAAAGTTTACCAATTTTATTGATCTTTTCAAAGAACCAGCTCTGGTTTCATTGATTTTTCTCTATTGTTTTTCTGTTCTCTCTTTCATTAATTTCCCCTCTAATCTTTATTATTCCCTTCCTTCTGCTTGCTTTAGGTTTAGTTGGAAAAGACACTTTTCCAGTGTGTTAAAGTAGAAAGTTAGGTGATTAATTTGAGATTTTTCTTTTTTTAATGTACAGATTTAAAGCTATAAATTTCCCACTAAGCACTACTTTTGCTGCATCTCATAAGTTTTGGTATGTTGTGTCTTCATTTCATTCATCTCAAAGTATTTTCTCATCTTCCATTTGACTTCTTTGATTCATTGATTGTTTTAGAGTATGTTTTTTAATTTCCACATATTTATAAATTTTCCAGTTTTTCTTCTGTTATTGACTTCTAATTTCATTCCACTGTAGCTAGAGAACATACTTTGTATTCTTTCTGTCCTTTTAAATTTATTGAGGTTTGTTTTATGGCCTATCATTTGGTCCATTCTAGAGAATGTTCCATGTACACTTGAGAAGAATGTACATTCTCTTGTTGGGTGGAGGGTTCTAAGAGTGGGATGTGTCTCTTAGATCTATTTGGTTTATAGCGTTGTTAGATTTTTCTATTTCTGTGTTGATCTTCTGCCTACTTATTCTATCCATTATTGAAAATGGGGTATTGAAGTCTCAAAAATTATTTAATTGTCCATCTCTCCCTACATTCCTGTCAGTTTTTCCTTCATGTATATTGGTGCTCCTTTCCTAAGTGCATATATTTTATAATTGTTATATCTTCTCGATGGATTGACCCCTTTATCATTACAGAATGTCCCTCTTTATCTGTAGTAACATTTTTTTTTGTTTTAAAGTCTATTATATCTGATATTAGTATAGCCATTTCAGCTCTCTTGTGGTTGCTGTTTACATGATATATCTTTTTCAGCCTATTTATATCTTTGACTCTAAAGCGTGTCTCCTGGGACTTCCCTGGCAGTCCAGTGGTTAGGACTCCTTGCTTCCACTGCAAGGGGCACAGGTTCAATCCCTGGTCAGGGAGCTAAGATGGCACACCCCCCCCCCCAAAAAAAAATGTCTCCTGTAGACAGTAAGAGTTGGATCTTGTTTTTTTTACCCAGTGTGACAAACTTTATCTTTTGCGTTGTTTAATCCATTCACATTTACTGTTACTGTTGATAGAGTTGAATGTATGTTTGTATTTTGCTTTTTTTCATTTATGTTCCTCTATTCCAACTTTACTGCTTTCTTTTGCATTAAGTGAATATTTTTCTAAGATAGCATTTTAACTTCTTTAATGATTTTTTCACATTTTTGGAATTATTTCCCTAATGGCAGCTCTAGGGTTTACCATTCATGTCTTTTTTTTTTTGGCTGTGCTGGGTCTTCATTGCTGTGCACGGGCTTTCTCTAGTTGCGGCAAGCATGGGCTACTTCACTGCCATGCTTCGGCTTCTCATTGCAGTGGCTTCTCTTGTTGTGGAGCACAGGCTCTAGAGTGCATGCCACAACTACTGAGCCTGCGTGCCACAACTACTGACACCCGTGCGCCTAAAGCCCATGCTCCGCAACAAGAGAAGCCACTGCAATGAGAAGCCCGCTCACCACAACAAAGAGTAGCCCCTGCTCACCACAACTAGAGAAAGCCCGTGCACAGCAACGAAGACCCAATGCAGCCATAAATAAAATTAATTAATTAATTAATTAATTTTAAAAAAAGAAATATATCCTTTATAAAAAAAAAATTCAGCTTCAGATTTATACTAATTTATTTCCAGTGAGATATAAAGCATTCCTATATACTTCTATTCCCTTTTACCCCTTTTTGTGATATTACTGTTACACATATTACATCTATAAATGTAAAACTAATAATACATTATTATATTACTTTATATAATTTTATGACTTTTACAGGAGCTAAGAAAAGAAAGGAGAACAAGTATATATTTATACCTTCTGTTATATTAACCTTCTTTTTATCATTTTTTTTTTTTTTTAAATATTGACTGGACTTCTTTTTTATTTTATTTTATTTTTTTTTTAATTTTTTATTTATGGCTGTGTTGGGTCTTCGTTTCTGTGCGAGGGCTTTCTCTAGCTGCGGCAAGTGGGGGCCACTCTTCATCGCGGTGCGCGGGCCTCTCACTATCGCGGCCTCTCTTGTTGCGGAGCACAGGCTCCAGATGCGCAGGCTCAGTAATTGTGGCCACGGGCCCAGTTGCTCCGCGGCATGTGGGATCTTCCCAGACCAGGGCTCGAACCCGTGTCCCCTGTATTGGCAGGCAGATTCTCAACCACTGCGCCACCAGGGAAGCCCCTTTTTATCATTTTTGATTCTCTTTATTTGTTCTGGTAGATCTGAGTTACCATCTGGAATCATTTCCTTAGCCCAATACATCTTTGTTCCACCCACCTCCTTTGTGCTATTATTGGAAAATATATTACATTTCTATATGTTATAGGCCCAACAATACACTATAGACATATCATTTTCTACAGTTAATATATAAACTGGTTAAGAGAAGAAAGGAGAAGAAATATGCATTTATACCGTCTTTAATAATTATACAACTACTGTTGGTTTGTAACCTCAGGAGTTCCCCAGGTGAAATCTGAAATTCGCCCCCTTACACGGAGGGTAAGGAGATACCAATGAAAGAGGCAGACCACTCCAGATTTGTAGGTGGCAGTTTTAATAAGCAAGGGATCTTACATAGGAGGCTTGTCTTGGGTGGTTGCAAGCTAAGTAAATCTCTGCATCCACCCACTAGAATCTTAAAAGTTTACATAGAGGCCTTAACAGGGTTCAGTCACATATTCAGTCCAGGTGGTCTCAACAATTCAGCATTTCTCTCTCAAGGCTACATTCTTGAAATGGCACCTAGTGTGGGAATGGTGGGTAGAATACGTATTCCACTGACTCGGGTAGTGGGGGGATAAGGAGCCTCTAATTGCCTGGGTCCAGCTTTTGGGTCAACCAACGATCACATCTTGATGACCTCCTCCAACAATTACCTTTACCTTTGTTGTTTGGGGTTTTTTGTATGGATTTGAACTAATATCTGGGGTCACTTGATATCAGCCTAAAAAACTTCCTATTTCTTGTAAGGTAGGTCTACTAGCAATGAAGTCTCTCAGTTTTTATATACCTGGGAATGTCTTTATTTCACCTTCATTTTTGAAAGATAGCTTTGCTCAATACAGGATTCTTAGCTGACTGTCTTTTTTTTTTTCTTTGAGCACTTTGAATATATTGTCCCACTTTCTTCTGGCCTCCATTGTTTCTGATAAAAAGTCAGCTTTTAATCCTATTGGGATTCCCTTGTAAATGATGAGTCATTTTTCTTTTGCTGCTTTCGAGATTTGTTCCTTGTCTTTATATTTCAGCATTTTTATTATGATGTGTCTGTTTATGGATCTTTTTGCATTTGTTTTACTTGGAGTCCATTGAGCTTCCTAGATGGGTAGATTGTTTTTCAATAAATTCAGGAAAGTTTTTAGCCATTATTTCTTCAAATATCTTTTTTTCCCTCCTTTCTCCCACTCCTCTCTTTCTGGTACTTCTGCTACGTATATGTTGGTGTGCATAATGGTGTTCCATATTTCTCTGAGGCTCTTCATTTTTCTTCATTCTTTTTTCTCTCTATTCTTTGGATTGCATAATCTCTATGGATATATCTTCAAGTTTATTAATTCTTTCTTCTGCCAATTCAAATTTACTGTGGAGACCTGTTATATAGGCAGAATTGTTTCCCTCCCAAAAGTCGTATGTTGAAACCGCCAGTACCTCAGAATATGACTATATTGGGAGATAGGGCCTTTAAAGAGGTGACTAAGGGGGAGGGATAAATTGGGAGGTTTACACACTACTATATATAAAATAGATAACTAATAAGGACCTACTGTATAGCACAGGAAACTCTACTCAATACTCCATAATGACCAGGACTTCCCTGGTGGTCCAGTGGTTAAGACTCCATGCTCCCAACGCAGGGGGCCGGGGTTCGATTCTTGGTCAGGGAACTAGATCCGCATGCCACAACTAAGACCCGGCACAGCCAAATAAATAAATAAATAAATATTTTAAAAATACTCTGTAATGACCTATATGGGAAAAGAATCTAAAAAAGAATGGATATATGTATACGTATAACTGATTCACTTTGCTGTACAGCAGAAACAAACACAACATTGTAAGTCAACTATATGCCAATAAAATTTTTTTTAAAATTGATTGGGAGTTTGGGATTGACCTATGCACACTGCTATATTTAAAATAGATAACCATGGAGGGCTTCCCTGGTGGCGCAGTGGTTAAGAATCCGCCTGCCAATACAGGAGACATGGGTTCGAGCCCTGGTCCAGGAAGATCCCACATGTCGCGGAGCAACTAGGCCCGTGCGCCACAACTACTGAGCCTGCGCTCTAGAGCCCACGAGCCACAGCTACTGAAGCCCGCGCGCCTAGAGTCCGTGCTCTGCAACAAGAGAAGCCACTGCAATAAGAAGCCTGTGCACCACAACGAAGAGTAGCCCCTGCTCGCCGCAACTAGAGAAAGCCTGTGCACAGCAACAAAGACACAATGCAACCAAAAATAAATAATAAATTAATAAATTATTTTTAAAAATAAAAAAATAATAAAAATAAAACAGATAACCAACAAAGACCTACTGTAAAAAAATTAAAAATTAAAACTCAGTGGGATGAATTGGGAGACTGGGATTGACATATATACACTAATATGTATAAAATAGATAACTAATAAGAACCTGCTGTATAAAAATAAAATAAAATAAAATTCAAAAAAACATTAAAACTTAAAAAGGTGACTAAGTTAAAACAAGACTGTTAGGGTGGGCCCTAATCTAATCTGAGTGGTGTCCTAATTTTTTTTCTTCCAGTATTATTGAGATATAAATGATATACAGCACTGTGTAAGTTTAAGGTATACAGCATAATGATGTGACTTACATACATCATGAAATGATGACCACAATAAGTTTAGTGAACATCCATCATTTCATATAGATACAAATTTAAAGAAATAGAAAAAACTTTTTTCCTTGTGATGAGAACTCTTAGGATTTACTCTCTTAACAACTTTCATATATAACACACAGCAGTGCTAATTATATTTATCATGTTGTACATTACATCCCTAGTACTTATTTATCTTATAACTGGAAGTTTATACTGTAAACAGAGAATGTGGCCTGCTGTTCCAGTTCTACAAGGATCAAGTCATTGGCCACTGCAGTCACTGACCTATAAGGACACCCTGAAAGGAATTCAGGATGAAGCATTGTGTGTTTTGGATATATGGGCCCCTGGGTAGTTAAAATGCATATGTAAGGAAAAATTTCAGTGACACCATATGCTCGCACCTTCCCATACTTAGAAAAGTACTGAAATCATTGACTGAGATATTTGATCCTCATGAGCAGTAAACCTTTACCGAGATCTTGACTGCACTATATATACTGGCTCTTCCCCTACCTCTTCGGAACTGTTTCTCAGAGCTATCTGAGGGGCTGTCTCCTGGGCTACAGTCCTCAGTAAGACACGGAATAGACTCAACTCACAGTTCTTACGTTGTTTGTGTTTTTTCCAGTAGCTTTAGACTACTTTCATTCAACTCCCCCCCCCCAACTCTGGTAACCACAAATCTGATCTCTTTTTCTATGAATTTGTTTGTTTTTGAAGTATAATTGACCTACAACACTATGTTAGTCGCTGGTATACAACATAGTGATTCAATATTTATATACATTTCAAAATGATCACCATGATAAGTCTACCTACCATTGAGCAGTATCCTTATGAGAAGAGGAAATTTGGATACAAAAACAAACATGTTAAAGCATTAAAAAAGATGGGTTTGAAAAATATACAAATAGAAATTTTATCAGCATATCTGTCTTCTACCCACTAGATGCCAGTAGCACTCTCCTGGTTGTAACAACTAAAAAAATATCATTAAATTTTGAACAAAGTTTAAAAATTATGGACTAGACACAGTCAAGGAAAGAATCACTGAATTGGAATACATATCTGAAGAAATGACCTGGAACCCAACACAGTAAACCAATGAAAAAAAAAGGAAAACCTGGTTACGTGGTAGGGGGAATGAGACATTCTAACACACATCTAATAGGGAGTCAAGAAGGAGAGAATGGGAAACAGACAATATTTGAAGAGATAACAATTGAGAAATTTTTAGAAATAAAGTGAATCTTCAAGCTAAAGGAGCAACCTTAAGTACTTAGCAAGATAAATAATAACAAATCCACATCTGACATGTTGTAGTAAAACTGCAGACCATCAAAAACAGAAAATCTTAAAAGATAAGAGAGGTAGAGTACCCAAAAAGTAACAAAAGAAGAATAACTACAGACTTCTCAAAAAAAAAAAAAAGATACCAGAGATGATAGAATAAGGTGATAAAATAATATCTTCAAAGTGCTGAAGAAAATAAGTCAATCAGGAATTCTATATTCATTCAACAAACTCAGCAAGTGCAATGAATTTATTTTTTAAAAACTCTGCACCTTCTACTTGCCAGGTATTTTTCTAAACGCTTGGGATACATAGTGAATGAAATAGACAGAAATCCATGCCCTCATGGAATTGACATTCTAGTGGGGAGAGATAGGAAATAAACAATAAACAAATAGGTGAATTATGTAATAGGTAAAAACAAGTAAGGGAATTGATACTGCCTGGGGCAGGAAATGGTTTGAAAGTTATTAAAGGGTTGTCAGGGTCACCTCATTAAGAATGTGACATTGGAGCAAAGGTGAGGTACTTGGTTAAATGTATCCAGCTAAATTTTCATTTGAGAATGAAAGAGAAATAACAGCATTTTTAGATATATAAAGCTTGTGGGCATTTACTATTTATTCACAGACCCTCACTGACAACTATTAAAATGAAGATTTTTGCAAGAAGGAAATTGAACCCAAAAAGGAGAACAAACAAAAAGAAATGGTGAGTAAAGACTTTGTAAAATCTAAATATGTACTAACTGTTAATATAAAAAGGGGAGGTTAAAAAAATGAAACCCAAATACCTTACAACCATAACAGAAAAGTGGATGGTGTGATTGGAAGGACTGGAGTTAAAGCACTGGAAACTCCATCTATCAACTCTAAACTCATTAAAAATTAAACATGCATGTTGAAATTTTAAATCAATACTAAAAAGACAGCAAAAACATACATCTAAAAACTAAAAACACAACCCTAAATAGCCAACGAGTTAATGAGAACATCCTAATGAAAATCATGAAAAAGTTAAAACTGAATAACAATAAAATACATATAAAAAACATGGGAGAGGCATCTAAAATGGAATCATGAAGAAAATTTAGTGTTAAGTGCACCTCTAAAAATATTCCAAATTAATGCATAAAGCATTCAATTCATGAAGCTAGAGAAAGAGCAGAACATCCCTAAGACAGAGGGAAAAAAATAATAATAAAGAGCAAAATTAATAAACACCCCCCCAAAAATGGGGATCATCAACAAAACCAAAAGCTGGTTCTTTGAAAAGACTAATGTAACAGACATACCTCTATCAAGATTGACCTACTGGGACTTCCCTAGTGGTCCAGTGGTTAAGAATCCACCTCCCAATTCAGGGGACGCAGGTTCGATCTCTGATCTGGGAACTAAGATCCCACATGCCACGGGGCAACTAAGCCCGCATGCTGCAACTACCAAGCCCGCATGCCACAATTAGAGAGAAGCCCGTGCACCGCAACGAAAGATCCCGAGCGCCGCAACTAAGACCCGACTCAGCCAAAAATAACTTTTAAAAAACAAATAAATATAATTTAAAAAAAGATTGACCTATTAAAAAGATTAAAGGTATGCATAAATAATATTGAAAAAAGATATAACTACAGATCTGATTTAAATTTAAAGCCATATAGAACACTTTGGAAACATGTTTTCATCTCCACAACACTCTGAAATCCCACTAAAATGATAATGGATAAAAGATATGGACCCACAAGGACATAAAACTTGCTTAGCTGAATGGAGGAATTATGAGACTAAGTACACGCATGGGGAAAGCCAACAGGAAATAAGCCAGTTTGTGCTGCAGAAACCCAGAAAAGTTCAGGAACTGAAGGCATCAGCATAAACAGTATTTCATGTTACGTGCAACAACTGTAATGTGCTAGGAAAAGATCTATGATTTCTATCAGTCAAACTCACAAGTACTGCTAATATTGCTATGGTTTGTGGTCTACATTCATAATTGAAGGAAATGCTAAATTTCATTTAATGGTTAGTGAAAATAAAGATGGGATTTTTTTCCATCCAATTTCACAAATTCACCATATGCACAACCTATGACCCAGCAATTCCACTCTTAGGTATACACTCAACAGAAATCCTTGTGTGAAGAATCATGTACAAAAATGTACATAATAGCCAAATATTGGAAACAACCCAAATAGTCAAAAACAGAATGACATCCAGTAGACAGGGGAATCCAAGAAAGGCAAAATGAAGTCCCAGGAAAACATCTGTGTAGCAGGCCTAAAGATCAAACAATCCTTACAGGAGTAGAAGGGTAGATGACAGGAGGAAATATGTCTCCAAATAGAAAACAAAAACAAAAACTAGTAGATTACCTGATTTGTTTGACCTTATGGAGTATGGCTTTACATCTCTGGAAGGGTTTGGCAGAAAAATTAGTAATAGGTAATACAAGGAAACAAATCAGTCAAACTAACTAACCAAAATAGGAATTCCCTGGCAGTCCAGTGGTTGGGATTCCGCACTTTCACTGCTGAGGGCGTGGGTTCAATCCCTGGTCGGGGAGCTAGGATCCCACAAGCCGCAGGGCGTGGCCAAAAAAATAAAATAAAATAACCAAAGTAATTAATAACTCCAGGAAAAACAAAATGTCATATATGAAAGGAAGCATAATAATGGTATATTATATGTCTCAGCTAGGAACAACATTTATATAGTCATAATAGTGTTAACACCGACTTAGGATTAAATGAAAGAAATAAAACTAAATGGGATAAGGGGACGTATATGCAAGAACAAGATGTGGCATTGTGAGTAAATCTTATTAGAAGCACTACTGTTATTTACTTGTGGTTTATCAGTCTGCCATGACTTGAGTGATTAATAACATATACAATTTGTGAGCTGGAACTATTTTCTACAATAGACATATTTATGACATCATGAAATTCTCCAAAACATGTTTTACAAGCTATTGGAGCTAATACATGCCTAACACAGGATGGGTAAAGACAGGTTCTTTAGCAAAATATTATGAGTCCTTAAGTCCTTATACTAAATGTCAGGGAGGCACAATAGAAAGGACCCCTATGGCTTATGACAAAGAGAAAAGCATAGTCAAATTTACTCTTACTTGGAAATTTGCCTTCAAGATGGTTAAGGTTTCTTATTTAGCTAACAAGGTCTTGAATATTCTCCAGCTTTTTTTTAAATTAGTACAGAGGAAAGTAATCTATAACAAAGCACATATTAAAAAAATAAAAAATTACTAACAACAACAAAAAAACAAAGCACATAAATGAACAGAATATCTTAGGTCCAAAAAACTGTTTTTTCTCCATCCAATATTCCATGTCTATTTTTCTCTTTTAATTGAGAGTGGACAGAAGAGACAAATAATTGTATTGTACATTTTCCCTCTCAGATACTTTCTGACTCTACTTGTGTGCCCACACATGCGTGTTTGTGGGTGGCGGTGGCTATAAGAGAACTCAACGCTCATCTTCAATAAAATTCAATAGATAATTTCTTCCTTTGTTTCTATGTGAAACTGAGTGGAGTAGGGGAAGAATTTGGGGAATTAATTAGGCAAGCAATCCTCTGTTTTAATATTTAGGAAAAGAAATCCAAATAACTTTTTAAAATTGTGGCAGAAACTAATCTAAAATTATTTATCTTAACATCATCAAGATAAATCTTTTCTATTTTTTTTCTTTTTTTTTTTGGCCGTGCTGCACAGCTTTTGAGATCTCAGTTCCCCGACCAGGGACTGAACCCAGGCCACAGCAGTGAAAGCCTGGAATCCTAACCATTAGGCCACCAGGGAACTCCCAAGATAAATCTTTTCTATTTTGAATACCCTGTTCTTAGCTGGTGACTCTAAATGGTATCATTTTTTTTTAGGGAAGAAGTAGATTTATTTAGAGAGAAACACATTCCATAGACAGAATGCGGTTCGCCTCAAAAGGCAAGAATGACCCTGGGAGAAACACTCCACAGAATGTGGGCCATTTTAGAAGATGAGAGATCAGTGATTTCATTTTTAAACTCACTATTATTCATTACTCATATGATTATCTGAACCACAGTTTAAAGTATTTGAAACAACCAAAAGGCAAAGGATTTCTAACGTCTATAAAGAGAAAACATGAACTACTGAAACCAAGCAGAACCCTGAGGGGCCTTACCTGGGACAGACCCTTCCATGTCCCTCGCATCTGTTTGCAGAAAAGCTTTAGCCTCCTAGGCCTTCCCTAGGGTAAATTTAATCAGAGAAGTGAGAAAATGCAGAAACAAAGGAAAGCAGTCAAGCAAGACAAAATAATAATAGTTTATCCATAAAACAAAGTCAAGGACCTTTAGTTTCTCCTCAAGGGCTAGAGATAATATCCTGAGCTACATCCTTGAGTTGTTTTGCAGATACTAAAACTGCCACCAATTGGAAAAAGTTAACTGCATGCTGACCACCAGCACGGAGACCCCAGACTGGCTGGAACTCAGCAGGTTGATGATTGAGATTCCCAAAACATCACTCTGTTACCTCACCATCAACCAATCAGAGAATTGTGCATGAGCTGATCACACTCCCTCACACTGTCTTTAAAAACCCTTCCCTGAAAGCCATCAGGGAGTTTGGGTCTTATAAGCATGAGCTGGCTATTCTCCTTGCTTGACCCTATGTTGGGCACCTTATAATAAACACTGTACTTTCCTTCACCACAATCCAGTGTCAGTAGATTGGCTTGACTGCATAGGGTGAGTGGACCCAAGTTTGGTTCAGTAACACTATGAGATCTTTTAACATTGGAAGCTTTTTTTTGTCTTTGGAACATTGTCCTACTTGAAATTAGGAAAGTATTAATTTTGAACCATTTTCCCCCTTAGCCTTAGAAGTTTCTGCTTAGTAGCTGTTTACCATACATAAAGAAGAAACACTTCTGGTCATAACTTTTTTGTTTTCTTATATATTCATCTTTGATGTCTTTTTCCCCTTTGGGGTTTTTTATAGCTCCAAATCCCTCAAACCTGAATTTCTATAAGTTCATTATTTCCCTTTCTAATTGTCTTCCTTTACTTCTATATCTATAGAATGTGTTACTGTACTTGTTTAATATTTGACAAAATCTCTTCATATTTTTATAATATAAACGTCGTTTTATTAACATTACTGTTGCATCTGAGAATTTACCAGTATTTTTAAGATAAAAGATAACTAATTTTTTCTAGGTTTGTTTTTTTTAAAACTAGCAGCCTTGGAGATGTAATTTGGGTTCATGAATCACCTGTATTACTTACTAACCATGTAATTTTGGATTTGAGCCACCAAAATATGTCTTAATTTCACCCACTGCAAAATAGTGAAAGCAATAGCAGCCACCTCATAGGGCTGGTG
Organism: Balaenoptera acutorostrata; assembly: GCF_949987535.1. NCBI lineage: Eukaryota > Metazoa > Chordata > Mammalia > Artiodactyla > Balaenopteridae > Balaenoptera > Balaenoptera acutorostrata. Next base: position 104,769,731 of record NC_080085.1, on the reverse strand, counting down.
TGAGGGATAAACAAGTTATTACACCTAATGTGCCCAGCACAGGGTAAAATTGAGCTTTTTTTCATGATTGTTTCTGTTGTTGTGAGTCCGTAAGTCTTTTGTCTAAACATAATCTCACTCTCAGTACACAGGCTCTTTCTAAGTCCATATTAGAGAATATGATTAACTTGTAATTTTTGTTTGACTTTTATACCCTGTAAATTTATTCCCCTGAGAAAATTATACATTTTCAGGATTTTAAACCTTATTTTATTTACTTACAAGTTTACATAAGTGTGGTATTCTCACTCAGAATCTAATGTCACTCCTCCAAGCCTCAGCCACCAATTTTAAACTGAAAAAAAAATTTTTTTAAATTATTTATTTATTTATTTGGTTGCACCGGGTCTTATTTATTTATTTATTTTTATATTTATTTTTGGCTGTGTTGGGTCTTCGTTTCTGTGCGAGGGCTTTCTCTAGTTGCGGCAAGCGGGGGCCACTCTTCATCGCGGTGCGTGGGCCTCTCACTATCGCGGCCTCTCTTGTTGCGGAGCACAGGCTCCAGATGCGCAGGCTCAGTAGTTGTGGCTCACGGGCCCAGTTGCTCCGCGGCATGTGGGATCTTCCCAGACCAGGGCTCGAACCCACGTCCCCTGCATTAGCAGGCAGATTCTCAACCACTGCGCCACCAGGGAAGCCCCGAAAAAAAATTTTTTTAGTTGAGAAATTCTCTTTTGTTTCCCCTGAAACTGAATTGCTTATGTCATATCTTCCATTACCTCTTGTTTTATGTCATCAGTACACATGGGGAATAGCTGGTTAACATCTTTTGTTATAATCCTTGACCAATGGGAAGGTACTTTAAATAATTATACTATGTAATCCTCCTTTTTACATTGGAGTCCAAAGTTCTCAAACATATCTTTAACTTGGCTAATATATAAAATAAGCTATTATCCTTTCCTTTACAGATAACTTTAGAATCAGCAGGCACTTATGTGGATTTTTTTTTTTTGTACTTTACAAATTATCCAACTCCTTTTCTCATCGTCTGCTTGGGATTTGGGTAGTTTCAGAGCTGCTCTGGATCAAGAATTAATTAAAAACAACAACAAACACAACAGCATTTAAATGAAAGGAACTTTGATCTTGAAGTTGGGTGTTAGTGTTATATTGCCCATTATGCTGGGTGGAGCTGAACATCGGGCAGTCCCACGTGATTCCCACAAGGAATTTTATTTGTGAAAGGAGTTAATACAAAAGGGGCAATACACTTATAAAAAGCAGTCTGCTCAATGAAGGCCAGGGAAGAATTTTTAAACTAAGGGTTTTTCTCTGTGTATGTGTAAACATTTTCTTTCTGCTTTTCTACGGTGGGGTCCCAACCATGATATTGCCAACTTGGGAAGTGGGAAGAAGGATCTTGGAGTGTACAATCAAATGCTGAGAATCAATGATGTAAGGAACTTTGAGGAGAGTTTCTCTCTCTCTCTCTCCTTTACTCGCCCCCTTAACTGGTGAAAAGGAGCCGTAACACCTCCGCACCTTGGTTTTGTTTTTTTTATTTTGCTTTGGAATAAATAATATATTAACATGGTGCAATAACCAAAAGGTTAAAAAGGCATACAGTAAAAAATAAACATATGAAAAGGTGTTCTACTGCACTAATCATCAGAAAAATGCAAAGTAAAACTACAATGAGCAACCACTACACACCCACCAGACATTAGCAAGTGTTGGGAAGGGTGTGAAGCAATTGGGACTCTCACACACTGTTGGTAAGAGTGTAAATTGGTACAACCTCTTGGAAAACTCTTTGGCAGTATCTAATAAAGTGGAGCATATGCTTACTCTGGGATCCAGCAATTCCACTCCTAGGTATGTATCCAACGTAAATGAATACATATGATCACCAAACAACACATACTAGAATGTTCAGAGCAGCACCCCAAATATTGGAATGGATAAATAAACTGTGGTAGATTCATTCAATGGAATATTATACAGCAATGAGAATGAACAATTCAAAGCTACATACGACAACATAAATGAATCTCTTAGTCATAAAAGTTGAGAGAGGGAGTTCCCTGACGGCCTAGTGGTTAGGGTTCTGGGCTTTCACTGCCGTGGCCCGGGTTCAATCCCTGGTCAGAGAACCGAGATCCCACAAGCTGCATGGTGCAGCCTAAATAAATAAACAAATAAAAGTTGAGAGAAAGAAACTCGACATAAAAGAATACATGCTGTGTGATTCAATTTACATAAAGTTTAAAACAAGCAAAACTAATCAATGGTGTTAGAAGTTAGGATGGTGGTATTCTTGGTGGGGGAAGTGACTGAGCAGGAACACCAAGAGGGTATCTGGAATGCTGGCAATGTTCTACTTCTTGATCTCAGTGCTGGTTATGTGAGTGTATTCACTCTGTGAAAATTCATCAAGCTATATGTTTATTATTTGTGCACTTATCTGTACGTGTTGTACTTTAAAATTTTAATTAAAAAGAAACTTCAGGGCTTCCCTGGTGGCGCAGTGGTTGAGAATCCGCCTGCCAATGCAGGGGACACGGGTTCGAGCCCTGGTCTGGGAAGATCCCACATGCCGCGGAGCAACTAGGCCCGTGAGCCACAATTACTGAGCCTGCGTGTCTGGAGCCTGTGCTCTGCCACAAGAGAGGCCGCGATAGTGAGAGGCCCGCACACCACGATGAAGAGTGGGCCCCGCTTGCCGCAACTGGAGAAAGCCCTCACACAGAAACGAAGACCCAACACAGCCAAAAATAAATAAATAAATAAATAAATAAATTTATTAAAAAAAAAAAAACTTCACAGGGCTTCCCTGGTGGCGCAGTGGTTAAGAATCCACCTCCCAACGCAGCGGACATGGGTTCGAGCCCTGGTCCGGGAAGATCCCACATGCTGCAGAGCAACTAAGCCCGTGCGCCACAACTACTGAGCCCACGTGCCACAACTACTGAAGCCCACGCACCTAGAGCCCGTGCTCCGCAACAAGAGAAGCCAACTCAATGAGAAGCCTGCGCACCGCAAGGAAGAGTAGCCCCTGCTTGCTACAACTAAAGAAAGCCCGCGCGCAGCAACTAAGACCCAACGCAGCCAAAAATAAATAAATAAATGAATGAAAATGAAATTCCCTTTAAAAAAAAAAAAAGAAACTTTACAGTGTGTGGTAGGCAAAATAATGCCCCCTTAAATTGTCTACACCCTAATCCCCAGAACCTGTGACTATGTTACATTATATGGCAATGGGAATTAAGGTTGCTAATCAGCTGACTTTAACATAGGGAGAGTATCCTGGATTATCCAGGTGGGCACAACGTAGTCACAGGGGTCCTTAAAAGTGGAAGGGGGAAGCAGAAGAGAGAGTGAAAGAGACATAGATGAAGCATGGTCAGAGAGAGATGCTATGTTTTTTTTTATATATATATATTTATTTATTTATTTGGCTATGCTGGGTCTTAGTTGCAGCATGTGGGATCTTTAGTTGCTGCATGTGGGATCTAATTCCCTGACCAGGGATCGAACCCAGGCCCCCTACATTGGGAGCACGGAGTCTTAGCCACTGGACCACCAGGGAAGTCCCGAGAGATGCTATATTATTGGCTTTGAAGATGGAGGGAAGGGCCACAAGCTGAGGAATATGAGCAACCTCAAGAATCTGGAAAAGACAAGGAACTAGATTCTCTCCTAGAGCCTCCAGGAAGGAACTCAGTCCTGCCATCACCTCAGTTTTAGTCCAGTGAGACCTCTGTTGGACTTTTAACCTACAGAACTGTAAGATAATAAATTTGTGTTATTTTAACCCAAAAAATTTGTGGTAATTTGTTGCAGCAGTAATAGGAAACTAATACAGGCGGTGTGAGGAGAGATCAGGTGTTCAGTTTTGGACATGTTCAGAGAATCTGAATGTGTTAGACATCTAAGTAGAGATGTCAAAGTAGGCAGTTGGATATATGTCTGGAATTCAGAGGAGAGGTATGGACTGGTGATACAAATTTTGGAGTTGTCAGCGAAGAGAGAAAATCCACAAGAACAGATGAGACTAACAGAGGAGTGAGTGTAGATAGAAAAGGGGTCTAAGGACTGAGCCCTGGAACACCCAACTCTGATGACTGAAATACAGCAGTTGTTTAAAGCTAGCAAGCACTCCAAAACAGGCATACACCAAGATGTAAATGCAAAGCTAAGTAGGAGTTCAGAGGCAGATACTTAAGCTAGGCTTGTACGAGTGGGCAGGTGCTGGAGGCAAGAGTAACAGATCCCAAATACAGGGAAATAGCCTTGGCAACAGGAATTAGGAACACAAGCATATGCTTGGCAACAGAAGTGAGAAAATTTAAGAATGGAGTCTGGGTAATATATTCTAGACGTCAGCAAAAATGGGTCCTTGGCCCTGAGCCAGCTTTCTGCCTTGGGTTTCTATTGCATCCTTAACTTGGTTCCTGCGTGCTGTGGGTGTCTGTGTTTCTCTCTGGCTTATCATTTGCCCTTCTCTCCCACTTCACTTCCTTTTTCCTTAATTGTACATAATAGAGATATAATATGTTCAATTGATACTAACACTTTTTTTCACATTTTAACACCTCTGAAATCAAGATACATCTTAAAATTGATAGTGTGTCATAATTCAATTGGCAGCATTTTTTTCTTTCTTTGTATATAAAATAATGGTTTTAGATTCGATGGTATCTTAGAGTTGATGAAATACAAACGCTCTATCATTTAGAGCAATATTTTTCTTTTTATTGAGATATAGGCTTAGGTTGGGAAATATCTCTGCAAGTTATGCCTCACCAGGGAAATGTCAATTCTAATCACCCTGGGACAGCTTTTGGAGCTTTTTCTTTTTCTTGAAGCTGCTGCTCTTGCTGGCAGCAGCCTCTTCAGGTCCACTGCTGAGTGGCTCCTCCTTGGAAGAGAATTTCCTCTTTTTCTTTTCTTTTTTTAAAATTTTCAGTACATTAAATTTACTCATAAAAACATTCTAAAATGTACAATTTTTCCTTTTTAACAAAGTATAATAAAACATTAAAAACCCCCAAAACAGAATACTTGACATTTACAAGAGAATTTCCTCTTTTTCTTGGGGACACTCTTGTTTCCTGCCTCTTTAGGGTCACTAATTGGTTCCTTTCTGGGGAAAGATTTCTTCCTCTTGTAAAGACTTCCACTGCCAGCTGTCTCTTCAAGATCACTACTAACCAGCTCCTCCACGGAAAAAGATTTTTCTTGGGTTTGGAGAAGGAGACAGATTCCATTCCATTCTCCTGAGGAGCCCCCTGGGGCTTTTGCTAAGCAATATTTTTCAAATTTTGCATTTCTTTTAATCTGAGGGGCTGAATTTCAATAAAATATAATTTACATGAAATAATATTTGCCAATTTTAAGTGTACAATTCAATGAGTTTACACAAATGTCTGCAGTCATGCAACCACCACCACAATCATGATAAAGAGCATTTTTTATAATTCCAAAAAGTTCCCTGGAGCCCTTCTGCAGTCGAGTCCTTCTGCAGTCAATCCCTTCTCCCCACCCCCGGACCCCCCTGGCAATCATTGATCTGCTTTCTCTCACTATAGTTTTACCTTTTCTGGAATTTCATATCAGTGAGATCATACACCATGTATTCTCTTTGTGTCCTGATTCTTTCACTCAGCATAATCGTTTTGAGATTCACTCATGTGGATGGACGTATCGGTTCATTTTTATTGCTGAGTAGTATTTCGATCTATGGATGTGCCACATTTTGTTTATGCATTAGCCAGTTGACAGATATTTGGGTTGTTTCCAGTTTGGGGCTATTATAAATAATGCATAACTAGCCTTTTTTAAAGCGGGAAGGGGGGCAATCCCATCTAAAGCAAGTTGGGTTTTATTTTATTTTCTCCTCCCTGTGGGGCATCAGTACCATGATAGATTCCTTTTACTTTTAAAAATGGTGATGAAGGGCTTCCCTGGTGGCGCAGTGGTTAAGAACCTGCCTGCCAATGTAGGGGACACGGGTTCGAGCTCTGTTCTGGGAAGATCCCACATGCCGCGGAGCAGCTAAGCCCGTGAGCCACAGTTACTGAACCTGCGCGTCTGGAGCCTGTGCTCCGCAACGGGAGAGGCCGCGATAGTGAGAGGCCCGCGCACCGCGATGAAGAGTGGTCCCCGCTCTCCACAGCTGGAGAAAGCCCTCGCACAGAAACGAAGACCCAACACAGCCAAAAATAAATAAATTAATTTTAAAAAAATTTTTTAAAAAAACGGTGATGAAAACAAATCTCATACATTTTGGTTATAATGATCCTTTAATGTCAGTGTTCTGTGCGTGTTTATTAAGTGTCTGAATCCTAATCAACATAAGGAAAAAAAACTCTAAAGCCTCTGAAAGGACACTTCACAACCAATGATAGAAAATACAAGTCGTTCCCCTAGTGAGGTAAACTTTGGATAACATCGGGTTTATCTGAGGAAAACAAAGCCCACAGAAAGTATCTTTAGATCTGAAAAACACTACACTTTCAAGATTAAGGATTCCATTTACTTACAAATAGGAACCCTGAAACACCTACGACTCCAGATCTCCCGGCCAGAAGCGGGTAAATGCTTATTTATTTATTTATTTATTTTTGGCTGCGTTGGGTCTTCGTTGCTGCCCGCGGGCTTTCTCTAGTTGGCAGCGAGCGGGGGCTGCTCTTCCTTACGATGCGCGGGCTTCTCATTGCGGTGGCCTGTCTTGTTGCGGAGCACGAGCTCTAGGTGCGCGGGCTTCAGTAGTTGTGGCGCGTGGGCTCAGTAGGCTCGTGGGCTCTAGAGCGCAGGCTAAGTAGTTGTGGCACGCGGGCTTAGTTGCTCCGCGGTATGTGGGATCTTCCCGGACCAGGGCTCGAATCTGTGTACCCTGTATTGGCAGGCAGATTCTTAACCACTGCGCAACCAGGGAAGCCCGAGTAAGTGCTTTGTATGCCGGGATTTGTAGTCCGTGAAATACTCGTCCCAGCCAAGATGGCGGAGTTGCTAATGACTTGCCCCGAGGGAGTCTGGGTCGCAAGGGGATTGGGCGGTGCGGGGATTCCGCGGGCGGGAAGCTAAGACCAGGTGCTACAACCCTTCCACTGAAAGAAGCCGGACGTCCTGAAGTCTCGCGAGATCCTGGCGCGGCCCAATGGAAAGCAGGGCTTCGGTTATCACTAGGGGCGTCTGTTGGGGGCGGAGCTCTGTCCGGAGTGGGCCGGGAGTCTTTAGGTGCCGGCGTAGTGGCGTTTAGGCCGAGCTACCGCGTTGAGGAGCGAAACCGTGGCCATGAAGGAGGAGAAGGAGCATAGGCCTAAGGAGAAGCGAGTAACCCTCTTGACTCCCCCGGGGGCCACAGGCAGCGTCTGTGGGGCTTCGGGGGACAGCATCAAACGGGAAGATAAGCAGGATCGGAACAAGGAGAAGAAAGAGGCGTTGAGCAAGGTGTCTGGCCGGCTGTCGGCCCAGGAGAGGGCGGGACGGTTCCAACACCCGTGGAGGATGGTTGGGAAGGGGCTGCCCTCTTCCTCTCCCAGTCTCTTCCTCTGTTTCTTCACTTGAGTGAAAATCGCATCACCCTGTCTCATCCACTCGCCAGAAATGTGGGAGCCCCTCCCCGCCGAGCCCCGGGATGGGAGTGAGGGAGGGCGGGGGGATTCCCAGACAAGAAGGGTTTAGGTCAGAGCTGTGAGATTATAATGGGAGGGGTAGCGATAGTGAAAAGAATGAGGAATTGGAGGGGAATTATTGAATAGTGAAGAGGCCATCACGGGTGGGAGTAGTTTGTGATAGGAATATTAATAGAGGCTCGTTGAGGGAGTGGGTGGGGGGGGGATATTATGGTCTGGGGGCCAGATCGGGTGCATCCTTATTTGGGGAGCAATGAGGGAATTTGTGGTATTCCTTAGAATTTTGAATTCTTTATGCTGATTGAGTAAGGATTTTATTTTAGGATGTGTTGGATGTGGTAGGGAAATATTAATAAATCAAGAATTCATGGCACCCACAAAAGACCAGGGTTGGTTTACTAATTTCTTACCACTACTGAAAATGGGTGATAGAAAATGAGGCGAAAACCTAGTAAACTGTGGGGCTTCGGGTTAACAGAACCTGAAATTTTCCTTGCTCCAGGCAGTTCTCTTTTCTGAGAGTTGTGGGGTTTTTTTAAACTACGTTACTGTTATGTTTGACTAATCATTCTGAGCTTTCTGAACATTCTCTTGGGTTTTTATAAGTGATCTCATCGTTTAAAGGCCAACTTTCTTCAGGGACAGTGATTCAGGTATGACAGAAAATTTGTACTAATTTGTACTAATTTTATTTTCCTTATTCATTTCTTAAGGTGGTAATACGGAGATTACCGCCCACTTTGACCAAGGAGCAGCTTCAGGAACATCTTCAGCCTATGCCTGAGCATGATTATTTTGAGTTTTTTTCTAATGATACTAGGTAAAATAAATAAATAAAAGAGGGAGGGGGTAAATGAAAAAGGTTTCTTCCATTCTTTTTTATCCTACTAATGTTTTCCATTTGATTTTTGAGCCTATCTTTTTAATATATGCATACTTGTAATTCAGTCAGACACCTGCAAGCACATTGACATAATTGCTTTCCTCCCTGCAGCCTGTATCCTCATATGTATGCCAGAGCATACATCAACTTTAAAAACCAGGAGGACATTATTTTGTTCAGGGATCGTTTCGATGGTTATGTATTCCTTGACAATAAAGGTAAGTCCTTTTAACTGAGGGGGTTGGTTTCTTTGTCATTTGTATGTTTAAGACAATGTGTGTATCACAGTGTTTTCTCGATGCCTTCATGGTGTTTCTAAAATCCTGGGTGATAAGATGAGCAACATTTAAAGAGTTTTACACATTTGATAAGCTTATGACAGCCTTATAAATAGATAATATGACTTTTTACAGTCCTCAGGTATTTGTATTAACCTATTATTTCTGTAGTTTGATCAACTGAATGAAATTGCCACAGTTTTCTCCTCCAGTGACTGTTCTTTTGCCCGGTATTAGATGATCTGTTGTTTTGAGTATTTACTAGTTTCAACAGTGATACTGATAAATGACTCTTTAAACTTGTATGACAAATTTTAAATATTTACTTCTCATCTTGCTTCAAGGACCAACACTTATTTAAGTCAGATTCTTTATGTCAATAGTTGCCAGTTGGAGTACTGTTTAACATTCTAAGTTGTATATAATTAAAACATTGAACTTGATGATTTCCCACTTTGTATCCAGGAGTTTATAGGGAAGAAAAACTTCTGCCTTAACTCTCATTTTATTATCTGCTGCTTGCAACATTTAGCCAGAGAATGTCCAAGCTTCCATTTGCCACTTTTCTTTTGGCTTTGCAATCATAGGTGAATGATGTGTCTTTTTGTTAGGTTATGTTTTTTCAGTATTAGTTCAAAGTTGGTAAAAAGGAAATCTTTGTCAGGGAATATGCCAGTAAAAGTTGAAGGATTGCTACTGTGTTTGTCCAGCTTTTATTAATCCCCTCAAACCAGCTACTTCTCCACTCCAAGTTTATTCCAGTAGATAGCAGTGATTTCCTGGAAATCTGAGTTGTGTTTAACTTTTTTCCTTTCTTTTTTATCCCTTACATTTAAACAAGTGGTGGATTCTGTCAATTTATTGCTTTTTAATATCTTGTTCATCTAGACTTAGTAATACTTTCACACTTTATATCCTCATCACCTAATGCTTAGACAACCAGTCTCTAACCTTATAGGAGTTTCCATTTTTTTCCACTTTCTGTATAATTTAGTCTTATATTGCCATGAAATTAATCTTTTTGAAAATAGTGACTTAAGATAGCAGTTGTGAAAAAAAGTCCAAATTCCTTAGTCTGGTAGTCAGCATCTTCCATAGTTTGGCCTCACTTCTGTTTTTTTCAGCCTGTCTTCCACAATTTCCTTCTGTTTCAGTCTGGTTTATCTGTTCTTTCTCAAATATGTCAATTATTAAGGTAATATGATTCTGCATTCACTAGGATTTCTAAAATCTTGTTTCCTGTGTGACTGCTTTGTGATGCCTAATGGTCAATTCTAGTAATTTATCCTGGCTTATGTTTACATGCCAAAGATCTAAGGATGGAATTTTATACCTTGTATGACATTATTCTATAGCAGGGATCTGGTGTATATTTCCAGTACTTGGGTTTTTTTTTTTAATTGAGATATAACTCACATACCATAAAATTCAATGGTTTTTAGTATATTCACAAGTTTTGTAACCATTACCACTATGTAATTCCAGAATGTTTTTATCACTTCAAAAAGAATCCTGTATTCATTAGCAGTCATCTCCCATTATCCTCTCGCCCTAGACCCTGGCAACCACTGATCTACTAACTATGGATTTCCTTATTCTGGACATTTCATATGAACTGAATCATACAATATGTGGCCTTTTGTGACTGCCTCTTTTACTTAGTATGTTTTCAAGGTTCATCCATGTTATAGTATGTATCATTACCTCATTGCTTTTTTTGTTTTTTTGCATTATTAAAAATTGTGGTAAAATGCACAAATAAAATTTACCATCTTAACCATTTTTAAATGTGCAGTTCAGTAGTGTTGAGTACATTCACATTGTTCTGCAACCAATCTCTAGAACTTCTTCTTGTAAGACTGAAACTCTACCTGTTAAACAACTCCCCATTTCTCCCTCCCCCAGCCTCTTGCAACTACATTCTACCTCTATGAACCACCCTTCTGTCTATGAAGTTGACCATTCTAGGTACCTCATATAAGTGGAATCATAGTATTTGACTTTTAGTGACTAGCTTATTTCACTTAGCATAATGTCCTCAAGGTTGATCCATGTTGTAGCATGTGTCAGAATCTCCTTTTCCATTGTATGTATATACTTCATTTTCTTTATCCATTCATCTGTTGAGGGACATTTGGCTATTGTGAATAATGCTGCTATGAATGTACAAACATCTGTTCAAGTCTCTGCTTTCACTTCTTTTGAATACATACCCAAAAGTGGAATTGCAGGGTCATATGGTAATTCTATTTTTAATTTTTTTGAGGAACCACCATACTGTTTTCCATAGTGGCTGCACCATTTTATATTCCCACCAGCAATGCATGAAGGTTCTAATTTCTCCATGTCCTTGCCAACACTTGCTATTTTCTGTTTTTTTTTCCCCCTTTAATAGTAATCATTCTGACAGGTATAAGATGATATTTCATTGTGGTTTTGATTGGCATTTCCCTAATGATTAGTGAGGTAATAGTTTAATCTTTTCATATGCTTGAGCACATAGCATCTTTTCATTTGCTTATTGGCCATTTGTATACCATCTCTGGAGAAATGTCTATTCGAGTCCTTTGAACATTTTTTAATCAGATTATTTGGGATTTTTTTTGTTGAGTTGTCAGAGTTCTTTACATATTCTGTATATTGACCCCTTATCAGATATATGATTTGCAAATATTTTCTCCAATTCTGTAGCCTTCCTTTTCTCTCTGTTGATTATGTCCCTAGATGCACAGAAGTTCTTAAATTTTTTTTAATTTATTTATTTTATTTATTTTTATTTTTGGCTGTGTTGGGTCTTTGTTGCTGTGCACAGGCTTTCTCTAGTTGTGGCGAGCGGGAGCTGCTCTTCGTTGTGGTGCACAGGCTTCTCACTGCGGTGGCTTCTCTTGTTGCGGAGCATGGGCTCTAGGTGCATGGGCTTCAGTAGTTGTGGCACGCGGGCTCAGTAGTTGTGGCTCGCGGGCTCTAGAGCACAGGCTCAGGAGTTGTGGCGCACAGGCTTAGTTGCTCCGCGGCATGTGGGATCTTCCCGGACCAGGGCTCGAACCCGTGTCCCCTGCATTGGCAGGCGGATTCCCAACCACTGCACCACCAGGGAAGCCCCAGAAGTTCTTAATTTTGATGTAGCACAGTTTATCTATTTTTCACTTTTGTTGCCTGTGCTTTTGGTGTCTCCTGGTGTATTTTTTAATAACAGCTTTACTGAGATATAATGCATATGCCATAAAATTCACCCTTTTAAAGTGTACAGTTCAGTGTTTTTTAGTATATTCACAGAGTTGTGCAGCGGTCGCCACAATCTAATTTTAGAACACGTTTCTCTAAAGAGAAACCTCGTACCCATTAGCTGTTACTCCTCATCTGCAGACAAGCACTAACCTACTTTCTTTTTTTTTTTTTTAAATAATTCTTTATTTTACTTATTTTATTTTTGGCTGTGTTGGGTCTTCGTTTCTGTGCGAGGGCTTTCTCCAGTTGCGGCGAGCGGGGGCCACTCTTCATCGCAGTGTGCGGGCCTCTCACTATTGCAGCCTCTCTTGTTGCGGAGCAGAGGCTCCAGACGCGCAGGCTCAGTAGTTGTGGCTCACGGGCCTAGTTGCTCCGCGGCATATGGGATCTTCCCAGACCAGGGCTCGAACCCATGTCCCCTGCATTGGCAGGTGGATTCTTAACCATTGCGCCACCAGGGAAGCCCTAACCTACTTTCTATCTCTATAGCTTTACCTGTTCTAGAGATTTCTGATGTATATTTTTGCACTTATAAAATATCAATTTTATTAAGGTATAATTTACATATTAAAATGCATCCATTTTATGTGTGCATTTGGTGACTTTTGACATATTTATACCCCTGTATAATCAGTATTGTGGTCTGGTTTTTTTGTTTGTTTGTTTGTTTGTTTTGGCCATGCTTCATGGCTTGCAGGATCTTAGTTCCCCCACTAGGGATTGAACCTAGGCCCCTGAAATGAAAGTGCCAAGTACTAACCACTGGACTGCCAGGGAATTCCCTCTGATATATTTTTTAAATGAAAATTAGTTTGTAGATTTTTTCCCCCCACATATCACAATATCACACTTTAGAAGTTGAATTTAAATGAGTATTTTAATTCCCTCCCATATCTTTTCACTAAGTTATCAGTATGAACTGGGGGCTCCTTTGGTAACATGTTGATTTTAGTTGTGCCAATGTGATTTATGCCTGTTGGGAGACCTATTCAGACCACTGTCATCAAAGGAGGCCTAGAGAGTGGTGGGTTGAGTCTCTTGTATCCACTTTTGACATTTTCTTTCTTACAACAAGTATGCTATTTTTCCTAAACAGGTCAGGAATATCCTGCCATAGTAGAATTTGCACCTTTTCAAAAAGCTGCAAAAAAGAAGACTAAGAAAAGAGATACTAAAGTTGGGACTATCGATGATGGTACAGTATAGCTCTAGTTATGTAATGCTAATGCCATGTTTTTTTAAATTTAATTTTTATTTTATATTGGAATATAGTTGATTTACAATGTTGTGTTAGTTTCAGGTGTACAGCAAAGTGATTCTGTTATACATGTACATATATTCATTCTTTTTCAGGTTCTTTTCCCATATGGGTTATTACAGAATATTGAGTAGAGTTCCCTGTGTTGTATATATAGTAGGGCCATGGGTTTTTTAAAAATATTACCTTTGTGGGAATTAAGTGGATTCCAATCTTTTAAATTAAGAAAACATAGGAAATAAAGTTCATGAGAAATGTAATTCACTGATGAAAGCTTTGCTTGTTAGAATGGAGGTGGGTTTCCTCTAGTTTTCACTCTCTTTGGCTAATGGCTTTTCATCCCTTCACCATTAAGCAATATATTTTGACTGTTGAGTAGTAAATCACCTTAGATATATTCATTAGAAGACAATGGGAAAAAATCAGATGTTTCAAATTACAACTCCTTGAGGCCTCTTACCATTTTTATGATTATTTATTTGACTTCTGGTTTCCATTTTTATAAAGAGGAAGAGTTATCATTGAGAGCTGTGATGGAAAAATTTCTATACTTGAGTAACTTAATATAAAGTATCTGTAGTGGCCAGTCCTGTTTTCTAGGCTTTGAATATGCAGTTAACTGCACACATAGTAATTACATTGAACTGAAATACTGGAACTAAAAAACTAAAATAATTGCCATTTACGGTAAACTGGATCCAGATTTTGAGATCTCTGTAATGTGGTTGTGTTGGCTAAGGACTTAGCTGCAATATTTTATATCAGATTGGCATTTTAGAATCAACTAGTTTGGTTTCCATTATTTATTACTATAATGGGTATTTTATAAGGAAAACACAGAAAAGACTCAACACACAGCTGCTTATTGATTGTATCATAGATTCAGACTGTGAAGACTAGATCAAGTGACATGCTCCACAGTACATGCTCCAGATACAACGTAATGACTCAGATGTGTTACCCTTTCTGATGTCGGAGGCATCTAGGAAAGAATTCCAGAAGTTACCATCACCTCTAGTGCCACATCTAGGACATCTGCCCTCATTTATCTGTTTAGAACACCCAATTTTCATATGCTGAGTTTAATTAAAGTGAGGTGTACTGATGCAGAAACTGCTTACATGCTATACATGATAGTCTCTGAAGGTCCCATAACTATAGCTTGCAGTTCTCCCATAGATAATATTTCCTATTTTGTTTAAAGTCTGCTATATTTTCTATTTACTTAAATAATTATTTAGATCCAGAATATAGAAAATTTTTGGAAAGTTATGCTGCAGATAATGAGAAAATGACATCTACTCCAGAGACACTGCTAGAGGAAATAGAAGCAAAAAATAGAGAATTAATAGGTAAGTGGGCAAAAGGAATTAAGGGTAACAGCTTTTTCATCAGAAGACCTGTCAGACTCCCAGTTCTGTCACTTGCTAGCTGTTTGACCATGGGAAAGGCACTGACTTCTTTAAGACTCTGTTTGTTCTACTATAAAGTGCAGATAATACCTGCCTCACAGGATTATGAGAATGCATTGATAAGATGGGAAAAATTCTGACTTATTTAGTGCCACACAAATGTAACAGAAGTATAAAAAGTTTGAAGACTCATATGGGACCTTAAGATGTTGGTAAGCCTTTGAAGATCAATTGGTGTTTTCTAGTAATAAGCTCATATTCCTAAAAAAAAATTTGACCTGAAAATGTCAAAAAATGAAGTTAGTTACTGCAAAATTGAAAACCACTTGAGAAATTCTAGCTTGGATGTTGGTTTTAGTAGTAAGTTGTCACTACTATATCAGCTCTAAACATAAGCATAGCCTCTGACCCAGGATTTCCACTCCTAGGAATTTATCCTAGGAAGGAAGTATGCTTTTCAAAAAGCTAGCTACAAGGTTAGATAGCATTGTTCAGAATATTGAAGAATGAATTAAATATTCTTCTAAAACTTGGTTTTTATTAATGGATGCATAGTATAAGCCCATCTCCGATACTTTCCATAGAATAAATTCCCAGAAGTGGAATTATGGGGTCAAAAGTATTAGATATTTTTAGCCCCTTACCCCAGTTTCTTCCTGGTTGAGCAAATTTATACTCCCATCTATAAAACAAGAGAATGTCCTTTGCACTTTATTCTCACTGACTGGGAATTGCTCTTTTTAATAATTGTTTCATTGTTTTAATTTGAATTTCTTAACTTTTAAAAAATTATTTTAAACCTTCAGAATCGAAATAGAATACTGTAAAACTTCTTTCCAATAATATAGTTGTGAACTTACTGTTTAAGGAGTGTAGTTTTCCCACCTTGGGTGGTTGGCAGGGAATGTCAGAAAACGGAATCCTTTCTAGGGGTTGATTAAGTATTATTAATAATCTGTTTACATTTATGTAGCTAAAAAGACAACCCCACTTTTGAGCTTCCTGAAAAACAAGCAGGTAAACCTTTTGTTTTTATAGTTCTCTCAATACTTCTATTTCATTGGTTTGCATTCTGTGAATATAAGAGCATTGGGATCCTATAGGAGAGATAGCTGCTTTTTCTGCCATTATTCTTTAAAGATTTGGCTCATTGGCCTCACTCTCTGGCCCTCTCCTTCACTCTGGTTGTTGGACCAAAGATTCACTCTGCAAAACCAGGGAGTCCTTAGCTTGCTCCAGAGACACTCTCTTGATTTCCTGAAAGCCTCTGGATAATGTAGTAAGGCAGCAGTGGGAGACTCTGATATTAGCAGGCCCTGGTCTTTATTCTCTCTCATATTTTGAATGGGGTGGGGAGGGGGTTAAGGAGATAGAAAATGGGAAGGAAAGATGATACAGTTAAGTGGGTGCCCACCATACCTTCAAGACTAAGTTTTTGGTGGCAGTTATCTTGTTTGAAGGTTTGTGTTGATGTTTCTTTCTAGAGGATGAGAGAAGAAAAGAGAGAAGAAAGAAGGAGGCGAGAAATAGAAAGAAAAAGACAAAGAGAAGAAGAGAGGAGGAAATGGAAAGAAGAAGAGAAACGAAAAAGGAAAGATATAGAAAAGCTAAAGAAGATAGACAGAGTTCCAGAAAGGGACAAACTAAAGGATGAACCAAAGATTAAGGTATGAAAATAACTTAAACTGACTGCATGTTGCTGAAAATTGCATGTACTGTATCTACTTCTTCAAATATGCATGCATCTTGTGTTGGTGTAAACAGTTTTTTTGGTTTTGTTTTTGTCTTTTATGGGGGGGGGAGTGAATCAACAGAAGTCTTTCCTATAATAGTAATAGTATTATTCTTTTAATTTAAAATAATTTAAAAGATTAAGTAGTTTACATGGTATTCAGTGCAGATCTGTGTTATTTTTAATCATTGAAAATGTTCAATTTTGGATTATTATTTTCTCAGTTCTTCATAAATAAGGGCTTAGGGCTGGCTGGCATGAATTACGGGTTATATTCAGCTTTTCCTTCATTTTTGATACATGAAGTTGCCTCATCTGTTTGTTTTCCACTGTCCTCAGGTACACAGGTTTCTGTTACAAGCTGTGAATCAGAAAAATGTAAGGACCAAGTACATGATACAGAGCACCTAGTATCATGTCACACACACAGGTCTTAGTTAATAAGTCCTTTTGGTGGTGGTGGTAGTGTTACCTGTAGAAAACCCCTTCAGACTGACCTAAGTCTTCTTAAAAGCTGAGCCATTTTAAATTCCTACTTTAGAAGGAAGCTCAGATGACTTGCTGATGCTCTGCTGTGTACCCAGGAGCTTCAACAATATACAGCTAGAGGACAACCATGCCTAAAGAGCTCTTTCCCTTCTCTTCTTTTTATATGCCTCTCATAACTGGCTGCCTTGTGGGAGTACTAGGGATATACCCCCTGCATTACGTCCTTTCCCCTCTCACAGGATTCCCCATGTTACCTTCTTGCATCTACCTGGGAATCTGTGAGCAGCAGATTCTGATTAATATATTGCATGTAGGAAGAGGAAAACCTATAGAAAGATCCCAGCCTTGCTACTTCCCTTCTGAGGGCATGGCTTGGCAGCCGTTGCTTCAGCGAACTTCCTGGGGAAGTACTCGTACATAGTACTTCAGAGAAAGTCAGAGAAAATCTCACAGAGATGATGGCAGGGTCTCCTTTTACCTCCTCAAAATTCAGCCGTTCATGTGGCTAGGGTTCCCCTAGGCTCTCCAGGACTCATTATTGGTGATAAGGGGCTTGGCGGCAGTGTGGGGAGGTTCCCATCTTAATTCCTTCTAGCGATTTCTCTGTCCGCCATGCCACAAGTGACTTGACTTGCTATTTCTAACTGTCAGCAAGGCAGAAGGTAGAGCCAGCCATGCTAGAGATATCCGTTAATGTTCTTATTAGAGTAATGAACATCTTGGCTTCTAACAAAGATGTTCATTAGAGAAATAAGAACACTTCCAATGAAACCTGCACATGGTATCCTCACTTTACACTGGTGCCTTCTTAGTGTCCAGTTTGGACTCACCATTTGCAGTGGTTGTCTGTGTGCTGAAATACTTCATGCTTAAGTCTTGTGGTGCTTCGCCTTTTGCTTGGTGGCTTGTATGATGCCTTCACCCTGAGATGAAACTTTCTATGATGCCTTCACTCTGAGACTTGAAATTCTTCTATTTTGCCTAAAAATCTCTCTGAATATCCAACACTTGGGGGGTATTCTATAGAGATTTATAGCAGTGGCATGAGAAAGAAATTTTTGTTAGCAATTTGGACTTTATAAACCACTTTTATTTTAGAATTGCATTCTGTCATATATATGACATTGAGCAGAATTCCTATTCAGTAGAGATGGAACTTCACAGTTCCATTGTATGAGGTATTTGGATTTTTAAATCAAATGCCAAATAATTTTTGCTTTTCATCTCTAATGATAATATGATTGTACCATCATAAGTATGTAACTACTCTCAGACTCAAGGCAAAATTATTCCTGCAATGGATCTCTCCTTTGGTGACCAAGGTATTTGTCATTGTAATTACTATGTAAAAATAGTCCAACAGTAATGATCTGCTTAGCATTTTAAATTCATACCATATTTTCCTATCAAGTTATGCCAACATGCTGGGCTACAGAAGGCATACTTGAAAGTGTACGTTGGTCTACTTAAAGGTTGACCCATTTAAGCCAAAGGAGTCTTGATCCTATTGCCACAAAGTGATTAAACCACTTCATTTGAGTGGATAACACTTTCACATTAATAGCGTCCTTTTAGCAAATTACTGCTCTCGTGCACTAGTTGTTCACCTGAAAGTTTACGAGTACCTGCAGAGACGGGGGCCTTCTATAGCCTAAATTGAAAATATTTAGTATATTATTTTCTTTGGTAGAATCAGAAGACAATGTCCCACCCTTCAAAATAAACTTAAATTTGTTCTCTTTAAAGCTGCTCAAGAAGCCAGAAAAAGGCGATGAAAAAGAATTGGACAAAAGAGAAAAGGCCAAGAAATTGGACAAAGAGAATCTGAGTGATGAAAGAGCCAGTGGGCAGAGTTGTCCATTGCCCAAACGTTCTGATGGTGAATTTAAAGATGAAAAGCCTAAGAGGTCGGTAGTCGAGGGCTCTTTGGTACATTTGTTTTCGATATGTTTCTAGGTGCTAGTTTTACTGCTACTTTCTGGACTTGTACCTGAATCAAGATACTTGGTTTTATGAGGTGTAGGGGGATGAGGAGGACAGGTTTCATATATTTTAGTATCTTAATCTGGGTGAATGACTTTGGGGGTTTTTTTAAATTGTTTTTCAAAATACTAGTATTTTTTTTAAAATTCTGCTCCAAAAGTTCAACCTCATTGTAGTGGCCAAGTCAGGATCAGAATGTTCCTGCATTTGTGATTAGAAGAGCTTTGAGGGTGCATTCTCAGATTTGTTTTTCATGCAGACCTGAAGATGAGAGTGGCAGAGAATACAGGGAGAGGGAGCGGGATTATGAACGAGACCAAGAGCGCATACTGCGGGAAAGAGAGAGGCTGAAGCGGCAGGAGGAAGAGCGCCGCAGGCAGAAGGAGCGCTATGAGAAAGAGAAGGCTTTTAAAAGAAAGGAAGAAGAAATGAAAAAAGAGAAAGAAGCCCTTCGGGATAAAGGAAAGAAGCCTGAAAGTACAGAACCAGTAGGCAGCTCAGAAAAAACTGAAAAGAAAGAGGAAGTGGTTAAGAGAGATCGCATAAGAAACAAGGTGCTGCTTTTCGTTAAACTTATTTTCATGAGGATTTTTTTTTTCTTTTCCTGCAAGTATAAAGGAAAGGGCTAGCTCGTTGTTCATTATAGAATTTTAGGGGAACTTTAACTATCTGCACCTTTTCAGTCTTGGTGGGGTCCTTTTATTAACTTATTGTTAATAAGATTGTGTATGTATTTCAAACACACACAAAAGTAGAGAGAACAGAGGAATAATGTGATGTACCCATCACCCAGCTTCAGCAATTATCACCTCATGGCCAATCTTCTTTCTACTCTAGCCTATCTTACTCCTACTGGATTATTTTCAAGCAAATCCTAGACAGATAATTTCTTCTTTAAATACGTCAATATTAAGAGTAAAGACTTTGTTTTTTTGGCCACGCCCCGAGGCACCATGCAGGATCTTAGTTCCCCAGCCAGAGAGCGAACCCGTACCCCCTGCAGTGGAAGTGCGGAGTTTTAACCACTGGACTGCCAGGGAAGTCCCGAAGACTCTTTTTCTTAATAAAATAACCCTAGTAGCATTTTCACACCAGAAAAAAAACCCAAAACTGACAATAACTCCTTAGCATCCTACCTACTCAGTGTTCAGATTTTCCCAATTGTCTCATTAACATCTTTTTTATAGGCTCTAAACAAGGTCCACAAATTGTATTTGCTTGAAATGTTCCCTTGTCTCTTTTAATCTAAACAATTCCTCCTCCTCTTGTTTTCCTACCATTTATTTGTTGCAGAATCCAGTTTGCCCTGCAGAGCTTCTAACAGTCCAGATTGGCTAATTACATTCCTGTGGTATCATTTAACATGTTCCTCTACCTTCTATGTTTCCTTGAAAACCAGTAGTCATATCTAGAGCAGGGTCAGCAAATTTTTTCTGTCAAGGGCCAGATGGTAAATATTTCAGGCTTTGTGGGCCATGTGGTCTCTGTCACAACCAGTAAGCTTTGTAGGAAAGTAGGCATAGACAACATGTAAAAGAATAAGCCTGGCTGTGTGCCAATCAAATTTTATTCACAAAAACAGGTGGCCCCTCATCTAGAGGCCTGAATATATTCAGACTCAATTGTTGGCAAGAATACTTGATAGGTGGTGTTGTGCAGTTCCTACTGCATCATATCAGGAAGCATACAATGTCTGGGTGTCCTTTTATTGTGATGATAAGATTGATCAGTAGTAATCATATTATGGTTATGTGATAGGATGTCCTTGCTCTTAAGATACACAAGCTGAAATATTTAGCAATGAAGGGTCATGATGTCTGCACTTACTCTCAAATGGTTCTGCAAAAATATAATGTGTCTATATACGTGTATGCCTGCACACACTAGAGTCGGAAAAGGCACATGTGACAAAATGTTAACCATCATGAATCTAGGAGAAGGGTATTAGGTATTTGTTGTACAAGTTTGGCAACATTTCTATAGATTTAAAATTTTTTAAGATAAAAAGTTGGAAAAACAACTGATCAATTAGTTCACGTATTGTAAGCCTGATCCATATATTATAAAATTTTATATCAGCCTTTCTCCTAATAATTTTGTTTAGATGCGTTATTTCATAAGGTGGGGGAAAGGCAAGAAAAACACTTGATCCTTTCCCTTTATTTACAGTATTCAGAGTAATGAGTTGGTATCCCAGCAACTTGTAGGGGCTGTCCATGAGCTTTGTTCTGTTTAGTCTTTAAGAACTTGTGGATTTAGAAATATTTGGTGTACTCCAACTTGTTACTATCAGTTATTGTCCTTGTTGATGGTTAAATTGTCCCATCTTTGCACAGTAGGAGCCTCATCATCTGTTTCTTTAAATGCTACGCAGCAGTCTCATTTGTTTTAACGTTTCATCTTGTTAAAATAGTGAAATATTTTGCTGGAATTATTCACTTGGGAATAATGCTTTAAGGCTAACTTTCATATGTCAGAGAGAAAGGGCAAGGAAGGCTCATGTCGTGTTTTACTGAAGTTGAAAAAAGGCCTATACATTTAAGTTTTCCAAGGCCATATTGTCATAATCAAACACATTACTTGAACTGAGGGGTACCTGGTGACTTTATTGAGGATTATTTAGGAACCTGAGATCTAAAGTGCCACCTAGAGAGTCTCAAGCTAGGCGGTTACCTTGTTAAACCTGAATTAACAGACAGTCATATTTGTGCTAAGTTACAGGGGTCTGAGCTCATAACTTCAGGGAGGTCTTCATTTAAGACTTTGCATTCTTTATTATTGTTGTTTTTACTCCTAAAATTTTCTCAGGTGGTGGTGCATTTTAAAGTCAATTTACTGATGGGGAAGAGAGATAGCCAGTGGCCATGGTTTCTAAGGAAAAACTATTCAAGCTAATTCAGTTCATCTTGAGATGGTTAAGAAAATTAGGCAGTAGCCTTATCAAAAATTTACTCTAGGCATATAAAATAATACTTATTTTTAACTGCTGCTTAAAAAGTGAAACGGTTGTTTTTCCTTGTAGATAGGGGAAAGGAAGCGGGCAGTTTGAAGCAAATTAACCATCGACACTTACTGTCATGTACTGTGCCCTCACATTTTTGGTCTTGTGTGGGTTCTTTTTGGTATATATCAATATATAACTTAAGACTCTGAAAATCCCCTGTAAATGCTTAGTAGCAATGTTGTAACATTAACATTTCATTTTACTTTAGGATCGCCCAGCAATGCAGCTTTACCAACCAGGAGCTCGAAGCCGAAATCGACTCTGTCCCCATGATGACAGCACCAAGTCTGGAGATTCAACCATAGAAAAAAAGCAGGAAAGTGGTATTAGCCATAGAAAAGAAGGAAGCGAGGAGTGACAGGTCCAAATGGCCTTAGGTGTCCTGACTGTCTAGGCAGCCAAAGAGCACGAATTAAGCAATCCAGAAGTGCCTTCAGGGCGAAGGAATAGAGAGAGAGAAAGGGGGTCGCTGTGCTGGTGGGGTACACTGCAGAGGAGTGTGTCTTGCGTCAAAGCAGGACCCCGCTTGCACGCTCCGATTGGAAGTACAATTTCATTTTTCATGCAGTTCCTACAAATTAATTTTAAAGTGTCCGACAAAGCTGAGGGAGAGGACATACATTGCAATTTGCAGGCAGGAAATGTCAAGAGAGGACTTAATTAGGTATGACACGAGAAGAAGATACGGGAACTGGCTCTAAAATCAAAAGGTTTTGTTAATCCTGGATTGAATTTTCTTAATTTCAGTGGAGCAGAGTCACTTTGAAGTCTTGTTCAGATCTAGTTATAGTCATTGTTGGTGATAACTGTTGACTTTGTGTAGTGTAGAAGCAACAAGCATGTAATTGTAATACAAGTACAGTGAAGGATATAACAGATTTTCGCTTCTGCAAAAATTTAAATAGTCATGTCACGTCTATATCCTATGTCCTAAAGTTTTAGGGTTAGTTTTAGTTTTTTGTTTGCTTACGTGAGCTTAGCATAAAAAAAACTTTTTTAACATCTCCTTTTGCCTTTAGCAATTTTTATATTACTAAATTTTAACCCTTAGTTGGTGCTTGACAATCCAGTCTTTGTTTTATCTTAGGTCTCATAAGCCGAGTGCCTACCGTCTCCAGGAAGGAAACTGCACCAATATTTGTTCCTGTTAAATAGCAACTTTTATTCTTAGCTTGTTTTGCAGTCGATGCCAATAAATATCAACATCACTCAAGTACGAAGCTAAGTGTGTTTATTAACTTTATAAAATAGCTGTTAGTTTTGAGAAATTAAACTTTTGATAATTAACCTTTTGGGAATTTTGAAAGTGGATGAATGATATTTGTTACTACCTTCACTAGCACTATGCCTATATTTTGCTCACCAAGAAGACCAAATCATGGTTCACCACTCTTGTTCCATAAGAAACAAAATGTCTGGACAACATCCTTGAGCTGCTGCTTCATTTCCATGCTGCCAGCTTCTCTAATGTGATGTCAGTTTGCCTTTACTTTATAAGTCACTGCTTTATGTTTACTCAGCTTTTAGAAACCAGTAGCCCAAGAGGCAGGTAAAGAGGAAGAGCCATCGAAGGTGACTGAAAGAGAATGGTCCTCAACTGGGAGAGAGTACTGGCATAAGGGAAGGGGTATTTTCAAGGAGGAGAATGGCTGGCAGTGTCCCATGCCACAGAGAGATTAAGGAAGATAAGAAATGTGCACTGTTCACTGGATTTGGCAGTATTGAGGCACGTGTGAACTGGTGAGGCAGAAACCATGTGACAGTGAGGGGTGAGTGGCAGGTGGGAAGTGGAGATGGGGGCAGTTGGATATACAGGTCTTGGAGCTCAGAGAAGAGATTTGGGCTAGAGATACAGGTTTGGAATTCATCTATTTTTAGGTGATCATTGAAGCCATGGGCCTGGATTTAATCACTTAGGGGGAGAGAGTAGAGAAAGAACAGAAACAGACCTAAGGCCCAGCCTTAAAGAACTCTAAGGATACTATACAAGTAAGGAAATGTATCTATAAAGACAGAAAAGGAGTAGCCAGAGAGTAGGTGAAAAACCAGAAGACTGGTATTATATTACCTAACCCAAGGATAAGAATGAAGAAGGGGAGTGGCCATCAGGGTTGGATGCTGCTGGAAGGTCAAGTGTGATGCCTGAAAAAAGGCCATGGGGGGACTTCCCTGGCAGTCCAGTGGTTAAGACTCCACACTTCCACTGCAGGGGGTAAGGGTTCGATCCCTGATCTGTCAACTAAGATCCCACCTGCCATGTGGCACAGCCAAAAAATATTTTTTTAAAAAAAGGCCATGGGATTCAGTGACTTACAAATCATTGATGACCTGGAATGATAAGGAATGAAAGCCAGACTGGGCTGAGAATGGAAACAGCATAGACAACTTTTCAGAGAAGTTTGGCAGTGAAAAAATGACGATGATAAAGGGTATTGGGGAAGGATTTTTTTTAATATGAGAAATACTAAAGCACGTTTAGAAGCCAAAAGGAAAGAACTGAGAAAGGATGAATACCCAGGGGAAGTGATAACCACTAGTGTAGGTTTCCTGAGAAGGCAGGTGAAAAGGGAACCTCTTGGCAGCTTAGGAGAAGCATCACCCCAGAACCATCAGTCATGAGTTGGCATCACTTGCCTCTGTACCCAGCCTGGGGCCCGTTGCCAGCCCTCTCACAGCTGTTTTCATGTCAGTACCTCCGTCTCTTGTTCTACTTGCTGCCCAGTCCAACTCGTTAAACCACACTTCCCCACCCCCTTTTTTTTTTCTTTTAATTAATTAATTAATTTTTGGCTGCATTGGATCTTTGTTGCTGCATGTGGGCCTTCTCTAGTTGTGGCAAGTGGGGGCTTCCCTTATTGCAGAGCACAGGCTCTAGGCACGCGGGCTCTAGAGCGCAGGCTCAGTAGTTGTAGTGCACGGGCTTAGTTGCTCCGCGGCATGTGGGATCTTCCCGGACCAGGGCTCGAACCCGTGTCTCCTGCATTGGCAGGCGGATTCTTAACCACTGCGCCACCAGGGAAGCCCCTCCCCACTCCCTCTTAAATTTCTTCCATTCACTTATGTATTCACTTAACATTTACTAGTCACGGACTGTGCGGAGGCCCTGGGGTTCAAGGGCTCAAGTCCTTGTCCTTGAGGAACCATGTGGTGTCAAGAGACGACCAGAGGGCTTCCCTGGTGGCGCAGTGGTTGAGAATCTGCCTGCCAATGCAGGGGACACGGGTTCGAGCCCTGGTCTGGGAAGATCCCACATGCCGCAGAGCAACTAGGCCCGTGAGCCACAATTACTGAGCCTGCGCGTCTGGAGCCTGTGCTCCGCAACAAGAGAGGCCGTGATAGTGAGAGGCCCGCGCACTGCGATGAAGAGTGGCCCCCACTTGCCGCAACTAGAGAAAGCCCTTGCACAGAAACGAAGACCCAGCACAGCCATAAATAAAATAAAAATAAATTAATAATTAAAAAAAAAAAAGAGACGACCAGAAATAACCAGGGCACAATGCACCATGTGAGAGGGGCTGTGGTGATGGCCTGGGGTGGGAGTCTCCTGCCCCTAAGCTGCCAGGTATTGCTGAAGAAAATCCCTAGACCAGACAAACTGCTGAGACTGCAGGAGGGCCCTCCCTCCTGCTAAGCAGTTGATTCCATTTTTGCCTTCTTCGGACACAGGTTTGATTTCTTTGGAAATAAAGACAGGATGGAGACAGCTCAGACACTGGATATCTGAACATTCACCAAGCACCTCCTATGTGTTGGCACTAAAGCCACAGTTGTGAACAAGGTCCCCACCCTCCAGATGCTGACAGCCCTGGAGAGTTTGCTGCTCTGGTGGAGAGAAGCGATGCTAAGGGAAGTAGGCAAGAGAAATTCAAGGAGTGAGGGCAGTGGGAATAGCTACCTCCAGGGCAGTGAAAAGGGAGTGGCTTGGGCATTCATGAGGCTTTCATGCCTTCAAAATCAGGAACCACACCCCCTTGCCCAGCAGGCATATACAAGGTAGTCCTGAGGCAGTAATTTAACTGATTATAAATTAAGATCTAACTGCCTATGGTATTCACAGACCTTATCTAAACTAATTCCATAGGAGAAAGATTAGAGGAGTTTTGTGGCCTTTTGTTGGTATATAGAGGCTCTATATGTTACATGTTTTTATGGGGGTGGCCCAGAATTTTCTTTACTGTCTCTGGGACTGTCCTCTACATGACAAAAATTTATTATGACCATTTATATCCTTATTAAGGAAGGCAAGGAAGCAAAGACAGGCTGACATTTGGTGAATTCTTAGAAAGTATGTACCGACAATACATAGGATTGGCCATTCTTAGAAATCTCACAGAGCTCATTTATTCATCCACCAAATATTTATTAAGCTTATACTACGGAGGCATGGTTAAATACATGATTGTTCATTGCTACTGTAATGCATGATGTATTATCTATATTTCCAGACTTTAAGGCTATCCTCCATATCTCCAGCCCTGACCAATCCCTTGATCTCAGATGCAGCTCCCTACCGGACATCACCCAATGACCCCAAGTATCCCTGGCCCCAAATTGAACTCAACGTTCCTCCCATCCTCCTGCTTCACAGAGGATGTGAACCACCTACTCACTCAGCACTGAGGATCATGTCTGACTCCATCCTCACTCCCGAAGGCCACTCAATCATCCTGTGCCATTCATCTCCCTCCTCTCCAGGCCTTCATTGCCCTAGTTCAAGCTGCCATCATTCATGCAGTCATTTATTCATTTGCCATTTTTTGAGCACACACCATGTACCATTCATGTTCTAGATTCTGGAATTACATCAGTGAACGAAACAGACAAAATTCCTGCCTTCATGGTACTTACATTAAAGTGGAGAGAGAAAGTAAATAAATCAAGCAAAATACGTATTGTTAGAAAGTGACAGGTGCTTAGGAGAAAAAATAAATCAGGGGAAAGGAGTGTGATGTTCATGGATAGGGGTTGAAAGGCTTCAATGAAAAGATGACTTTTTTTAATATTTATTTATTTGGCTGCATCGGATCTTAGTTGCTGCGTGCAGGATCTTCGTTGCGGCATGCGGGATCTTTAGTTGTGGCATCTGAACTCTTAGTTGCGGCATGCATGTGGGATCTAGTTGCCTGACCAGGGATCAAACCCGGGCCCCCTGCATTGGGAGCATGGAGTCTTAGCCACTGGACCTACCAGGGAAGAAGATGACTTTTGAATAAAGAGTTGAGGAGGAAATGAGATAAAGAAGAACCAGAAAAAAGAGATTCTGAAGGAGCAGGCAGAAGGATAGGAAGAAAACCAAGTGTGCTGTCCTGGAAGCCAAGTGAAGAAAGTATTCTAAGAAAAGGTCAACTGGATTAACCAAGATGGCGGAGTAGAAGGACGTGCTCTCACTCCCTCTTGCGAGAGCACCAGAATCACAACTGGCTGCTGGACAATCATTGACAGGAAGACCCTGGACTTCACCAAGGAGGACACCCCACGTCCAAGGACAGAGGAGAAGCCACAGTGAGACGGTAGGAGGGGCTCAATCAGAGTAAAATCAAATCCCATAACTGCTGGGTGGGTGACTCACAGACTGGCGAACACTTATACCACAGAAGTCCACCCACTGGAGTGAAGGTTCTGAGCCCCACCTCAGGCTTCCCAACCTGGGGGTCCGGCAAAGGGAGGAGGAATTCCTAGAGAATCAGACTTTGAAGTCTAGTGGGAATTGATTGCAGGACTGTGACAGGACTGGGGGAAACAGAGACCCCACTCTTGGAGGGCACACACAAAGTAATGTGTGCATCGGGACCCAGGGGAAGGAGCAGTGACCCTGGGGGAGACTGAACCAGACGTACCTGCTGGTGTTGGGGGGTCTCCTGCAGAGGCGAGTGGTGGCTCTGTTTCACCGTGGGGATAAGGACACTGGCAGCAGAGGTCCTGGGAAGTTCTCCTTGGCGTGAGCCCTCCCAGAGTCTGCCATTAACCCCACCAAAGAGCACGGGTAGGCTCCAGTGTTGGGTTGCCTCAGGCAAAACAACCAACAGGGAGGGAACCCAGCCCCACCCATCAACAGTCAAGTGGATTAAGGTTTTACTGAGCTCTGACCGCCACAGCAACAGTCAGCTCTACCCACCACCAGAGCCTCCCATCAAGCCTCTTAGATAGCCTCAACCACCAGAGGGCAGACAACAGAAGCAAGAAAAACTACAATCCTGCAGCCTGTGGACCAAAAACCACAGTTACAGAAAGACAGAGAAGATGAAAAGGCAGAGGGCTATGTACCAGATGAAGGAACAAGAAAAAACCCCAGAAAAACAACTAAATGAAGTGGAGATAGGCAACCTTCCAGAAAAGGTCAACTAAGACAAATGTTGATAGGTCAGATCTGATCCGAGAAATTAACTTAGGATTTAGCAACACAGAGGTCACTGATGATCTTAAGTACAGTTTCAGCTTGAGTGCTCGGTGAAAACCTGATTGGAGTGGGCTCCCGAAAGGATGGGTACCCACTAGGATGGCTGTAATTTTTTTTAATGGAAAATAATAAGCATTAGCGAGAAAAATGTGAACTCTCACGCAGTGTTGGAGGAAATGTAAAATGGTGTAGCCATTGTGGAAAATACCCCAGCAGTTACTCAAAAGGTTAAACAGAGTTACCATATGACCCAGCAATTCCACTCCTAGGTATATATCCAAAATAATTGAAAACAGGTACTCAAACATAATTGCACACCACTGTTTATAGCATTATTCATTATAGCCCAAAACACAGAAGCAACCCTAGTGTCCATCAACTGATAAATGGATAAACAAAATGATTATGTCCACACAGTGGAATATTATTCAGCCATAAAAAGGAAAGAATTACTGACACATGCCACATGAAGGAACCCTGAAAAATTGTGAAAGAAGCCAGACACAAATGGCCACATAATGTATGATTCCATTTATATGAAACGTCCAGAATATTCAAACCCATAGAAACAGAAAGTAGGTTAGTGGTTGCCTAAGGCTGGGGGGAGAAGGGGAATGGAGAGTGACTGCTAACGGGCACAGGTGTCTTTTGGGGGTAATGAAAGTGTTCTGGATTAGATACCGGTGGTGGTTGTACAACCTTGTGAACATACTAAAACCCACTGAATGGTACACTTTAAAATGGTGACATTTATGGTATGTGAATCATAGCTCAAAAACAAAAAAAAAAAGAATGAGGAGAGTAATTGGAAATAGTAAATATAGACAAATCTTTCAGTTTTGTTGTAAAGGAAGGAAAACAGCAGTAGTTGGAAAGGGAGTCGGGGTAAAGATCAGGTTTTTAAGATGGGAGAAACGACTGCGTATTTATTTGTGTGTTGATGGGAACAATCCAGGGAAAAGCAGGGACAAAAAGGGAGGAACTGCCAGAGGCAGGTTTCTGAATAGGTGACAGGGGTTAGGATCCATTGAAGGAACAGGACGAAGGCAGAGGATTAGAGTACAGTGCTGGTAGCTGGGATGCGGTAGGTGAGTTATGGAAGTTCTCCTGCCATTGCTGAAGTTTCCTCGGTGGCTAGGAAGCAAGGGCATCACTGAGAGTGAGAACGGAGGAAGAAGGGTTAAAACTGTCATTTAGGCCAAAAGTGGACCAAGCCTGGCCACTGCCTATTTGTGTACAGCCTGCTAAGAATGGCTTTTATATTTGTAAATGATGGAAAAAATCAAAAGAATAATATTTTGTGATACAAAAGAATTCTACGAAATTCAAATTTTAGTCTCTGTAACTAAAATTTTATCGGAACCTGGTCACACCCACTAGTTTATGTACTATCTAGCTACAGCAGCAGAGTTGAATAGTTGTAATAAACATCATATGTCGCCTGCAAAGCCTAAAATATTTGCTATCAGAAAATGTTTGCCAGCCCCTGGCCTAGGCCCTTGCTAATCACAGGCCAGCAGCATGCAGGTCACCTGGGAAGTTGTCAGAATCTGTAGTCGACCAAGATCCCCAGGTGATTCGTGTGCACACTAAAGCTTGAGGAGCACTGCTCCAGGAGAATGGGAGGGTGGCTGCACCGGAGAAATGTAGAACTGTGGGGCAGCCTTCAGGGCCCACTTGAAGTCAGTGGTCGTGAACCCGGAGTGAGGTCAGTCGGTCTCCTCCAGGCTCATTCAGCTGTCAGAGGCACAGGCTGTCGAGCAGGTGGAGGACTGGATTTACTAGGGTTACGGTCTCTCCAGGCAAGTACAAGAAAGGGCAGGGTGTGGACGAGTGAGTGGCTGATACAATTTAAGCTAAATAAGGAGGGAAGAGGAGACACGGAGGGGCAGCGGAAGGAACAGGGAAAGGGCATAGGTTCGATGGATGGGTGGTCCCGGTGGGGTGGGAGCATCGTCGTCAGTGCTGGAGTCCTAGGGAAAGTCAGCTGCAAGGACAGCAGAGAGCGGGATCATGCCGAGGTCGAAGGGCTGGCAAGGGAGCAAGTGGCTGCGGTGCAGCGGAGGACGGGGTCACCGGAGGAGAGGAAGCCAAGGGGCCGCAAGTGGATACTGAACTCACCAGGAATCATGACAGGAGCAGTGCTGGAGAGAGCGGCAGTGAGCCAGGAGCTAAATCTGCAAGGAATGAAAGGGAGAGACTGGGAGGGACTGGGAAGTAGCTGCAACAAAAAAATCGCATCTTTGTGCTGGGACTGCAGCAGTGGCCCCCGTGGGCTCCTTGTTTCCACTCTTACCTCCGCTTCCATCTGCTCTCAGCACAGCTGCCCAAGCGATCTTTCTAAAATAACCACATAAGTGCTGCTTGCCCTTCAAAAGCTTTCAACGGCTCCCATTTGCCTTCAGCAGTCATTTTGAAGCTCTACTCTGAGGAACCCTCTTGGCTGGTCAGAAGTGCTTCAGGGGTTCCTCAAACAAGAAGTGTCCAGGCCAAACAGTGAAGCTGTCAACTGCCCTGAGGGGCCTGTTCTTCTGTTTTGTCTGTTTGAGGTACTGAACTCTTAGTTGCGGCATGTGGGATCTAGTTCCCTGACCGGGGATTGAACCCAGACCCCCTGCATTGGGAGTGCGGAGTTTTAGCCACTGGACCACCAGGGAAGTCCCTAGCCAGCCTCATTTTAACTTGATTACCTCTGTAAAGACCCTACCTCCAAATAAAGTCACATTCTGAGGTACTGCATAAATTTCAAAGTCAAACTGACCAGATTTGCTGACAAATTGGATATGGGATGTGAGAGAAAAGAGAAGAGTGGACGGCTTCCCTGGTGGCGCAGTGGTTAAGAATCTGCCTGCCAATGCAGGGGACACAGGTTCAAGCCCTGGTCTGGGAAGATCTCACATGCCGCGGAGCAACTAAGCTCATGTGCCACAACTACTGAGCCTGTGCTCTAGAGCCCGTGAGCCACAACTACTGAGCCCACGTGCCACAACTACTGAAGCCCGTGCGCCTAGAGCCCGTGCTCCAGAATGAGAGAAGCCACTGCAATGAGAAGCCCACGCACTGCAATGAAGAGTAGCCCCCGCTCGCCGCAACTAGAGAAAGTCCGTGCGCAGCAACTAAGACCCACCACAGCCAAAAATAAATAAATAAATAAAATAAATTTAAAAAAAATTTTTTTTTTAAATGAGGAAGTATTTTTTAAAAAAGAGAGAGAAGGGTGGAAAATAAATTTTGGCCTAAGCAACAGGAAGAATGGAGGTGACATTGCTGAGATGGGAAGGACTTTTGAGTGAGCCAGTTGACGGTGAAAATATCAGGAGTTCTGTTTGGGACACATTAAGTTTAAAGACATCTATTAGACATCCAGGTGGGGACGTTGAAGGTAGTAGGAGTTCAAGGAGACATCCAGGCTGGAGACATACATTTGGGTGTTGTCAACCAAGAGAGTATTTAAACTTTTTTTTTTTTTTGGCCGCGCTGTGTGGCACGCGGGATCTTAGTTCCCTGATCAGGGATCAAACCCGTGCCCCCTGCAGTGGAAGTGCCGAGTCTTAACCACTGGACTGCCAGGGAAGTCCAAGAAAACATTTAAAGCCATGATATTGGATGAAGTCACCAAGGAAGGGAGTGTATATAGAAAAGAGAAGAGGTCCAAATCTGAACCTCAGGGCTCTCCAATGTTAAAAAGTGAGATAAGGAAGAATCAGCAAAAGAAACTCAGAAGGGGTGCCATGCAATGTAGAAGGAAAGAACAACAAGTGTCCTATAAAGCTGTAAGAATTAAAAGGATGATTTATATAAGCTCTTAGCACAGTGTCAGTCACACTCTAAACCTGAGGAAATGGTAGCTATGATGATGATGATAATGACGATGGTAATTCATCTACTAAAGGCTAATTTGTTGCTCCTTCTGGTCACCAAAAAGAAAATACTGGCTCTTAAATAAATAATAAAAATCCAAGGTAAGAAGCCCGAGGTCTCACTTGAATTAAATGTAAATTTCGATGAGGATCTGAATCTAAAAACTGGGTGGGATTAAAGTAACTAAACTGTTGCTGTTAAAAACCGGTAATTATTCAGGAATTCCCTGGCGGTCCAGTGGTTAGGACTCCGTGCTTCCACTGCAGGTGGCACGGGTTTGATCCCTGGTCGGGGAACTGAGATCCTGAAAGCCACGTGGCGTGGCCAAAAAGCAAACAAACAAAACCCTGGTAATTACTAAATTGGGCTCAAGCTTCCTATGGTTTCTGTATTCCCTCTCTAGATCTAAGGCACCAGCATCCAGTTGCCCAAGGCAGAGACCTGGGACTAAGACCTGCTAACTTTATGTCACAATCACCTTTTTTTTTTTCCACATATGTAACCATTTATTAAGAACATTCAAAAAAATATGGAACACTTCACGAATTTGTGTGTCATCCTTGTGCTGGGGCCATGCTAATCTTCTCTGTATCATTCCAATTTTAGTATATGTGCTGCCGAAGGGAGCACCACAATCACCCCTTGATCTTGTTTCTTCTTATTCAACGTCATGGTGACTACCTTACTTTGTGCCACCATCACTTCTTGTTTAGACTATTTCCAAAGCCTCCTACCTAGTTTGTTTGTTCTACCATCTGTCACTACCCCAATCCAGGGATTCGAAACCATTTTTGTGCCATGGAACCATTTGGCAGTCTGAGAAAGTTTCTGGACTTATTTTCAGAATTTTAAAAAAATTATTTATTTATTTTATTTTTGGCTACGTCGGGTCTTAGTTGCGGCATGTGGGATCTTTGTTGTGACATGCAGGATCCTTTGTTTTGGCATGTGGCTCTCTAGTTGTGGCTCACATGCTCAGTAGTTGCGATACGCAGGCTTAGTTGCCCCGGAGCATGTGGGATCTTAGTTCCCCAACCAGGGATCGAGCCCGCGTTCCCTGCATTGGAAGGCAATTCTTAACCACTGGATCGCCAGGGAAGTCCCTCAGAATCGTTTTTTTAAAAATAAATTTTATTTATTTTTGGCTGCATTGGGTCTTTGTTGCTGCATGCAGGCTTTCTCTAGTTGCGGCGAGCGGGGGCTACCCTTCGTTGCGGTGCGCAGGCTTCTCATTGCAGTGGCTTGTCTTGTTACAGAGCACGGGCTCTAGGCACACGGGCTTCAGTAGTTGTGGCTTGTGGGCTCTAGAGCACAGGCTCAGTAGTTATGGCACACGGGCTTAGTTGCTCCGCAGCATGTGGGATCTTTCCGGACCAGGGCTCGAACCCGTGTCCCTTGCGTTGGCAGGCAGATTCTTAATCACTGCGCCACCAGGGAAGTCCTTCTCAGAATGTTTTTAAATGCATAAAACAAAGTACACAGGATGATAAAGAAAACCAATCACACTGCAATACAGCTATCAAAATATTTTCTAAAAGAAATGTGTACTATAGCAACATACAGGATTAACAGAGTTCTTGTGGGTCTACTGTAATTTCAAAGAAGTGATGAGTACATAAACGATATTTTGAGACATCTGCATCAACTGCAGTGTGATATGAAACCATCTTTGATTTCTATTGGTGATCAAGTCACAGGTACTGCTAATGTCACTGTAGTTTGTTGCCTACATTTGTAAATAAAGAAAGCACTACGTTTCAGAGTTTGATGAAAACGAAGTTGTGATTTTTTTTTTCCATCCACGTTCATGTACCCTGTGAATTCTATACATTGACCCTTGTGGACCCCAGGTTAAAAACCCTTACCTTAATCTATTGGTGCAAAAATGCTTGAAGTGACTGTAGAGATCTTTGTTTCTAAATGGGGAGAAGAAAAAGATGAAAACGGGGAACATTAACATCCAAAACGTGTGCCATTAATTCCTGTACATTTTGCCAAAGGTGGGTTACAAAGTCAGTCTGAGCTTCCTAGCAGCCAAGGAAATGTTCTGTCCAGAACTTTCTCAATTTAAAACCTTGATTGGGGCCGTGATCCTTAGTACTCTGCGTTGTGTAAAACCTTGATTGGTTATACAGTGCTGTATGTCAATTATATCTCAATAAAACTGGAAGGGAAAAAAAAAAACCTTGATTGGCAGCCTCTTGCCTAGTCTAAAGCCCCATGGCCAACACCACTGTACCTTCCCATCCCGCACGGCCCAGCCTAGTGGAAACAACCGCCGAGAAAGAGCCGGGGGCCAACCCCCAGCCCACTCCGGCGGGGCGTTCCCAGCCCCCGCCCCTAGGCGCGCTCCCTCCCAAACGCAGGACCGAAGTCCCTTGCGCCGGAACATAACATCTCCCCCGCCCTCGCTGGAGATAGCCTCGCCCACTCCGCTCCTCCCGCCTTCGGAAGGGTTTCTGCCTTGGCATTTATTACGGACTGTCTGTCTCACCCATGACACAGGGTGCCCCTGGCACACTAACGGGCTCCTGAAAAACCCACTTACGGAACTGAAGCAAAGGGAATTCCATTTCGCACGAACGAGCGCGGTTTCCCACGGCCTCACGGGAGCGTGTGCAGAGAGCGGCCGCCAGGGGGCGTTGGTTGGCGCACGGCGTGTCCTCCCCAAGCCCCGCCCCCCGGCGGCGCCTTCTAAACACGTCCTTCCGCTCGATTCCTCCTCTTTTTCTCTTGTCCGCCATCCTATGTGTGGTTGGATTTGCTCCTCGTCATGGTAAGTCCATCCGTTACCATCAGCTCTGGGGTGGCTTTCCGAGACCTGAGGTCTCCGCGAGTTCGCCGGTGCCGTGGGCTGCGTCGATGTGCGGGACCCTTTTTAAGGCCTTTCCCAGAGGAGATGGAGTTGGGCCACGGCTCCAGTCCGAGGGCCTGGCGGGAAGCGAGCGAGCACCTGGGGAGGGGCGGGCTGCGCCGGGCCCGCGAGGTCCGAAGGGGCGCTCTCTGCTCCAGGCCACTGCTCAGGCGGGCAGGGATTCCCGTTTTTCCCGGAGCGAACTCTGTTTCGGGGGCAAGAAGAGAAGTCGAGGGGGTACCCCAGAAATCGTGGCCTGACTTAGGGCTGCCTGCGACACGCGGGATGTTCCTGGCATCGAAAAGGGAATGCAGGCTGCTGGTTTTCGAAGACTGCTTTTACTTGGGGGCCAGGATCCTTCCACGTTATGAGATTACAGGACTTTTTAGCCTTTTGTTCAGGTACTTGAACGTCACCTCGTAGAAACGCCTGGATCAAGGGGTGATGTGCTCTGAATGTGACGGGAAACTGGGAAAGTCATCCTTGGGAAAGTGACGTTTTAAATAGAGTTAGAATTAATACCAAAATGCTCAGCGGGCTAGAACAGATTTACCGCAAGTCAGGGACTTCGTGTAAATCCTTTTTTTTTTTTTGCCGCTCCGTGCGGCTTGTTGGATTCCCGACCAGGGATCGAACCGGGGCCCCCAGCAGTGGAAGCGTGGGATCCTAACCACTCGACCACCAGGGAAGTCCCAGTACCCTGGTGTACAAAATAGTGCGCTGAGACTCACTGACTTGCAAGGGATTGTTCCTGAAAACCACGTGCTTTAGTCCCCGCCATCTCTGACTATAGCCCTCTCAGTCCTGGGCTGACAGCAGGGAAGACTGGAACACCCCCTAGCCTTGGAGCAGAGAGAACCTGGGTTTGAATCCCAGCCAAATCTGCACATTAATACTCTGCTTTGGGGCAGGTTACCTACCTTCCTGACTACTGATTTTTCTTTGAACTGTGGGAATTATGGTATCTGCCTCCGGAGAAGTGAGGAACAAAGCAAAGGGCAGTGATGGGTT
The DNA here is from genome assembly GCF_949987535.1 of Balaenoptera acutorostrata. Taxonomy (NCBI): domain Eukaryota; kingdom Metazoa; phylum Chordata; class Mammalia; order Artiodactyla; family Balaenopteridae; genus Balaenoptera; species Balaenoptera acutorostrata. The sequence continues at coordinate 104,733,716 of NC_080085.1, read as the reverse complement.
TAGCATCGAGAGGGTTGTTCTTGGTATATGTTAAGCATTCGACTATTTGTTGGATTTAGGGAGTTCCCGACTGAATCATTGGAGCAAGCTCTGGTATTGCTGTTAAATTGATTGCATTTCCTTCCCAGTCTTCTCACAAGACTTTCAGGATCAAACGATTCCTGGCCAAGAAACAAAAGCAGAATCGTCCCATTCCCCAGTGGATTCGAATGAAAACTGGTAATAAAATCAGGTAAAGGCAAACACTCCCCACCCTTGTGTTTTGTTGAATTTAGGATTACTTTGGGGGCATAAATGCACAATTGAAAGTTCTATGCAATTTAATTCGTCCTGAGCCACCATTCTGAAATTCTTTTGTTTTTTTTTTAATGTGCTTCTTCTGGGTTTCTGGACACAGTCAGCCCACAGCTGGGCTTAGGGGCAGACACTCCTCCAATATTTGTTAATTTCCTTGTTGTCTTCAGTCTGAGCCAGAACATAAGATGGAAGGCTGTCTCATTACACATCCCAGTGGGGAAGATTATAGTGTTTATCTTTTCTAAAGATTGGAAGATTGCTTTCCACTGCAGAAGTAATTGAAGTGATGGTTTTAGGAGAAAGACATTACTAGAATTGCTACAAAGGACCTCCAAGGTCGTCTAGGCTAACTCCAGGCAAAGCTATATCTAAAACTCCGGTCTCCTGCATGCCTTTCAGCCAAAATATTTTCAAAGCATTTTTAAGCTGACACTGTAGGGTGAGCCTAGCAAGTGGGTCCCTGCCAAGATTAAGACTGAAGCTCAGGAGTGCAAGATCGTGAAGCTAGTATAGAAGTCTGATTTGGTTGTATGGCAAGTAGAAGTGGGATTAGTTGGCTGATGTGAAGACCAAGATGAAGATGTGAATTGTCAGGGCTAAAATTGAAGGCCCATTTCCTTAATTCATTTAGCCAGTTAGACGTGAAAATCGCCACCCACTGTAGCTTTATAGGCCAATTGATTGCAACCTTTGGTTTATAGTGTCCTCATCCAATGATGGTAGGACCTGCCTTTATAGTTGTGAGGAATGAAAGAAATGTATATAAAGCTCAGTGCCTAGCTCAGTAGAGGGTACCTGCAATTATCAGATGCTGGTCTCTTGCTCTGTGGTCTGGCTTTTTGTGCGTGTGTGTGTGTTGTCTAACTTTTAAAATGTATTGAAAGCAGGTTGCAATTACAGTGCTCCGTTTCGTGGAAGTACTGACATAATCCTGCTGAAAGAAAATCTGTGTTGATCATTTTTGATTTTACCTTTTATGGGGGGTAAAATCATGGCAGATCGACATGAACATTTCTGAGATAGCCTTAGCTCTGCAAATCACTTGGCTCTGGTATTGAAGTGACTGAAGGTGTTAATGTATTATTAAAATTATGCAAGGGCTTCCCTGGTGGCACAGTGGTTGAGAATCTGCCTGCCAATGCAGGGGACACGGGTTCGAGCCCTGGTCTGGGAAGATCCCACATGCCGCGGAGCAACTAGGCCCGTGAGCCACAACTACTGAGCCTGCGCGTCTGGAGCCTGTGCTCCGCAACAAGAGAGGCCGCGACAGTGAGAGGCCCGCGCACTGCGATGAAGAGTGGCCCCCGCTTGCCGCAACTAGAGAAAGCCCTCGCACAGAAATGAAGACCCAACACAGCCAAAAATAAAAATATAAAAATAAATAAAGAAATAAAGATTACTCTTTAAAAAAGAAAGAAATAGGCTGCATTAAAAATAAATTATAGGGGCTTCCCTGGGGGCGCAGTGGTTGAGAATCTGCCTGCCAATGCAGGGGACACGGGTTCGAGCCCTGGTCTGGGAAGATCCCACATGCCACGGAGCAACTGGGCCCGTGAGCCACAGCTACTGAGCCTGCGCGTCTGGTGCCTCTGCTCCGCAACAAGAGAGGCCGCGATAGTGAGAGGCCCGCGCACCGCGATGAAGAGTGGCCCCCGCTTGCTGCAACTAGAGAAAGCCCTCGCACAGAAATGAAGACCCAACACAGCCAAAAATAAAAAAAATAATAAATAAATAAATTTTAAAATAAATAAATAAATAAATAATTTAAAAAGTGAATGAGTGTACACTTGGGGAGAGGAGAGAGCTTCTCCAGTACTTAGTCCCTATAAGGAACCAGTGTGTGTTTTCCTTAGCCTGGAATCATTTTGAGAGGTAAAAAATTGCTTTGACTAGTTCTTTAACACATCTAGCAAATCGTTTTTTACTCTCCAAAAAGAGCTCCAAACTTGTTAAAGGTAGGGAAAGTGGAACCCTTTTTCTTTCAAAGATTTTTATGGTACTTTAAGGCAAAGTTTGTGGTCAATAAGAGCAGCTAAATTGAGGTCAGACTGCCTTTGTAATTTGTGATTTCCTTCTGTGTAGGTACAACTCTAAGAGAAGACATTGGAGAAGAACCAAGCTGGGTCTATAAGGAGCCTCACATATGAAGTGGCACACATAATCAGAACATCACTAGTGTCTGGAACAGCTGCCTGTGTTTGATGCTCTCTCCTCTTTTCTTGATCTTTCCTCACCACTGCTCACTGTGTAGCTCAGTAATAAACCATGTGAACCTTTTGTTGGAACTGTTATTGTATTATTCTGGTTTGTGATGATGTACTGAATAAATACCCCTCCTATCAGATGTAACACAGGACTGTTCAATGATAGAAATGTTCTCTAGTTACCAGGTACTTAGAAGTATGGCTAGTAAAAGTAAGGAACTGGTTTGTTAGATTTTGTTGTTTAATAGCTCCCTGTAACTAGCAGCTCTTATACCTACTGTTACGGGAAGTGCGCGTATGTGTCATTCTCATACCTGAGGGTAGCACCTTCTTAAAAGGCTTTTGGGGGCTGGCGTACCACGACGCAGGCAGGGTCTTAGTTCCCTGACCAAGGATCGAACTCGTGCAGCCTTAACCACTGGACTGCCAGGGAAGTCCCATAAAAATCATTCATGTACTATTCTATGGTGCCAGTCCTCAAAGAGTAGGAATCACGTGAACCAGGGATTGGCAAACTGGTCTGCTGAATGTATGGCCTGTGAACTAAAGTTCTGCATTTTTTAAAAATAAATTTATGTATTTATTTTGGCTGCGTTGGGTCTCTGTTGCTGTGCGCGGGCTCAGTATTGGTGGCTTGCAGGCTCTAGGGCGCAGTCTCGGTAGTTGTGGCGCACGGGCTTAGTTGCTCCGAGGCATGTGGGAACCTCCCGGACCAGGGCTTGAACCTGTGTCGCCTGCATTGGCAGGCCGATTCTTAACCACCACACCACCAGGGAAGTCCCTGCATTTTTAAATGGTTGAAAGAAATCAAGAGTATTTTTGACATTTAATACATTCAAATTTACAGGCCAGGCACTATTAGGTACTTGAGTTTAACCGATGGATAGACATGTATGTTAGGCTAGTAACAGGCCAATACACAGGCCATATCTAACGTCTGGGAAAGGTGGGAGGAAGCCAGAGTGCCAGTTACCTGTGGAATTAGGCTGGAACTGCCGCAGAGGAAGGGGGATCAGGTTTGGTGCTAACTCCCTACCCAGCTTGGGAGCTTGCGTTGGACAGAGCCGAGAAAGCAAGTGAAAGGAGCTGTCAGAGTGCAGCAAATGGTGGTTGCACCCCTTGCACAGCCGAGGGGCCCCTGACCTGTAACCACACTAGGAGGCTCATGACCACAGTCCTTAAGAAGGACCACTGTGCTCACGAGAAGTTTGAAGGGTGGGCTGCAGAATACCCACCAGCCCAAGAACGTGGGAGCTGCCAACAGATCTTGGAAAAACATTTCCACTTCCTTTACAAGCTCCTAGATTTCAAATATTTTCTCTTATTGCATCTGTTTCCCTCATATTCAAAGACAGCTGCCACTGTGTGAACAGCAGTTGGTAAATGTTAATGTGCTAAAAATGTTATTCAAGTCCAAGGCAGAGGGACTTGATAAAATTGACAGTCATGTGATGGAAATTTCTAACCATTTTGGAGTATTAGGAATACCTCACCCTCACCATTCAGAGTAGGTTGGCTCCTCGCCGAGCCCAGGGAGGTTAGGACAAGGCCAAGGTCACACGGCAGAGGGAGCTTTCTCTATAGACCTTGGATAAGGAGGATTAAAATTGAAAGGGAAAATGATGGACACCAGGGTTGGTTGGCCATGTAAAAGGGGTTTCTTTTGAGCCTGGGGTTGGACACAGGTCCTGGATCCAGTGGCTCCTCACTGCCTCGTACAGTAAGTGCCGGTATTTGTTTCCTCGGTGGACTAGATTGCTGCTTCCTGAAGGGAGGAATGGGAGCTTTGAGATATTTAGGACTTATATTTACCTATAAGAGGTGCAGCATAAGATCAGCTTTTAAAAGACAGTCAACCCCTTGGTGATGCTGTCCATCCCTCAATGGCCTACTGAGAAGCAGGCAGCAGCAGAGTGGTGGCCAAGAGTTGGCAGTCTGGAGTGACAAGACTGCATAGTCTGCATTCAAATCCAGCTCTTCATGCACCAGCTGTAAGCCTCAGTGTCATCTGCAATATGGGACCTCCCTCAGAGGGCTGTGAGGATGAAGTTAATAATGCACTGAAGCAGCTGATTCAGTGCCTAACTAGGAAAAGGGGAAGAGGAATGGGGAGTGAGCAGGGTTAACGTTCTGGTGTGGACCCCTCCCCAGCAGACATGGGCTGTATGCTGGATAAAGCAAAAATAAGACACAGGGACCAAAGATAGTGGGAAGGGGCAGGTCGTCAGGGGGGAAATCAGGCAGAGCTGGCATGGAGTCGGTGCTCAATGTCAGCCTTTGGAGAGATGCCAGTTCCCTTCTAGTTCCAGGATTTGAATTTGGAGTAGAGTAACCCCTCAAGGTCTTGGAAAGAAAGGAGGTAGGGTGACTTGAGAACTAAAATCCTGGGCCTTACACTCACCTCCAGTTGAATCCCACCTCTGTTACTGAACCAGCTGTGGAAACATCAGGAGACTTATCCAGAATCATACCTACTTCGGGTTTGTAAGGATTGAATGATAATGTCGATCAAGGATCAGTCCTACCAGATAATTCTCCCATTTTACAGATGAAAAAATGTTAAACAATTCTCAAACAAAAAAAAAATTTAAGAAAAAGAAGAAAGGGGAATTCCCTGGCAGTCCAGTGGTTAGGAATTGGCGCTTTCATTGGCCAGGGTAAAAAAAGAGTTCCACAATTCTCATTCCTGCTGATAGCAACTAACAGTTTGAGCACTTAACATGGCAGGTAGCTGCTGTCAGCAGGAATGGCAATGAGAACCAGATTGAACAGGAAGTAGATTTTCTTGGAAAGAACAGGGTGAAATATTAACCATTTACCCTTCCCTGAGGGTGTTTTAGCCCAGAGAAGCAAACATGAAGCCCCTGCTTATGCAAAACGTTGGGTATTTGGGGAGCCAGAGGCAACTATGACCCTCACAGGTATTGCAGCCAAGAGAGCTACCGTGCATCTGTACCTGTGCACATCAGATATGCCCGTCTGGGAACCGAGGGAGGGAGGGTGGCAAACCCTCGGAGAAAACTAATCGATCATTCTTCATTGGGAGCAACTTTGCCCCCCAGGGGACATTTGGCAATGTCTGGAGACATCTTTGGTTGCAACAACTAGGGGACGGGGAGGTACCACTGGCAGCTTAGAGGATGTTTAGCCAGGGATGCTGCTAAGCATCCTTACCACGCATAGGACAATCCTCCACAACAAAGAATCATCGGGCCCAAAATGTCAATAGTGCCAAGGTTGAGAAACCGTAGTTGAATAGCCCTGTGGCCAGCCAGAGTGAGCTTTTCGAGACACAGATCTGCTGGCACACCACTCCCCCCTTCCAACCCTTCACACTACTCGGGATAAATCTCACTCCTTAACATGGCCCAAAAGGAGCACGGGTGGCTCCTACCCTCTCTTCACTCACAAAACTGGATCCAGCCACACTGACCTCTTTGTCTCTCAAAGCATCAAGCTCCACCCGGCCTCAGCCTTCCCACTGTATTCCCTTGACCTGGAATGTTCTCTCTCCTCACCTGGTGAACTCCCATTCATCCTTCAGGTCTCAAGCTACTTTGCACCTCCACAGGGAGACCTTCCCGGACTGCTCCTCTCCCCTCAATCCAGTTAGGTCCTGCCGCTTAGTACCTCTAAATCACCCTGTGGAGTTTCCTTCCCAATTGTAACTGTAAAGGTCTATGTGTGGTTAGTTAATTGACGTCTGTCTCACTCATTAGACTGAGCTCTACAAGGATAGGGTCTGTCTTGCTCACTGCTGATTGCTCTTACATACCAGCAGCTGGCATAACAGAGGTGCCCAATAAATATATTTGTTGAGTGAGTGAGCAAAGGAAGTGCTCAATAAATTTTTTGAACGGATGAATGAATGAATGAGGAGAGGGACATACAAGGGAGCAAGAGCAGTGCAAAATGTGTGCCTTAACGTGTGTTTACAAAGGGTGAGGGAGGAATGACTTGCCTGGGGAGTTGGGGGAAGGCCTCACCCAGGTTCACGAGGAGGCAAATGGTGTGTGTGTGCGCATGCATGGTTGGTAGGTAGGTAGCTGGGGTTTAAGGCGCTAGGGAAAGAATCTGGAGAATCGGGCACATCATGAAAGCTCAGGCATAACGAGTAGGGCATGGCACTGTTCTCACTACTCACCCTCTGTAGGAGCACCTCATTCACTACACTGATGGACCGACACCCGCACTTGAACTATGGTCACTGATGAGGCCACCTGCAGCTGCATGTCCAAAGCTGTCGCTGGAGACCCAGGAGCAGTGGGACAGGACTTGTGCCTCAGCCTGACCCTAAGTGGAACTGCGTTCTCTCTTTTTTTTAATTAATTAATTAATTAATTTAGTTTTGGCTGCATTGGGTCTTCGTTGCTGCGCACAGGCTTTCTCTAGTTGCAGCGAGCGGGGCTGCTCTTCGTTGTGGTGCACGGGCTTCTCATTGCGGTGGCTTCTCTTGTTGTGGAGCACGGGCTCTAGGCGCGTGAGCTTCAGTAGTTGTGGCATGTGGGCTCTAGAGCGCAGGCTCAGTAGTTGTGGCACTGCGCCACCAAGGGAGGTCCCAGCCCCATTTAATATTAACACATGGTTAATCGTGAAAGCCATAGTCACAGTGCAACCTACCTTACCGTTTAAATGAAAGAAGACAGGCATTACCAACGGTTAGGTACCGGAGTAACTGAAGTAAGACAAGATATAGTCCCAGTTTTACAGCTACAATGAGTCTCCTACTAACAAACCATGTCAGCTTTGGGGACTTCAGTTTCCTGCCGCTCAAAATGAGGAAATTGGGTCTAAAATCATGAACCTCTAATGCCACATTTGTAAGTCTCTAAATGTGTATCTGATTCATTAGAAAAAGTGTTTCCACAGGGGCCACCAAAGGGAGAAAGGCATTGGAACAGAATGCAAATGACCTACAAAAAAACAACTGTTAGTTTAATCAGAAAGCCTGTGGATCTAATTCAAGGTCAGCTGCCTCTGACTCCCACTTGTTCATTCCACAAACACCCAATACAGACTACGAGGTGGATGCATGGCGCTGGGTGCTGGGTGCTGGGCTGCAGGGGTGAGCCACATCCACAGGCCCCCATCTTCACCGGCTCACAGTCTGCAGGGGACAGACGAATGTGCAGACAGCCGCAGCCCCTGATGCTAAGTGCTGTGGTGAGGAAGGCACTAGGTCCTTGGGAACCTGCCCTGAACATGGGAGTGAGGGGCTGAGGAAGAGCAAGCTGAGCCCCGAAGGCCAAAGAGGAGTTAGATCTGGCAGGTGGAGTGTGGTGTGCTCATGTCCTACACAGAGGATACAGACTGTGAAAAGGCCCAGTCAGGAAAAAGCTGGGAGGGACTTCCCTGGTGGTCCAGTGGTTAAGACTCCACGCTTCCACTGCACGGGGCGTGGGTTCGATCCCTGGGCGGGGAACTAGATCCCACATGCCATGTGGGCGCCCCCCCCCAAAAAAATAGATAGAAAGCTGGGAGACTTTAGGGAAGTGAAAGTCACTCTGTGTGGCAGAAGTGTGGGAAGGGGACATACTCGGGGGTGGCGGGAGAGGGGTGCCCAGAGGAAGTAGTAATGAAGGAGGAAGCTGGAGAGTAAGCAGAGGCCAGATCACCGGGAGCCTCAAAGCCTTGAGACAGAGCTTGGATTGCATCTTGAGGCCCAGAAAAACATTGAAGGGCTTGAAAATGGACAGATGCCTATCGGGTTTGGGTTTAAGAAATCACCGGGGTTAGTGTGTGGAGTGCTAACATCAGACTGGCTGGGGATGGGGCAGCATAGGCTAGAAGTAGAGACTAGTAAGAGGCTGTGGTTTGTAGTCCGCATGAGAAAGGATGGTGGCCAGCACTAGGGCAGAGGCAGTGGAGATAGAGTTAAATGGACAGAGGAGAGATTTCGTAGAATCAACAAGACTTGTGACTGACTGAGTGTAGGAGAAGAGGAAGAGGGAAGTGGCAAGGATGACGCCCAAGTTTCTGGCTTGAGCAGCAAGGTGGTTGGTGGTGTCATTAGCTGAGAGGGAAAGACCATGAGAATAGTTTTCTGGTGGGAAAGCGGAGTGGTCAAGGGTTCAGTTTGGGGTATATTTAGCATGGGACGGCTGTAAGCCTTCCAGGTGAAGATGCTCAATAGACAGTTGAGTAGTGAATATTCGAGTCGAGAGAACTGGAGAAACCTGTGGGATTAGAGGAGGGGTCTTGTCTTGACCCGGGGAGTGACAGCTTGTTTGCATAATGATGTGAAGGGCACAGAAGGGAAGAAGTAGGAACACAGAAGGGACAATACAAATAGTCAGTGGATCAAAGCTCCCAAGGGCTGGGAAGTGATGAGTCAGAGCACAGGAGTAGGGATTTGTCTCACAGAGGAGGAGAGCCTAGGAGTTAAGAGGTCAGACTCTGGAGTCCGGGTTGGAACACTTGGTTCTAACACCTTCTAGCTGTGAGACCTTGGGCAAGTCACTTACTTTCCCTGAGTCTCAGTTTTCCTTGACTATAAAATGAGGAAATTATGAGAACCTTGGAATTTCGATGTGATGATTAAAGGAGATAATGCATGCACTATGCTTACTATCGACTGAAAAAAACCACAAAAACTCCCACAACCTAAAAGTTGCGAGTTATGTTTTATTCAGGGACCTTAGTGAGGACTACAGCCCAGGAGACAGTCTCTCAGAGAGCTCTGAGGAAATGTTCCAGAGAGGCGAGGGAGGAGCCACGATATATAGGAGTTTTTGCTGGAAAAAAAATATAGTCAAACATCAGAAGATTACTGCTAATCACAAAAAAACAGACCTCTCAAGTTAATGATTTCAGCGCTTTTCTATGTATGGGAAGATGCAAGAGTCTGGGCTCATGGAAATCATTCCTTAGATATGCATCTTAACTATCTAGGGCCAGTATCCTGTTTCTCTTCGTCCGAATTCCCCTCAGGGCGCGCCATCGGGACGTCTGCAGTGGCTGATGGTTTGATGGTGGGCGACATTCTTGTTTACTGAAATGGCACGCAACCTTTTTTTTGTCTGCATTACCATAGTGCCTGGCATGCAGTTAACACTGCATCAGTGGTAACTGTTATAACAGGAGCACAGGAAGGGGAAAATGGGTGCACGTGCAGGTCAGTTCATAGGTTTGGTTGCAGGAAGCTGAACAAATTTTTTTAGGTGATTTCTGTCTTTTTGATGAAATAGAAAGTGAGGTTATCTACTGGGGGGGGCTACCTGCTAATGTCTCTTTGGGGTAGAAAAGCCACTCATTTGGCACTGACTAGGAGATAGGACAGTCACTATCAACAGAGGGTCAACAGACTGCCAGCCACTTAAATCATCAAGACTTGCTTTTAAATTAAAGTAAAAATGAAAACAGCGGAATGACTCCTCATTTTGTAGCCTAGTACCAAAACTTGTAGAGTACAGGGAATTCCCTGGTGATCCAGTGGTTAGGACTCGGGACTTTCACGGCCGTGGGCCCGTGTTCAATCCCTGGTCGGGGGACTAAGATCCCACAAGCAGCGCAGGGTGGCCAAAAAATAAAATAAAATAAATTTAACTCAGTTATCTTAAAAAAAAAATTGTAGAGTACATATTCAGAAGTATTTGTTCATCTGATTTTTTTCCTGATCTAGTTTTTTTAAAATATATTTATTTATTTACTTATTTGGATGCACCGGGTCTCAGTTGCAGCATGTGGAATCTTTTAGTTGCAGCATGTGGGATCTAGTTCCCTGACCAGGGATCGAACTCGGGCCCCCTGCATTGGGAGCACGGAGCCCTAGCCACTGGACCACCAGGGAAGTCCCTCTAGTTTTTTAATAGACTTTATTTTTTAGAACAGTTTTAGATTTAGAGAAAAGTCGAGAAGATAATATAAAGTTCATAGTTTATTCAGATTTTTTAAGTTTTTACCTAATAGCCTTTTTCTGCTCCAAGATCCCATCCAGGATACCACATTGCATATGGTAGTTATGTCTCCTTAGGCTCCTCTTGGCTGTGATAGTGTCTCAGACTCTCCTTGTTTTTGATGACTGCTGTCGAACCCAAGTTCGTGGGCCCAATGCACAGTGAGGCCAAACAAACCAAAACGTTTGAGTCTGGATCAGAACTCTTTGCTTAGCCTTAGCAATAAACCTTTCTCTGCTCCAAACTCTGATGTTTCTATTTGTTTGGCCTCACTGTGTGTCAGGCCCATGAACTTGGGTTCAACAACATGAGCTTGACAGTTTTGAGTACTGGTCAAATATTTTTTAGGATGCCCCTCTATTGGATTGTGTTTGATGTTTTTCTCATTATTAGACTGAGATTATAAGTTTTGGGGAAGGAAGATCACAGAGGTAACGGGCTGTTCTTATCAGATCATTTCAAGGGTATGTACTCTCACCATGATTTATCATCATTGATGTTGACCTTGATCAACTGGCTGAAGTAGTGTTGGTCAGGTTTCTCCACTGTACAGTTACTCTATTTTCCCCTTTCCCGACTGTACTCTTTGGAAGTAAGTCACAATGTGCAGCTTAAGAAGTGGGGAGTCATGCTCCCCCGCTTTAACTCTTCAAGGGACGAGTAGCTCCATAAATTACCCAGAATTTTTCTGCATGGGAGATTTGTCTCTTCTTCCCTATTTACTTATTCTGTCATTTGTTTATATCAAAATGGACATATGGATTTTTATTTATTTATTTATTTGGCTATGTCGGGTCTTTAGTTTGCGGCAAGCGGGATCTTTTAGTTGCGGAACGAGAACTCTTAGTTGCGGCCTGTGGGATCTAGTTCCCTGACCAGGGATCGAACCCTGGCCCCCTGCGTTGGGAGCGTGAAGTCTTAACCACTGCGCCACCAGGGAAGTCCCAGTACGTAGCCTTTTTGAATTGGCTTTGTTCACCTAGTAATAATGCATTTAAGGTTCTTCCATGTCTCCCACTGGACCACTAGGGAAGTCCCTGGATGTTTATTTTATACTTATGGTATAATCCAATATTTCCCCAGCCCAGAATCAGCCATTTCTCCAAGGAGACAAGGAACCTTGGTTCCTTTTATTGGAGAATGGTATTAGAAACCACCATCTAAGCATTAGATATGTTCCATCTGAATAAACTTTAATTTGATCACAAATTTATTATCTTGGAGTAACACAGTTGCTTTTTTTATGAGTCAGTGTTCACCCAGAGAAGCAGGACCAGTAGGAGATATATAATGAGGGATTTATTGCAAGGAATTGGCTTCTGTGATTATGAGGCCTGAGAGGCAAATTGGGAACTCCCAGGGCAGGCCTTCAGGAAAGGCAGACAGGATCTCACAGGCATGGCTGTCCACTGGCTGAAGCTGCTGCCCACAGGCAGAATTTCTTTTCTTGGGAGAGCCTCAACCCTGCTTTTAAGGCTTTGCACCTGATCAAATCAGGCCCACCCATGTTATCTAAGATAATCTCCTTTACTTAAAGTGAGCTAACTGTGGACTTTAATTACATCTGCAAAATACCTTGACTGAAACACCTAGATTAGTGTTTGAGTAACTGCGGGCTGGAGCCTTGCCAAGTTGACATATCAAAAAGACCATCACACCTTTAAGATGTTCTGAATTCAGGAGGACCTTATCAGTTGAGTGTGCTCCGTAAATGTACATTTTCTGGATGACTGAGGAGTGCGCCCATAGGAACCCAAGCTTTTAGACTGTTACCTATTTAGGATGTGTCATAAACTTCTCTGCCTTCTTCAACAGAGATACTAAACACTTTAACCTGGTTGTAATGACCCAGGGCCCCTATGTGAACACCATTTATCACACTGAACTGAGCTTACAGGGTTGCTTCAGGGCCTCTGAGGCCTGGAAGGAGCCTTATCTCCACACCCAGGGACCTCATTGCTCTAGTTCTTCTAATTCCTCTGTCAGCTTTCTATTTATATACTTCTTACTCTTTCCCTTTCTGAAGGCTGCCCCTCCTCACTTCTCTTTCATTAATTCAATAACTCTGTGTCTGTGTTCTCACTGCTCTCTAATCTAATCTAAGAGGACATTTCTCTCTGGTTCTTTCTGTTTTGTTTTGTTTTTTAAGTAACAGTTTTATTAAGATATAATTCACGGAGTATACAATTCACTCATTTAAAGTGTACAGTTCAGTGGTTTTTAGTATATTCACAGATATGTGCAGCCATTGCCAAAGTCAATTTTAGAACATTTTCGTCACCTTAAAAAGAAATTGCCGGGGCTTCCCTGGTGGCGCAGTGGTTGAGAATCTGCCTGCCGATGCAGGGGACACGGGTTCGAGCCCTGGTCTGGGAAGATCCCACATACCACGGAGCAACTACGCCCATGAGCCACAACTACTGAGCCTGCGTGTCTGGAGCCTGTGCTCTGCAACAAGAGAGGCCGCGATAGTGAGAGGCCCGCGCACCGTGATGAAGAGTGGCCCCCGCTCGCCGCAACTAGAGAAAGCCCTCGCACAGAAACGAAGACCCAACACACCCAAAAATCAATCAATCAATCAATCAATACATTTATTAAAAAAAAATTGCCAATAGAAAGCCCAGAAAGAAACCCACGTGCTTATGGTCAATTAATCTATGACAAGGGAGGCAAGAATATACAGTGGAGAAAAGACAGCCTCTTCAATAAGTGGTGCTGGGAAAACTGGACAGCTACATGTAAAAGAATGAAATTAGAGCATTCTCTAATACCATATACAAAAAATAAACTCAAAATTTAAAAAAAAATTCAAAATGGATTAAAGACCTAAATGTAGGACCGGATACTATAAAACTCCTAGAGGAAAACATACGCAGAACACCGTTTGACATAAGTCACAGCAATAGTTTTTGGATCTGTCTCCTAGAGTAATGGAAATAAAAACAAAAGTAAACAAATGGGACCTAATTAAATTTAAAAGGTTTTGCACAGCAAAGGAAACCATAAACAGAATGAAAAGACAACCTACCGACTAGGAGAAAATATTTGCAAATGATGCTACTGACAAGGGATTAATTTCCAAAATATACTAACAACTCATACAGCTCAATATCAAAAAAAAACCCAATTAAAAAATGGGCAGAAGACCTAAATAGACATTTCTCCAAAGAAGACATACAGATGGCCAACAGGCACATGAAAAGATGCTCAACATCACTAATTATTAGAGAAACGCAAATCAAAACTACAATGAGGTATCAGCTCACACCAGTCAGAATGGCCATTATTAAAAAGTCTACAGGGGGGCTTCCCTGGTGGCGCAGTGGTTAAGAATCTGCCTGCCAATGCAAGGGACACAGGTTCGAGCCCTGGCCGGGGAAGATCCCACATGCCGCGGAGCAACTAAGCCCGTGAGCCACAACTACTGAGCCTGCGCTCTAGAGTCCGCAAGCCACAACTACTGAGCCCACATGCCACAGCTACTGAAGCCCGCACGCCTAGAGCCTGTGCTCCACAACAAGAGAAGCCACGACAGTGAGAAGCCTGCACACTGCAACGAAGAGTAGCCCCTGCTCACCACAACTAGAGAAAGCCCACGCACAGCAACAAGGACCCAACACAGCCAAAAATAAATAAATAAATTTATTAAAAAAAAAAAGTCTACAGGGGCTTCCCTGGTGGTGCAGTGGTTAAGAATCCACCTGCCAATGCCGGGGACACGGGTTTGAGCCCTGGTCCGGGAAGATCCCACATGCCGCGGAGCAACTAAGCCCATGCGCCACAACTACTGAGCCTGCACTCTAGAGCCCGCGAGCCACAACTACTGAAGCCTGTGCGCCTAGAGCCTGTGCTCTGCAACAAGAGAAGCCACTGCAATGAGAAGCCCGTGCACCGCAACTAAGAGCAGACCCTGCTCACCGCAACTAGAGAAAGCCCGTGCGCAGCAACGAAGACCCAACACAGCCAATAAATGAATAAATAAATAAATGTATTAAAAAAAAAGACCCAATGCAGCCAAAAGTAAGTAAATTTATAAAAGTAAAATAAAATAAAAAGTCTACAAACAATAAATGCTGGTGAGGGTGTGGAGAAAAGTGAATCCTCATACACTGTTGGTGGGAATGTAAATTGATACAGCCACTATGGAGAACAGTATGGAGGTTCCTTAAAAAACTAAAAATAGGGGACTTCCCTGGTGGCACTGTGGTTAAGAGTCTGCCTGCCAACGCAGGAGACACGGGTTTGATCCCTGGTCCGGGAAGATCCCACATGCCGTGGAGCAACTAAGCCTGTGCGCCACAACTACTGAGCCTGTGCTCTAGAGCTTGCGAGCCACAACTACTGAGCCCACGTGCCACAACTACTGAAGCCCGCATGCCTAGAGCCCGTGCTCTGCAACAAGACAAGCCACCACAATGAGAAGCCCGTGCACCACAATGAAGAGCAGCTCTGCTCGCCACAACTAGAGAAAGCCCGCGCACAGCAACGAAGACCCAACACAGCCAAAAATAAATAAATAAATTTATTTTAAAAAAGGAAACTAAAAATAGAGCTACCATATGATCCTGCAATCCCACTCCTGGGCATATATCTGGAGAAAACTCTAATTCGAAAAGATACATGCACCCCAATGTTCATTGCAGCACTATTTACAATAGCCAAGACATGGAAGCAACCTAAATGTCCATTAACAGAGGAATGGATAAAGAAGATGTGGTACATATATACAATGGAATATTAGCCATAAAAAGGAATGAAATAATGCCATGTGCATCAACATGGATGGACCTAGAGATTATCATATTAAGTGAAGTATGTCAGACAAAGACAAGTATCATATGATAACACTTATATGTGGAATCTAAAAAAAGATACAAATGAACTTATTTACAAAACAGAAATAGACTCACAGACATAGAAAACAAACCAAAGAGGATGGGGGAGGGGAGAGAAATTAAGAGCTTGGGATTAACATATACACAACAATTATATATAAAATAGATAACAAGGACCTACTGTATAGCACAGGGTATTGGATATTACATTGGATATTGTAATATATTGGATATTACAAGATATCCAATATCTTGTAATAACCTATAATGGAAAAGAATCTGAAAAAGAATATATGTATCTGAATTACTTTGCTGTATACCTGAAACTAACACAACATTGTAAATTAACTATACTTCAATTTTAAAAAATGATTTTTTTTTTTTTTTTTTGGCCATGCCCCGCTGCATGCAGGATCTTAGTTCCCCAATCAGGGATTGAACCCATGCCCCCTGCAGTAGAAGCGCAGAGTCTTAACCACTTGGACCGCCCGGGAAGTCCCAATAAAAAAATGATTAAAAAAAAGAAATTAATAAATAAAAAATAAATAAATAAATAAAAATTAAAAAAAAAAAAAAGAAATTTCCTACCCTTTAGCTATCACCCCCCCACCCCATCCCCCATCCTCTTCAGCCCTAAGCAACCATTAATCTCCTTTCTGTCTCTTATGGATTTGCCTATTCTGGACATTTCATATAAATGGAATCATATAATATGTGGTCTTTTGTGACTGGCTTACTTCACTTAGCACATGTTTTCAAGGATCATCCATGTTGTATCATGAATCAGTACTTCATTCCTTTTCATGGCTGGATAAGAGTCCATTGTATGGCTACGTCACATTTTGTTTATCTATTCCTCTGTTGATAGACAATAGGGTTGTTTTCTATCTTTTGGTTATTATGAGTAACACTGCTATGAACATTCACATATAAGCTTATGTTTTCATTTCTCTTGGGTAAATACCTAGATACCTTAGGAGTGGAATGGCTCAGTCATATGGTAAATAGGTTCTGGTACCAATTCCAGTGGGGGGAAGTTCCCTCACACTAACAAGGAGCAATTTTCCAACACCAGCTGAGTGTCCTACAATTCAACTCAGTTCTGACACTACACGTAGACAGCATCAGATTCCAAAGGTTCAGGGTTCAGTCCCACAAGACTGTCCCTCGCCCCCTCCCCCTTCAGATGCTTGTCGCAAGCCCAGGCTGTCACCTGTGCTTCTGACTGATGGGCTACAGATCAGAGGTTCCAACTACCACACCCCCCGGGTTTCACATGCCAGTTGCAAGTCCAGGTTGTTACCCGTACTTCTGACCGACTGGCTGTAAATCAGAGGATCCTAAGACCCCCTCCTTGGCTTCAATTCATTTGCTAGAGTGGCTCACAGAACTCAGAGAAACATCCTACTTACTAGATCACCAGTTTATTATAAAATGATGTAATCCAGGAAGAGCCAGATGGAAGAGATGCATAGGGCAAGGTATGAAGAAAGGGTTAAGAGCTTCCATGCCCTCTCTGAAGGTGCCACACTCCCCAAATCTCCATGTGTTTACCAACCTGGAAGCTCTGGACCCTGAGCCCTGTCCTTTGGGTTTTGATGGAAGCTTCATTACATAGGCATGACTGATTAAAACACTGGCCAATGACTGATTCAACCTCCAGCCCCTCTCTCCTCGCAGAGGGTGGAGGGGGGGTATACTGAAAGTTCCACCCCTCTCCTCTCACCTTTGGTTCCCCTGGCAACCAGTTCCTAACCTTAGGTTATACCTAAGGGCTTTCCCCAAAGTCACCTTATTAACATACAAGAGACACCTTTATCACTCTTATCATAGGAAATTCCAAGGGCTTTAGGAGCTCTGTGCCGGGAATGGGGTTGAAGACCAAATATATGTTTTTTATTATAAATCACAATATTACGTATGGTAACTCTGTGTTTAACTTTTGAGGAACTGCCAGACTAGTTTCCAAAGTGACTGTATCATTTTACATTCCTACCAGCAGAATATGAGTGTTCCAATTTCTCTATATCCTCACCAATGCTTGTTATCATCTGACTTTTTGATGATAGTCATCCTAGTGGGTGTGAAGTGGTATCTCATTCTGGATTTGACTCGCATTTCCCTAACAACTAATGGTGTTGAGCACCTTTTCCTGTGCTTGTTGGCTATTTGCATATCTTCTGAGAAGTGTCTATTCAAGTCCTTTGCTTGTTTTTAAATCAGGTTTTTTATACTTTTGCTGTTGAGTTGTAGGAGTTCTTTATATATTCTGGATACTAGACCCTTATGAGATATATGTTTGCAAATATTTTCTCCCATTTTGTGGGTTCTCTTTTTACTTTTTTAGTAGTTTCCTTTCAGGCCCCAAAGTTTTTAATTTTGATGAAGTCCAATTTATCTATTTCTTCTTTTGTTTCTTGTGCTTTTGAGGTCAAATCTGTGATTCCATTGCCAATTTACTGAGCGCCTTCCATCTACCAGGAACTAGGGATAACGTGGTGAATAACACAGACTTGGTTCCTGCCCTCATGGAATTTACGTCTAGTGGGGCAGGGAAGATATTAATCTAATAACTGCATGAATAACTTCTCAAGTGTGATAAGGATTAGAAAAGGTGCAGTTCTAACCTAGCCTGAGGGTCAGAGAAGACTTCCCCAAGGAGGTGACATTTAAACTGACATTTGAAGGATGAGTGGGAGTAGGCCAGGTGAAAGGGGGCAAGGAATAGAGGGAAGAGTGTTTCTGGACAGGGAACAGCATGTAGGAATCCCAGAGTTCAGGAGAACAAGGCTCTTTTGAGGAACAGCAAGGACTGTGTGGCTGGAGCAGAGTTGGGGGCAGGGGTGAGTGGGGAAGGGATGAAATGACTTAGGGAGAGAATGTAGAGTGAACTTTCCAGGACTTCAACCTGGTAAGTGCCAGCAACTAAAGCCAGAGGAGGTCATGGAAGACTAGAGAAGAGAGTTTCAAGGAGGAGGAAGTAGCCCACATTGGCCAGTGCTGCCAAGAAGTGAACAAAGGTAAGGACTTGCATTTGACAGACAGGAGGTCATCATGGGAGACCTTTGTGGAAGCAATTGTGCTGGGATGATAGAGGCAGAAACCAGAATGCATAGGAGTGATTAAGAGCTGAGGAAATGGAGATGTTAAGGGAGGAGACCTCCTGTGGAAAAGCTTGGCTGGGAAGTGTTTGTCACCCAAAGAGCCTGGCTCCTAGTAGGTGCTCAACAAACGTTTATTGCACTGAACTAAACTGAGGGTGAGCTCCAAGATACAGGAGAGGGACAACTGATGGAATTAGGCTGTGGGAGGAGGCGGGCTTGAGAGCATGAGTTACATCTTGAAAGGAGACAGGCATGCTCCTTCCCTTCATTAAAATGAACGGGAAAGAGGGAAAACAGGGAGGCTGGGTGTGGAATGCAGGGTATGTTGGCTGGGATGGGAGGGGGCATTTCTATAGATAACAGGGTCAAGAGACGAGTCGACTTGTGTGCTTTTATTCTCTTCAGAGATTTCAGGTTTAGCCCTGACTCCAGTTTATGACTTTATCTGGAAATAATATCTAACCTATTTAATAGTTGGTGGGCAATTACTTACTAAGTTACTGCTTTTACTTCTTCTGTGGGCTGAGAACAAGGTAAGTTGGCTTGTTTCGATTTTGTCTAAAGTAAAAGTGTGTAGGTTGTGAAGAACATCAGCAGAGGAACCAATATCTCCTTTGAGGAGCAGCCACTCATCTGGTACAGAGGGAAAATAATTTGCAATCAATGTGGACACATTTTAGAGGTGGGATAATTCAGGTAACCACAAGATCCCTCCTGGACTACCCTAGCAGATAAAGTAGTTTCACCACAAGAGCCTGCTGAGTACCTTTCAATTTTTCCAAACAAGAATTTATTTTTTAATAAATTTGTTAATAAATACATTCTCTGTTATTTTCTATTTCCTATGTGTCCTGCAGCGTTGCTAGGCGTTGCATATGTATTTTCTCGAATCATCAGAACAACCTTGCAAGGGAGCTTGTATTGTTCCCATTTTACTGATGAGGAAACTGCAGCTCAGAGAGGTGAGTGATTTGCTCAAGGTCACTAATCAGTAGCAGGTTTTGGAACCCAGGTTAGGCTGAGCACTTTTCACCACGCCAGCAGTTTTGGCAATTTTGCTCCCGGGGCCACTGTGCGACCCCCGCCGGCCTGTCTAAGACAGGGGCACGGGATGGGGAGGAGAGGTCCCAACCCAGCTTCACCTGAGCGGCTCCGCACTTAGTTTTACACCTGGGGCTCTGAGGTAAGCTCCATTTGAGCAAAAGAGAGAAGAAAAAAACAAGTTTGAAGGCCACTGCCTTCCACAGGGGTCTTTGAACTTCCCAGCAGAAGCACGGCTTTCCTTGAAGCGTTTCTCCTGAAACGCTTTGCTTGTATGATGCATTTTCCCCCACTTGGCTCTATCCTCCACGTGACTGGAAGAGTGATTTTTCTAAAATCTCATCATGTTACTCCCCTGCTTAGAAACCTTCTATGGCTCCCAGCTACCTCTAGGTTAAAATCTGTATTCCTCTTTTAGCATGACCTATGAGACCCTTAGTGATCTGGACCCCCATCCACTTCTCCAGAGTTGCCGTTAGTTACTCCCCAGCTCCCACCTTCCTTCCAAACCGGCTGACTCGCATCTCCTGGTACTTGCTATGTGCATCCGTGCATACTCCAGTGGCCCTGCCAGGAGGCTGCTCCCCCGTCTCCACTGAGCGACTCCCACTCACCCCTCCAGCCTCAGATCAGGTGTACTCTTCCTCCCCGGAAAGCCTTTCCTGCACCTTTGGCCTGGGTTAGGCCCCACCCTCTTTGCAGCACCCCCTACTCCAACCCCCATGCTTACCTGTCCCAGCCCTGCTTCTGCCTCCTTTTCTTGTCTGCCTGTCCCACTAGAATGCAGATTTGCATCATCTGCTTAACTCTGTTTTGCTCCCCTGGAAAGAAGTTTCTCAGGGAATTTGTTCTTTCTCTTGGGGTGAGCATACCAGTCTTGCCTCGAAAAGCATACCAGAAATGCCAATGGCTTGATGTTAGGCATGGAGAGTTTTCAGCATGGGGGTTTGTCCCCTGCAGCCAAACCTCAATTTTACATGGAGGAGGTAGGCTAGGCAATATCACATGATGAGAAAAATCTGTGGGGAAGAATAGCTGACTACAGGAAAAACTCCAGAAAGCCGCTTTCAAATCTTCCAGCTGACTTGGTTTTCATTTTGGAAAGAGCAGGGCAGATGCTTGTCTTAGGTCCCCAAATCTGCTAATAGTTAAGATGCTTAGGTTCAAACTTTTCCTATGAAGAGGGGACTACTGTTAAAAGTGTCCTTTGAATGTTGGGCGAAGGCACATGCCAATCTTCCCTCCAAGCCAGGAGTCCGCAGACTCAGCCATGTGGCAGGAAGGCCCTGCCCTGACGCCTTCACCAAGCCCAACCCACCTTGGCAGCTGTCAAGGGAGAGGTTGTGGAGCAGAAACCGCAGTCCTGCATCAGTTAGCCAATTTGCATCTATAAAATGGGCATGGGGGTGGAGGAGTGTTATGCTAGATGCCCATGCCAAATGCCACAAGCCAGGAGCTGCTCACCCTCACACTGCAAACATCAAAGAAGTTCACTTTTGTTTCTTTTCTTTTTTTGGCTCTGCCGCGCAGTTTGTGGGATCTTAGTTCCCAACCAGGGATTGAACTCAGGACCCTGCAGTGAAAGCGCCGAGTCCTAACCACTGGATGGCGGGGGAATTCCCAAAGAAGTTCATTTAGAAGAAGAAAAAGGAAATGCTACATTACACTGTGTAAATATGTTTAAGGTATAGTTCCTAGAGACACGGGACAGGCTGAGAATCAATAGGAAAGATCTGGATCATTTCATGGATGGGAAGAATCTAATGGGTTATTAAGGGCAGGTGGGAACGTTTTGAGCACAGAAGGGGCAAACAGGCCCGCCAGGCAGAGATGGAAACCTGGACGGATGGGCTCAGGGTGGTGTCTCTGGGCTGTGTTTTGTTGTGACTCAGTTCCTCCCTGGCCTTAGAGGACTGGGATGGGAGGGCTGGGGACACAGCAGTCCACTGCAAGGGCTACCCAACCCTCCAGGGATACAGTGCTATTTTGAAAATATGCTGTTCTCAAAAGCAGCATGGATTTCCAGTCACCAACTGCTTCTCCCTCGTTTCAGCTCAAATCAACCCACCTGTATTCTACTCAATTCATACTATTTCTGAATGGGAGCAGTTTTCCAAAGTACAACTTATATATTAAATGTAATTAAAAGAAACCCACAATGCTGACGATTAAAGCCCTATCTTGGAAAAAAGTGCCAGGGGGTGTGTCTCATTGGAGGGCAGAAGTCAAGGTAAATTACGTGACTCACCAGGAAATATTAGAAATACATATTTGGAGGCTTTTTCCTTTTACCTCCCCTCTGCTCCCTGCAGACAACTCCTCTGGGATGAGACTTGTGCAAGAGGCCAGACCTAGATGCTAAAGAGCCCAGGAGACAGGTAAACTGTGTGTCTCTACTCAGAGCCAAGGGGAAAGTAGCTCCTTTGGTGCACATCTTGGCCACTTGCTCTGAAAATGAGATCCAGAGACTGTTCTGGATCACTAGCTCGCAGCCGTGGGTTGGTGACCTCTTTCCTGCAAACACAGGGAAGAGGTGGTTAATGAAAAAAAAAAAAAGTCATTCAAAGGACAGCTTTGTAATGCAAAAGGAAAACATATGCCACTTTAATATGCTTAAGAAGTCAATCGTGATACATTAGAAACCAAACCGTATGCGTAAGGCCTGGTTGTCTCAGGAGCAGGTTGACAGGGGCTGAGCCCGCCCTCACAAAGTGACCCGTTAACAGCCGAGTCAGGCCTGCAGTTAGGCGCTTCCTCTGCATCAGTGGTTTACAATCTTAACTCATTCTTCTAGCAAATGTTTCCTAATAAACCCAGAGCTTCCACCTGCCCAGAGATGGCTACTGGAAGCTAACTTTCCCTCTCCCAAGCAGGACCACGCTTCTGCTCCTAACTGCTTAATCCTGTAGTTTGTGGATTCGGCGCCAGGAAGGCTTGGTCTTTGCTCTCCCTCGGTTAGGCGTGCCCTGGTCCCCGCGTCTCCTGGCCGGTGTCTGTACTCCTGAGACAGGTGCCTGAGACGGACCCCGAGGTGGTCTGTTCCCCGCAGGACCAGCGCCCACGGCTGCGGCCCGAGCTGCGTCCGAGGCGCCGCCCCTTCGGTGGGACCCGGGACCGCCAGGGACCACCCGGGATCGAGGCCCCGCCGCAGCGTCTTGGTCCCTCCACGCTCTCCAGTCTCCGTCTCCTTCAACGGTCCTGGAAGAAGGGGAACATATGGCGGAAAAGGCCTTGAATTTGCGCCACCCGTCTGCCCACGGAGTCCTTCCCCTTGGCGGACGCCGCCGCCGCTCTGGCCGTTGTCTCCACGACTGGCGCGCCCACTGCGCTGGGGGCGCGTCTCGGCGTACACGCGGCGCCGCCGCCGCTGCTGTTGTTGTTGGCGTTGTTACGCTCGCTGCCGCCCGCCGCCTCCCAGTCCTCGGCCCCCGACAGCTCCCGCAAGCTCCAGGGCGCGTCGGGCCGCAGGTAGTGACAGGCCCGGTGGCCGCTGTGGTCGCGGCGCGTGGGGTCTGCCCCCAAGGCGCCCACCAGCACCTTGACGACCATATCGTGGCCCTGCAGGGCCGCCAGGTGGAGGGGCGTGAGGCCGCCGCTACCCGGGGCGCTCACGTCGAGCGGCAGCCCCCTGCGCTGGGCGAAGTCGTGCACCAGGATGAGTTCCTCGTGGCGCCCGTGCTTGGCCAGCCAGTGCAGCACCGTGTAGCCCGTGATCGGGTCGCCCCGCAGGAGCAGCCCCGGCTCGACCTCCAGCAGCTCCTGCAGCGCCTCAAAGCGGCCCTCAGCTGCCGCCAGTATCCACGCGTGCTCCCGGGGCTCCAGGCATAGCCCGCTACCGCTCGGTCCGTTCGGCCCGCCCGGGGACTGCTCCACGGGGCGCTCCTCCGACAGCCACCCGGCGGGAGCCGCCCCCTGCAGCCCCAGCAGCTCCCGCAGCGCTCCCCGCCGGCGCCCCGAGCCTGTTCCCGAGGGCATCAACGAGCCGTGGAAGGGGGGCTCCCGGGAGGCGGTGGCGTTGCCCCGGTACCTGCCCAGGCTGACGGTGTCCATTCTCAAGGGGCGGGGCTGCGGGGCGCTCCGCAGGCTCAGCTCGGTCGGTGCGAAGGAGGCCTTGGGTGCCGGCTTCGCGGCCCCTCGGGGCTCGGCCATGGTCCTGCCGCCGCGGCGGTTCCAGTGTCTAGCGTTCGCTGCCCTTCCCGGGCCCCACCAAGAGAGGAACTGGCGCTGGCGTTGGGGAAGGAAGCGGCTTGAGCAATTGGGCTCGGAGGGAGGGAGCGAAGGAGGGGAGAAGAGGGAGGGAGAGCGCGAGCGAGCCGAGGGAGGGCCCCGGCACGGGCGGTGGGGGGGCGTGGAGGGGTGGGAGCTCCGGCCATGCCCCCGCAGCGAGCCCCTTTCCTGCACCCCGGGTACCGCCGCCACCTCCGCTCCCCCGGGTCGCGGGCGGCCCCGCCCCGCCCCGCCCCAAACGGCCAGGTGAGCTGGGCGGCCCCGCCTCCCGCACGGCGTGGGCGACTGTGGGGCGGACGCGGGGGTGGGCTGCGCGCTGCGCGCTGGCCCCGAGCGCCGCCGGGAGCAGCCCAGCTGCCCCAGCAGCCGGGTTCTCAGCATCCCCGCAGTTGCTGGGTGAAGAGGCTCTAGAGAGTCCCCTCCGCGGCGGGCTGAGTTCGGCTTCCAGCCAAGGCCTCCGGGAGCGCAGTCCTTAGCGCTCCGGGGCGCTCGCTCTCCGCCCCTTCCTTCGCCCTTCCCTCTTATCTCCTCAGGAGTCTCCCTGCACTTTGTCCCCGAGCCGCCTTTGTCCCGCGCCTTGCATTCACGGAGGCGGCTTGGCTGCCCCATGTGACTCGGGTTCGCTTGCACTGCCCTTTGTGTGGCCTTGACCCTTCCCGCAGCGCCGAAGCTGCCCGGGATTCCTACAGAGAAATTCGAGAAAGTGTCTAGACGGAAGCCCTTCCAGGGAACTGAGAAGGGCTATTCCCCTGCTTCCCCGAGGCTCCCGACTCCTCTCTCCGCCCTCTTCTCTTTAACCTTTCCCATCTTGGCTTGAAGAAGCAGGTACTGGTGAATCTGAGTCATCGGCCACGAACGCCTTACGCTCTTCAGAGATGCATCCCGCTCTCTCCCTGAGGGACCTGCTGATTTCCGCGAATTCAGAGTTTCAGGGCTTTTAAAAGAGGAGGATATTTTACCTTTTTAGTCCTAACATTAGCATCCTCTTTGCTCTTTTCTTCTCTCAATAAATGGTAGTTCTTGCCTCCCCCCTCCCCTGCCATGTTAGGGAGTTCAGTCATGAGCAGTGGGGAGCCATAGAAGGTTCTTGAGCCAGAGAGGAATACAGCCATGATTAAGGTGGTCTTTAGGAAGATGATTATGGGAGAGGCAGAGGCAGAGGCAGAAAGCCAGGAGACTGTTCCAACAGTCTAGGCCGGAGGGAATGGGGACTCAGGCCAAGCCAGCCCACTCTACTGGGTCCCACAGTGATGGAAGGTATCAGAGGCTTTTTTCCACCTTTGCCCTCAAATATTTGGGATCAGCCCTAAAGACCTGGAGCTTTCCTTCATGGCAGCCTATGCATTTGTAATCCATTTTTTGGATATTTTTTATGTGCCACTCTGCTAAACGCTTTGTATATGTTCATTCTATCACCCTCCCAAGGATCTCAAGAGCTAAGTATTGTTACTATCCTCACTTTGCAAAGAGATTAGGCCATTTGCCCAAGGTCACCCCGAAGGAAGTAACAGAGCAAGTCTGTGTGACACCATAGCCTTTGTTCTGGCACAGAGGATCTGGCATTCAAACCAAGCTTAGCAGCAGCAAGTCACTCACACAAATCCCAAATTCCAGCCAAACAGATGGACTTGTCCTAACCTGAGCATATCTTGAACTTGTCCTCCTCTACCTAGAATGTCCTCCCTCATAGCTTCTATTTGGTGAAGTTCTTCCCCCTGTCCTTCAAGGTTGGCCTCAGTTGCCACCTTCTCCAGTAAGCCTCCTCCGATTACCCCAGCCCAGAGTGATCCCTCTCGCTCCCCCAACCATCTGTTTGTATTACTCCTTCGGCATCCAGAACAGACAGCCTTGTGTTGTATTTCTCTCCCTTTACTCTGACATGCCAATTAAACTGAACTCTTTGATGACTAGTCATACTGCCCTTGTGTACCTAGTAGGTGTGTGAGAAATATGTTACCTCGTTCTGGTTTGGCAGCCTGGGGAAATGTAACTGTGTGTGTACGTGTTGGGGGAGGTGTCTTCGGCCAGAATCTCGATGCCCACTCCCACATCCCTGCCTCAGACTGAATCTGCAGGACACCAAAAGCAGCTCATAGACTTGGTCAGTTCGTAAAAGAAAAAGGCAAAAGGTGATCAAGTGGTTGCTTCACTGAGCTGACTAACCAAAGCCACCTCCTGGCCTTTGCCGGCTCCTCAGAGACCAGGCCCAGGCCCAGAGTGGGCCCCAAGCTTTCAGGCTTTCATTTTCAAAATGAACCCTGACTGACAAGCAGCTACTTCCGTTGCTCTGGAAACTCCCCTCCGCAACCCCAAATCTGTAAACACTAAACCGCACACATGCACACACACTTCTAGAATATGCAAACAGCTGCAGCAGTATTTCTTTTAATCAAAATGCCAGCATGGAGAATGCAGGATGGGAGAACGCTTGGACTATTAATTTTCCTCGCCACTAAGCAGGCAGTTCCCTTCGCTATCAGCACTAATAATATCTCTGGTTCCGGTTCAAAGACTGCAAGGGCAGTCGTCTGACCAGCATCACAGAGCCAGGGTGCACGTGCCCTTGCTTAACTGTTTTCAGAGACCAAAGCCAAGGTGCTTCCCTAGCAACTCTTTACTTACCAAGTGCTTTGTCTAGGTCACCAGTTGCATACATGGTTCCCCGGGACCACATCACCCATCTCCATTTCAGGAGAGAGGGTCTGTGGACAAAGAGTATCACCTGCCATTCCAGTAAACAAAGAATGCTGCCTGCTAGTCCAGTGAACAATGAATGTCAACTGCCATCAAGCCAGGAGCCGCTGCAGCCACCGTCCCCCACCACCCCACAGTGCGCCCTGAGGGGAACTCAGGATGGAGAAAAACAGGATACTGGCCCTAGATAGTTAAGATGCTTATCTAAGGAATAATTTCAATGAGCCCAGACTCTTGCATCTTGCCATACAGAGAAAAGGGCTAGGGAATTCCCTGGTGGTCCAGTGGTTAGGACTCTATGCTCTCAGTGCTGAGGGCTCTGGGTTCAATCCCTGGTCGGGGAACTAAGATCCCACAAGCTGCATGGCATGGCCAAAAAAAAAGGAGGGGGGCTAAAATCACTACTTTGAGATGTCTGCTTTCTGTGATTAGCTGTAGTCTTTGATGTTTGAACGCGTTTTTATTTTTTCTTGCAAAAACTCCCGTATATCTTGGCTCCTCCTTTACTTCTTTGGCACAGTTCCTTAGAGCTCTCTGAGAGGCTGCCACCTAGGCTATAGTCCTCAGTAAGTCCGCTGAATAAAACGTAACTTGCAACTTTTGGGTTGTGTGTTTCTCTTCAGTCAACAGGTCTCTGGAATCTGATACCTGGGAGTGGGGTGAAGAGAGCAGAAAGCAGAAGGGGTAGTAAAGATCCTCCTAAACTGAAAATGCCCATCCCCTGAGGCAGCTGCTCCCCCTCCAAGGGAGTGGGGCAAAACCCCTCAAGCCCTTGGAAATAGCCTCTCCAAAAGTTGGCTGTAGGGCGAGGGTTTGCATTTTGAATGGTGGTACCTGGTGTCTTTTCCAAATGGCAGCCTCTCTAGTGTATTTTTTATAGGTCCTGGACTATTCGAACCAGGTCCTGGACTATTCGAGAGTTCTTAATGTTTCCTTGGTCAGGTTCTTCATTTTCCAGATGAGGTTTAACTGTCGGGGAGGATGGCAAGAGGCAGAGAAACTTCAAGGTGAAATGTTGAAAATCAATCTTGAGGAGGAGAGAGCGCAGCTCAAAAGTCTCTTTGGAAACCGGTGGGGAATCATAACTGACCTGCAAAAATTTAATTTGCCCGCAACTTTTCAGGAACATGCTCCTGGGGTGAAGCCAAAAGCACATGTATCTTTGGCTCACAGTGGAGTTTGCCAGTGGGGCTCATGGATTCAGAAAAATCCATGGATGCAGAGCAGGCATGAGGGGAATGTGTGGAATATGGGAAGTAAAATCCCTCAGGCTTCTATAATGGTAGCTGATGGAGGGAGCAGGGAACATTCTTTTTTTTTTTTTTTGCCACGCCGCGTGGCATGTGGGATCTTACTTCCCCGACCAGGGACTGAACCCACGCCCCCTGCCATGGAAGTGCGCAGTCTTAACCACTGGACCGCCAGGGAAGTCCCTGCAGGGAACATTCTTGAGGTTCCAGATATAAAATATAAGTTTTCTTTCCTCCAAAGACCTGAGCTGATATCATCACATGATTCTCAGTGAGAGAGAAAGCCACAAGAGAGAAAGCTCCCTGAGCAGAAGAGCGTGTGACTGTGAGAGTGTGTAAACATGTGTTCGTGTGCACACGCACGCACGCACGCACTGCCAGACATCACTGTCTCTGATTGTCATTTACCCCTTCCCAAGTGTCAGGGCTTTCCATGAGGAGACCCCTGTGAAAGGTTTAACATTCTCGATACCTTCTCCTTAGACTATAGAACAAATCATATTTAGTAAACACTTAAAACATCCTTTTCTATTATTTTGGATTTACTTTTTTCCCTTTTTAGAAAAACGTATGATCTTACTTTGGGAGCTGGGTAACCTTGGAATAATAGAAGGTGGTAAGACCAAGTTGACATCTGTGAACGGTGAGACCAGGGTTTTTCAAAATGACTGAGGAGAAAGGCGTGGGCAGGGAGCAGGAAGAAATCTTTAGGCCTGAGTGCAAGCAGGAAACCTGCCTAAGACTCGGGCTGCAATGGCTTAACTGGAGTCCAAATGTCAAGCATGGGCCATGAAGTGTGACGAGAAAAAAATTTCCATTACACCTTTTACTGATGCTGCGATGAAGAGTCACCTCTCAGGAAAGACCTCAGGTATTACCACGTGGAGACACACGAGGGCGCTCTAACCAGCTAGCTATTGAGAAAACCAGAAAGGTCGCACAGATTTCTACCTGGGAATAGAGACATTGCAGGCCTTTTCTTGATGTGAATTCAGGTTTTTACCCAGGATGAGGCTGCTCACCCTTGGCCCTTAAGTAGATGCAAGGAAGGAGGTACTAGCATCAGGGGCTGTGGTGAGAAGGCCAGGGTGTCATGTTGAAGAGAATGTGAACATTCTGGAGAGAGAGGGAGAATGGTGAGCAGAACAAAGTGCTTCCTTACTCTATTCGAGAGCTGTTAGTTTCTGTAATATGTAAGGTTTGGAATAATAATGCTTTATGGTTTTCAAAGTGCTTTCATATTTTTAACTTATCTCTTTGACCCAGGCAGCAAGCCTGTGAGGTATGTAGAGAAGACTATTTATATCCAACTTACACACAAGGTTGAGAGAGGTTAAGTGACTTGCCCGGCATCACACAGCTCAAAAGTGGTGGAGCTGGGTCTGTGCTCATGCCTCTGTGCCACACTGCCTTACTCATTTGGGTGGGGCGGGCAGGGACGGCTCTCAGTGACACTGTGCAGTAAGTGAATGCTGGCCTTGGTGACTTCCACCTACCCTTTTTGACATCCAGGCACCCTGGGTCCCAAATCGCCCAATGTAGCACTCCCTAATAATGAGAGCAACCACCTACTGGTATTGAGCACTTAGGTGCCTGGCAGGCCCCGTGCTGAGCATTAAACATGCCTTATCATGCACGAGTATTCATAGCAGCACTATTTACAATAGCCAAAAGGTAGAAACAGCCCCAACGTCCATCAGCTGATGAGTGGATAAACAAAATGTGGTATATCCATGCAATGGAATATTATCCAGTAATAAAAAGGAATTAAGTAATGATGCTTTACTAAGACACCCCATGCCTTATTGAATCATGCCTTGTTTATTTTAAATTTTTTGGCAGTTGATCGAGCAGGTAACACAGCTTTTGAACGTCTGATGGCCACTTCCACAGCTCAAGGAGCTTCGGCACAGGTGCTGTGGAAGGACCCTCTGACAAATATATGGAATGGACCTGATCCAGTTTTAATCTGGGGTCGAGATCATGTTTGTGTTTTTCCTAGAAGTGCTGACTCCCCTCGGTGGCTTCCTGAACGTCTTGTTAGACAGATAGATGGCAAGAAAGACCCCGCAGCTGATTCGGAGGATGCGGCGCCTCTCGCTGAATGTGAAGACTGCCCCAGCGATGGATCCCAAGAGAAGAGGTCGGAAAAGGAGGCGTCCAGCACGAAGGACTCGACAAAGTGATCCTCCGACTTGGGGTCAATTGAAGAAATTGGTGGCTCAAGCTCAGGAATTAGTGACTGCTCAAAGGACTCCTTTTACCCCTATGACAATGTTTTTGGCTATGTTGGCTGTTCTTTCTACTTCTTCTGTTCAAGCTGATGATTTATACTGGGCTTATGTTCCTGACCCCCCTTTGCTACAACCTGTTTCCTGGATTAATGCTGAATTCCCTGTATTTTATAATGATACTGTTTTTGGAGATTTTATTGGAAATATTAAGATGGCAAATATGTCTGTGAATTATTCCAATTGGTTTAATTATTTTCCTGTGTGTTTAAGTCCGCTAAATTTGGAATCAGGCTGTATTAAAGCTATAGCTTTTGAACATACTGTGCTATATACTGGAAAGGTAGAATCACAATATGCAACTAATAATAGAGTTATATATCGCTTTACTGGTTCTTCTCTTACTTTATATTGTAGGCAGATAGTAAAATGAGAAGATTTATCTACATTTGTGCATTGGTATAAAGATCATCAATTAATTAACATTCAGGAACGTATTACCCGAGTTAACCCTAAAGATCCTTTTAATCATTCTATACTTATTAAGAATTTACAACCTTCTGATTCTGGACATTATCTATGTGTAGAAAGTTCTACAGGAGGGCAAGGCACCTTATTGGTGGGCCATCAAGTGACTGTGGTTTCCTGGCATTTGCCAGGTCGTTTGCCTTCTTTTATTCCTACTGCTTTTCCTCAGTCAAGTTTTAAGGTTTGTAATTCTACTTGGACTAATTCTCAAATACGGTGTACGTTAAGTTTTGAGGGTGGCTCTATACTTATTTCTTCTATATCTGTCCTCAATAATGGTTTGGTGTTTCATAAGAACTGGGAAGTATGGAAATTAGCTTTATCTTATTCTTATCAACCAGTTATTACATGTGTAGGTCCACCCTATGCTTTGTTAATGGGAAACATATATATAGTACCCCTTCTTACTGGAGGTTATAATATTACTTGTCATAATTGTATTTTTAGTAGCTGTATGTTGCCCTCTCATGGCTCTTATTCTGTTATGGTTATGAAACAACCTACGTATATTATGCTTCCAGTCAAACTGCATGAGCCTTGGTATCAAAACACTGGAATACAAGCTTGGCTTGAATTGTCTAAAGCCCTAAAGCGTACTAAGAGATTTTTGGGATTACTTATTTGTAGTATTTTAGCTTTGGCTGCTTTATCTGCTACTGCAGCCACGGCCGGGATTGCTCTATCCAAAAGCGTGAATGAAGCCCATTTTGTCAACCAGTTATCTAAAAATACCAGTGTGGCTTTGGCTCTTCAAAGTCATATGGATTCCCAATTGAAAACTGAACTTGATGAATTAAAAGATGTGGTCTTAAGTCTGGGAGATCAAATTAATGCTCTAAAGATTAAAATGAAATTGAAATGTCATGCTAAATATTCTTGGATCTGTGTAACGGCGCATAAGTACAATGAATCTGACTGGGATTGGGAAAGAATCAAAATGCATATTCTTAGTGTATGGTCTGACAGCAAGATTAGTTTAGATATACGTAAATTAAATGCAGAAATTCAAGCTATACAAGAATCGCACCTAGATGAAAATGACCCAACAGAAATTATAAAAGGGCTGCTTAGTCAACTACATTGGCTCAATCCCCAAAACTGGATTCAGGGTGGCTTGTCTCTAGCCATTATGTGTTTTCTTATGTTGGCAATTATCCCATGCTTTGTAAAATTTGTTCTGCAAAGATATGTTCGTCTCAGTACTGAGCTCCATGGTTTGCGTTTACAACAACATGTTTTAAAAAAGAAAAAAGGGGGATCAGTCCCTGTTCGGGTGCCACTTGCGACGGTCCAGCCACCTCAGGGGGTCTTCCAGGTCCCCACGGAGAGGGGTAAGGGACTGAATAGCACCGTGAGTATGGGGTCAGAAGGACCAAGACAACTGATGGTTGCAAGGTACTTTATTTAGAATTTACTGAATCTTATATAGACAGAAGAGAAACTCATTATTAGACAATAAACCCATAGAATTGCTTATCTTCTCAGTTCAGTCCCTACCGTGGATGTCAACAAGTTTACAACAACTATCCTTGAACATTATCTTCCCTTAAGCAGGCTCACACACAGCCCCCAGCCATAAGGAACAACCAGGACTCTCAGTTCCCTGAGGTCTCCTGGCTTGAGATAGCTTTGCTAATCTCTTTTACATTCCTCAGGCCTGGGACAAAGAGTGCATTCCAAGTCAAGGGCAAGGGCTTTGCTTTTTGTGAGGGACATACTGTCTCCTCCAGGAGTTACCTCCGGCTAAGACTGCATGCTTCCCACAATGCTTGCTACATATAACATGGAGGAACCCTGAAAGCATTGTGCTAAGTGAAAGAAGCCAGACACAAAAGACTACACATAGTCTGATTCCATTTATATGAAATGTCCAGAAGAGGCAAGTCCACAGAGACAGAAAGTAGGTTAGTGGTTGCCTAGGCTAGGTGGGGGGCGTAGGGGAGGGGAAAGGAGCAAGGAGAGTGACTGCTAACGGGCACAGGTGTCTTTTGGGGGTAATGAAAGTGTCCTGGATTAGATACCGGTGGTGGTTGTACAACCTTGTGAACATACTAAAACCCACTGAATGGTACACTTTAAAATGGTGCCGTTTATGGTATGTGAATTATAGCTCAATGAAGCTGTTACCAAAAAAGTGCATTATCTCTCTTAATCTTTATAACAACTCTAAGAGATGGGGACTAATGAGAAATTGAGGCCCAGCAAAGTTCTTTTTTTTTTTTTATAGGAAGTGGGAAGGAGAAAGGATTTTTTAATTAATTTATTTATTTATTTATTTTTGGCTGCATTGGGTCTTTGTTGCTGCACGCAGGCTTTCTGTGGTTGCGGTGCGTGTGTGTCTCATTTCGGTGGCTTCTCTTGTTGCGGAGCACCGGCTCTAGGTGCGTGGGCTTCAGTAGTTGTGGCTCGCGGGCTTTAGAGCACAGGCTTAGTAGTTGTGGCGCACGGGCTTAGTTGCTCCATGGTATGTGGGATCTTCCCAGACCAGGGCTCGAACCCATGTGCCCTGCATTGGCAGGCAGATTCTTAACCACTGCGCCACCAGGGAAGTCCTGCGAAGTTCATTGGTCACATTCTCTCAGCTAGTAAGTGGCAGGGGAACGCATCCAACTTTGCCTGACTGCAAGGCTCTTGCTTTTCACCATCATTTCACACTGCCTCTAATGCATTGCTCATATAGAGGATATCATAAGAGCCAAAGAGCCAATACTCACTGAGGACTTATTATGTGCCGAGCACACTGCATTCATGACCTGGTTGATGCCCTAAAACAAGGTAGGCACTATTCAAGCAGTGGTCTCCCAACTTTTTTTTAAAATTTATTATTTCTGGCTGCGTTGGGTCTTCGTTGCTGCGTGCAGGCTCTAGTTGCAGCGAGCAGGGGCTACTCACCGTTGCAGTGCCTGGGCTTCTCATTGCAGTGGCATCTCTTGTTGCGGAGCACAGGCTCTAGGCGTGCGGGCTTCAGTAGTTGTGGCATGTGGGCTCAGTAGTTGTGGCTCGCAGCCTCAGTAGTTGTGGCTCACGAGCTCTAGAGCGCAGGCTCAGTAGTTGTGGTGCACGGGCTTAGTTGCTCCGCGGCATGTGGGATCTTCCCAGACCAGGGATCGAACCCGTGTCCCCTGCATTGGCAGGCGGATTCTTAACCACTGCGCCACCAGGGAAGTCCTCCCAACTTTTTCGATTGCACACCCCTCTACTAAAAATATTTTGAGAAGTATTCTCAATACTTGAGTGTTATATAAAATGATGTACATGTGTTACTCTACTAATACATTATGTATGTTCTAAAGCATACACAAAAAGGACATTTTAAAAGGATGAGACAAGGATGAAATAAACAGTATTTTCAAACAGTTCAAAGTTTTTATAATATTTGTAGTACAAAAAACTATTTTGACTCTCACTAAAATGTTATGAGGGCTTCCCTGGTGGCACAGTGGTTAGGAGTCCGCCTGCCAATGCAGGGGACACGGGTTCGAGCCCTGGTCCGGGAGGATCCCGCGTGCTGCGGAGCGGCTAAGCCCCTGAACCACAGCTGCTGAGCCTGCGCTCTGGAGCCC
The DNA here is from genome assembly GCF_949987535.1 of Balaenoptera acutorostrata. Classification (NCBI taxonomy): domain Eukaryota; kingdom Metazoa; phylum Chordata; class Mammalia; order Artiodactyla; family Balaenopteridae; genus Balaenoptera; species Balaenoptera acutorostrata. Next base: position 104,699,847 of record NC_080085.1, on the reverse strand, counting down.
GTGAGTCACAACTGCTGAAGCCCGCGCGCCTACAGCCTGAACTCCACAACAGGAGAAGCCGCTGCAATGAGAAGCCTGTGCACTGCAATGAAGAGCAGCTCCCGCTCGCCGCAACTAGGCCCGCACGCAGCAACAAAGACCCAATGCAGCCAAAAATAAATAAATAAAATGTTACGAATACATTTTTTCCCACAGAGAATGTGATCGCATATGCTTCATTAAAAAAAAATCTTGGGTTAATATAGTAATACGGTAATACAGTAATACAGCTATAATTATATGCTATAATACAGCTATGTAAAGGTGTGGTTCTAAGTTTAGTTTATTTCAGCACTTGGTTTCAGCGGCTGTCATAGATGAGGAACATGTCTGAAAAAGATACACAGCTCTCAATGGAAGACAGATTCCATGGGCTGAGTTTACCACATCCTCATGATTCTCCTTTTCCTATTCCACCCACCAATTATGCAATGGCTTTTGATGAAATTCAGCTGGTAAACAATCACCTTTCCTGATGCCAATCATTTGTTCTTGCCAACCAATCGGCACTTGTTGCACTTTTGTGTTTTTAACAAATGTGTTCAAAAATCCATCAAAACTCTACATTTGAAAGACATTTTCAGGGTAGATATTTTCAGTCCCAGGTTTTAAGTGTGTAGATATGGGAGGTTTTCTAGGTATGCAACTTACATCATTTTTGGCAATAAAATTACATAACAATGAAAACACAAATATCTGTTCTCCAAATGTTCTCTCCATAAAGTGAGTTTCCATCCAAAGCAGTTATTTTCTCACTCATTGTTAAAATATCAACTTAACCTTGAAGAGCTATTTTGAGTGTGTTTATTATAATGGTTTTAAAAAAACAGCCACTGACTGTTAAAGGACACCACAGAAAAGGTCAGTATATTTGAAACATGTACCTTTGTGTGAAAGGAAACTATCTTTTACTTTGAAAACTCTTTTAAGGACTTTGCCAGAAAATAACCAGCTAACCTCTGTGTGGTAGGAAAGTGACAAAGGGAGTGTCACTCCCTACCTTGTTACAAAATAGAATACTATGAACATTTCGAAAGTCTAGTTTCTGTAGGATATTGGTGAATTCTATAGCAGTTTGTACATTTCAGGCGTCAATATCTTTGCTGTGAAATGTTGCCAACTTTTTCAGTAAACAAACCTTGAAATTCACCCCCACCTTTTGAAAAAAACTCCTGTCAAAACAGCAGTTCAGGGCTTCCCTGGTGGCGCAGTGGTTGAGAATCTGCCTGCCAATGCAGGGCACACGGGTTCGAGCCCTGGTTTGGGAAGATCCCACATGCCACGGAGCAATTGGGCCCGTGAGCCACAATTGCTGAGCCTGTGCGTCTGGAGCCTGTGCGTCTGGAGCCTGTGCTCCGCAACGAGAGGCCGCGATAGTGAGGGACCCGCACACGGCGATGAAGAGTGGTCCCCGCTTGCCACAACTAGAGAAAGCCCTCGCACAGAAATGAAGACCCAACACAGCCATAAATAAATAAAATAAAACAAATAATAATAATAATAAAAAATTAAAAAAAAAAAAAACAGCAGTTCATTAGAGTAAAAAACTGCATTTCCAGTTTTTCTGTAAGGCATTTAAAAAAGATTAAATCATCTCAATACTCTGTAATGACCTATATGGAAATAGAATCTATAAAAAGAGTGGGTACATGTATATGTATAACTGATTCACTTTGCTGTACAGCAGAAACTAACACAACATTGTAAATCAACTATACTCCAATAGAAATTTTAAAAAATTAAACCAATCTTTTTTTGTTCATACTATATCTTGTTCTTTATATCTTTCCTTTAGTAGCCCACAAAAAAGTAGTTCTTTGTGGATTTCATTACTGAAACAGAATCTAGCAAATACAAAGCTGAAAATGTTAGAAAGATTTTATCCAGCTGTACAGCAAACCTCCCAAACTCTATCATTTATTCTAATACTGTTTGTCCAAATATTCAGCAGTGTTTTCTAGATGCCTTCCAACAGTATTTGCTGACAAAAGACTGGAGTTTAGTTTGTCATCATGTTGTTTCACATGGATTTATTTTGCTCATTTTTACCATGATGGGAAAAACAAGTGTTTCCCTAAAGGGATCTGTGAACTTTCTTTTTTACTTTATTTAGTATGAAACTTCAAACAAAGCTTCTAAGCATGTATCTTTACATTTAGTGAGATTTAATAAAGTACTATATTGAAAATCACTTGATGTTAAACATTGATAAAAAAATAGTAGAGATTTATTTTTATGTCCTGGATGCCCAGTTTTTTCATGTAAACTTAAAGAAACTATGACATACATATAGAAAAGTGCACAAATCACAAGTGTACAGCTTGACAAATTTTTACAAACTGAACATACTTGTATAACCAGCAGCCAGGTCAAGAGATAGAATATCGGGAATTCCCGGGCGGTTCAGTGGTTAAGACTTGGCCTTTTCACTGCTGTGGCCCAGGTTCAATCTCTGGTCGGGGAACTAAGATCCTGCAAGACGGGTGGCGCGGCCAAAAAAAAAAAAAAGAATATCATAGCACCCAGAAGTCTCCTTTGTGCCCCCTCCCTTTCATTACCCCTTTAGTTCTTATTGCTGTGTAATGAATCACCCCAAAATGTAGGTGGTAGTGAAAAATGACTATTTTTTATGCTCGTGGATTCCGTAGGTCAAGAATTCAGACAGGGCACATGGGGATGGCTTGTCTCTGCTCCATGACCTCTGGGGATTGTCTGGGAAGACATGATGGCTGGGGGTGTCTGGACACCTGGAGGCTGAAATCTTCTGGAGACGTCTTTCCTCATGTCCATCATTTTATGATGGCTGTTGGCTGGAACTTCAGCTGGAGCTGCTGGCCAGAACACGTATAGATGGCCTCTCTATGTGGTCTATGATCTAGCATCACTTCCACCATACTACGTTGGTCACTCAGATTCAAGTGAAGGAAACACAGACCCCTCCCCTCAAAAGGAGAATTTCCAGACATGTTTCAAAACTGCCACCAAAAGTAATCACCATCTTAATGTCTACCGCCATTGATCAGTTAAATGGATGCTTAGATTTTTTTTTTAATTATTATTTATTTATTTATTTTTGGCTGCGTTGGGTCTTTGTTGCTGTGCACGGCTTTCTCTAGTTGCGGTGAGCGGGGCTACTCTTCGTTGTGGTGCGCGGGCTCTAGGCATGCGGGCTTCAGTAGTTGTGGCACACGGGCTCAGTAGTTGTGGCTCGCAGGCTCTAGAGTGCGGGCTCAGTAGTTGTGGCACACAGGTTCAGTAGTTGTGGCGCACGGGCTTAGTTGCTCCGCGGCATGTGGGATCTTCCCGGACCAGGGCTCGAACCCATGTCTCGTGCACTGGCAGGCGGGTTTTTAACTGCTGTGCCACCAGGGAAGCCCAGATGCTTAGATTTTAAAGATCTTGCTAATCATTATAGCTTCATATCATTATTAGCTAATATATCAAGGCAAAGTACACACTTAAAGTGAGTTTATTAACAAAGTGGACGTGAACCATACTTTAATTAGCTTTCTTTTTTTCCAAGTTGAACTTCTTTTTTTCTTTTCATTCCTTTTTTTTTTCTTTTTCTTTTTCTTTTTTTTTTGGCTGTGCCACACAGCTTGCAGGATCTCAGTTCCCCGACCAGGGATTGAACCTGGCCCCGGCAGTGAAAGCACCGAGTCCTAACCACTGGACCGTCAGGGAATTCCCTAAGTAGCTTTCTTGATGTTTTCTTTTTCTTTCTTTCTTTCTTTTTTTTTTTTTGCTGATTTCTTATCAGAACCAATTTGTTCATTGTTTTTATTTTGGAATGGACTGATGGAAAACTTATACTAGGAATGGGAGATGAATCAGTTCTGCCATTTTCCTGTTGCCCACTTGTACTTGTATTCTTCATAGTATCTTCATTCAGGCTGTGGTTTATTTGTCGGAATCTTTTCAAGCCACTTTTCCATTTGGGGAGGACTGGTTTAGTTAAAACCAGATGATATAATCTGCAAATTCACAACCCAACACAGACATTGCAAAACTTTTCAATAGGCTGAAAAATAAAACGAAAGAGTGTGGACGCCACCATCAAACACTTCTGTGTTGTGAAATTCCCATTCCTCCTTCAGGATACCCATCAGCAGCCATGTTACAAATAGACCAAATGAGGGTGCCAGTGTCACCGCGTGTCTTGGGTACATTACAGTTTAATTTCTTTTATTCTTTTTTTTTTAATTAGTTAATTTATTTATTTATTTTTGGCTGTGTTGGGTCTTCGTTTCTGTGAGGGCTTTCTCTAGTTGCGGCAAGCGGGGGCCACTCTTCATTGTGGTGCGCGGGCCTCTCACTATCGCGGCCTCTCTTGTTGCGGAGCACAGGCTCCAGGTGCGCAGGCTCAGTAATTGTGGCTCACGGGCTTAGTTGCTCCGCGGCATGTGGGATCTTCCCAGACCAGGGCTCGAACCCGTGTCCCCTGCATTAGCAGGCAGATTCTCAACCACTGCGCCACCAGGGAAGCCCTTTTATCCTTTTGTTACAAAATAACTTTAAATAAAAGTTGTAATATTTTCTTCCCACACCTCAGTGAATCATCTTGTACTCCTCACTGTAGAGACAACTGGTTTATTGCATTTGTTCCATTTTACAAATGAGACAACCGAGGTCCCAACAGGTGAAGAAACTAATTCAAGGATACACAGCTGATACGTGATGGAGCCAGTATTCAAACAGGTCTGTTTGGCTTCAGTGCCCACGCTCCCTCTATTACAACCAAAAGATTCTGGCTCGTTCAGTGACACAGAGTTTCTGGTTTCCGACACCAGAAGGAGGGAAGACTGCTGACCTTATTCTCCCAGCTAGGGGCACGTTTCCCTCTGCGCGGTCTATGGCAGAGTAGGCGTCAGGCTTAGAAGGAGGATACTGGCAAAACTGGAATCTAACCACCAGTCATCGGGCACTTACTGTGTGCAAGACCCAGAGCCGAGCACTGAATCCTCCTCCCGACCCTGTGAGGGAGCTCCAAGTGGTGTGTCCATTTTTCAGGTGACAAAATGGAGTAGATGGCCATGCTGGCACTCCAAGCCAAAAATGGAATGACTCCCAAACCTGGACTCTTAACCAATACACAGTGTAGCCTCTAGTCCGACAGCCTCATAGACAGTACTGTTTCAGTAAGTACACAGTAAGAGTGAGCAGCGTGCCAGGCACTGTGCCAACTGCTTTCCATGTATTATATCTCATTTAACTCTCACAACAGCCTCATGAGAAAGGTACTGTTAGACATTATCTTCATTTTACAGATGCAGAAACTAAGGCTCAGAGAGGTTAGGTAACTTGTCCAAGGTCACCAGGGGCTGCTAGCAAGTGGCAGGTCTTCTACCCGTCTGGCGTCCCTCCCGTCATTGCTTTGGTCAGAATCTCCCGGAGCCAGCCTTTCTTGGGGAGCCCACGTCCATCTGCCAGCATCTCCTCGTTGAGCAGATGCCGTCCAGAGAGGCCGAGAATGGTGTGGTCTGTGGACAGATGCCAGTCCAACAAGATAAGAAAGGACATTGAGAGCTTGGAAACGTTTACGCAACTTTGATACTGCTGCAGCATCCAAGTGCATGATTCATTTTTTTAAAACTTTTACAATAGTATCTGTTCATGACAGATTGGAAATTAAAAAACCAAATAACCTATCTTTCGCCACAGATAGTTTGAGAAGCACTGGTATAGACAAATCCTGTCCACTATCCATGCCCATGATCTGTCCCTGTGAGAGCAAGAGTGGTCAGTGCCGAGCCAGAGGAGGGGGTGAGTTGCCTGCAAATGGTTCCCAAAGGATTGTGGGAAAGACTTGGTTCACCCCAAGTTGAACCTGAGGCTGTCGGCTTCAAATGATAATGATGCTGGCTTGGAAGATCCAGACTCATTTTTATTTCGAGGGACCCCTCAGTAGTTCTCCAATGACTATCCATCAACAAAGGGCATCGCTGTGACATCCTCCGACCCAGAGATGCCACTGCTGTCCTCAGTTTCGATAGGCATTGCCATCTCTCCAGATACAGGACATGACCCAGTTAACTGCTGTGGGACAGGACAGGCAGTGAGGCACTGGGAACCAGAACAAGATTGTAAAGTGAGCTTCAGGGGCCTAAGCTAAAGGTCTAGGCAGGTGACCAGACTCGTTTTTCCCTTCCACCTTCTGCCAGCACAGATGCTACCTATCACAGCTCTGCTTCCTCCAGGCAGCTCTAATCCTAATCACGTCCCTCTTCACAGCATCCTTGTTGCCTGTCACACCCAACATTTCATCATATAGTATCCTGAGTGGTTCTCATATGACTTACATCTCAATTTCTCATCTAGGTTAAAGGTCCCCAAAGCAATCACAGGGGAAAAGACAAGGATTTAGCAACCAGAACTGAGGCATGATGGGATGTGGGGCTGGGCCTCAGGAGTAAGGGGGCTGCCCAGTTGTCAGAACTGAGGTCTGAAGTCAGGGCTGGTCCAGTAGTAAGGATGACCCCAGGCAGAATCCCAGAATGCTGGGCTGGAACTGCTGACATCCTTCTGAGCTAGAGCCTGGGGCTGGGCTGAGTCTGTAGCTAGAGGGTTGGTTGATCCTCAGAAAGTGGCTCCAGTCATGGAGGGGGAGGAGGAGAGTCTGGGAACCAGGAAGGACCTGAGCCTGCATTGTTCCTTGGCCTCCCATTCAAAGCCCTTTACAATGTGACCCCATCATAATGATAACAGTTAACATCTGGTGAGCACTTCCTATGTGCCAGCCACTGCTCCAAGTTTACACGTATTCGCTCATTGAATCCTCAAACTAACCTTGTGAGCAGGTTCCATTATCACCCCCATTTTACAGATGAGGAAACTAAGGCACAGAGAAGTTAAGAGGTTAAGTGACTTGGCCAAGTTTGCACAGCTAGCATGTGGTGGAGCTGGGATTCAAACCCAGGCAGTTTGGCTCAAGGGGCAGATGTTCAGCCAAAAGCCTATGCTCTGAAATATTTGCCTCGTGATAGGGGGCTTCAATGCCTTTACCTGAAGGATTGGCTCTAATGGTGGAGATCTCAGACATGCAGGAGCCTGATAGGGGAGAAAACTCTGATCTTGGAGACTTTAAATTAGAGGCACACTCAAATCTGCCATCTGAACCCTAAGTTTCATGGCGGCTCCTCTGTGAGACCGTATCTGTCTCTTACATGAGATAAATGAGGGAAGAGAATCCCCTGCCTGGGTTTGTGGTATCTTTCTTTTCTTTTTTTTTTTTTGGCCACGCCACGCTGCGTGCGGGATCGTAGTTCCCCAACCAGGGATCAAACCCATGCCCCCTGCAGTGGAAACGCGGAGTCCTAACCACTGGACTGTCAGGGAAGTCCCTGTGGCATCTTTCTAAATGACCCAAGGCCTCCAAGCCATGGCCTTAATGTTTCAGTGGCCCTTGTACGGGCTGAGGCTGAGTTCACCTGAATGTTGCTTCCACTCAGATGGGCAGAGCCTGGTGAGATCTCAACTTGAAGCATTTTTGGTAGTATTTCGTATTGTGCCTCTTTGTCATTCATTCTGTCTCTGGAGATCAAGAAATAGGGCCTGTGCCTTTACTGGCACTGAGTCTGTCATCATCTGTGTATTCTGTGGCTTTGGGGAAACCATACTCTGTTTTCTCTTTTTTTTCTTTAAATTGAGGTATAGTTGATGTATAATATTATATGTTTCCGGTTTACAACCTAGTGATTCACAATTTTTAAAGGTTATACTCCAAAGATAGTTACTATAAAAGATATTGGCTATATTCCCTGTGCTGTACAATATATCCTTGTAGCTTATTTATTTTATACATAGTAGTTTGTACCTATTAATCCACTACCCCTATCTTGTCCCTCTCCCCTCTGTCTCCCCACTGATAACCACTAGTTTGTTCTCTATATTTGTGAGTCTGTTTCTTATTGTTAAATTCACTAGTCTGTTGTATTTTTTAGATTCCACATGTGAGTGAGATCATACAGTATCTGTCTTTCTCTGTCTGACTTATTTCACTAAGCATGATACCCTCTCTGTCTACTTTCACCTATCGTTAGGGCAGGTGTGGGCAGTCCCTCACGACTGGTCTGCTTAGAGCATGATCCCTTTGTTCGATGTGCTGGGGGTCTGGTCAAGGTTGGTAGAGGGGCAAGGAGGACCTCAAGCTGGGCACGGGCTTTCAAGAGAAGACACTGTCCCTGGGTCAGCTCTTCCAGTGGGTGGCTAGGGAAGAGCAGGGAAAGGGAGAAGGAGAGAGCATCGCGGCTGGTCGCAGTGCCACTGCTAATGGATTTGCGTGCCATCTTTGGCATGCATGCCACAGGTTGCCAATCTCTGGAAGAAAAACAACCCTGCCTGGCCCTGCCAGGACAGTTGAGGGATCGAGGTCAACTGCCTTTTGGGTGCACTAAGACCCTGGAGCCGCCAGTTCAGTAATACCTATCCCGGGGTGGTTCCCATTCTTTTGGAAGTTTAGCTGCTCCCTGAAGGCACAAGGAAGAACTCGCCCCAGTTTGGCCACCCTTTCCAGTTGGCCAGCTGGCATCATCAGGAGTTCTGTTCCTAGGGTCCCCTGGCAGCCAGTTTGGCAAGAGCGGGCTGGGAAGAATAGTCAGTTGATTTGTTTCCTGTCTACCAGACGCTCAGAGCTGCTGGAAATCCAGGCGGATGCAATAACCCGACATAGTTTCATTCATCAAGATCCAGAGGGAGGACACGCTCCTTCCGAAGACAGTTAGGGCCCACATGCCTAATCTAGCAAGTCGGGTAGGGTTCACATTTCTCCACACATTTCAAATTATAATTAAATGTCAGGGCTGCCTTATGCACCTCCTTCTGTGCTCATAGAACACTTGTTTCTCAGGGATCCTGGGGACAGAAGATTTTGTAAACGAACAAAACAGACCAAAAACACATATACAAGTTATTCATATTTATGAGTGAAAAACGAGTAAGACAACAGATTGATGAGGCTTCTTTTCCAAGGCAGGAATTGGATTCCAGGGTGCAGGAATGGCAGGACAGCGCCCAGAGCAAAGCAGGTGGGGACACAAGAAGGATATTGTGCTCAGTTTTTGGAACCCATCTACAGGGGTGACCAGGAGTGAAGGGACTTCAGGTGAGAAGTGATCGAAAGTTGGGAATGTTTAGCTGTTGGAGGAGAAGGCTCACAGGGAACGTGACAGCTGCCTTTAAAAAACCAGAGGGCTGGCCTGGGGGAGAGAGGGAAGGGACTTAAGGCAGAGTGGAGGAGTGGAAAGTGTGGGCTATGGATTCAGGAACCCTCAGCTGAATTCATTGCTCTGCAATTTACTAGGCCTGCTCTCTTTGGTCACTTAATCGCCTTGAGCCTCAGTTTTTTCATCGGTGCAGTGGCTTGGAAGATAATACCTTCCTCCCTGTGCTGTAAGGATCCAGTGAGAGGGGGTCTAGAAAAGAGTGCTTGAAATCTGCAAAATGCTTAGCAGTTGATATTACTGTCAGTCTCTGTGGTCCTGGAGCACAGAGCCTGGTCCAGTGGGTGAAACTGACAGAGAGGCAGACTGTGGTGCAGTACAGTTATGAAGAGGTACCTAACCACTGTAAGGGTCATAAATGAAAATAACTGCTTTGGGTAGTAGTCAGTTCATCATCACTGGAGATGTTCAAGCAAAGGCTGGACCAGCATTTTCTGGGAGGCTGTGTGGGGGAATTACTACATATGGAAGAAAGTTGGAGTAATCACCTCTAAGGGCTTTTCCAACCCTTAGGGTTGAAGAGTCTCTACTGAGTTTCTGCCAAGACCTGTTGGCACTCGATGCCATTCCCTCTCACTTACCTCAGGACTTTGCTCCAGCAGTTGCCCTCTCTCTCCTGTGTCATTTTTTCCCTCTCTACTGGATTTTTTCTATCACCACACAAATATGCTGTTTAAGCTCCAATCGAAGAAAAAGAAAAATGGTTTCCTCTAGCTATTGCCCCATTTCTCTCCTTCCCCTTTTCTAACGCTTTCAAAATCATGATCTGCATTTGCTTCCGCCCACCCAGTCTTTGTCCTTCAACTCTCTCTTTTACATACTCTCTAAACTGGCTTTTGTCCCCTCCACTCCACCAAAGTTGTTAAGATCACTGTGAGGTAATAGAGAATATATATATTGCTCTCTGTCCTGGTTCCTGGCACAGAGCTCCTAAAAACCTCACAATTTCCTAAGTGATAAGAATACTAGGAGCATCTCTTGTTCTAACATCTGTCTTTGACCCCATCCCTGACACAGGGCTCTTAAAACCGTTATAAATTGCTAAGTGATAAGAGCAATGAAGAACGTCTTTTGTTCTACTGAGGTGATTCTGGGTGGGCTCTTGGATGGCTCCTGGATGGGGGCTGATCACCAGAAAGACCAAGCCATGATAAAAATCTTGGGATTTTTTCAGCTCCCCCCACATTCTCCAGAGAGGGGAGAGGGCCTGGAAAGGGAGTTAATCATGGATCATGCCCATAATATTTATGGAAGCCTCCATAAAATCCCAATAGTAGGGGGTTCGGGGAGCTTTCAGATTGGTGAACACATCCATACAGGGAGGATGACACATTCCAATTCCACAGGGACAGAAACTCCTGCACTTGGGATCCTCCCAGACCTCAGCATATGTATCTCTTCATCTGGCTGTTCTGTAGCCTTTATCATATCCTTTGATAGACTGGTAAATGTGTTTCCCTGAGTTCTGTGAGCTGCTCTAGAAAATTAATCAAACCAAAGAAGGGGGTCATCGGAACCTCTGATCTATAGCTGGTTGGTCAGAAGCACAGGTGATAACCTTGGCTTGTGACTGGCATCTGAAGTTGGGTGTGTGTGTGGCAGTCTTGTGGAACTGAGCCCTTAACCTGTGGAATCTAATGCCATCTCCGGGTAAATAGTGTCAGAATTGAGTTGAATTGGACACCCCACTGGTGTCCGAGAATTGCTTGTTGGTGTGGGGAACACCCCCCAACACACACACATTTGGTGACCAGAAGTGTCAGAAGTGAAATGTTCTCTTTGTAGGTAAAGGAGACATACAGGGAAGAAACACACAGTGGGGAAGAACTGGGTTTTTCCCTACATATGAAGGAAAAAGACTGAGGTTTTCCCTATATGATCATCAACAACTTACATGCTACCAAATCCAAGGATCAGTTTTCTCCATCTTCCTGTGACTGGTCCCATCTGCATAACTGACGAAGTTGACCTTTTCTTCCTCCTCCTCCAGGACACCACACTCTCTGGCTTTTCTCCTGCCTCCCCGGTTCTCAGACTCCTTGGCAGTTTCCTCCTCATCCCCTGACTTGTAAATCGTGGAGTGCCCCAGGGCTGTGTCTTCAGATCTCTGTTCTTTCCCAGTGTTTCCTAGTGGTCTCATCTAGACCATGGCTTTGAATATGTACTGGATATGGTTCTTGCCTCTGTATACTGGACAACTCCCACAGTCATAGTTCCAGCAGGGACCTCTATCTTTTTTTTAAAAATTATTGTATTGGAGTATAGTTGATTTACAATGCTGTGTTAATTTCCGCTGTACTTCAAAGAGATTCAGTTATACATATATGTACATTGTTTTTCATATTCTTTTCCATTATGGTTTATCACAGGATATTGAATATAGTTCCCTGTGCTATACAGTAGGGCCTTTTTTAAAAAATTTATTTTATTTTTATTTATTTTTGGCTGTGTTGGGTCATCGTTACTGCGCGCAGGCTTTCTCTAGTTGTGGCGAGCGGGGGCTACTTTTCGTTGCTGCACGCGTGCTTCTCACTGCGGTGGCTTCTCTTGTTGCAGAGCACGGGCTCTAGGTGCCCAGGCTTCAGTAGTTGTGGCTCATGGGCTTAGTTGCTCCGCGGCATGTGGGACCTTCCCAGACCAGGGATCAAACCCGTGTCCCCTGCATTGGCAGGCAGATTCTCAACCACTGCGCCACCAGGGAAGCCCTACAGTAGGACCTTGTTGTTTATCCATTCCGTATGTAATAGTTTGCTAATTCCAAGCTCCCAGTCCATTCCTGCCCCACACCCCTCTCCCTTGGCAACTACAAGTCTGATCTTTATGTCTGCGAGTCTGTTTCTGTTTCATAGGTAAGTTCATTGGTGAGGGGCCTCTATCTTGAACTCCACACCTGTGTAACCAAAGGCCTCCTTGGCATCGCCGCCTGCATGTCTTGTTGCCACGTCACATTTAGCAGGCTCAGCACCACATCCTTGATGCCTCCCCCCAGGCCTGCTCCTCCCACAATCTTCTTCATTTCCAAAATGGAGACTCCATGCTTTCAATCACTCAGACCAAAAACCTTGGGGTCATGATGGGGTTCAGGGCAGGCCACCCCCAAATATACCACTTTGGCATATTAATTATTTTGAATTAAAGTTATCTGAGAAACAGCCAGTGCAGAAAGGACACTATGACCCTCCTCTCTGTCCTCCGGAAAACAGGAAATACATCTCCCACGGGAAAGGTCCTCTCCCTGCACCAGGAGGTAGAGAGACATCCTTATTGCCAGAGATAAGGAGGTTTCTTCAACTCTTAGAACAGTGCCTGGCACAGGGTAAGTGTTATGTAAGCAAACTCTGCTTAGTTTCTTCACCGATTAGTACCTAAGCCTAAGTTTCTTCGTCTTGTTAGTTCTTCACACATTTATTGTTTCTTTGTCTAAAAGGTATAAAATCTGCCTGTTTTGGTCATTTCTTTGAGTCTCATATTTCTATGAATTTCTGTAAGTACCAAATTAAAATTTGATTTTCTCCTGTTAATCTGTCTCACTTCAATTTAATGACTAGACCAGCCAGAAGAATCTAGAAGGATAGAGGAAAGTTTTTTCCTCCCCAACAGTCATTACGCATCCCACAGCCAATTCCTCAGCAAATCCCGTCAGCTCTATCTGCAACGGGTACCCAGAACCCAGCCACTTCTCACTTCTCGGTAAGACATAAATCAGATCACATAACTTCTCTGCTCAGAACTGCCCAATGGCTACATCTTACTCCAAAGCCAAAGCCAAAGTCCTCATCTCCAACTGTTCTCCCCATCACTCACCCTGCTCTGGGAATCACTTGACCTTTCTGTTATTCATTTAACATGCCAGCCAAGCTCCTGGCCTGGAATGCTCTTTCCCCAGATGTCTGGTTGGCCTGCTCACTCATCTCCTGCAGATCTTCTTGGTGAGGCCTTCCGTGACCATTCTGTTTAAAATTGCAGCCCCTCCTGCCATCCCCTCTCTTTTACTTTCCCTTCTCTGCTTCCCTGCTTTACTTTTCTCCTCAGGACTCATTATCACCTAGCGTACTATATGTTTTACTCACTTATTTTATTCGCCCCCTTAGAATGTAAGCTCCACGAGGGCAGGGATTTTTGTGTTGTACACTGAAGTCTCTCCAGCTCTTAGAACAGTGCCTGGCACAGGGTAAGTGCTCAATAGATGTTTCTTAATCTCCCAGACGGACTGGTAAGTGACAAATGCAAGTTGCAGAACAACAAGAATCAGTGTGATCTAATTTATGTAAAAGAATACCCACAAAGCACCACTCTGTACCTGTATATATTCATGCATATGGATGTCAATGCATGGAATAGGCTCTGGAAGGATCACACCAAAGCACTAACAGTGGTTATAACTAGGGCTCTTCTCAATGGGCCCGGGAATGGGAGAGGGGTGTCCAAGGAGATTTTAGTCATATCTGTAATGTTTTCTCTTTTATTCCAAGGAAAATGTATCCCTGTATTACTTTTGTGGGATTCAAAAGAAATAAAAATGAATCAATTAAAAGTTATATTTTGCAATAGTTTCTGGAAAGTGAACAGAAGAGTTTAAAGGACTCAGTAGTACTAAAAGCCATTCTCAGGGCTGGGGCATCTAGGAGGCACCCCTCCCCCACTCCCTTCCTACCCCCCCACCCCATAAGACACATGATTTTTGTTTGTTTGTTTGTTTGTTTGTTCTGGCCACACCATGCAGCTTGTGGGATCTTAGTTCCCCTACCAGGGATTGAACCCGGGCCTTCACAGAGTCCTAACCACTGGACCGCCAGGGAATTCCTTTTTTTAAACAATTTATTTATATTTCATTTATTTTATTTTGGCTGCGTTGGGTCTTTGCTGCGCGCGGGCTTTCTCTAGTTGTGGAGAGCGAGGGCTAGTCTTCGTTGCGGTGCACGGGCTTCTCATTGCGGTGGCTTCTCTTGTTGCAGAACACGGGCTCTAGGTGCGCGGGCTTCAGTAGTTGTGGCATGCGGGCTCAGTAGTTGTGGCTTGCGGGCTCTAGAGTGCAGGCTCAGTAGTTGTGGCGCACGGGCTTAGTTGCTCCATGGCATGTGGGATCTTCCCAAACCTGCCAATGCAGGGGACACGGGTTCGATCCCTGGTCTGGGAAGATCCCACATGCCACGGAGCAACTAAGCCCATGCACCACAACTACTGAGCCCTCTTGCTGCAACTACTGAAGCCCACGCGCCTAGAGCCCGTGTTCCGCAGCAAGAGAAGCCACCGCAATGAGAAGCCTGTGCACTGCAAAGAAGGGTAGCCCCCGCTCCCCACAACTAGAGAAAGCCCGCACGCAGCAACGAAGACCCAACACAGCCAAAAATAAATAAATAAATTTATATTTAAAAATATATATATATATACCACCCCAGAATACGCCTCTTTGGCATATTGATTATCTTTACCTGGTTATTTTTAAGAAACAGCAGACACAGGTGAAGCTCTGAAAACTGAATGGAAGTTACCCTTTTGTAAGAGACTTTTACATTTGTAGGGGACATCTCCACGTGTAAGGGTGTCTCCCCCTCTGTACTAGGAAGAGAAGCGTGACTCTAAATCTCTAGAAACTCTTATCAATGCAGAAGGCAATGACTTGAATCTGCATAACACCCTTAATCTGGTTTACCCTTTACTGTGCTTTTCCTGGTAACCTCCCCAAACTGTTTCCCACACTCCCATCCCCCCAACATCTTTTGTCTTTAGCTGGAGATGGTATTTAAGATGGCAGCTTGGGCCATTTCAGGGAGTTACTCAGTTTTCCTGGTTATCTCTCACATGTACAGGAGGCATACATATTATTAAACTTCTGTTTGGTTTTCTCCTGATAATCTGTCTTTTATTGCAGGGTGTCTCAACCAAGAACCTAGAAGGGTAAAGGGAAAATAATTTTTCTTCCCCTACACTCTGTAGGGAAAAACCCAGTTCTTCCCCACTGTATGTTTCTTCCCTGTGAGTCTCCTTTACTACTCACGCCAAACACTTCACTTCTGGTCACAAAATGTGTGGATTTTTTTTCTTTTTTATAAATTTATTTATTTTATTTATTTTTGGCTGCGTTGGGTCTTCATTGCTGTGCATGGGCTTTCTTCAGTTGCGGCGAGTGGGGGCTACTCTTCATTGCGGTGCACGGGCTTCTCGCTGCGGTGGCTTCTCTTGTTGCGGAGCACAGGCTCTAGGCGCACGGGCTTCAGTAGTTGTGGCACGAGGGCTCAGTAGTTGTGGCTCACGGGCTCCAGAGCGCAGGCTCAGTAGTTGCGGCGCATGGGCTTAGTTGCTCTGCGGCATGTGGGATCTTCCCGGACCAGGGCTCGAACCCCTGTCCCCTGCATTGGCAGGCAGATTCTCAACCACTGCGCCACCAGGGGAGTCCCAAATGTGTGGTTTTTTTACCCACATCAAACAATTCTCTGTGACACCAGCTGGGTGTTCTGCAATTTAATTCAGTTCTGATATTGTGTACCAGTGATAGCCTCAGACCCCACAGGTTAAGGGCTCAGTCTCACAGGACTGCCCCCCAGCACTTCAGCTGACAGTGGCAAGCCCAGGGTATCACCTCTGCTGCTAGCCAACAGGCTAAAGGGCTATAGGTCTGGGAGGTTCCAATGACCCCCTCCTTTGGTTCAATTAATTTGCCAGAGTGGCTCACAAAACTCAGGGAAACACTTACCTACGTTTACCGGTTTATCAAAGGATACGATAAAGGATACAGATGAACAGCCAGATGAAGAGATAGGCTGAGGTCTGGGGGGGTCCTGAGTGCAGGAGCTTCTGTCCCTGTGGAGCTGGGATGTGTCATCCTCCAGGTGTGGATGTGTTCACCGACCTGGAAGCTCCCTGAACCCCCGACTATTGGGATTTTATGGAGGCTTCCTCACGCGGGCATGATCCATGATTAACTCCATTTCCAGCCCCTCTCCACTCCCTGGAGGATGGGGGGTGAGGTTAAAAATGCCAAGCTTCTCATCGTGACTTGGTCTTTCTGGTGACCGGGCCCCCATCCAGGAGCCCTTGGGCAATTTGCAAAAACTGGGCCCTCTGCCTCACTCTACACAAAGGAGTTTCCGGTTTGTAGAAGGAAGGTGGTAACGATGATAATACCTACTTCTGAGGTTGTGGTGGCAATTAAATGAGTTTTTTACTGCCTGTAAAAGCTCTTAGAACAACGTCTGGCATATAGTAGGTGCTCAGTACAAGGAGGCAGTTATTTTTACTTTTATTGAAATCACCTTTGATTTAATTTACTGGTTATAAGGATTTCCCTGGCGGTCCAGTGGTTAGGACTCCCTCCGCACTTCCACTGCAGGGGGCATGTGTTCGATCCCTGGTCGGGGAACTAAGATGGAACTAAGATCCTGCAAACAGTGCCCCCCCCCCAAATTTACTGGTTATAACAGCCCTGCAGGAAAGAATGAACAGAGTGGGCTCTGAAGTCAGACAGACCTGGTTTGAATCCCAGCTTGGGGACTTAACTAGGTGACCTTTGTAAGGCACTGCACGGTTCTGTGCCTCAGCCTCCGCTAGAGAGGTCATAATAATTACGTCTGCCTTCTAGCAGTGTCCTAAAAATTGAAGTTGCTCTTCCAAAGACAGCAAATGATGCTGGTGTGTGGCAAGCCTTAGTTAATGGGAGCTGGGTTTGGTTTTGGTTTATGATCTTGATTTGGCTGTGAGCTTCCTGTCTGGCCTTGGGCTCCTCCGTCCTCTCCCCGGAGCTTGTCTGCTTCAGCTGTCATTCAGAGAGTAGTGTCTGGCCCTCCCCTCCTGCAAACCGGGCTGCTCAGCCTGATGGGCTGTGACGGGGCCCTGCAGGAGAGCTGCTGGCCCCGCCCACCCTCTGGCCCCCTTTCCAGCATCTGGGCCACTCAGCTCCTCCAGGGAGGGGACTTCAGCGCTCCTGGTCTTGACTTTGGTGACTAGACGTTGAGTGCTAAGTCTATTTGTCACCGAGATGTCGAGATGGCACAAGTGCGGCCACCTTGCCTGCAGCCCAGCTCCTAGCTGAGGAGGAGGCTGCAGCAGGAGTCATTGTTGTGCCCCCTGCCATCCCCAGGCCTGCAAGTGACATTTCTCTGCTCAGTTCACTGTCACACAGGAGGGTTCATGTGCGGTTTTCTCCAGAGCCTAGACTGCCCTCCCACCCACTCCCGCCACTCAGCTCAGCTTGTCACTTCCATCCCTCAAGCAGCGCCTCACACTGCCATCCCGACACAGCCCCAACGCGACAGCCACTGCCCCGGGCTCTGTTTCACGTGCCCCTTTGCCCACCCCTGCTCAGCAGCCGCACAGAGGAGGAGTCTTCTCCGGGCAGAAGCACACAGCCTGAGCTTGCTGGACCCCGTGTCCCTGCAGGGTCCTTCACAGGGCTCTCGACTCCAAGTGGGTCCTCTTCATGAGCCTCACTGGCTGCCAACTGGCCCACTCTGAAGCCCACTCCAGGGAGGGAGTCCTGCCAAGGGCTGCCCCGATCGTTGTTGTGAGAGAAGCAGCTTGTCCCCCGTAGACACATTGGCTTCCATACTCACGGAAGTGGATATGCCTCAGGAATTTGCTTCCTCCACTCCTCGAGTTTTGAAAACTGGCTAAAATGGGCAGCCGAGGAGAGAGGGAAAGACCTTACTGTGATTGGAGCCCTAGGTCTGCCGGTGACCGGCTGTGTGATCTTGGGCCATCACTTATCCTCTCCGAGCCTCTATTTTTTCCATCTGAAAAATGGACATGAAAGGAATGACTTTATTACCTCCCAGGCCTTTTGTGAGAATCGAACGAGATCGTGGATGTGAATGCTCTTGGCCAGCTTACAGGTGACGAGGGCTGCTGCTGTGTGTGTGGTATGGGTGCAGCATTTCAACTACGACGCAAAATGCTGATTTTGTGTGTGTGTGTGTATGTGAGAACAAGTAAAAATTGCCATTGATTCTCCTCTGAAGTACTCAAAGACTTTGCTCAAGCAAGTGTCCCCTCTTGTTCTTGCATCATTAACTCCCCCCAATGGAGCATTGCCATCCATATTCAAGCATACTGTGCTGTTCCCTCTCTTTAAGAAAACCACAACCTTCTTGATCCAATATCCCCGTCTACCCACCACTCCATTTCTTTCTTTTTTTTGTTTTTTTAAGTTGAAGTACAGTCGATTTACAATGTAGTGTTAGTTTCTGCTGTACATCAAAGTGATTCAGTTTATATATATACTTTTCCATATTCTCTTCCATTATGGTTTATCACAGGATATTGAATATGGTTCCCTGTGCTATACAGTAGGACCTCACTGTTTATCCATTCTCTATATAACAGTTTGCATCTGCTAACCCCAAACTCCCACTCCATCCCTCCCCCACCCCCCTCCCCCTTGGCAATCACAAGTCTGTTCTCTATGTCTGTGAGTCTCTTTCTGTTTTATAGATATGTTCATTTGTATCGTATTTTAGTTTTAGTTTTTTTGTTTGTTTGTTTGTTTTGGCCGAGCCTCGAGGCTTGTGGGATCCCAGTTCCCTGACCAGAGATTGAACCCAGGCCCTGGCAGTGAAAGCGCCAAGTCCTAACCACTGGACTGCCAGGGAATTCCCATTTGTGTCATATTTTAGATTCGACATATAAGTGATATCATACGATATTTATCTTTCTCTGTCCGACTTACTTCACTTAGTATGATCATCTCTAGGTCCATCCATGTTGCTGCAAATGACATTATTTCATTCTTTTTTATGACTAACATTCCACTGTGTGTGTGTATATATATGTTTCCATGTCTTGGCTATTGTAAATAGTGCTGTTATGAACATAGGGGTGCATGTATCTTTTCGAATTAGAGTTTTGTCTGGATATATGTCCATGAGCTCACCACTCCATTTCTGTGCCCTCTTTTGCAGCAGGACTGCCTGGAATTCAAATTGTCTTCTCTGGCAGTCTCTATGTCCTCACCTCCCATTGTCTCTTTTTTTTTTTTTTTTTAATTTTTTATTTTATTTATTTATTTATTTATTTATTTATTTATGGCTGTGTTGGGTCTTCGTTTCTGTGCGAGGGCTTTCTCTAGTTGCGGCAAGTGGGGGTCACTCTTCATCGCGGTGCGCGGGCCTCTCACTATCGCGGCCTCTTTTGTTGCGGAGCACAGGCTCCAGATGCGCAGGCTCAGTAATTGTGGCGCACGGGCTTAGTTGCTCCGCGGCATGTGGGATCTTCCCAGACCAGGGCTCGAACCCGTGTCCCCTGCATCGGCAGGCAGATTCTCAACCACTGCGCCACCAGGGAAGCCCCCATTGTCTCTTGAACACATTCCAATAACGTTCATACCCCACCAAGCCTCAGAATCCACACTTGCCGAGGCAGGATTGGCTACATCATTTGCAGGGCCCAAGGCAAAGTGAATATGTGGGGCTCTCTGTTCAAAAGTGTATTTTTTTCCTACAGTTATCGTAACAAATTACCACACACCGGGTGGCTTAAAAGAACAGAAATTGATTCTCTCACAGTTCTGGAAGCCGGGAGTCCAAAATCAAGGTGTCAGCAGGGTAGGTTCCTTCTGGAGATTCTGAAAGAGAATCCATTCCTTGTGTCTCTTCTAGCTCCCAATGGCTACAGACAGTGCTTGGCATTCCTTGGCTTATAGATGCATCACTCCAATCTCTGCCTCTATCTTCACCTTCTCTGTGTGTCTTTCCCTGCTCTTCTCCCATTAGGACATGTGTTGCTAGGTTTAGGGCTCACCCTAATCCAATCTGATCTCACCTCAAGATCTTTACCTTAAGTATATCTGCAAAAACCCTTTCTCCTAATAAGGTCATATTCGGGTGGACATACCTTTTGGGAGAGGGGTCATCATCCAACCCACTGGAAAAAGTTGCTTAAGAATTTCCAGATGGCTACAGGAGAACATTAGACCAGCGCAAGACCCTCCTGAGAGTGGACTGTCCAACTGCACAGGTTGCGTGCCCATGAAGCGGGAGTGTGCCAAGGTCATCCACGGCCTCCATCCCTGCTGTCAAGTCCAATGGTGAGTTCTGAGTCCTCATCTTACTGGAGCTCTCAGGGAATTTGATGCAGTCCATCACTCTGTCCTCCCTTCGACCCTTGCTTCCCTTGGCTTCTGGGACAGCAAGCTCTCCTGCTTTTCCTTTGATCTCACTAGCCAGTCAGTCAATCCTCAATGCCTTCTGCTGGCTCCTTCTCCCACCATCCTCTAGCGTCTGGAGGTTGGAGAGCCACAGGGCTCTGGCTTTGGACTGCCTCTCTGTGCATTCCCTCCTTTGAGGGTCTCATCTGGTGTCAGGTTTTTAAATGTCCCCCCTGCTGCTCTGAACCCTCCTCTGGGTGCTAGACAGACAGATCCAGTTGCCTGCTCGACAGCTCCCCTTCGAGGTCTAATAGGCCTCGCAAACTCAGCACGTCTAAACTGGAGTCCTCCCCAGCTTGCCCCGGGTCTCCTCCGCATCACTTAATGGCATCTCCAGCCTTCCAGTTGCTTGGGTGAAGACCTTCGCATCACTGTAATGCCGCACTTTCCTCTCATAACCCAACAAGTAGTCTCAGCAAAAGCTCCCCATCCCACTCAGAGGGAGGTCTCCACTTCTTGCTGTGCGTGGCTCACAAGGCCCTGTGTGATCGGGTCCTCCTCTACCTCACCCACCCCATCTCCTGCTAACTTCACCCCGACCTTCACTCTCTCATGCTGTTCTAGTCCTCCCCCACCCCACCGGCTTGTTCCTTGATTATGCCAAGCACACTCCCACCTCAGGGCCTTTGCACCTGCAGTTCCCTCTGCCTGGCGTGATCTTTCTCCATTCATTCAGGATCCTTTTGCTCCCTCACTTCATCCAGTCCTGTTCAAATGTCCCTTGGTCAGGGAAGGCACCCTCTGGTCTCTCTCTCGTCCCATCCCCTGCTTTATTTTTATCCCTTTTTCTCTGTGTCAATCTTTCCAACTAGAATGTGAGCTCCATAGGTTTAGGGACTTGGTTTTTTCACTGCCATCACCCCCACTACGAGCGCAGTGTGTGACATATATATATATATATATATATATATATATATATATATATATACACACATACACACACACACACACACACACACACACACACATATATATATTTGGCTGTGCTGCACGACACGCAGGATCTTAGTTTCCCGACCAGGGATCGAACCAGTGTCCCCTGCAGTGGAAGCGCAGAGTCCTAACCACTGGACCGCCAGAGTTATTCCCGTGGCACACATATATTGAGTCAAAGAGTGACTCAATCTGACCGTGTTGCCCTCCCAGCTTAAAATCCGACAATGCTCCCTCACACCTAGGTGCCTTTGCGCATGTTGCACTCTCTACTCGGAAGGTGCTTCCTGCTCCTAGTCTGCCTGGAAAACTCTTATTCATCCCTTAAGACCCAACCCAGCTGTCACCAGCTTTGTGAAGCTCCCATGTCTCCAAGCAGTTAGCCAGTCGTTCCTCGGTGACCCCACAGCATCCCGTACAGGCCTCAGTTAATGTCTGAGTCTCATGCGATTTGTCTGTCTGTCTTCTCCAGTAAGCGGTGAGCTTCCTGAGGGCAGGCGCTGGGTCTTCTCATCCCTGTATCCCCAGAGTCTAGTCTGGTGCCTGCACAGCTATCAGTAAGTATTTGGTAAAGGTTTGCTGTCTGAATGAATAAATGAACCAACAGATGAGGGAAGAAGGGAATAGAAAGGAGGGAAAGAGGGAACTATTTCTTTCTCAGTAGGTGCCCTCAGGGTGCCTGGGAGCCCTGTTCTCCAGACTAATCCTGACACCCTGCCCCTCATCCAAACTTTCTAGAAACAGGTGCTAACCTCTCTGCCACAGTGACTTAGTTTCCACCACCCCCAAATTAGGACCCACGATCTGACAAGTTTAAGCATGGGTTTTAGAGACAGCAAGACTGAATTCTTGAAATCTGTCACATGCAGGACCTGTGGCTATTCAGGTTTATTTTCTGGTGAATGTAACCAAGAATCAGGGCTTGTGGATCTAATATATATTTACTAGAGATTATTTGAAAATACAAGTAAGTGCAGAGAAAACCCATCCACAATCCTACATCCTAGATGCTAAACATTGTTACTATTTTGACATAACTTCCTCTGGTATGTATGTAGGCATCAACATATGTGCATGTGTGTATATGAAACATAATATATACTTGTAAGTGCATATGTAAAATACATGAATGGAATCTCCCTGCACCTTCCATTTCATACCAATGGATCATATTGTAGCAGATGCCTGCCCACTGTCTTCATTCCATGAGTAGCTGACAGTTGGGTGCCCACACCAGACACCCCAGGAGTCCTGGCTCTGCCTAGACTCCCCATGCTGCCCCCACCTACAAGCAGGACCTCTAGATGTGCCAATGTGCCCGGAGGGCCAGGGCCAGCTGTGGGTAAATAGAGCAGCGGGGGGCAGAGCCAGGAGCTGGGGTGACCCTCCCACCTATTCCCCAGATCCTTCCTGTGAGGTCCAGGAGCAGATGGCGGACCAGCACCAGCTTTCCCGGGAGCTGAGGCAGGGGATGGAGGGAGAAGACATTTCCACAGAGATGGAAACTGGGACCCTGCTTGGAGAAATCCAGCAGTGGGGGGCTCTGCAGCCTGAACTGTCAGAACGCTGTGTTGCTGTGTTGCTTTTTTCCAGACATTTCTGGCACATCATGCTGGATGGTGTAAGAGACACTCAGATTTTCTCCTCTGTGTTAAAAAATAGGCAAAAAACCAATAACAAAAGTCTCCCTGAATCACTTTTTTTCCTTGCCTCTCCCAAGGTAACACCTTTCCTAGAGGGAAATTATGGGAATAAAAAAGATGGTTAAAGAAGATGTGGTACAGGGACTTCCCTGGTGGCGCAGTGGTTAAGAATTTGCCTGCTAATGCAGGAGACACGGGTTCGAGCCCTGGTCTGGGAGGATCCCACATGCCGCGGAGCAACTAAGCCTGTGAAGCCACCACAATGAGAAGCCTGGGCACTGCAACGAAGGGTAGCCCCCGCTCTTCGCAGCTAGAGAAAGCCTGCACACAGCAACGAAGACTCAAAGCAGCTAAAAATAAATAAACAAACAAATAAATAAAAAGATGTTGTATATATATACAATTGAATATTACTCAGCCATGAAAAGGAATGAAATTGGGTCATTTGTAGAGGCGTGGATGGACCTAGAGAGTGTCATACAGAGTGAAGTAAGTCAGAAAGAGAAAAACAAATATCGTATATTAACACATATATGTGGAATCTAGAAAAAAGGTACAGATGATCTTATTTGCAAATCAGAAATAGGGACACAGATGTAGAGAACAAATGTATGGATACCAAGGGGGGAAGGGGGGATAGGAGGAATTGGGAGATTGGGATTGACACATATACACTATTGATACTATGCATAAAATAGACAACTAATAACAACATACTGTAGAGCACAGGGAACTCTACTTAAGACACTGTGGTGACCTAAATGGGAAGGAAATCCAAAAGAAGAGGGGATATATGTATATGTATAGCTGATTTATTTTGCCGCACAGTAGAAACTAACACAACATTGTTAGCAACTATACTCCAATAAAAATTAATAATAATAAAAAAAGATGGTTAGTTGTTTTTTTTAATGAAGTGGAACCTGGGGGTAAGAACTTGGTTGGCCACTAGGCGGCAGCAAAGTGCTCCTATTCTTAGAGGAAGACAAGAAAGCCTTTCACATCCAGCGGTGAGGGGAATCAATCTTTAGCCATATAGCAATAAAGGCTCAGGCACTGAATTTACAAATGACTGGCCATCACCCACTCCAGCGTCAATATTTGGAAAAGAAATAAGAGTTTAAATCTCAGCTGAGCCACTTAGAATATGCCCTTGGGCCAGTCGCAATCTATTTCAAGTTACTCATTCTTTTATTTATTTATTTATTTTTGGCTGCGTTGGGTGTTCGTTGCTGCGCGCGGTCTTTCTCTAGTTGCAGTGAGCAGGGGCTACTCTTCGTTGTGGTGCACGGGCTTCTCATTGTGGTGGCTTCTCATTGCGGTGGCTTCTCATTGCGGTGGCTTCTCTTGTTGCAGAGCACGGGCTCTAGGCACGTGGGCTTCAGTAGTTGTGGCACATGGGCTCTAGAGCACAGGTTCAGTAGTTGTGGTGCACGGGCTTAGTTGCTCGGCGGCATGTGGGATCTTCCCGGACCAGGGCTCGAACCCGTGTCCCCTTCACTGGCAGGCAGATTCTTAGCCACTGCGCCACCAGGGATGTCCCAAGTTACTCATTCTTAAACTAGGGATACATGCTTCCCAATATCACACCTTCTTCATATAGTTTTCTTGATAATTAAGTGCATTAACTAAGGTAATAGGTAAAATGCTTGGCATAAAGCAAGTGTTCATATGTTAAATATTATTACCATATAAAGAACCAAGGGAATAGTTATTTGAATACCTATTGTGTGTCAAGCACTTTGAATCCTTAGAGCAATCAAGTGAGGAATGATGACAAATTAAATGAGAGATTGAATGCAGATTAGAGGTTAAAGAACATGGCCAAGGCCAAGTAGCTAGCAACAGCAATAGCAGCTAATGCGAAGCAGGCACTAATTATGGGCCAGGCACTCACTGTTCCAAGTTGCATGAATTATCTCACTTCTTACAGAAGTCCTCTGGAGTGGGTACTATGATTATGCCCATTTGTCAGAAAGGGAAACTGAGGCACAACAAGTAACTGATCCAATGTCACTGCTTTTCCCTAAGGTTGGCTCTGTCTTCTTTTTTTTTTTAAAGATTTATTTATTTATTTTTTTATTGATTAATTGATTGATTGCTATGTTGGGTCTTCGTTTCTGTGCTAGGGCCTTCTCTAGTTGTGGCAAGCGGGGGCCACTCCTCATCACGGTGCGCGGGCCTCTCACCATCGCGGCCCCTCCCGTTGCGGAGCACAGCTCCAGACGCGCAGGCTCAGCAATTGTGGCTCACGGGCCCAGCCGCTCCGCGGCACGTGGGATCCTCCCAGACCAGGGCTCGAACCCGCGTCCCCTGCATTAGCAGGCAGACTCCCAACCACTGCGCCACCAGGGAAGCCCAAGGCTCTGTCTTCTTGATCTCCAATTCCCAAGTAAACCCTTATCAAATAATCATCAACGGATATTTATTGTATGCCAACTATTTACAAGACATCGTGTTGAGCACAGTGAGGACTTGCACTGTTACTGAGGGACATAAAGGAAGACCTGAATGTTTGGAGGGATGCACCATGTTCAGGAATGGAAAGACTCAATATCATAAAGATGTCAGTTCTGGCATACAGAATTCATAGTTGTGAGATAATAAAAAATATAAGTATTGGGCTCTGGCCCGGTTGCTGGCACAGAGCTTCTGAAACCCTGTAATTTCCTAAGTGATGAGAGCACTAGGAGCATCTTTTGTTCCAATATTTGGTTTTTAACCCTGGTTTCTGACACAGGGCTCCTGAAACCCTTGTAATTACCTGGGTGGTAGGAGTGTCTTTTGTTTTCATGAGGCAAATCTGGGTGGGCTCCTGGATGGCTCCTAGATGGGGGCTGGTCACCAGAAAGACCAAGCCATGATTAGAAGCTTGGAATTTTCAGCCCTTGTCCCCTATTCTCTTGAAGAGGGAGAAAGGCTGAAAATGGAATTAATGTTCAATCATGACTATGTGATGGAGCCTCCACGAAATCCCAATAGTATGGGCTTCGGAGAGCATCCAGATTGGTGAAGAGTTGGAGGTGCCAGGAGAGTAGTGCAGCTGAAGAGGGCATGGAAGCTCCACCCCCTTCCCACATAACTCGCCCTGTGCATCTCTTGCATCTGGATGTTCATCTGTATCCTTATCATATCCTTTAATAAAACTGGCAAATGTAAGGAAGCGTCTCTCTGAGTTGTATGATGACCTGTTCTAGCAGATTAATTGAACCTGAGGAGGGGTCATGGGAACCTCTGATTTATAGCCGATTGGTCAGAAGCATAGGTAACCTGAACTTGCAATTAGCATCTGAAGTCGGGGTGGGGGGCATCTTGTGATACTGAACCCTTAACCTGTGGGATCTGACACGATCAAATTGTATCAGAACTGATGTGAGGGAGTTCCCTGGTGGCCTAGTGGTCAGAATTCTCTGGGCTTTCACTGCCATGGCCTGGTCGGGGAACTGAGATCCCACAAGCCACCTGGCACGGCCAAAAAAAAAAAAGAATTGATTTGAATTCTCAGTCACCCTGCTGGTGTCCAAGAATAGCTTGTTGGTGTGGGGAAGCACCACCCCACACACACACTGGATTTGTGTCCAGAACTGAAATAATAGCTAATGAGGGTTTAAAAAAATGTTGTGCCAGACTGTAAATACTGTTTTGCAATATTTTTTCATTTAACATTATATCTCTGAGTTCACTCCCTTTCAGTGCACATATAGATACACATACAGAGTCAGTGCTTTAGAAGGATGTATGTCAAACACTGGTTACCTCTAGGGATGAGACTAGGTTTGGAGATGACTGATGAAAGGGAACTTTTACTTTATTCTTTTGTTTTTGTTTTCTTTTTAAAATAAGAATGGATTCATGGGGGGACTTCCCTGGTGGCGCAGTGGTTAAGAATCTGCCTGCCAATGCAGGGGACAAGGGTTTGAGCCCAGGTCCGGGAAGATCCCACATGCCGCGGAGCAACTAGGCCCGTGAGCCACAACTACTGAACCTGCGCTCTAGAGCCTGTGAGCCACAACTACTGAAGCCTGCATGCCTAGAGCCTGTGCTCCGCAACAAGAGAAGCCACCGCGATGAGAAGCCTGTGCACCGCAGCGAAGACCCAGAGCAGCCAAGAAAATAAAAATAAAAATAAATAGAAGACATTTAAAAAAAAAAAGAATGGATTCATGTAGGATGGACCTAGAGATTATCATACTGAGTGAAGTAAATCAGACAAAGACAAATATCATATGATATCGCTTATATGTGGAATCTTTAAAAAAGGCTACTAATGAACCTATCTACAAAACAGAAACAGAGTCACAGATGTAGAAAACACACTTATGGTTACCAAGGGGGAAGGGGGAGGAGGGATAAATTGGGAGATTGGGATTGACATATACACACTACTATATATAAAATAGATCACTAATAAGGACCTACTGTATAGCACAGGGAAATCTACTCAATACTCTGTAATGACCTATATGGGAAAAGAATCTAAAAGAGAGTGGGTATATGTATATGTATAACTGATTCACTTTGTTGTACAGCAGAAACTAACACAACAGTGTAAATCAACTATACTCCAGTAAAAATTAATTTAAAAGAAAAAAAAGAATGGATTCATGTATTACTTGTGCCATTAATAATAAATTTACATTTTAAGACTTGAACTCAAAAAGACTGATTTCTTCAATGTTTCCACTCTGTTGTCCATATATCTTTTGCATCTGCTTTCATTCAATTCATTCTTTCACTCAGTTATCATTGAGCAACTACTGCATGCATGGCAGTGTGTTAGACACTGAGAGTATATGAGAAATTTAAAATATGATTTGGTTTCTCTAGATTGACAGCTTTAAATCTGTGTAGGAGAATTGCAGGGCAATCCCTCCCTCAAAGAAATAAAACCAGCATCTGATGGATAAGATCAGACATTAAAAAAATAAGTTAGGGGCAAAATATTTCCCAGGCCCAAAGCAGGAAGAGTGAGAAATTGATTATAACTTAACAGAGAGTTATAAGCTAAGGAAAGTCTGTGTCCACCAGAAGGAGAGCGGTCAACATTAGGCACAGAGAAACAGGAATTGGAGAGAAAAACATTTGGCAGGGCCCACCCCATGCTATCAAGTCTGAGGTCCCCACTCAGCTTCTTGAAATGTCTGGGCCCCTTGTCAGGTGTAGGTCTGAATCCCCACACGCTGCCCGCAGCCCAGGAGTGGGACAGGGAGAGGCAGGGCCCCGACTGGGGTTCTGCAGCTAGAGAAGCTTAGCAGGAAGAGTGAAGGAGCAAGTCCAAACTGAAATCCATGAGAAAGGGGCTGTAGACTAAGCCTCCATGGGCAAATGCTGAAACAGAGGATCAGACACCAGACTTCAGATGGATGTAAAGCTGGGTCGTGGAGCTGAGAGTTTACTGTCAGCCGGGATCACGGTCAGGTGAGACTAAGTCGTACACAAGCAGGGAAGGTCCAGCGCAATGGGATCAACAGTCTTGGAGTGGATGCTTGGGGCACTAAGTGTGTCAGGCCGTTTTAAGGCAGCGTATTCTGGGCAGGCAGTATATCACTGCAGTGGAGATGAAAGCGTCGGTGCTTGCTGTCTTTGGACATTAAAGTCATCCAGCTAAGCCCTTTGCTCTGGCTCTATGGTCACTAAGCAACCTTCTGATTAAAATGTGAGCCCTCACGTAGATCTGCCTCCCGGGAGATAATGGGCTGGCTAGCCAACATGAATGGGCCTTCTCTCTTGGTCTCTATTTCTCATTGTAATGGTTTTTTCTAACTAAAATATACTTTATGATGTTCTCTTATTACAAAAGTAATAGATACTAACTGCAGAAGATATAGACAAGCAAAAAGAGAGCATAAAGGTCACCCATAGTCCCACAATCTGGAACAACTATGGTTAATACTTTCGTGATTATTAGTTCAGATCCTCTTTATTATGTATATTTATCTACAGTACATATGCATATGGTCATATATGCATATTTACCTTTGGTATTCTATCTTTAGTTTTCTTTTTTTGGTTTGAAATTTCTTCGATTAGGCAAGTGATAACATGAGTACATTTTTATAAAAGATTTTAACACAATATAGAACTACATAGGGTAAGATGGGAAAGACCCGAGAAAGCAACTTAGAATAAATAGCTTCATATTTATCATTGCAGTTCTTTTTCTATGAATTTAGATATCTATACTCCATACTATTAAAATAGAAAACCCAGGATCCTTTCATGACGCTTTTTTTTTAATTATATATTTTTTAAAGTGGACCATTTTTAAAGTCTTTATTGAATTTGTTACAATATTGCTTCTGTTCTAGGTTTTGGTTTTTTGGCTGTGAGGCATGTGAGATCTTACCTCCCCAACCAGGGATCAAACCTGCACCCCCTGCATTGGAAGGTGAAGTCTTAACCACTGGACCGCCAGGGAAGTCCCCATGATGCTTTTTTTTTTTTTAACTGGTTATTTTTACTAAAGATTCTACCATGAACTTCTCACCATGTTGATAAACACAATTTACATGATCTTTTTTTTTTTTTTGGCCACACCACTCAGCTTGTGGGATACTAGCTCCCTGACCAGGGATCGAACCGGGTCCCACAGCAGTGAAAGCACCGAGTCTTAACCACTGGACCACTAGGGAATTCCCAATTTACATGATCATTTTTAATCACCACACAGTATTCCATGGTATGAATGCACCGTGATTTATTTAACTAATATTCTGTGTTTGAACATTTCGGTTGTTCTTCATCCTTCTCCTGTTATAAACAGTGTTTCAATAGCTATCCTCCTGTGTACACCATTATGCACACGAGTGATCATTTTCTTGGAATAAATTTTCATGAACAGAATTGTGGAGTCCAACAGTGTAAACATTTGAGGCTCCAATTGCCATCCACAAAGGACGCAGCAATCTACACACCCAGCACCAGGATGTGAGAGTGCTCATTTTCCTCAACCCTTGCCCACACTGGGTATTTTAACCTTTGCCAATCTATGAACACAGTAGGGTAGGTCATTGTTGCTTTAATTAGCATTTAAAATTGTTCCTGAGGTTTATTCATTTATTTAACAAATATAATTCAGCACCTACTATGTGCCCAACACTGTATTTGGCACCAGAGATACAATGGTGAACAAAAATAGCCACAGATGTTGATCTTATGGAGCTTACAAGCTAATGAAAGAGACAGACATTAATCAAATGATTCCATAAATAGAAAAAAACTGCAACTGTGATAAGGGTCATGGAAAAGTACAAAGAGCTCTAAGAGCATAAAATAGGGCACTCGGGCCATCAGGGAAGGCTTCCCTGAGGAAATGACGATAAAGTTGGTAACTGAAGGGAGAGTTGGGGTCACCAGGTGAAGCAGGGAAGGAAGCATCCATAGCGGGAACAGCACGTGCAAAGATCCTGTGGTAGGAGGGAGCATGGTGAGGCACTTGAAAGCAGTCCAGTGGACTTGGAGCACAAAAGGAGAGGTCAGAGAGATAGGCAGAATAAACTCAGGGAAGGTGATCTTGCAAAGGTGACCAAATACACAGGTTTCAAGTGCTCTAATTTGACTGAAGAAGAGAACTTAGAGTACCCAGGAGAGTGAATGGACATCCAAGGTGTCTGACATGAAGCTTGCAGATCCAAACATGGCCTGGGAAAGGGGGAGTTGTTGTTTGTGCCTGCCTGAGATTTTTAGCTAAATTAACTAATCTAATTTACTTAATAACTAATACTTAGCTTTTATTATATGTCAGTACTGTTCTAAGCATTTTACAAATTTTAACATATTTCATCCTCATAATAACCCCCTAACATAGGTAATCTTATTATCATTACCTGAATTTTACAGGGAAAGAAGAAATTGGGGCACAAAGAGGTTAAGCATTTTGCCTAAGACACATAGCTAGCAAGAGACATACTGAGATTTAAACCTAAACGGTCTGGCCCCAAGGTCCATGCTTTTTTTTTTTTTTAATTTATTTATTTTGGCTGTGCTGGGTCTTCGTTGCAGCATGCGGACTTCTTAGTTGCGGCATGGTATCTAATTCCCCGACCAGGAGTCGAACCCACGCCCCCTGCATTGGAAGCGCAGCGTCTTAACCACTGGACTGCCAGGGAAGTCCCCATGCTTTTTTTAAGGCCAACGTACATGAATTAGGAGGTCCCAACCAGCTTTTTTAAAGGACTTTAAAAAGTTCTAAACATGGAAAAGTTCACTTGTTATACATGGAGCACCTGCTTTGAAAGGCAAATAAGATTTAAACAATGTATTCAAGCCAAGAGAAATTTGGTGGGCCCAGCTGTCATTGCCTCATACCTCATGCCATGAATTTTGCAAGTCCAGTTTACCACATGATGGGATGGAGAAAGCAATGAAGATTATGAATGTCCTCTGTGCTCACGCCTTTAATCATGAGCAGTTTATGAGCTATTTAGAAGAGATTGATCCCAAGTATGGAGATTTACTGAGCTGCCATCTCCAATCAAGGACTTTTTGGAATAAGAGTCCCCAAATCCAATTTGTTAGACCTCCAGTGATTCACAAGATTATATTTTCTTATGGATGTGACAAGACGTCTGAGCACATTGAACTTGAAACTGCAGGGGACAAACAAAAGCTCTGTTGATCTGTTCAAGGAAATGCAGACTCCAACTGAACATGTGGATTGGACAGATGGTGACTGGAAATCCCTCATTTTCCATTGCTGAGCTGTCTTGAGTTCAATGCATTCATAGATTTTGAAGAGTTCTGCACTATATTGGTGGAAAATAAGTCACAATTGTGAGAAGATCCCTTCCTTGGGTGCAAGGGGAGGGGTGCAGAGGCGAGTTTAGACCACAGGATCCTGAGAGCCCAGGACTGGAGGAAGGAGTCTCTTACCTTAGGCCAGATACACAGAGTCAGGAATCTGTGAGCCAAAACAACCAGAGCAATAACAGCAGGGTCAGAGCCAGCTTCCAGGCCTGGGCCATGCTTGGCCGGTGCCCGGAATTGTTGATTGTCCTGTATTTCGTGTAGCCCAGTAGGGTGCAGAGGGCCCAGGGGAGTTTAAGGCACAGTGGTGGGGTGGTCAGAAAAGGTTGATAGGTTTTATTTTTCTCTAGTATAATAGTTTTTTTCCTGGCCATGCCACGCAGCATGAGGGATCCCAGTTCCCTGATCAGGGATCAAACCCGCGCCCCCTGCAGTGGAAGCATGGAGTCTTAACCACTGGACCGCCAGGGAAGTCCCTCTAGTATAATAGTTTTAATGAGATATAATTCACACACCACACAATCCATCAGGTTCATAGGTTTTGGTGAGCACACACAGTCCTTTATTTTCATAAACAAACAAAATATACTTTATTTTTTTAAAATAAATTTATTTATTTATTTATTTATTTATGGTTGCATTGGGTCTTCGTTGCTGCGCGCAGGCTTTCTCTAGTTGCAGCAAGCAGGGGCTACTCTTTGTTGTGGTGCACAGGCTTCTCATTGCAGTGGCTTCTCTTGTTGCGGAGCACGGGGTCTAGGCGCATGAGCTTCAGTAGTTGTGGCGCACGGGCTCTAGAGTGCAGGCCTAGTAGTTGCAGCGCACGGGCTTAGTTGCTCCGCAGCATGTGGGATCTTCCTTGACCAGGGCTCAAACCTGTGACCCCTGCATTGGCAGGTGGATTCTTTTTTTTTTTTTTTTTAATTAATTAATTTATTTATTTATTTATTTATGGCTGTGTTGGGTCTTCGTTTCTGTGCGAGGGCTTTCTCTAGTTGCGGCAAGTGGGGACCACTCTTCATCGCGGTGCACGGGCCTCTCACTGTCGTGGCCTCTCTTGTTGTGGAGCACGGGCTCCAGACGCGCAGGCTCAGTAGTTGTGGCTCACGGGCCCAGTTGCTCCGCGGCATGTGGGATCTTCCCAGACCAGGGCTCGAACCTGTGTCCCCTGCATTGGCAGGCAGATTCTCAGCCACTGTGCCACCAGGGAAGCCCTGGCAGGTGGATTCTTAACCACTGTGCCACCCTGGAAGCCCCAAAATATACTTTAAAAGACATTTTTATGACTGTCTTGGGAGTACAGGCAGTATTAGGTTGTCATTTATTCATTTATGCTTTGCTTACAACTAAATTATCAAACCCACTAATAGTGTGTGTCAATGTTCAGCTCAGTGAACTGGATTCATCCAGAATTTTGCAGGTGAACATTATCCCAACCCCTTAGGTTGGATGGCCAAGCTCTAGACAAGGTTAAGTAAGGTCCTCCTGATGCAGCTGAGGGTGTGGTCTCTTTCTTAAAACTGCCAAAATTGAAGCCTCCATCGGGAGTCTGTCTCTGAAGTCAGCATAAGACAGCCCCAGACTGAATTAGGTCTCACTGTTCCAGGTCATTTTGTTAAGTGTCAGTGTTCTACTCTTATCACTGAATCAATCAAAACTGACCAATGACCAACAACAGACTTACAAATGTGCGCTTTTTTTTTAAAACATCTTTATTGGAGTATAATTGCTTTACAGTGGTGTGTTAGTTTCTGCTTTACAACAAAGTGAATCAGCTATACATATATACATATGTTCCCATATCTCCTCCCTCTTGCATCTCCCTCCCTCCCACCCTCCCTATCCCACCCCTCTAGGTGGTCACAAAGTACCCATGTGATCTCCCTGTGCTATGCGGCTGCTTCCCACTAGCTATCTATTTTACATTTGGTAGTGTATATATGTCCATGCCACTCTCTCACCCTGTCACATCTTACCCCTCCCCCTCCCCATATCCTCAAGTCCATTCTCTAGTAGGTCTGTGTCTTTATTCCCATCTTACCCCTAGGTTCTTCATGACCTTTTTTTTTTTTTTGATTTACAAGCAGCTCATGCAGCTCAATAACAAAAAAACAAACAACCCAATCCAAAGATGGGCAGAAGACCTAAATAGACATTTCTCCAAAGAAGATATACAGATTGCCAACAGACACATGAAAGAATGCTCAACATCATTAATCATTAGGGAAATGCAAATCAAAACTACAATGAGATATCATCTCACACCAGTCAGAATGGCCATCATCCAAAAATCTAAAAACAATAAATGCTGGAGAGGGTGTGGAGAAAAGGGAACCCTCTTGCACTGTTGGTGGGAATGTAAATTGATACAGCCACTATGGAGAACAGTATGGAGGTTCCTTAAAAAACTAAAAATGTGTGCTTTTGAATGAATACAGTTGGTTAAACTTTTGGGGGATGCTTTTGTATTACTGTCTCTACAGTCCATATTGTGACCAGCCAACAAGCCATATTTCACTATTACTATCAATGTATGCAGCCTGTACATATCTCCATCTTTTATTATGTGACCTACAATGGAAAAAATGTGGATGCCACACCCCAAGCAAACTTTCCTAAAATTTCAGTTCTCTTATCTAGATTTGTGATCAGAACTACATGGCAGGGGACTTCCCTGGTGGGCCAGTGGTTAAGAATCCACCTTCCAGGGCTTCCCTGGTGGCGCAGTGGTTGAGAGTCCGCTTGCCGATGCAGGGAACACGGGTTCGAGCCCTGGTCCGGGAAGATCCCACATGCCGCAGAGCAACTAAGCCCGTGTGCCACAACCACTGAGCCTGCGCATCTGGAGCCTGTGCTCCGCAACGAGAGGCCGCGACAGTGAGAGGCCCGCGCACCGCGATGAAGAGTGGCCCCCACTCGCCACAACTGGAGAAAGCCCTCACACAGAAACGAAGACCCAACACAGCCAAAAGTAAATAAATAAATAAATTAATTAATTAATTAAAACCTTAAAAAAAAAAAGAATCCACCTTCCAATGCAGAGGATGTGGGTTTGATCCCTGGTTGGGGAACTAAGATCCCACATGCCGAGGGGCAACTAAGCCCGTGAGCCACAACTAGTGAGCCTGTGTGCCTCAATGAAGAGCCCATGCACGGCAACTAAGACCCGACGCAGCTAAATAAATAAATAAATAAATAATTTTTGAAAAAGAACCACATGGTAGGCCACTTAAACCTGTCATCTCTGATAATGGCTTAGCTAGAATTTTCTCTCTGTTGTTTATGGAGGGCTGATCCATTTATTTTGGAAACCAATAGAGGAGGTGGTTGGTAGATATTCTGCTATGAAAATTGAGAAGCTTGACCTCTGGTCTCACCTAAATGGAAGGTCATATGTCTTCTGGAGGTGGGCCATGAAGCTACTTATAGTGAAGCCCAGATCTTCCTCAGGAAGCTGCTTTGACTATTTGCCAACAGGTCAAAAAACACTCTGTTCTGTCCCTGAGTTCTACAATATGGAGCATGACATTAACCAATAACCTGCCATAATCCTAGCAGAACCTCAGTACTATTCCAGCTCCGCAAAGGTCACATATGTCCCCTCCAAGGAGTGGGAATGGGGCATTCCATATAAAAGCAAGCTTCCAGAAAGGGTGTTTGTCCTTTCTGCTAAGATCTTACCTGCACTTGAGGCATGCTTATTTTTGCCTTCCTTACTTTTTTTAAAAAATTTTATTGAAGTATAGCTGATTTACAATGTTGTGTTAATTTCTTCTGTACAGCAAAGTGACTCAGTTATACATATATATATTCTTTTTCATATTCTTTTCCATTATGGTTTGTCACAGGATACTGAATATAGTTCCCTGTGCTATACAGTAGGACCTTGTTGTTTGCTTACTTTAAAAAGTACTTGCTGGGACTTCCCTGGTGGCACAGTGGTTCAGATTCCAAGCTCTCAATGCAGGGGGCCTGGGTTCAATCCCTGGTCAGGGAACTAGATCCCACATGCATGCCACAGCTAAGAGTTCGCATGCCACAGCTAAAGAGCCCGCGTGCCGCAACTAAGACCCAGTGCAACCAAATAACTAAATATAAAAAAAAAAGTACTTGCTCTTCAAAGTCCCCACGCCCCATGTCTCTGCAGGAGAATGAAAGGTTCTTAATTCTGGAACTTACTCCACCACCTGCAATATACACATCCATGCTCACCCTTGGTTTTTTTTTTAAATTGATTTATTTTATTTATTTATTTTTGGCTGCATTGGGTCCTTGTTGCTGCGCACGGGCTTTCTCTACTTGTGGTGAGCAGGGGCTACTCTTCGTTGTGGTGTGCGGGCTTCTCATTGCGGTGTCTTCCCTTGTTGCAGAGCACGGGCTCTAGGCACGCGGGCTTCAGTAGTTGTGGCTCGCGGGCTCTAGAGCGCAGGCTCCGTAGTTGTGGCACACAGGCTTAGTTGCTCCGTGGCATGTGGGATCTTCCCGGACAAGGGCTCAAACCCGTGTCCCCTGCATTGGCAGGCAGATTCTTTTTTTTTTTTTTAAATCCACCCCTTCATTTTTTTTTTTTTAAACTTTGGGTTTATTTATTTATTTATTTATTTATCTATGGCTGTGTTGGGTCTTCGTTTCTGTGCGAGGGCTTTTTCTTGTTGCGGCAAGTGGGGGCCACTCTTCATCGCGGTGCGCGGGCCTCTCACTATCGCGGCCTCTCTTGTTGCGGAGCACAGGCTCCAGACGCGCAGGCTCAGTAGTTGTGGCGCACGGGCTTAGTTCCTCCGCGGCATGTGGGATCTTCCCGGACCAGGGCTCGAACCTGTGTCCCCTGCATTGGCAGGCAGATTCTCAACCACTGCGCCACCAGGGAAGCCCCAACAGGCAGGCAGATTCTTAACGCCTGTACCACCAGGGAAGCCCCACCCTTGGTTTTTGACTCTAGCGCAAGATAATGGACTCACACCTCTGGAACCCACCTCTGG
Organism: Balaenoptera acutorostrata; assembly: GCF_949987535.1. NCBI lineage: Eukaryota > Metazoa > Chordata > Mammalia > Artiodactyla > Balaenopteridae > Balaenoptera > Balaenoptera acutorostrata. Next base: position 104,663,153 of record NC_080085.1, on the reverse strand, counting down.
ACCTTTGCTGACCCTCTGGCATTTCTCCACCCGTTTCTGGTTACTAGTGTTTTCTTCTTAGACGTCAGCCTGATGAGATGATCATTGCCTTTGTCTTGTTCGCCCAACTCCTACTGCCATTCAGGACTCAACTTAGTTATCACTACCTCTGGAAAGCCTTACTTAATTACAAGAATTAGGTACCCAGCCCCTGAGGGCCCCGGAGCATCCAGTGGTTCTCTTTATCACGTTGTATTATAATAGCCTGTACGTCTTCCCCTCCACGCCCACCTAGACTGTAAGTTCCATAATAGCACTGGTTCACTGCTGTATCCCCAGTGTTATGTACAGTGCTCAGCAGTGCTCTGTAAACCTTTATTGAATAAACGAATAAGTGAATTCATTCCACTGGCTTACCCACCCCTTGAAACCCTGGCCGTATCCTTGACTTGATCCTGCAGCTGGTGATTGACACTATGGGATGTCTGATTTTAAGTAACATGAATTACCCATGAGCAGGCTTGGTTGAATTAGCTGCAAGTCAATATGGCCTGAGGTGAATGAATCTGCTTTATAAAGTTATAATATTGACCAGTTGAGTATGGAAAATATGTGCTAAAGTCAATGGTTACAATTTTACTTTACTTACTTCTATTAGGAGCAAAATACTAGGTCTGATTATCTTTTGAGGTCTTTCTTGGCAGGTGATGATAGAATCATGTCACTAGCTTACTAAAAGTCCCTGAATGTCTTATTTGCCGTGGTAGGGAGAATATCTGTGCAGGTGATTGAAACGCAGATTCAAATTATTGGAGTAGAAATTTTAAAAGAGAGGGCAGGCTCTTGGCAAGTGCCTTCTGTCTTAGTATGATATCTGAAATAATTAACTGAAAAGATGAGGTTAGAGGTGTTACCTGGCCACCAGGAGAACTCACAGGATGGTTAGTACCTTGGTGAGTTCAATAAGAGCCACAGTCTGCTCATCACCTTTGAGATTTAAAACACCTCAGCCTCAGGAAAGCTAATTCACAATAGCCAATTTCACATAAATCAAAGCAGAGGGCCAATTTACTAATTCACAAAGAAATGCAGAACACCAAGGGAAAAAATCATAAAAGGAAATATTGATAGATTTTGACTGTACAAATATTTTAAACTTCTTTACACAAAAGTCCACTATAAATAAACTTAATGATAAAGTGTTAATATCCATATATATAAAGAGCTCATATGAATTAACAAGGAAAAAAAGTGTTTCAGAATAAAAGCAGGCAAAGGACATGTACGAGAAATTCACAAAAGAAAAAGATAACTGATAACTGAACATTTCAGTCCTTTCTGCCGTCGGTGGTGTGCTGGAGCCTACTTGCAGGGCTTGAGAACTCACTCACATTAAGAGCTTGAAATCAGTTGTGGTGAGAATATTTACACCATGGAAATAAGCAAATGCTGCATATCAGAGTTGCTTTTTTTGGTTTTTTTTTTTCTTCTCAGAGAACCAGCTGTTAAACATTTAGCAGCACATTACTGCACATCTTCTATCACTCTCTCTCACCTGGATCCTTTCCAACAACATTCAAACCTTCGCAGGTCTTTTCTGCCATCTTTAAAGAAACCCCAACCCCCCCACATCCTTCTCCAGCTGCCATCTCTGTTTTCCTTCACAGCCAAACTTCCCCAAAGAACTGACTATATTTCCTGAATCCATTTAGTCATTTCCCAATCGTTCTTCCACATGCTCAAGCCATTTTTTGCCACCACGTCTCCCCTGAAACAGCTCTTGTTGAGCTCAATGACCTCCATGGACCCTAAAGTCTATGAACAGTTTTCCCTTACTTCCTTTGACCTCTTGGCAGTATTCAATTCTGTTGACCTTTACCTTCTTGAAATCCTCTTGTCCTTGGACTTCGGTGGCCCATGATCCTGGTTTTCCTCCAACCTCTCTAGCTTCTCCTTTGCAGTTCCCTTCTCAGGTTCTTCTTCTTGAAATGCTGTTGTTTTCCAGGGATCAGTCTTGGGTCCTCTTCTTTACTTTCTCCCTAGGTCATTTCATTTATTCCCATGGCCTTACATGCTACCTATACACCAATGACTTCTAGATTTATAGCTCCGGTCCTGGCCTCTTCTGGGAGCTCCAGTTGCCTACTTGACATCTTCCCCTTCAATGTCTCAAAAGCATCTCAAACTCAAGCTAATCCCAAACTGGAGCCAAAGACTTTCTCTCTCTTCCTCAAACCTGAGGTTCTCCAGTGTTCCCCATTTCAGTAAATTGCAGGACCATATAAGCCAGAAACTTAAGAGTCAACTTTGGCATCCCTGTCTTCCTCATCTCCCACATCACCAAGTCTGGGTTGTCTTTACCTTCTAAATAGCTCCCCAATAAGTTCTCTTCTCTCCATCTCTACTTCTACTGCCCTAGTACAAGCCTCCATGATCTTTCAGCTGGAAGACTAAAAGAGCCTCCTAACGGTTTTTTCTTTTTTTTTTCTTTCTTTTTTTGGCCATGCCGTGCAGCATGCGGGATCTTAATTCCCGGACCAGGGATCGAACCCATGCCCCTGCAGTGGAAGCGCCAAGTCCTAACCAGGACCGCCAGGGAATTCCCCTAACTGGTTTTCTGCCTCCATTTCCTTCTCTTCAATATGCTCTCCACACTGAAGCCAAGGAACTTTTCAAAACATGAGTCTGATCATGCCACACTCCTGTCTCAAACTCCTCAGTGGCTCCCCATTGCTTAGGGTAAAAAAGTCCAAACAGCTCTGTACAACGGCCGAGGGCCCTGAATTATCTGGCTCTGTGCCTATGTCTGCAGCCTCATTTCATTCCCCTCTGGTCCGTCTGTACTCCAGGAACACCAGCTTCCTTTCCGCTTCTTGAACAGAGCCTTCAAACATGCTCTTTCCTTTGCCTGGAAAGCTCTTCCCACTCCCGTCCTCCCTTCACTTAGCTGACTCTTATTTAACCTGCAGATCTCAATTCAAACATCACTTCCTCCACGAAGCCTCCTACACTGACAGGCTAGACTAAGTCAAATCTGCACCCCCCCCCCAATAAATATCTCCTTAATTGTTCTTATTGCAGTTTTATTTCTTCATTTTATGTGTGTGATTATTTGATTATTGTCTGTCCTCCCTACTAGACCATAAGCTCCATGAAGGCCAGGACCAAGTTTGTTTTTACTCACCAATGATCTCCAGTACCTAGTCTAAGACTTGGCACATAGTAGGTTATCTATTCATATTTGTGACATTAATGAATCAGTGATCCCTGTGTACAGAAAATACATAAAACTAAGCCAGCTAGTATTTCTCCTTTTGTTATATCTTCCAAGAAGCTAAGAATCCTATTTAAAGCTTAATCATGGCAGTTATATCAACCCACTAGATTCAGCATATCTGAATTCTCCTTTGTGATACTGATGTCCTATTCTCAGTTTATTGACCCATAAAATCTGTTTTGGAATAAGACGCTGTGTGTGTGTGTGCACATGTACGCGAGCACACGCCTACATGTGCACATGTGTATGAATACAAAGCTAAATCAGTACCTAAACGCAAAGCATTGACAGATTGATAAAAAAAGACTTCACCTTAACCGATGACTAATGGTGGTGATGGTGAAGCCAGTATCTCACTGAGGTGTCATTACCATCTTGATTCCATCTATGTGGCTTATTTCAATCCTTTCACAGTGCTGGTGGCTCATCTGTGGAAGACTGCAAGGTCACTGGGTAGAGACCTTCTTTCTCTAGATTCTGTACCATGTCTAGGGGCTGTGGGTGAATGTCATTCAACTCACAGAACTTATTGTCTTTTTAAACTTTCTTTTATCTCGTGAAATGTAACACATATCCCAAAGAGTTCCTAAAGCAGAAAGATAAAGCAAAAATCAATATTTATAAAGCAAACACCCATGTGATCACCACTAGGTTAAGAGATAGAGCATTGGGGGAATTCCCTGGAAGTCCAATGGTTAGGACTCGGCGCTTTCACTGTCGTGGCCCGGGTTCGATCCCTGGTCAGGGAACTGAGATCCTGCAAGCTGCGCGGCGCAGCAAAAAAAAAAGAAAAGAAAAAGAAAACAGAAATAGAGCATTGATATCTATTGTCTATGCTTCATATTGGATACTGCCTTATGACACATTTGGTATTTACTATTTGACTTTTAGTGCACATATATCTCGTCTCCCCAGTTAGACAGGAACTTCCTTCAGAACAGAAGCCATACCTCATATTTCTTTCTACCTCTCCCAGTGCCTAGTGCAGTGCCCTGGTAGGTACACAATGCATTTGACATGATTACACATCTTAGACTAACTCTGTGATTCTGGGAAGACTACTGAGGACTAATTGTGGCGAACAAGAATTGTTTGAGGGGGACTTCCCTGGTGGCCCAGTGGCTAAGACCTGGCACAGCCAAAAAGAAAAAAGAATTGTTTGAGGAAACACAAGATGGTATCATTTGTCTAAATCTATGTGTACAAATCAGGGTCTAAGGACAATTAGTATCCCTGATATGGGCAGTGTGCCCAGCCTTCTCTTGAGTTCTGGCTCTTGCCCACCGCAGAAAGCCAGCCTAGGGCTATGGCAGTAGCCTCCTAACTGGTCTCCCTGTCTCTGGTCTTGCCCTCATTCAATCAGTTCTTCTTGTGGTGACTCAAGTGTGCTGTGTAAACATAGATCTCACTGCCATGTCACTGCTCAATAACCTTTACATGGTGGTTCTCCAGCTGCGAGGCACCTCACAACCACCTGGAAATCTCCTTACACACCCATACTTCTACCAAACAAAGATTCTGTTTCGGCAGGGCTGTGGTGGGGTCTAGGCCGCTGCGTCTATAAGAAGCAGAAAGGGTGATTCTGATGCAGCCGGCTCAGGTACCATCCACCAAGAAACACTGCTTCAAAGGCTCTTTATTCCCTACAGGGTGAAACCTCAGCATCCTTAGCATGGCACACAAGGCCCTTAATGGGTGGCCCCTTTTAAAGCGGACTCTGTTCCCTCCATGCCACTCCAGTCCCATGTCACTGTCACCATCATTTCTTGCCTGAACTGCTACAACAGTGTTCTGGTTCCTGAGCCCTAACTGCTTCAGTCGCTCTCTGCTCCAATCTTCTCCCCAACCTGCAGCTACAGTGACCTTTCAAAATCGCAAATGTATTCATATCGGCCCCCTGCTCAAAACCCTTCGGTGGCTCCTCACCAGCTAATGGACAGTTTCTCCAACTGGTTCAGGGGGCACGGCAGCTGGAAGTCATGATGTTCTTTATAGAATGCCAGGAAATAATTGATATAGGATATCGCATCATAGGAAATAAAACACTTTTCAAAAGAACACTTCTGCGAGCAGAAAATACGTCTACATTATGTGTGTGCAATACAAACTCATAGCCACAAGCACAGATGTCCACGAAAAAAAATGAACTGTTGAATTAAGCATAATCAGTCCTGGGATTGTCTTTAACATTCTTTTGCTATATGTTCATTCATTTTGTTGCTCGCTAGCAGATAAGAAGGAGCATCTATCAAAGATTGAACAAAACTTTATGGTTAAAAAAAGTTAAAATAGAGGTTTCTACCCATTAACTGATTTGTTTTTCACTGTGAGCATCCATCTCATTTGCACCGGGCGTGGTTCCAGAATGAGCAGGCGTTGTCCCTGGAGAGCATAGCTCGAGAATCCCTACTCTGGAGCATAAAGGCTAAGCTCTTTGGCATGACCAATGTGCCCCTTCCAGCTCTGACCCCAGCTTCTCTTCCAGCCACATTTACAACCACTCTCCTCTCCTCCACCATTCCCTCTGGCCAAGAGTTGGAATTCCCTAAATGTTCTGTCCTTTTTTTCTGTGATTTTACATATAGTGTTCTTCTACTGTTCCCCCCACCCCTTGATAAGCTACTACTCTTTCTTCAAGATTCAATCCAAATGGGTCTTTTTTTTTTTTTGGCCACGCCGCACGGCATGTGGGCGCTTAGTTCCCCGACCAGGGATTGAACCCACGCCCCCTGCAGTGGAAGCGTGGAGCCCTAACCACTGGACCACCAGGGAAGTCCCCAAATGGGTCTTGAGGTGCCTTCCCTCACCTCTCTGGGTCTCTACCTCCGCAAGGTCTTGCTCCTGACTGATTATATCACTTATCACGTTTCTGGTTGTTTGTGGAACTATCTGGCACCTGGCCTGGGTGCTCCCTCAGGTCATGGCAAAGGTTCTTGTCACCCATTTTTCTTGAGTCCTCTGGCACTGAGCACAGTGGCTGATACGCAGTTCATATTTGTGGAATGAAGAGTAAAATTTCAAAGGAAGCAAAGTTTATCTTTAGAAACTTCCAGCTCCCTACAGGGGTCCCCTCTCCATCTTTTTTGGCACCTCTTCTCCAACCCTAGGCACTCTGTACTCTCATGCTGCCCACTGGTAGAAATCCACCAGGATCTGCCATTATTGCTACAGCCCAGGCTTCAGAATTTTCCCTCAATATCCTGCCAAACTTTACCCGGTCCTGTGTCCCATCCCTCCATGGCTAGGTTTCAGATAAACCAGTGACTCTCAAACCTTAGCATAAATTAGAATCCCCTGGAGGACTTATTCAAAGGTTGCTGGGTCCCAGTCCTCAAGGTTCTGATTCAGTAGGTCTGTCTGGCCTGGGGCCTGAGAATTTGCATTTCTAACTTCCCAGGTGATGCTGAGACTGCTAGACAAAGACCACATTTTGAGAACCACTGGAATAAAATAATGTAAAGCCAGGGGCAACAGGTAATAATGCACAAAGGAATCCTTACTTCATCTTGACTCAGCCCCTTCACTGAGTTTCTGGTTCTATCAGCACTGGATTTGGTTAATCTCAGATCATTTTCCCTCTGCTTCACCTTGTCCTCTTCCTCCAGCTTTCTGATCTTACTTTTCAGATGGTTCTCAGAGCGTCTCCACTTTAGACCAACTCTAGTATCCTCTTTCTCCTTTCATAAAGCCACAGTTTCAGGACAAAGCCCTTTGCTGAGCTCTTAGCTCCATTTCACTGCCCTCTTCCCCTTCCCTGTCCCCTTCCCCCATCCAGTCTGAGCACCCCCTGCCCCAGCCATCAGGGTGACTTTTCTAAAGCTTGACTATAATTAGGGCCCCCTCCTATCTAGCAGGGAGGGCCATTTCCCCTCTCCGGGGAGTCTGGTTCCACAAACAACATTAGCAAATTAATGACAGTCACCTGCTGGACTGGGGAAGTCGCTGCTTGCTCCAGCTTCCTTAAGGACAGTGGAAACACTGAAAACACCACATTTACAGGCTTCCGTTTATTCATTCACTCAACAAACATGGAGCACCTGCCAGATAACTGCGCTGGGCCCAAGGGACCCCACCAGGACACATCGAACATGAAGACATGTTCATGGCAGGGCCTGAGGGTCCACAATGCCTCTTCAGGAAGGGGATCTTTTGGTCCCACTCATCAACGGGGACAGACATTCAAGGAAGCAACTGACCACTTGTCAGTTGGTCGAAGCAATTGACTCTTGCCTCGGCCCTCCCGTATCTGCCCCGTGCCTGGGCAAGTGACCCAGCACCAAAGACAAACCCAGCGAATTTCCAAATTTCTTTGTTTTCATTTTATTTTTTCCCCTCCCTCCCTCCAAGCTTCTTTGTTGAAATAAGTATCATAATCCACAGCATTCAGTTACTGGCCCCCTGCATTGAGTCAGGTAAGGTATGTAAAGCCGAGAACGTAGTGAGCTAAAACCTCTCTACACATACGCACACGGCCACTGACACACACATTGACATGTACATACTGACACACACACAATACCGGCATGCACACCTTTTCATACATACCAACACACACCAAAAATGCACACTGACACACACACATCGACACAGACACACTCACTGAAACACACACACTGGCAGGTACACAAAACAAATACAAACATAGGAGTAAGCACATGCCAGTATACACACACATTGACACGCACTGAAACACACAGACACAGCTGACGCACACTGACACAGACAAATACACACCTACTCACACGTCAACACCAAGCCGCACCCCACGGAAACCGGGAAGCCCAAGCCCCAGGAGGCGCTTGCAGACGCAGGTGACAGGTCTTGGAGGGACCAAGGGGTTGAGGGAGACTTGAGTTACACACTTGGTTCCAGTCTACGAGGTCCAGCGTTTTGGAGGCGGAGGCCTCCGCGAGGTTCTGAGGGTCCCTAGGGACAGGCGGGCAGAGGGGGGGCACACTGGCGGGGCACCAAGTGTTCCCCGCTAAGGTAGCCCCAGCGCTGGGCCGAAATGCACGGAGCTTCGGCGAGCGCTAAGGCGGGAGGGCAGTGCTACTGGGGGCAAGCAGGATTCCCTGGAAGCCCCGCAGTCAGCCAGCCCAGCTCCGCTGGGCCCTCCGCCGGCTCGCCGAGGCTCCGGGTATCAGCTCTCAGCTCTGCTTGCCAAATGTGCGGCCATCACCCAGATCCCATGTCCGGGTCAGAGCTAATGACCTCCAGCCCCTCCCCGTCCTCCACGCCCAAGTCTGCAGGGAAGATCTGTCTCCCTGCCAGACACCCAGTCTGGAAGCGGCCAGTCCCCTCTGACTCCCCGCCCCCATCCGGTCCCGGCCCAGCCTTACAGCGGTTCCTCATATACAGCCCTGCTCCCGCACGTGGCTGCCACCCCAATCCAGGACCTGGCGCCTCGCCCAGGCCCTGCCCCAGCGCCCGGGCGGGCCTCGGAGACAACAGCCGCCCCTCTTCTCTGCCACCACCATCTGCCCTGCGGGCCTGCGCTGTCTGTCTACAGAACTCCCCTGTACTGTCCCAGATTGTGCCAGGCTCTTCTCTTTCGGCCCCTCCTAGGTCTCCAGCACAGTTGGCACCTCCAGTACTTGGCTCTTCTGTCTTGTGTCTCTTCTTTCTTCTGTACCCCTCCCCCCAATCCAAATCCTCTGCCCGCTTGTTCAGGAAATGCTTAATTGGGCGCTTGGTGGATGCCAGGCCCCGAACTAGGCACTGGGGGACGCATTTTGCGGAGTCCTTGCTCTCAAGGTTCACACGCACGTAAAGAGCTCCCTGAGACAGTGTGAGAAGCACTGTCCCGGCAGGTGGAATCAACTGCCAGGGGAGCGCTTCATATGGCCACCCCAATTTCTCTGCCTTCCCTCCTCCCCGCGCGCACGGGCCTCTGGGTTGGGTCCCTTCTCCTTCTCTCTCGTTGGTTCCCGTTTTTCTTCTTTCCTCCCTCCTGCCTCCCCCTCAGCCGCTCCCGCCTTGGGCCATTTCCCACGCTGCATCCCGGCCCCCTCGCGGGCCCAGCTTTCGCCCATGGATCTGTCTCCCCCCGCGGTCCCGGGTTCCACGCGAGGGTCTGAGTCCTTCTCCGAGACCAGGGCACCTGCCCTTTTAAGGAGTGGAGTGGAGTGGATTGTCCCGCCCGCTCGGGCCTCGGGCACGCCAAACCTGCCGGGGTTCGCCAGTCACTAGAAGCTAACAAGGGGCCACTCCCGGGAGAGGGGGTGCGGAGCGACAGGCCGGAGAGGGGGAGAGGTGCCGAGGGCAAGGGAGGGGACCCGCGGTGGCGGTGGGCCGGGAGGAAAAGAAAAAGCAGGCGGGCAGAGTCTCTGCCTTCGGAGGGTCTCCTTTTGCACGCCGCGGCCGCCTAGTCTCGGGCTGACCCAAGGTTAAGGGGAAATCAGGGGGCGGTACAGAGCCACCGGAGGCAGCTCCGCGCCCCTCCCCAATATCCCCTTCAGTTGAGCTGGGAGCCTTCAGCCCCAAGCCCCTCCTCTGAGACTCCCCGGCGGTCCAGGCACTACGAGGGAGTGAGTCGTCTGAGCCTCCGCTCACACGCTGAGCGTCTAGGGCTCGGTGGGGAGAGGAGGCTGGGGGTCCGTTTGTATTAAGTACCCAAAGGTGGCGAGCTCGGAAATGACAGCCCACAGCACCCGCCGCGTGGAAACCCCAGGGCAGAAGGGGCGTCTCGTCTCAGGACCGCTGGCCTCGGACTCCGCAGGTCACAGCTCAGCTGCTGGGCCCGCAGTGCGGCTCCCCCCAACCGCCTCCTTTCTAAGCTCCACCGTGGGGCGGCAGGTGCCGCTACTCGCCCCCCGCCCCGCCCCGCCCCCTACCCGCCCCAGCAGCACTCCCGGGCCGGGATGGGGGAGGTGGGGGGAGGTGTGGTGGAGCAGCGAGACTCCAGTGGCGGCCGCTCCCCTCCGAGCACCCAGAGATCTCGGTGAGGAGGAAGAGGGGGTACAGGGGGCGGGGAGCAGGGAGAGGAAGACCGCAGGGCTCAGTCGCCGAGTTGTGCGCGGCGGGGGGGGAAGGGCGGGGGCTCCCTTCCAGCCTCCGGGGTCTGGGGACTCAGGCATGTAAGGCGAGAGCAGGGGGGTGTGTGACAATTCAGCAGAGGTCGGGATGTACCACGGAGCCCAGTGGCGAGGGGGGGGGCAGAGGACGTGGTCACCGAGGGGAGCCCCCGCCCCCCTTCGCAAAGGCCTACAACTGAGGTTGCAGGGAGAGCCGGAACTAGGCTCGCGGGAGAGGGAAGCGGCGCGTTAAATCCGCCCCCTCCCCGCACCCCACTTCCGAGGGGGTGGGTAATAGAGGAGAGGTTGGAGCCGAGGCGAGGGGGCCCCTCCCTTGCACCTCCCCCCACCGGACTTGGTCGCGCCCGAAATGTAACACTTTCTCTTTGTCGGAGGAGCTCCGCTGTTTCCTGTGCTGTAGCTCCCGTTGCGGCGGCGCCGGAGGCAGCCCTGGCGGAGGCAGGAGCGATGGCAGCGACCGATATAGCTCGCCAGGTGGTGAGTGCGGGGCTTGGGTGCCAGCGCCTGGGCCGGGGGCCTCGGAAGGGCTGAGGGGACCTGGCCGCCGCCACCTCCACCGCGAGGAAGGCAGTGGGCAGCATCCAGGAGCCAAGGCGCGGCGGGACTTCTGCTCCTGGGGTCAGCGACTCAGTCCCCTAGCCTCCCGTCCCCGAGAACCGTGGTGGCGTGCGGGTGGGGGACCTGGTCCGGGTTGCGGGCCGGCGACTGAACTTGCATTGCCCAAGAGCCGCAGTCGGCGCCGCCGCCTCCCTCGCTGCAGCTGCGGCCCCGCCGCTGGGGCGTTGCCGAATGAATGGCCGCACTGGCCGCCGAGCCCTCCGGGTCCCCGGCACCCTGGCCTCGCTCCCTCCGGCTGCCGGGCCGCGCCCCTGCGCCCCGCAGCCCGCCGGGACCCGGGCCTCCTCAGCCAGAGGGGCTCGGGGCTGGGGTGAGCCTGGGGCAGGAGGCGGCGAGTGGTGAGGGGGGCGGGGAGGTGACTGGCTGGGGTAGGGTTTCTCCATATGCATTACATATGTGACTGAGTCTGTGTGTGTATCACTGTGTGCGTATGAGTGCACGCGCGCGCGCTCGCTCGTGCCTCCCCGGGCGGGCGGCGGTGCCCGGCTTGTCTGTGACCCTAGATGAGTCCGCCAGTTTCTTGGAGTGTGCTCGCCTCCCTGGTGCTTGTGTCTGTGTCCGGACGCTTCTCTCGGCGTCTGCTTCTGCTGTGTGCCTCTGGGTCCCATTTGTGCGTTTGTGTGGGGTGCAGTCCGCTGGCCTGTAGGTGGCTGGCTGCGTACTTTGGCGTGTTTCTGAGCACCTGACCAGGGTTTTGCGGGCCTCTGGGCGGGGGGATCTGTCTCCGGTGCGTGTTCAGTGTAACTGGGCTTGTGTGCCAAAACCTGTGGAGCTGGCTTCTTGTTATGGGGACTAAGGAAAATCAGTGCGACGCTTGCAAAAGCGGTGCCGTCTCTCTCTTTTTGTTGGCAGCCGACTCTGGAAAAAAAAAAAAACTTCATTTAACGAACTGAAGTTTTCCAGCCTGGGATGTGCAGAGAAATTATACTGAAGTGACCCGAGGCTCCATGTTTGTTTTTTTAGACCAGAAGTTTCGTTGCCAAGGGAGGGGATGATTCCATTTGAGGGAACAACCTAGCCTTTCTATTCATCCATGGGTATCTGGTATTTTAAGAAGCCCACAATTACCAGCACCCTGAGGTGAGGAAGGAGAGTGAAGTAGAGGTAGGTCAGATCCCATGACACTAAATACTACTTGATGCAAATCTCTGAAACACACACACGCACACACACACACACACACACACACACACACACGGTTTTTAAACCTTGTGGCTTACTTATTTAAGGAAATACTCCATGCAATGCAATTTCAGTGCAAAAAATATACATAGCCTCTAGGTATTTGGTGTAATTGAAACTGATTTGTTTTCAAAATCTGAATCCAGAGTCTGGTAGCATTTCCTCTACAGGAAATGGATACATTTATTCCATCCTCTTGTTCTTGTTTGGAAGGGCAAGGTGATTTCTTTGGAACCTCCCCCACCCCCTGAAAGACCCCAGCATGGAGCTCCTTATGCAGTCATGATGTGGAAGAACCAGCAGAAGGTGGGAGACAGTGCTCTGTGACAATGGAATTTGAGAGAATTCTCTTCTCCCCAAGATTGGCACTGTAATATGTATTGCTTTAGTGTTTTGAGGGTTCCCAGAGTGCCTTTCTGCTCCTCCATTACCTGCATTTTAGAGATGGCATGCCTTAAGTAGAGGAATTAGTCTCCTGGATTACACTTGCTCCATCGTTAGTGACCAAGAAGGACACTAGTGACTTTTCTTGTCAGCTAATTAATTTGCATCGACCTGCCCATACTCTCTCACCAGTCCCCCTAACCTGAATTAAGATTGAAGGGCCGATGTAGCAAAGGGGAACATTCCAGAAGGTTGTGTTTCACCTCCGGCAACCCAGAGATCCCCTTTGTTCTGCAAATGGAGGTGGGGGTGATTTAGGGCCACTTGGCTTGCTTTGCTTGTTTCCAGTTTGCTCTGGCTGGCCTTGCCCTACTGTATGATGAAGAACATAATTATATGCCAGATTCTGAAGCTGAAAGAGCAGCCCGAGCACTTGAGACCTTGTTATCGTGATAAATGGGTTTCTGGGAAAACTGACGTCACTCTCCATGCCCCCCTCCCCCAGCCAGTGAAGCTCTTGTTTATGTGTCATTTGTCTCTCTGCCTGCCTTTGTGTCTGCAAGAAGTTGTAATTCACCAGGGGAAGATGGAATTAACTCCGGAGGCCTTTGGACGTCTGGCTGCTGATTGTTTCTTCCTGGGAATGAGTATCCAGGGTTTGGGTAAAGAAGACTGGAGACTAAACCTAAGTGTGCCTGGCTTAGGAGTTCTTTTTAATGAGCTCTGGGACATGGTGCCCTGCAAGTAGTGCTCTGGTGTGTGTGTGAGGGATGGGCTGTCCTTTCCAGAGTCAGTTGAGGGTCACTCTGGCTTGTAAGGTAACATCATTAGTGACAAAAACAGACCTTAGAGTTGCTGGATAGGATCCTTATTTGGGCATGCATGCAACTTGGAAGTTCAGCTTTTGTGTACATAATACAATCCCATCCCATCTGAATGAACACCACAAAGATTCTGTATGACAAAACTGTTTCTTAATCATGTCCACAAGTGTTTATTTGATTGACTGCTAAGTGTCCAGCACTATGGCTAGCTCTGGTCAACTATACCAGAAAAAAGTAGTAGACATAGTTCTTGGCTTTTACGCTTATTGCAGTCCAGTTGGAGAGACAAATTGTGGACACGGTGAAATAATTAGAGAACTATAGAAGATTCTTGGGATGTTTCCATCCCCAACCCCTGCCTGTGAGGTGGCTTGGGCTGCTATTAATATATACTCTGAGAGGTTCCATGACTTGTCCAAGGTAACCTGGCAAGGCACGGTGCAGCCAGGTAATGGTCTTTCTCCCTAAAGAAAGAGCTTGCAGGGCCTAACACTGCCCTAGCTGTGGTGGGCCTGGGGCAACTGTCCCAGGGCAACCACCTACAGGTGGCTGTACTCTGGTCTTGTTATCAAATGACACTTAACCTTGATTCCCATCGAAGTGCCCTGCCTCAGCCATCTCCACCACCTCGCACTAAAAGTCATATTATACCCCAAGCAGGGAGAGGAAAACCCCAATATTCACCCATACCTCTACTGCGAATACAGCACTGAAGAAAATTTGCATGGCCCCAAATATTAAAAATTCTTGAATCTAGGTCGAGGGTATATGAATGATCATTGTACTATTTTCCAACTTTTCTTTGTGTTTGAGACTTTTCAAAATTAAAAGTTGGAGGGAAGTTACTATGTCCGCCCTCCTCCCCACAAATGCACATGGCCCCTGCCCTCAGGGAGTTTACAGTCTAGTAGTGGAGGCAGACACAAATAACTATAATTATCTTTGTGATGTGCTGCAGAGGAGAGCTACTGCCCGCTAGGATAATTCATTACAAGGGGACCTGATCCAGCAGTGGGCGGGGGTGGTGGGTGACAGGAAAGGCTTGCTGAGGGCTTTAACTAGGAAAAGGGTAGGTGTGAAGATGGGTGAGATCTCACTTCTGCTCCCAGGCTGGGAACATTTCATTTGTTAATTCACGCCCTTTTATTTTCATTCATTCCTTCAACATGTGTTTATTGGGCACCGACTCTGCCAGGCCCTGTGCCAGGTGTTGGGGATATAGTGGTGGCCACGGCACACACGACAGCCCTCTCAGAGCTTCCACATGAGAGGCCGGTATAATCCCCGTTTCCTCTTCATATCCTAAAACCTGGAAATGTGAGTGTTCACAGCATTCTTATTACAAAACTGCATTACAGCCGAGCGATTTGTCTGTATAGTATAATGAGATTTTGATCTGCAGTCATGTGCACAGCATTTACTTTGTAGAGTCTCTGCTGTAAATTTTCGATTAATTGCTGGCTTTGTTACCCAGCACGGCCCCTCCCTTTTTGTGCTGTAAGGGAGCGAACCCATTGCATTAGCCTGAGCAAAACTAATTAGAAAGATAAGTCCCCTGGATAAAGGTATTCCAGAACTAAATAGGACTGATTTCTGGACTTGCCTGGGTTTCTGGATTATCGGAGCCTTGGTTTCATATTAGCATGAACAACTGAGAAGCGCTTTCAGTTGCGTTTACGTTAAAACCACATTCCAGAAAGAAAGAGACAGAGAAAAGAAAAGAAAGAAAAAGAATACCGTAGATAAGTGTAACATGTCTCTTTCAACGATCTCAAAACGCTTCCATCTGTATGATTTCATTTTCCCCAGCAGCTTCCTGGATGAGTATTACTGTTCTTTTCATTTTATGGGTTCAGGGAGACCAAATGACTTAGTCCAAAGTGTTATTGCTGGTCAGTGGATGAAGCAATGAAACACCTTCCAGATGACACAGATTCGTTTTTATAAAAAAAAACTCTGGCCTTTTCATCATGTTTCCAAGAAATAAAAATCCTGCCATGTCCCCTCTTCCCCCTCTTTTCACTGCTACCCCCCCACCCCCACCTCAGTATACTCATGGAGGTCGAGAAGAGTATACTTGGGTGCTTTGAAGACTCTCTGATGTTAAAAAAGATTCTCAGCTTAAACCCCAGATAGCACAGTCATGGCTATGTGTGGGCTTTCTTCCTTCCTTCCTTCCCTTCCTCCCCTCCCCTCCCCTTCCTCCCCTCCCCTCCCCTCCCTCCCTCCTTCCCTCCCTCCCTCCCTTCCTTCCTTCCCCTCCCCTCCCCTCCCTCCCCTCCCCCTCCCTCCCTCCCTTCCTTCCTTCTTTCCTTCCTTCCTTCCTTCCCTCCCTCCCCTCCCCTCCCTCCCTCCTTTCCTTCCTTCCTTCCTTCCCTCCCCTCCCCTCCCCTCCCCTCCCTCCCTCCCTCCCTCCCTCCTTTCCTTCCTTCCTTCCTTCTTTCCTTCCTTCCTTCCTTTCTTTCTTTCCCATACTGCTTTAAATAAAAATCTTGGAGCCACCAGCCACGTAATGATGGATTATTTTAAGTAACAACTGGAGGAGGCGCGCAGAATAAATTTGAAACACAGACCCTTCCTCCTCGGTTTGGCAGGAGGAGGCTTCTGCTGCCTGCACAGAGGAAGGACCACATGCTCGGGAGGGGGAGATACCGTTCCCGCTCCTGCAGTGTCTTCTCATTAGAGGCAGCCATCTGCTGAATTATGCAGCACGCCGTCCGCTGGCCCTGCAGTGGGGTCATCCCTTCCACTCACTTAAAGGTGACTGGCCAAAAGATTCGCGGGCCTTCTCGGGGACAGGACCCAGGGCTCAGGTTTCTCCCGCCAGGGCCCTCTCTGGGTCGCGGGAGCAGAGCTCTGCCTTCACGGCCCTGATGAGGTGTGAGGTCGTGTTCAGTTTCCTTTCGCAGCAGAGGCCCCCAGCTCTGAGCACTGGCGCTGAGGCAGGAACTGGGTTTTTTCATATCCCCTTTAAATGAGACCAGATGGAGGCAGAGGCAAATTCAGGCTCCCCAGAGGACAGCTGGGCATTCATCCAGAAGCCTGTGAGTAAACCTTTTTTTTTTTTCCTCTTTTTAACAGATTGGAGATAACAATGGCCAGAACACCTAGGAAACTCTAAATGGCCTGATTTGAAGGGGATCTGTCAGGCTTTTGTGGGAAAGTTGACCCACCCTGGGCAAGGGTCACCCCTGGCTGAGGTGGAGATATTTTACCTAGAATCTGGCTGGTTGGGTTCGGTAGCCCTGGGGCTCTTGAGCAGAAGCCAGGCTGAGGCTCAGGCTTGAGTCAGCAGTGAGGGAAATGGGAGCTAGAGGCGGGAGAGAAGATGCAGAAGAGGGGCACCAGCGTCTCCTGGCCTCCACCGCCTCAGTTGCCTTCTGTGGGCCAGAGGCGCCTTGGTGAGCCCACGGGCTTCTGGATCATTTTCCATGACCCTTCTCCTCCCGACTGGCATTAGCCACAAGCCCAATGTCCCAGAATTCTAGCAGCAGAAAGAAATCTATGTGCCACTTGAGTCAGCTTTTCCATTTGAGAGCGGCAGTCTGCTTGACAGGGCCCTGGGTCCCAGCACCACTCTCTGCCACTAAATCACTCTGTGACTCGGGACAAGTCACTTCCCGCCTCTGAGTCTCTGTTTCCCTTTTTGTCAAATGCACGGGTTGGGTTAAGTGATCTTTAAGGGTGTTTCCAGCTCTGACATTGTACGCTTCTTGTGTTTCCTCCAGCCTAATTTCTTTCAGGTCCTTGCCTGCTTCTGCTTCTGCTTCTGCTTCCGATCGAGGTGGCGGAATTTAACTCCACCCCTTCCCTGCTTTGACTCCTTGAGCTGGGTGGGGAGACAGCTGTAGAGAAAGCAAGTCTGTGCTTTTAGCTCAGCAGGGTCTCTGGAACTGGAATAGAAACAAACAACCCTTCACATATTGTCTGTCCGTCCGTGTAGGTGTATATAGCTATTGACTTCCTATAAAGGTACATGACAGCTGAATTTTTGTCTATTGAATCCCCTTTTACATGCACTAGGAGAGCTGGCTATTTAATAGAATCGTGCTGTGAATCCTTTTATAGAATGAAAAGCCACTCTGGAATTGATCTGGTGTATTAAAATCCAGAGTTCCATCTATTGGATTTGCCAAAACTGGGCCTTCTCCCTGTATGGTGAGGATGGTTTCCTTTGTGCTTCATCAGGATCCCCTAAGCTGCTCCCCCACTGAAAGGCACTGGGGCCCCTAAGGGGTGCTGCTAGCTTTGGCAGGTTTTATTTCTCCTCGGAAAGGCCCCCAGATTTCTCTCTCCCAGTTCAGGGCATCGCTACTACTGTCAGTTTCCTCTCAGCTCAGCTTAATCGGAGCCAGGGAAATCCTGACGTTTGATGTGTTAGGCATATTGGAGTTGTTATTGTTTTAACCTCTGGGAACTTAGCAGTGCTTTTGTGGTTCTTATAGCTGATAATACGGGATAATAAGTGGCACTCACTCCCTTGGTAACACTGGAGGTAGCAGATAGGGCTATCATCCACCTGATTGTTTCAGCAAGACTTTTTGCTATATGTTTCAGGGTATGTGATTTGAGTTTGACTCCTGGTTCGCATGAATCTTTATAAGAATAAGGCATACTGCATAATAATGTTATATTGTATATAAATATGTTATAATAAGAAGAATAATAAGGTTTTATGGTATTATTGGTAAAATAAATGTTTTATATACAATAAAACTGCCGGAAAGCTGAATACTTCACCAAATTTTCTGGTTATCTGTACATAAAGCAACTTTTTGGCTGTAACTAAAGATTTTGCTAAAATATCTGAGGCCACTTTCCTGCCTAGGAAAGTATCATCATAGAATCTTTAAAAAATAATATTTTAATTCTGATTATAAAAGTAAAATATGCCTACTGTAGAAAATTTGGAAAACAGAAAAGCAGCAGCTCCTACAGCCCCTCCAAGCCAAAAGCAACCATTCTCACCATTTTGGTATATATTCTTCCAAGCTTTTAAAAATGCATACATACTTTTTTTCCTCATGATTGGGATGATCCTGTATACACAGGGTATTGTTTTTTATCTAACAGTATTTGGTAATCATTTTCCTATGCCATTAAGTATTCTTAGAATATCTATATATATTTTTTTTTAATTTATTTATTTACTTATTTACTTTTGGCTGTGTTGGGTCTTCGTTTCTGTGCGAGGGCTTTCTCTAGTTGCGGCGAGCGGGGGCCACTCTTCATTGCGGTGCGCGGGCCTCTCGTTATCGTGGCCTCTCTTGTTGCGGAGCGCAGGCTCCAGACGCGCAGGCTCAGTAATTGTGGCTCACGGGCCCAGTTGCTTCGCGGCATGTGGGATCTTCCCAGACCAGGGCTCGAACCCGTGTCCCCTGCATTGGCAGGCAGATTCTCAACCACTGCGCCACCAGGGAAGCCCCTTAGAATATATTTTTATCAGCCGTTTAATATTCCATCATGCATCATTGAACTATTCATTGAGTTTGAGCGTCCTGAAGATTTGCAGGGTCTCTCAGAGATTGATATTCAGAGCTGGGGAGGGAGATAGAGGAAGGGAAGGTGTGAGAGATCAGGCCCACCAGTAAGTGACACATGGGGCTGCTGGAGAGAATCCTATTTCAGTGTTTCTGTCCTTTCCTAGCATCTTTGTGCCAAGGCCAGAGGAGAAAGTTGGGGACAAGCCCGGTCTTTGGCCATGGGTTCCAAACTTTTTGTTTTGGTCTTGTCCTTCAGAATGACAGCTACTAACTTGACCACCCCAGTTTTTTTTTCCACCCCAGTTTTAAACGGAGGCCAGAAATTCTCCATCGACACAGATGCGCCCTCAGTTTCCGGAGGCTTCTTACATGGCTTGCGTCCTATGCCATAAAGGTTGGAAGGTGGGGAGGGGGGCGGGGGTTACCCACTTGGGTGCTTATGGGACCCTTTATTTTCAGAATCACAGCAAGGGGAGAACGATACACAGCTGGAACTGCCCTCACTCGTTCTTCATAACACGAACCTCCGACTATTCAATTAAAACGCGCAATTGGTGTGTCCTCGGGTGAGGAGGCGGAAGAGAAAGAGAGCGTTGTTTCTGCCTGTGATATGAAATGTGGTATAACGTATTTCAAGACCGCAGGTGACTGCAGATGAGGAGAAACAGGAAATGTAATTGGGGAGGGGAGTGGGGCCTCTCCCAGTTCTCAGGAGCACGCTTTCATTTTTGTCTTCCTTTTAGCTCCTCTCAGACTCTGCAGCCTAATTACCCCTGCTGCAAAGCTGAGCCAGAACTCTCTTTTCGTGTATTAAAAATGTTTTTTAAATTACACAGGTAATGTGTGAATACATTCATGCTGTAAAAGAATCAAACAATGCAGAAGCACACTGACTACCCCCCTGAGTAAGCCCCTAGTTCCAGTCCCCTCCCCTGAGGTACCCTGAGTTCTAGGTGTGGTGGGTGGCTTTTTAGTCTCCTTTCTCTCACATACATTTAAGTGCACATACACACGGAGGGTTTTTTTGCATATATGGCCTCATACTGTGCTTATTGTTCTACAGCTTCTTTTTTTCTATATTATAATATGTCTTGGAGATATTCTGATCAGTACCTATAGACCTACTGCATTCTTTTTTTTTATTATTGGAGTATAGTTGATTTACAATGTTGTGTTAGTTTCAGGTGTACAGCAAATGAATCAGTTATACATACACATATATCCACTCTCTTTTAGATTCTTTTCCTATAGAGGCCATTACAGAGTATTGAGTAGAGTTCCCTGTGCTATACAGTAGGGCCTTACTAGTTAACTGTTTTATATATAGTAGTGTGTATATGTCCATCCCAGTCTCCCAATATATCCCTCCCCGCCCTTACCCCCTGGTAACCATGAGTTTGTTTTCTACATCTGTGACTCGGTTTCTAGACCTACTTCATTCTTCTTAATGGCTGTGGAATATTCCAGCATATGCACGTACCGTAATTTAGTTAACTGTTTGGTTTTTCTGTCACAACCTATGAAACACCCGAACGAACTTTTTGGCCAACCCAATATTTTTCCCATTGTCGGACATTTAGGTTTTTTTTTTCTAGGTTTTCAGTATTATAAATAATTCTGTAATGAGTTTCCTTGTACTGTACATGGACCTTTGTACAGGCATGTGAGTCTCTCTAGAGTAGATCCCGAGGGGAGGTTGCAGGTCACGGGAGATGGGCCATTTAACATTTTGGTGGCTGTGGCCTTTCTAGCCTCTCAGTTCAAAGCGTCAAACGTGGTACCACCTGCTACTCAAGATGGTAACTTAAGATTTTAGTGTCAGACGTCCTGGGCCAAGTTGCCAGTTCCATCTCCTTTTGTGCACTTTGTAATCCAGGGAACATTCAATTAACTGCAATCAAAGCAGTCAGGTCCTCAATTAATCAGGCCACGTGAAGGAGAAAGAGGAAAGAGCTAAGCTATCAGAGGTTTAGAGAGGGAAGAGGGAAGAAACTTCCAGGGGCTGTCCTGGGGTCAGTGTCCATTCAGCCCAATGTCCTGTCCTTTTCACCGTTACGTATTTACCTCTGAACAATGAGGACTGATATTCATAACGGTGACCTTGACATCTAAGATTCATCAAAGCAGGAGTGAATGGTGCTCGCTAGGCAGGATTTCCTAAAGCAGGAACTGCATATACAAATTCATTTTCGAAGCTTTCTCAACTACAAGGATTGAGATATACAGTTTGCTGCTTTAAATCTTGATTGGCAAGAAAGACACATTACCCAGATTCCATGTTCCATAGTCCCCAAACCTTCCAGTTAACTTAGGTGTATTGGACACCGGGTAAAAAGATACAGAAGAAAAAAGGATTCTAAAAGTTACCAGTGGACTTTACCAAATCCAGACCAATGGTCGTTTCTCTGTAATCCTTCCTGACTTCAATCTTGGCCCCTGGTGATAGAAAACTATTGGGTCATCTCTTACTTTTCTGATCATCCTCCCGCCCCTTGGAAGAATTCTTTTCATCTTCCCATTCCTTACTTGTGGGCATTGCTTATATTCAGTCCTTAGTTCTTTTCTCCCTGTACTGTCTCTTGAAGAACACATCCAGTTTCATACCTCTCACTGCTAAATTTATATCTCAGTCCTGAATTCTCCCTGAGCCTACAATCCCATATTGCTAAGTACTTAGTGGGTAGATGTGTCACCATAAAATCAAAACTATCTTGTTTTCTTTAATATAGAAAATGCTTTTACAAATCCAGAAGAGAAAGACAAGCACCCATTTTAAGAAAATGGACAAAGACGTGAATAGGCAACTCACATATACATAGACACAATACACATATATAGTTGAACAATAAAAAAAGTTCACTCTCACTAATAAAATGCAAATGAAGTTACATGATGCCAGTTTGCAATGATTCAATTCACAATGGTTAAAAAGCCTCAAACTCAGTGCTGGTCTAAGTATGTGTAAACAGACAGTCTCGCATACTGGCGTTAGAAATAGACATTTGTAATATTCTCTGTTGAATGATTTCTCAGTGTGTACCAAAGTCTTTCCAATGTGTGTGGCCTTGGACCCAGCAGGCTTTAATTCTAGGAATTTAGCTTAAGGAAATAATCAGAGACTATGCAAACCTGTAAGAACAAGAATTATTACTTATAATGTTGAAAACTTGGAAACGCGCTAAATGTCTAGTAGTGGAAGACATTTCACTGGTTGAGAAAATGTGGTAAATTCCTACAATGGAATGCTATGTGGCCGAAAAAGTAATGTTTTAGAAGTATACTTAATTACTCAAGAGAACATCCATACTATGTTAAGTGTCAGGTTATTAAGCCAGGTGATGAAAAGGAATATACAGGATTATCCCTATTTTGTAAAAAAAAAAAGAAAGAAAGAAAAAAGAAAAAAAAGTATTATATATAGACTGTAGGGAAATACATGTAAATACTAATAGTGATTATCTCTGGAGAGTGATATTATGGGTGATTTTTATTTTCTGCTTTATAATTTTCCATATGTTTTAAAATTTCTACAGCGAACATGGATTACTCTTATAAAAAACCTGATAAATGTAATTTTAAAATAATGGCTATTTAAAACTAGACTCTTCGACTTTTCCACTGAAGCACCCTTTCCTGGCTTCCCTCTTTCTGCCCTTGGTGCCATCAATGCAATCTCCCAGGCGTAGGACCTTGCAGCCTTATAGCTTTGATTGCTCCCGCACTCTCTCTGCCCCATCATTCACCGAGTCTCATCCTTTCTTTAGGACGGCTCTCAAATTTGTTCCTCCCTCCTGAGTCCCAAGTCAGATCAGTTCACTTCAAGCAGCATTTATCGTCACAGTGCCTGGCTGTCACTCTGCCAGTTCAGCGTTATTGGAGTCCTCTCCTAATATGTCTTCCTGCCCCTGCTCCCTCTCTCCTCCCATCGATCAAGCGCCCTGCAGCCCTGCAGCTGGAATGATCTTTTGAAAAGACTACTTGTGTCATGGCCCTCCCTGCTCAAAACACTCAAAATGCCCCTTTCAAACCCCATTGCCTAGGGAATAAAGGCCATACTCTTTCTTCTGCTATTTAGGGCTCTCACAGCACTGGGCTAGGTGGGAGATAACTGTGGGCACGTGGGAGGTGCTTGGGTGAGGCTTGACAATGAAATAAATCTTTAAGAATAAGATGTGGAGTTCTCCCCACTGCCCTTCACTGTCTTCAGTTTGAAAATTCCCTTTCCTCATCTTTTGGCACTTGGACCAGACTCCCTGGAGCACTTGAAGTTTCATGGTGCTGAATTTGGACACAGGAAGAGGCAGCCGGGGGTGATAATATATGGCTCAGGAAACCTCAACTCTATGAGTCCCTCCCAATTTCCGATGCCTGCTAAGTAGGAGGCTCCATCAAGAAAGCATACTGGCTCTTAGGTTTCTGTCTCCCCTGCAGTCTTGAGGACCAAGAAGGAACAGTGGGAAACTTACATCTTTTTTTAAAAAAAATAATTAATTAATTAATTTTTGGCTGTGTTGGGTCTTTGTTGCTGCGCGCGGGCTTTCTCTAGTTGTGGCGAGCGGGGGCTACTCTTCGTTGCGGTGCGCGGGCTTCTCGTTGCAGTGGCTTCTCTTGTTGCGGAGCAAGGGCTCTAGGCGCGCGAGCTTCAGTAGTTGTGGCACGTGGGCTCAGTAGTTGTGGCTCGCGGGCTCTAGAGCTCAGGCTCAGTAGTTGTGGCGCATGGGCTTAGTTGCTCCACGGCATGTGGGATCTTTCCCGGACCAGGGCTCGAACCCGTGTCCCCTGCATTGGCAGGCAGATTCTTAACCACCGTGCCACCAGGGAAGCCCCTTAGATCTTTTTTTATTGCTTTGATAAAAACGTCGAGAAAAGGGTGAGGAAAAGCAAAAGGGGGTGAATATAGCCCTGAGTGATGCAGGCCACTCATGAAACCCAGCTGTCTTCAGGAACCCCTCTGGGGCCCAGAATATACAAACCAGGACTGAATGATGGCATATGGTTGTCTGTTGAGAATACTCCACTGGAGGGTGTGGGGTGAGATGTGTGAGGGTAACAATCTTGCCAGATGACAGTCACGGGCATGAGGGATCTTTAGTTGCAGCATGCGTGCGGGATCTAGTTCCCTGACCGGGATCGAACCTCGGCCCCCTGCACTGGGAGCGAGGAGTCTTACCCACTGGACCACCAGGGGAGTCCCGAGAAGAGAAATTGCTTTTTGAAGTCCCTTTGTCATATTTACTGAATACTTACACGTATTCCAGGCATTGTACTAAGCTCGTTACATGTGTTGGCATATTTGAGTCTCCCAATCATCTGTAAGGTAATATTATCTCATTTGACAGACGTGAAAGGAAACTGAGTCTCTGTGAGGAGAATTAGCCCAAGACTGGGAACCTTCTCACCCCCTGACCCCCTGCCCTCCCACCCCTTACAAGCCCCCTCTGTAGTTTGCTCTGTCTGGAACTATGTGACGTTCATTATGGAGCCTCAAGGGTGACTGTACCCAAGAATCCATGATTTCTAAGCGAATGGGTCATTTTGCTTTGGATCAGAGACTAGCTAAGGGGAGATGGGCCCCAGTGGGTGTTAATTCCTAGCACAGAGAGCATTTGGATGGGGAAGTGAGACCCAGGTTGCTTTTAAGCACATTTTCATTTTCTCCCCTCCCTCCCCTTCCAAATTAGGGTGAAGGTTGCCGAACTGTCCCCCTGGCTGGACATGTGGGGTTTGACAGCTTGCCCGACCAGCTGGTGAATAAGTCAGTCAGCCAGGGCTTCTGCTTCAACATCCTGTGCGTGGGTGAGTATTTCCATAGCAGGAAATTCTATTACAGAATATGGATCCTTAATGGCTGGGTGTGGCTCTGCAGGTCATTAGGTTCAATAGTGTGTCATTCTGATCTATTTGCAGGGGTGTTTCTGCCCCTCTTCGTCTTTTATCCCTCTGCTTGTTTTGGTGAGCTGCTGAGCTGCTGGCTGTAGTTACATTTTTCCCTGCCCAGACCAGAATGCGGGGCCATACCTTGGGGGGAGCTGAGCTGTGTCACACCCAGTGGAAACTCTGTAAGGGAGCTGTCTGGCTCAACTACTCTTACCAGGTTTGTTCTGACTGCAGAAAATAGGAGCCAGGGCAGAATTGGGAGGGAGGTAATGGCTGTGAAAAGATGCCTGCTTACCAGCTGTGGGCAGTGGGTTGGGTCTGTCTGTTTCCTCTGCAGCCCTGCTGTGCTTGGTACAGTTTGAGCTCTGTGCAGGGACCACACAGCTGTGTGCCAAGTTCTTTTTATTCCCTTTAAGTGTATCTGTGCCTGGACCTTTAGTCTCAAGTGTGGGAACCATGTCTTAGTCACCTCTACTGTGCTAATTACAGCACAAAGAGAGTTCAATAATGTATGTGAAATGAATGCATGAATTATCCCCGCAGGAACCACTCACTACATTTCTCAAACCCTTTCCCGTGTTAACAATTTGGGTCCTTACTAGGACTCTGGGAAGTGAACAGACCAAGTGGCATTCATATCCTCATGGAACAGACGGAGACCAAGAAACTCGGGGGGATAAGGGACTTAGCTGAGGCAACACAGAATAAGTGGCAGAGCCATGACAAGGACCCAGGTCTGCCTGACCCTTTGTCCCTCCCACTGCTTCGGTAACCGCTGCCAGAGACATCTCTTGAGAATGCAGAAGCACTTTGGAAACTGTCAAGCACCAACCAAACAAATCTCAGGAACAGCAAGCAGTTCCTTGACATTCTTTGAGAATCTGTCCTCAGACCTTAAATAATCCCAAATTTGCAAACATGATCACAGTGTATAATTTTCACTATACAGTGCGGTAAGGCATACCTGCATGTTTTTAGTGACGTACCTCCAAACCTTAATGATTCTATAAATACCATAATAATGGCAGTTTTCATGCTGGTCGGAACACTCAAAACACTTTTGCTAATTGCCTTTTCCTATTTTTGTATAGAGCATACGGGGAATACATTCATACTGAGGGTGTGAACCACTACTGAATTGGGTATTCTACTCTCTAATGTAGTCTAAAGTTCTGTTTTGTAACTAAGGTCATTCATTTTCTTGGACTCTTTGTTTTTTCTTCTCCCTCCCTGGCACTCCTCAGATCATTTTCTGTTGGAGAATTAGCTACACGCTCAAGGACAAGTAGAGAAAACAAAGCCACTTCTAAGTATGGTTGACAGGCAGTCAGCTAGGCTCACTCACTAGTGAAATGACTCACTCTCATGCACCACCTTTGGAACCTATGAGATGAAAATATGTGCTTCACAGATTTACATATCATGGGCCTGAGAGTCCAGATCTAGGCTGTTAATTCTTCAAATGCCAAAAGTCTACCCATGGTTACGATGAGGTGCTATTAGGAGAGGGATACAAAATAAACAGCAGTCATGGTGATCGACATCAAGATCAAATGCCATCACATCCAATATTAGCACTGCCAGATCTCTCCCATCTTTGGCTGATGGCCAGCTTATTTCACATAACATTTGATTACTGAAAAACTTCCACACAAACATATTGGAGTCCCTTGGCATTCCTCCCAGAGCTCCGGGTGACCTGCACTGAAGTTGAGGGGATGAGAAGTGAAGTGACAGGCCCACCCTCATCAGCCTCTCACACCAAGTGCAATTGGGTGGGCTAGTAAAGCTTTAGGAGGGAGGCCGCATAGGTCAGAATGGCTCTCTGAGGGCGGCAGCGTAGGGTAATTGGACATGTGGACCACAGGCTCCCCTAGGGCCCGGAGGAAGAGGCAGCCAAGCTCAAGGCAAAGTGAGCAGGAGAAATATTTATTTATTTATTTATTTATTATTTTTATTTTTGGCTGCGTTGGGTCTTCGCTGCTGTGCGTGGGCTTTCTCTAGTTGCAGTGAGTGGGAGCTACTCTTCATCACGGTGCGCAGGCTTCTCATTGTGATGGCTTCTCTTGTTGTGCGGAGCACGGGCTCTAGGCGTGCAGGCTTCAGTAGTTGGCGGCTCGCAGGCTCTGTAGCTGTGGCACACAGGCTTAGTTGCTCCGCGGCATGTGGAATCTTCCCGGAACAGGGGTGGAACCCGTGTCCCCTGCACTGGCAGGCGGATTCTTAACCACTGCACCACCAGGGAAGTCCCAAGTGGGAGAAACAGTAACCCCTACCCACCCAGGCATCGTACATATGCAACTGCTTCACTGTGCGCCTGCGGGCATGGAATCACTCAACTGCCCAGGACAGACCCTCCAAGAGGGGAAGGGTAGAAAGGAGACCCTCACACCCAAGGAGTCACCTCCTCTCTCTCTGTCTCTACTTATGAAGTTTCAGGAAATGGCTGCCCTAATAGCTCCCCTCTTAGCCGTGCAGGTGCACCCCTTGGATGCACCCACCCAGACTGGGTTAACTGCATTCCCCATCCCTGATCCAAAAAAGCCTGCAACTCATGCATCCCCCTCTCTGGCTGGGCTCACAAGCCTGTCATTGCTCTGAGAACCCACAATTTGGGCCAAAGTCACAGACGGCTTACGGTGGCTCTAAGGCTGCAATCTCAGCCCAGCCGTGGGGCTGGGTAGCGTCACCGACGTGGCGAAGGATCCATAGCTTGGCTGCTGAAGGTGATCGTTTCTCTCTCAGGACCTTCAGTGACCATACTTTCATGCCTACTGCCTGTGCATAACGGTCAGCTTTACTCCCTTAATGATGATTATAAAACGGTTCTGTTTGGGCATAGAATATGTTTCCCCAAAGGATTTTCTTTTCTTTTCTGATAGGGCATTTTAAGTGTAAAATTATGGTAACACTGGCTTTGGTTATTAACAGAGATCTAGAATATTTTTATCACAGTATTGTTTATTGTGCTGGGCTGCTGATCAGAGGCCCCAGCCTAGTGGAGTGAGTACCCTCCGTGCATAAGTGTGCATGTGCATGCTGGGATTGAGAGGGGGAATTTTTATGAATCAAGAGCATAATTTATACATAAGGGCACTGATGATGACACCTACGATCATTATTTTTAGAGGGCCAGGCACATGGGTGTGAGCATATTATGGCTCCTCTCCAACAGATGCTGTGGTTGACAGTAATTACCGAGTGGGCTGAGGTCCCCCTCCCGTTCTAAAAAATCTACTAGCCCACTCCCAGTCTACTAGCTTAGCTTTGGAAATCACTAGGATCCCAGGATTCTAGATATAGTACAGGAGGCGTTGGAGGAACCACTAGAGTCAGCAGTGCAAACGTTCTGCTGGGAAAGAGCCCCAAGGAGACTCAGCCCTCCGAATGTGCCAGCAACAGAGAATGCCTGTGACGAGCACAAAGGGTCATAATGATAATATTTACTTTGAAACTGCTCAGGATTCCAGGCTCAACTGGGCTCTGTTGAACTTGGAAAAAAAAACATACAAGAGAAGCAGGATTGAGGCTCAGTGCAGGAGGAGGGGAAGGGCAACTAGCATTCTCTCAGGGTCAGGGAGCGATGGTTTCATCTCTCCGTCTCTGGGAGAGGCAGCCGTCCACCTGTCTAAGACAGGCTGCCAGCGGTGGTGTGCTGGTCCGCGTCAAACAACCCACTCTCAGGAGAAAAGTTGCCGTGGTTTGTAGCATTTACCAATTTTTGTGCTGTCGTTATTCCCACCATAGCTGGTTTTAAGCTGCCAACATGACATCACTGCACATGGGCTTGGGAAGAGCTGCAGGAAGCCGGGCGAGCCGGCTCCAGCACACCACTGTTTGCCAGGTCTCTGCAAGATCAGGAGGAAGTAGAGGGCAAGGTCACAGAGCCAGGCAGGACCTCGTCCCCATCCATAGGCTCCCTTGGCCAACAGGAGTTCCTGGAGAGTTCCCTTTTGGACACCTTCCGGTTGAACTCAAAGACGTTTCTCTTGGTTTATTCCAACATTCGGAGCCGGAAGAGACTAGCTCCTGATCATTGCTGCATCCCCGGCTCCTAAACCTGTGCCTGGCTCCTATTAAAGGTTCTAAATATTTGTTGAATGACTGAATGAAACAACATATCACACCTATGGGACGCACTAGAACATGCATGGGCTCCAGTGTCAGACTGCCTGCAGTCAAATGCTGGCATTGCCACATACTACTTTCGTGACCCTGGGCCAGTTTCTTCCTCCACATTTTATAGATGAGGAATGTGACGTGCAGAGAGACGGAAGAGCAGGGACACATTCACGTAGCTAGGAAGTGGCTTGGTTAATCCATCTGTAAATTAAGGACAAATAGTAGTATTATCTAATACACAGCCTTATTTTAGGGAATAAATAAGGAAATATATGTAAGGTATTTACAGTGGTGCCCACATAGTAAGTGCTCCAGAAGCAATAGCTGTTATTATTACTACTCAAACCTGCTCATTTTATGGAAAAAAGAGACTGGAGTCCAGAGAAGGGGAAGGGCTAGGCTTAGGTCACAGTCATTTAGTGATAACCTGCCTGGGACTCTGCATTTCATCACTTGCAAGGACTTAATTGCACAAGGTACCAGAGGATGCAAATGTTAACAGCAGATGAGGAAAATGGCTAAGCTTTTCTTTGTCACAGTGGTTTTGAACTCAGGGTAGAGAGATCAACATCAGACTAGCCCAGGGAGTATAGTTTGAAAAAGCAGATTTCATATTCCATGTTTTAAATTGAATTCTTTTTTAAAAACCTGGTGTTTCCAGGATCCTATCTACATTAAGTCAAGTGAGAGGAAATCCTCTGGGCTGGTGGAGATGATTTGAAAGGGGTTAAGAAACCCCGCTGTACACTCTGAGGAGGGAGGAGGAGAGAGAAATTGACCCCTCGGGACTCCTCAGGTTTCCTGCTGGAATCTAATTGCCAAGTCCCCACCTTCCTGCAGGGGTGTGGAATCTGCTGACCTGATCTGAGTTGAACCGAGAGTGGCTCCCCTCCCTCCCTCAGTACTGGGCCCAGGACAACATCCCAGGCTCAGGCTGGGTCTGTGCCAGCCATCGAGAGAGAGCTCCCACCCCTCCCCTCCCCCAGGCTCCACATTGATGGAAAACTGGAACGGGAGCACTCGATAGCAATGGGACAAGCACACTTGATTTTCTGCCCTCTTCTCATGTTGCATTTATCACAATTCCCTAGACACCCGCCGGGTCTTTTCTTCCAGGCACTCATCATTGAGCATCTAATTTCCACAGCCCTTTTGCACTGGCAGGCATCCGTGTGGTCATTTTCCCCGTTGCCCTGCCCTGCCCGGCCCACCCGGCCTCCCTTTCTACAGCTGCGCAAACAGGGCGGGCCCTTCCCTCTGTGGTACTGCTCCTGAGGCCTCTGTGTGAGCCTCTTGCTAGGCGCTCCCGGGGAGTACCAGAAGTTGCCCATCCCCTGCTCTCTGAGAAGTCTTAGGATCAGGGAGTCAGGGAGCCAGCTCTGGGTGCTGGGGAGTCAGGGCCCGCCACGATCTAGGAGCTGCGGGGCATTCAGCAGAGAGCTCACAGAACAGGAGAGAGGGTCTGAAAGTGGGGATGTACACGGACAATTTATTAGGCACATACAAAGACCGGCGAAAATGTAGCTTAAGCTTCAACTCCCAGAGGGAAGGCGAGTTAGGGACAGGCAGCCGCCCTGTGTTCCCGTCTCAGAGGCGCTGGCCCCTTTGCAGTGGAGCGGCACCCGCACCTTGGGCGGGGAGGGGGGCGATTTATTCCGTTGCTTAGCCAAGTCTGCCACCTCCCATGGCAAAGGCCCCCACCTCACCAAATTTTTCTGGGGACCCAAATACTTCCTGTTCCTTTAGGGAGGGAAAAAAGGGCCTCTTCTGGGAGAGTCTTTGCTGCTAATAGGTATAGCAGACCCTGGCTGGAAGCACGATCTGTGTGAGGAACCATTTCCCTGCACCTTGGCAATCAACCACATTAGTCAGACCTGGCTATGAAATTGGGCTGGGGGGCCGGGTAGCCAGGCTGAGTTGAATGTTCTCCTTGTTTTCTCTCTCTCTCTCACTGATCTCTCCACATACAGAAAGCTCTCAGCATAGACAGATATTTTTAAAAGCACCTCCTGCCTTCATAGCTCATTATTGGGGATAAAAGAGGTTTGCAAGATGCAAAGCTAGACACACCCAGAGGTGGGAGGGGAGATGGACCATTTACGGTTATTGGTTGTGCAGCTCTAACCCTAGCCCTGGACTGCCGTGCAGATATGTGCTGTTGGTCACAAGAGGGGACTTGCCAGGCCAGGATTTGCCCAGGGCAAACCCACTCCCCCCATTCCCAACTGGGAAGATGTGTCAATTCTCACATCTCAAGGGTTGGGAGCAGGGAAAGGGAGAAGAGGGGTGATGATAGCAGAACGGCAGGGTAGCCCGGGTCTTCAAAGCGCGGTCCTTGGTTCCTGGCCGTGACTTGACATCCTCTGCGTCTCTCAGGAATAACCTCCACAAACGTTCACCAGTTCCCGCAGCCCTTACCCCACTCGTCGCCCTGGTGCGAAAGCCAGTGGTTTTGAAATTCCAGGGGTTTAATTTATTAGTATCCCGCAGCCTGTTAGTTAAACAAACAATTGACTGGCTTGTTTGAAATTTAAAGGGAAGAGTAATTTGTGGCCTGCTAAATTCCCTCTCCATTAGCTAAAAATGGTCTCCCCACTGGGATACATATCCGGGTGCTGTCTGGGCCTGGCAGGGAGAGGTGGGGACTGAGAGGAGAGGATATTTATTTGATGAGGGACTGCTGTCCCTTTCTTTTAAACTTGAAAATAGCCCTTAAATTTTTATTATGAAAGCTATACACGTTCCTTGTAGAAAACTTGGAAAATAGAGAAAAGCATAAAGAAAGAAGTGAAAAGCGCACATAACCCCACCACCCAGACATGACCGTTGGTAAGAGTACATTGTATGCCCTTCCAGTCTTTTTCTAGGCATAACTCTACCTCGCCATCACTGCCTTTAACATGGTTTCTTTTTCTGACTATAAAAACAATGCATACTCAATTTTCAAATAACACAAAAATACGAAGACTAAGAGAAAAATTACCCCAGTTCCACTGTCCCGAGATGACCACTGCTAATATGTTGGTGCAGTTCCTTATACTGTTTTTCACTTAACTGAGATCAAATAGTCCATGTAGTTCTATGTGCGCTTCACTTAGTGTCTTACCGTGTACATTTTCCCATGTCAGTGAATATGCATCCGAAACATGATGTGTAATGGCTGCGTGGTCATTGTGTGAATGCATCATAATTCATTCTTTTGTTTTTCAGGAGAGACAGGTTTGGGCAAGTCCACCCTCATGGACACCCTGTTCAACACCAAGTTCGAGGGGGAGCCAGCCACCCACACACAGCCGGGTGTCCAGCTCCGGTCCAATACATATGACCTTCAAGAAGGCAACGTGGGGCTAAAGCTCACCATTGTTAGCACAGTGGGCTTCGGGGACCAGATCAACAAGGAGGACAGGTAAGGGAGGCGGTGGGGTGGGGAGGCTAGTGGGAGGCCACGGGGAGGAGTTCACCACTGAGGTCCCGCTGGACCTCTCAGATGATGCAGGCAGGCAGCAGAGAGCTCACTAGCGCCGCCTCCGCCCAGGGTCCCTGTCTATTTCTGTGTTCTACTCCACACGCTTTGCCCAAAGCAGGATGTCTTTCTATTCCATTCGGCAGACATTTATTGAGCCAGGTACTGCTGTGCTCTGACAATCTAAAAAGGAATGACCTTGTCTCTGCCCTTGAGGCAAAGACTCACGGGGAAACCTGGTCTTAAACAAACAAGTTCCTTTGAGTGTGACCTGCTCTGTAAAGGACAGGGTACACAGAGGTAAAGGACAAGCTACAATGAGAACGTGAAGGAGAGAACAATCAGCTCCATGCAGGGAGGTCAGGGAGGCCTGCACAGAGGAGGTGCCCCTGAGCTGGCCTTTGAAGGGTGAACGATTTTGCTGGACAGACAAGGGAAGGTTGGGAACAGCATCCTGGGCAGGGACAGCTGCTTGTACAAAGGCAAAGGGATGTGGAAGACTGTGGCATGTTCTAGGGGACTGAGCTTTCTCTGTTTGGCTAGACCAGGGGTAGAGTTACTGTGAAGCTAGTGAAGCTTGTTTCAGGGCCCTCAGTTGCACACGCGCCTGCAGAGCCCTGGAACTAATGTCTAGTCATTGTGTTGTTTGATCTTTCTTGGAGGGCCCTTCAAATCGTGTAAACCTAGGGCCCCGCGATACCTACTGTGCCCCTGGGCCAGTGCTTGGTGTGAGCTAGGGGAAAAGTGAGGAGAGATGAGCCTGAAGAGGTAAGCAGGGACCAGATCATGGAGGGGTTGTAGAATGTGTAGATAAGGAGCCACTGAAAAGCTTTATGAAGTAGAATGATGTAGTCGAATTGGCCTTTGAAGAGGGGGCTTTGGGATAGTGTGGAGATGGGCTGGAGAGCAGGAAGACCAATTAGGAGACTGTTGGACCAATTTGATTGAGGCCAGCAGTGAAACAGGTGCTGAGACAGGGAAGAGGAGACAGATTTGATAACTACTGAGTAGGTAGACTCAACAGGACTTGGGGGTTGGGAAGGCAAAAGAAGAACCTAAAATGAGGCTTGGATTTCTGGCTTTGGAGAGTGGACAGATGGTGGCGGCATTCAGTAAGAGTCACCATAAGAGAACCAGGTTTAAGAAGAATCAGCTGTGTTTAGGACGTGTTG
This sequence comes from Balaenoptera acutorostrata, assembly GCF_949987535.1. Classification (NCBI taxonomy): domain Eukaryota; kingdom Metazoa; phylum Chordata; class Mammalia; order Artiodactyla; family Balaenopteridae; genus Balaenoptera; species Balaenoptera acutorostrata. The sequence continues at coordinate 104,629,738 of NC_080085.1, read as the reverse complement.
AGTTTGAGCTGCCTGCGGACCATCGAGAGAGGAGATGACCTTTATCGGTAGTCAGCTGCATATGCAGGGTTAGAGCTGGAAACAGACTTGGGTTATCAAGGTACAGGTGATATGTTCCAGCCACAGACACACGTAAGATCATCCAGGGATTGGAGCCGAGTGAGATGAATGCTGGGCTAAAGATAAAAACCTGAGGATGTTAAGTAAGCAGATGGAGGGAAAGACATCCTGGAAAGAGACCGATCTGGAATAAGCAGAGAGGTAGGAGGAGACACTGTGGGTGGTTGAGAACGGTGTGCCAGTGAGGGCTGGAGTGAGAGGCTCAGATGAGGACGAGATGAGGGCTGGGTTGAGGGAGGGGGAGGGCGTCAGGCACCATCTGCGTTTAACTACAAGTCACATGGTTATCACAGGTGCTCTTCGCAGAAAAGGTCATTCATCATTTTGAGCAAAGTGTCTGCTTATCCTTTGAGGATTCCCTTGCTTCTCAGATGAACTGTATCCCAAATTCTTCTATTTCTCCCTTAAAATAACAACAGCCATACTCATTTCCTTATAATGATTAAATATATTTAGCTCCTTAATAATTGAACTGAATTCTGTTTTCCATTTGAAATTCTAGACGAAGGACACCTCTGCTTTGTATAGGCCTGCTTATTGTGCTAATCTTGTTTGGTGGAGAATAAATTAAACCCTGGGGAAAGGGGATATTTGGGTCACAATATGAGTGATTAATCTCAGCTGCAGATTGCTCGGCATCTCCAATAAATTTTTCACAGTTCTCAGTAACATATAGTCGACATATCTAACATTGGAAAACGCCTGCATAATGATGGTTTGGGAGGGCCAAACTGATAGAGGCCCTTAGAGGCTAATCTACTTCTCTTATATTTTTAGTATCCTTACTGTTTTTCCTGATTATAAATGTGATACATGCTTATATCAAATAATACAAACTCGCATAAGTAAAAATGAGAAGCCTCCGGGAAATGGGCTGGGGAACAGGAGTGGAGTAAGCTTCAGGGATTTGTAATAAAAAGCCATGTTTTCTCCATTCTGACAGGGCCATGAGGACATAGATAGGTCAGTGCAGCTGCACTGAAAGAGAGCATCAGAAGGCCCTGCTTTACCCAGGGTGCAGGGGCAAACTGAGAAGAGCAGTGACGAAGGCCATATCCTGGAGAAGGGCACCATTTGAAAGCTGCTGAAGCAAAAGGAACTCGAGAGGGAGACAGAGGACAGGCTGGAAAGGGATGTGCTTAGGAACTTAGGCTTTGGTCTCAGACAGACCTAGGTTCAAATCCCACCTTGCTACTTATTAGCTCAGGGATCTTGGACAAGCGTTTTGTACTGGTCTCAGCCTATCCATAACCAATGTTGTGGCTGGACCGGCCCTTGTGGTTCTTATTATGATTGCAAGACGCCCTCAGTAATAACCATCAGGAAACTTGAAGGGGAGAAAAGGGTTTATTACTCACAGGTTCTGGAAAGGACAAGTCACACCTGGGGCTACACAGCGAGGTAGAGGGTAGAGAAAGAGAGAGAGAGCACCTGGGCCTGGGGTTCTGCTTTCATAGGGATCGAGGGTAGGCGGCCTGTGGTTTTGCGGGCTTACTCTTTATTGGTGAATGTAAAACATAAGAGCGGGAATTTAACACGTGGGGAGAGAAAAAAACAGATGGCCTAAATGGTCAGTTATAGAAATCTACCAATATCTTTAAAACAAGGAAGCTTGGGGTAGGGGGGAGGTGGACGGGGCTGGTTCCTTATCTTTCTGTGGCTGGCAGTGTGTTTATTCGAGATAGCTGTCCTTGAAGTAGGTGCCTTTTTGAAGTGGATGCCTCCGAAATCAAAGCTTAAATCAGACACTCGCGTTACAAAAATGCAAGTTACAACTGTCAGGGCTTACACTACAACTAGGCACTTAAATTCTCTACGCCTCAGTTTTCTGTAAAGTGGGGATGATGTTAATACTGATATCTACCCAGAGGGTTATGGGTGAGGCATACTCCACGTGTATGGCACAGGGAAACGCTTAAACAGTGCCTGGCACGGGGTAACTAACGAACAGAAGATATTGTTATGATCGTGACTTTTATTGGTAGAAGAATCAAGGGAGAGTTGTATTATGGAGCATATGGGAGGGAATGATAGTGTCCAGGAAGATAAAAACTGAAAAATATCCATTGGGTTTGGCAACATGAAGGTCATTAATACACTTAGGAATAATAATTCCAGGGAAATCGTGGGTAGAAACTAGATTGCCATGAGTGAATGGGAGGTAAGGAAGTAAAGGCATCAGAATAGCAAAAGGAGGGACTTCCCTGGTGGCGCAGTGGTTAAGAATCCACCGGCTAGTGCGGGGGACAGGGATTTGAGCCCTGGTCCGGGAAGATACCACATGGCACGGAGCAACTAAGCCTGTGTGCGACAACTACTGGGCCTGCGCTCTAGAGCCCGTGAGCCACAACTACTGAGCCCACGTGCCACAACTACTGAAGCCTGTGCGCCTAGAGCCCGTGCTCCACAACAAGAGAAGCCACCACAATGAGAAGCCCAGGCACTGCAACGAAGAGTAGCCCCCGCTCGCCACAACTAGAGAAAGCCTGTGCACAGCAACCAAGACCCAACACAGCCAAAAATAAAGAAATAAATAAATTTATTTTAAAAAAAAGAATAGCAAAAGGAGCAATTGAACAGAAAAATGAGTCCAAGATCAAATCCATGTTTATATGGGAATTTAGCATTTGTAAGTTAGCAAGGAAAGAATGGACTATTCAAGAAAACATGATGGGAAAATAGGCCATCCGTTAGGAAAAAATAAGATGAGACCGTCCCACACAAACACCATTCACAAAAATAGATTCCAGTTGGATTAAAAACAACTTCTAAAAATATGAGGAAAACATATAGGAGAATATTCTTATAACTTTGGGGGTAGAGAAGGCTTTTCTTCTCTTTTTTTTAACATCTTTATTGGAGTATGATTGCTTTACAATGGTGTGTTAGTTTCTGCTTTATAACAAAGTGAATCAGCTATACATATACATACATCCCCATATCTCCTTCCTCTTGCTGTCTGCCTCCCACCCTCCCTATCCCATCCCTCTAGGTGGTCACAAAGCACCGAGCTGATCTCCCTGTGCTATGCGGCTGCTTCCCACTAGCTATCTATTTTACGTTTGGTAGTGTATATATGTCCATGCCACTCTCTCACCCTGTCACATCTTACCCTTCCCCCTCCCCCTATCCTCAAGTCCATTCTCTAGTAGGTCTGTGACTTTATTCCCATCTTGCCCCTAGGTTCTTCATGACCTTTTTTTTTTTTCTTAGATTCCATATATACGTGTTAGCATACGGTATTTCTTTTTCTCTTTCTGACTTACTTCACTCTGTATGACAGACTCTAACTCCATCCACCTCACTACAAATAACTCCATTTCGTTTCTTTTTATGTCTGAGTAATATTCCATTGTATATATGTGCCACATCTTCTTTATCCATTCATCCGATGATGGACACTTAGGTTGCTTCCATGTCCTGGCTATTGTAAATAGAGCTGCAATGAACATTTTGGTACATGACTCTTTTTAAATTATGGTTTTCTCGGGGTATATGCCCAGTAGTGGGATTGCTGGGTCATATGGTAGTTCTCGTTTTAGTTTTTTAAGGAACCTCCATAGTGTTCTCCATAGTGGCTGTATCAATTTACATTCCCACCAACAGTGCAAGAGGGTTCCCTTTTCTCCACACCCTTTCCAGGATTTATTGTTTGTAGATTTTTTGATGATGGCCATTCTGACCGGTGTGAGATGATACCTCATTGTAGTTTTGATTTGCATTTCTCTAATGACTAATGATGTTGAGCATTCTTTCATGTGTTTGTTGGAAATCTGTATATCTTCTTTGGAGAAATGTCTATTTAAGTCTTCTGCCCATTTTTGGATTGGGTTGTTTGTTTTTTTTGATATTGAGCTGCATGAGATGCTTGTAAATTTTGGAGATTAATCCTTTGTCAGTTGCTTCATTTGCAAATATTTTCTCCCATTCTGAGGGTTGTCTTTTGGTCTTGTTTATGGTTTCCTTTGCTGTGCAAAAGCTTTCAAGTTTCATTAGGTCCCATTTGTTTATTTTTGTTTTTATTTCCATTTCTCTACGAGTTGGGTCAAAAAGGATCTTGCTGTGATTTATGTCATAGAGTGTTCTGCCTATGTTTTCCTCTAAGAGTTTGATAGTGTCTGGCCTTACATTTAGGTCTTTAATCCATTTTGAGTTTATTTTTGTGTATGGTGTTAGAGATTGTTCTAATTTCATACTTTTACATGTAGCTGTCCAGTTTTCCCAGCACCACTTATTGAAGAGGCTGTCTTTTCTCCACTGTATATTCTTGCCTCCTTTATCAAAGATAAGATGACCAGATGTGCGTGGGTTTATCTCTAGGCTTTCTATCTTGTTCCATTGATCTGTATTTCTGTTTTTGTGCCAGTACCATACTCTCTTGATGACTGTAGCTTTGTAGTATAGTCTGAAGTCAGAGAGCCTGATTCCTCCAGCTCCGTTTTTCTTTCTCAAGATTGCTTTGGCTATTCGGGGTCTTTTGCGTTTCCGTACAAATTGTGAAATTTTTTGTTCTAGTTCTGTGAAAAATGCCAGTGGTAGTTTGATAGGGATTGCATTGAATCTGTAGATTGCTTTGGGTTGTAGAGTCATTTTCACAATGTTGATTCTTCCAATCCAAGAACATGGTATATCTTTCCATCTATTTGTAGATGCGTAGAATCAGTTGGGGAGTGTTCCTCCCTCTGCTGTATTTTGGAGGAGTTTGAGAAGGGTAGGTGTTACCTCTTCTCTAAATGTTTGATAGAATTCGCCTGTGAAGCCATCTGGTCCTGGGCTTTTGTTTGCTGGAAGATTTTTTTTTTAAATTTATCATTTATTTTTGGCTGCGTTGGGTCTTCATTGCTGTGCGCAGGCTTTCTCTAGTTGCAGTGAGCGGGGGCTGCTCTTCATTGTGGTGCGTGGGGGCTACTCTTCGTTGCGGTGCGTGGGCTTCAGTAGTTGTGGCTCGCAGGCTCCAGAGTGCAGGCTCAGTAGTTGTGGCACACGGGCTTAGTTGCTCCACGGCACGTGGGATCTTCCCGGACCAGGGCTCGAACCTGTGTCCCCTGCATTGGCAGGCGGATTCTTAACCACTGTGCCACCAGGGAAGTCCTGTTGGAAGATTTTTAATCACAGTTTCAATTTCAGTGCTTGTGATTGGTCTGTTCATATTTTGTATTCCTCCTGGTTCAGTCTTGGAAGGTTGTGCATTTCTAAGAATTTGTCCATTTCTTCCAGGTTGTCCATTTTATTGGCATAGAGTTGCTTGTACTAATCTCTCATGATCCTTTGTATTTCTGCAGTGTCAGTTGTTACTTCTCCTTTTTCATTTCTAATTCTATTGATTTGGGTCTTCTCCCTTTTTTTCTTGATGAGTCTAGCTAATGGTTTATCAATTTTGTTTATCTTCTCAAAGCACCAGCTTTTAGTTTTATTGATCTTTGCTATCGTTTCCTTCATTTCTTTTTCATTTATTTCTATTCTGATCTTTATGATTTCTTTCCTTCTGCTAACTTTGGGGGTTTTTTGTTCTTCTTTCTCTAACTGCTTTAGGTGTAAGGTTAGGTTGTTTATTTGAGATGTTTCTTAAGGTAGGATTGTATTGCTATACACTTCCCTCTTAGAACTGCTTTTGCTGCATCCCATAGGTTTTGGGTCGTCGTGTTTTCATTGTCATTTGTTTCTAGGTATTTTTTGATTTCCTCTTTGATTTCATCAGTGATCTCTTGGTTACTAAGTAGTGTATTGTTTAGCCTCCATGTGTTTGTATGTTTTACAGAATTTTTCCTGTAATTGATATCTAGTCTTATAGCGTTGTGGTTGGAAAAGATACTTGATATGATTTCAATTTTCTTAAATTTACCAAGGCTTGATTTGTGACCCAAGATATGATCTATCCTGGAGAATGTTTCATGAGCACTTGAGAAGAATGTGTATTCTGTGGTTTTTGGATGGAATGTCCTATAAATAGCAATTAAGTCCAATCTTGTTTAATGTATCATTTAAAGCTTGTGTTTCCTTATTTATTTTCATTTTGGATGATCTGTCCATTGGTGAAAGTGGGGTGTTAAAGTCCCCTACTATGATTGTGTTACTGTCGATTTCCCCTTTTATGGCTGTTAGTATTTGCCTTATGTATTGAGGTGCTCCTATGTTGGGTGCATAAATATTTACAGTTGTTATATCTTCTTCTTGGATCGATCCCTTGATCATTATGTAGTGTCCTTCTTTGTCTCTTGTAATAGTCTTTATTTTAAAGTCTATTTTGTCTGATACGAGAATTGCTACTCCAGCTTTCTTTTGATTTCCATTTGCATGGAATATGTTTTTCCATCACCTCACTTTCAGTTTGTATGTGTCCCTAGGTCTGAAGTGGGTCTCTTGTGGACAGCATATATATGGGTCTTGTTTTTGTATCCATTCAGCCAGTCTGTGTCTTTTGGTTAGAGCATTTAATCCATTTACATTTAAGGTAATTATCGATATGTATGTTCCTATTACCATTTTCTCTTCTTTTGAATTATTTATTTATTTATTTATGGCTGTGTTGGGTCTTCGTTTCTGTGCAAGGGCTTTCTCTAGTTGCTGCAAGCGGGGGCCACTCTTCATCGTGGTGTGTGGGCCTCTCACTATTGTGGCCTCTCTTGTTGCGGAGCACAAGCTCCAGACGCGCAGGCTCAGTAGTTGTGGCACATGGGCCTTGTTGCTCCACGGCATGTGGGATCTTCCCAGACCAGGGCTCAAATCCGTGTCCCCTGCAATGGCAGGCAGATTCTCAACCACTGCGCCACCAGGGAAGTCCACCATTTTCTTAATTGTTTTGGGTTTGTTATTGTAGGTCTTTTCCTTCTCTTGTGTTTCCTGCCTAGAGAAGTTCCTTTAGCATTTGTTGTAAAGCTGGTTTGGTGGTGCTGAATTCTCTTCGCTTTTGCTTGTCTGTAAGGGTTTTAATTTCTCCATCAAATCTGAATGAGATCCTTGCTGGGTAGAGTAATCTTGGTTGTAGGGTTTTCTCCTTCATCACTTTAAATATGTCCTGCCACTCCCTTCTGGCTTGCAGAGTTTCTGCTGAAAGATCAGCTGTTAACCTTATGGGGATTCCCTTGTGTGTTATTTGTTGTTTTTCCCTTGCTGCTTTTAATATTTTTTCTTTGTATTTAATTTTTTATAGTTTGATTAATATGTGTCTTGTCGTGTTTCTCCTTGGATTTATCCTGTATGGGACTCTCTGTGCTTCCTGGACTTGATTAACTATTTCCTTTCCCATATTAGGGAAGTTTTCAACTATAATCTCTTCAAATATTTTCTCAGTCCCTTTCTTTTTCCCTTCTTCTTCTGGGACCCCTATAATTCAAATGTTGGTGTGTTTAATCTTGTCCCAGAGGTCTCTGAGACTGTCCTCAGTTCTTTTCATTCTTTTTTCTTTATTCTGCTCTGCAGTAGTTATTTCCACTATTTTATCTTCCAGGTCACTTATCCGTTCTTCTGCCTCAGTTATTCTGGTATTGATCCCTTAGAGAAGGCTTTTCTAATCATGACACAAAATCCAAAAGTCATAGAATACTGACAGATTTAAATTTTAAAAACAAAAACAAAAACAAAAACCTTTTTCTTGTGGATGAAAAATGTCGCCTGCTTTTTCAGTAAACAAAGGATGTTGAGACCATCAAGCCAGCATGGCCACCTGCAACAGTGCACCCTGAGGGGACTCAGAATGGATGGAGAAAAGCAGGATATTGGCCCTAGATAGTTAAGATGCCTGTCAAAGGCATGATTTCAATGAGCCCAGCCAGACTCTTGCCTCTTCCCATACATAGAAAAGTGCTACAATCATTAACTTGAGATGTCTGGTCTTCTTTAATTAACAGTAATCTTTTGATGTTCTGACTGCCTGGTTTTTGTTGCAAAAACCCCTGTATATCGTGGCTCCTCCTTTACCTCTTTGGAGCGGTCCCACAGAGCTCTCTGAGAAGCTGTCTTCTGGGCTAAGTCCTCAGTTTTGTCCACCAAATAGAACATAATTCTCAACTTTTAGGTTGTGCATTTTTTCAGTCAATAGTCTACTGAAAGATACTATAAATAAAAGTAAAAACAAACTACAGATGAGGAGAAAATATTTGCAACCTGTATAGCAAAGGATTTTTCTAAAATGTAAAAAGAGCTTCTACAATTCAATGAGAAATAAACAAGTAATTGACAGAAGAGGAAATGTAAATGGCCCATCAACATATGAAATGATTGTCATTCAACTTCATCAGTGAGTAGGGAAATGCAAAATGAAACAATGAAGTATTTTTTTCATCTATCAGATTTGCAAAAATAAAACATAAAAATATAATATCCGTTAATACCAGGTAATTTTATTCATGTTGCTGGGAGTGTAAATTGTTACAGATTTTGTAAAGGGCAGATTTGATGGTATCTATTAAAATTTTAAATGTGAATATCTTATGATCCAGCAGGTCCACCTTTAGGAATATAGCCTAGAGAAACAACTGTACATGTTCATAAAAAGCATACAAAAAGAATGTTCAGTGCAGCATTGGTTATGGAACGAAAAAAAATTTTTAAACAGTCTAAATTTCCACCAATAAGGCAACTAAATGAGCTATAGTACAACCATACCATGGAACTGTATTTGGCAGTGTAAAAGAATGAGTTAGATCTATATATACTTACATAAGCATGTTGTTAAGTGAAAAAAAGAAGTTGAAGAATGATACACAGATCATGATGCCATTTGTATAAATCTGCCCCTTCCCAGTAAAACAAACATTTCTCTCTCTCCCTCTCTCTGTTTATAGAAGCAGAGAAAAAAGTTTGCACAAATAATCAACAAACTAAAAATAGTAACTACCATTAGTAGTTACTTCTGAGGAGGGTAGATTAAGTACATGTATTGCTTGCATAATTAAAAATAAATTTTTGGGACTTCCCTGGTGGCGCAGTGGTTAAGAATCCGCCTGCCAATGTAGGGGACAGGGGTTCGAGCCCTGGTCCGGGAAGATCCCACATGCCGCAGAACGACTAAGCCCGTGTGCCACAACTACTGAGCCTGCGCTCTAGAGCCCGTGCTCTGCAACAAGAGAAGCCAGCACAATGAGAAGCCCGCTGACCGCAACGAAGAGTAGCCCCCGCTCGCTGCAACTAGAGAAAGCCCGTGTTCAGCAATGAAGACCCAACGCAGCCAAAAAATTTTTAACTAATTAATTAATTTTAAAAAATAAAAGATAAAAAGAGTTGAAAAAATTTAAAAAGAAACAGATAAAGTGGATATACACTGCTCCTTTAAAAAGCTTTTCTGAGCTGGGAAAAAGATAAAGCAGTGTCTAGAGGGAAGCAGGAAGGTCACAGGTGAGTTTTATGAGGATGGGAGAGATGACAAGGGATTGAACAGGAGCAGAAGCTTCCAGGATGGAGAGGAGGGGGCAGATGTGAGAGAAATAGACAATAGTAACCAATTGATGCAGGGGATCTAGTTCAGTTTATAAAATACTGAATGCCTACTGTGTGCCAGGTACAGTGTGAGGTGCCAGGGCTACTGAGGAATAAGACACAGTCTGTAGTTAAGGTGCCTGTAGTTTAGTAGAGGGGGCAAATATGTATACAAACTCTACATAATGTGGTAAGTACAGTAACAGAGGTATGTGGAGGGGGCCTGTGGGAACAGGAAGAGCAGCAATCAAGCCTGGTGGTGGGAGTATAGGGTGCAGGTTGCTGAAAGGGGAGAGGAGGTGATCAGGAATGATTGGGCTAAGTCTTGAAGTCGTGCAGGATGAGTACAAGGTAGTGACCTGGCTTAGAGTGGGTATTCAGTACACATTTGTTGAATGAATGAATGATATATACATTGATGGGAAAAAGAAAATAAACACCTCTAACTTTTCATCATTTAAAACCAAAAGTATCCAACTCACAGACATAGAAAACAAACTTATGGTTACCAAAGGGGGAAGCGGGGGAGGGATAAATCAGGAGGTTGGGATTAACAGATACACACTACTATAGACAAAATAAACAACAAGGACCTACTGTATAGCACAGGGAACTATGTTCAATATCTTGTAATAACCTATAATGGAAAAGAATCTGAAAAAGAAGATATACAGTATAACTGAATCACTTTGCTATACACCTGAAACTAACACAACATTGTAGATCAACTATACTTCAAACAACAACAACAAAAAAACCCCCAAAGTATCCATTGAAGGTTTCAGCTAGGATGCTGGTGAGGGTGGAAAACAGTCTACAGTGTGTTGAGGAATGAACGAGAAGTAAAAATAAATAAATGAGTAGATTATTCTTTCAAAAAAAATCTCTATCCATGCATTAAATATTTATTGGGCACCTATTATACGCCAGACCCTGTGGTAGGTGCAGAAAAGAAACTTGACTGCTAAGGGAAGAAAAGACACAGGGCAGTAGTTGGGGAGAAATGTGTGGTTGAGGAGGATTGGGCTGTGGAAAAGTCTTTTTTTTTTTGAGATGAGGGAAGACTTAAGCCTGTTTATAGGTTGCGGGAGGGAGTAGTCAGTAGTAGGTGAGGAGCTGATAGATGAAGCCAGGTTCTCAAAGAGCCTGAAAGGAATAAGATCAGGTACACAAGGGGCGGTGGACCTTGAACAGGATGAGGGACCCTTCATCCTCAGAGACCAGAAGGGAACAGGGAAGGGGAGGGAGTGAGGTGGGTTGGGGTAGTGTGAACCTGGTGACCTTGATTTTGTTGATAAAATAGAAGATAATACCGTCTTGTGAGAGGGAAGGGGTCATCAATAAGTTCTGGAGCTTGAGGAAAGTGTTGAAAGTTTGGCATGGTCAATGAAAGCAGTAGGAAGGGAGCCAATCAAGGCTGAGCAAAAGGATTGTCATGTTGTTTTAAAGGCCTTTGTGAGGTTGGAGGCCAGGAATTTGGGTGCCAAGACCCAAAGTGTTTGTTTGTTTGTTTGTGTAATATTTATTTATTTATTTATTTTGGCAGCGTCGGGTTTTAGTTTGTGGCATGCAGGATCTTTAGTTGTGGCATGCACGTGAGATCTAGTTCCCTGACCAGGGATCGAACCCGGGCCCCCTGCATTGGGAGCGTGGAGTCTTACCCACTGGACCACCAGGGAAGTCCCCAAGACCCAAAGTTTTGTGATTTCGTCGAGTCAACTTCAGCAGCAGTGGTGTAGGAGCAGAGAGCAGATCCTGAAATTTATTCAGCCCAGCAGTTTTGCTAGGCAAGGAGGGTAGAAAGCAGGGGTGTGGTGGGAGATGAGTTGATAAAAGAGTGTTTTGGACAATCAGTTATGGGGGTCAGCCTGGGCTGAGAAGGAGATGAGGCCAAGAGGGGGTTGATATCCTGTGAGATAATGGAGAGGTCAAGGTACCAGAGGATTCTATGAGGTGAAAGATCAGGTTTAGGCAGACTGAAGGCATAGAAGAGCTGGGAAGTTGTGCGGTGGTGGCCAGATAGTGGGGTGTTAGAAGCTGTCTTGGGTGAAGCTGGCCTGGCAAACGGTATGATGTGTAGGTGGCTGAAGTAGAGGGAGCTGGAGGTTGGTGAAGTTGAGGCGATCAAGGAATAAAGAGGCTGAAGGTTGATGGCCTGTCCGCAAGCACGTTGCAGTCACCCAGAACAGGGAGAAAGGCGGGGTCAGGCACCACCAGAAGAGGATGGAACAGGCCTCAAATGGAGAAAGTTGTTTTACACTGAGGTAGAGGAGTAACGCCCTAGAAGTGGGGCTGAGTGGCTACCTGAATGCCCACACACTGAGCCCAGCGTACACAGGTTGTGGGAGAATAAGAAGCCTACACAGGGGACTTCCCTGGTGGTGCAGTGGTTAAGAATCCGCCTGCCAGTGCAGGGGACACGGGTTCAATCCCTGGTCCGGGAAGATCCCACATGCTGTGGAGCAACTAAGCCCATGCGCCACAACTACTGAGCCTGTGCTCTAGAGCCCGCGAGCCACAACTACTGAGCCTGTGTGCCACAACTACTGAGCCTGTGTGCCACAACTACTGAGCCCGCACGCCACAACTACTGAAGCCCACGCGCCTAGAGCCCGTGCTCCACAACAAGAGAAACCACTGCAATGAGAAGCCCGCGCACTGCAACGAAGAGTAGCCCCCGCTCGTCACAACTAGAGAAAGCCCGCACGCAGCAACGAAGACCCAACGCAGCCAAAAAAAAAAAAAGAAGCCTACATAGGAGGGGGCTGCCAGGCAATGCCTTCCTCAGGGTTGTGGGGTCCTCAGGGTTGCAGGGCCCTCAGGGGAGAATTAGGTTACCAGTAGCGTGAAGAGGCAAGGCAAGTTCTGTGACGAGGAAGATGATATAGGCCAGCACTTCTCAAACTTTAAAGTTGCATACAAGCCACTGAGGCTCTTAATAAGATGTAGATTCTGATCCTGTAGGTCTGGGTTGGGGACTGGAGAGTCTGGATTTCTAACAAGCTTTCAGGTGACCACAGTGCTGCCAGTTCAAGGACCACACTCTGAGTGGCAAAGATGTAGGCAATTTTGTTTACCATGGTTCAGGGGTTTCACAGGGCACAGTGGACGTTTTTGAGGGATGATGAGTCCATGAGGAGAGAGTGGAATAGCAATGAGCATAGAGGGAAGAGGTGACTGGAGGGATGGAGTAGATTAGCTATTGTCACTCTGGGCACTGTTCCAGTAGACCTGACCTTATGGTATCTCGGCTTTGCCTGAGAGGGTGCTGTTCAAGTATAATGTCTGTGACCAGGCCTTCTGGGTTTCCAGCAGGGGAGCTTCTGACAGCTGCGTTTGCACTGAGGAATGGCACGTGGGAGAAGGAGACTGGGATGACTTGCGGGTGTCTAGGAAATGGATAGGAGACAGTGATAACTGAGGCCATGGGAGTGACCAGGACCACGCAGGGCTAACGGGCATGTGATGTGTAGAATGACAACAAAAGATGGTCCAGGATAGAACTTCAGAGATGAGCCAACAATTTAAGCTAAGGCAAGTGAGAAAGAAGAGTTATTATAGAGGTAGGAGCTAATGGTGGCAGTGAAGCCAGGGGGTGTTTCAAGAAAGGACTGGTCAACATTATCAAGAAAGATGACAATTGAAAATTATTCATTGAAAGGTAAAATTACTATTTTTCCATAATATCTCTGTCTAGGAAACCCAAAATAATCAACTGAAAGACAATTCTAATGGATAGTAGTTCTGCAAGGTAGCCAATTTCAAAATAAACATGCATAAAGCCATAGACTTCTTATCACCTGACAATAACCAAATAGAAAACATTATGGAACAGAAGACCCTTTTCACGGTTAAAAAAAAAAAACCTTACTATATCCTACCCACAAGACCCTATGTGATCTGTCCCCTGCTACCTTGCTTGCTTCATCTCTTATTATTCTTGTATTTCTTTTTTTTTTTTTTTTTTAATTGTATAGCTACTTTATTTATTTATTTATTTATTTTTGGCTGTGTTGGGTCTTCGGTTCGTGCGAGGGCTTTCTCTAGTTGCGGCAAGTGGGGGCCACTCTTCATCGCGGTGCGGGGACCGCTCTTCATCGCGGTGCGCGGGCCTTTCACTATCGCGGCCCCTCCCGTTGCGGGGCACAGGCTCCAGACGCGCAGGCTCAGTAGTTGTGGCTCACGGGCCCAGCTGCTCCGTGGCATGTGGGATCTTCCCAGACCAGGGCTCGAACCCGTGTCCCCTGCATTAGCAGGCAGATTCTCAACCACTGCGCCACCAGGGAAGCCCTATTCTTGTATTTCTTGAGGTGAAATTCACATAACATAAAATTAAGTCTTTTAAAGTGAGAGCAATTCAGTGGCATTTAATAAATTCACAATGTTGTGCAACCACCACCTCTGTTTAGTCCCCAGACATTCTCATCACCCCAAAAGGAAACACATTAAACAATAACTTCCCATTCCCCTCTCCCCTCAGCCCCCAGTAAGTAACCATTATTCTGTTTTCTGTTTCTGTGAATTTGACTATTCTAGGTACCTCACAGAAGTGGAACCATATACTATTTGTCCTTTTGTGTCTGGCTTCTTTCACTTAGCATGATGTTTTCAAGGTTCATCCATGTGGCAGCATGTATCTGAATTTTTTCCTTTTCATGGCGGAGTAATATTCCATTGTATGATATTCCACACTTTATCAGTTGATGGATGTTTGAGTTGTTTCCACCTTTGGGCAATTGTGAATAGTTTACTGTTCTTCCTTTGTTCACTAATTCTACTGCTCAAACTTGTCAAGCTTGTTTCTGCCTTAGGACAATTACATTTGTTATTCCCTCTGCCTGGAATGCTCTTCTCCCAGATTCTCCATGACTGTCATTCTCATCCTTGCAGCTCAAATGCCACATCCTCAGAGAAGCCTTCCCTGATCACTGTATTTAAAGTAGCTGAACCCTCAGCCACTTTTTATCCCATTATCCTACTTTATTGTCTTCATAGTACATATCATTGTCTGAAATGAATAAGAAATAGTGTCTAGACCAGGGCTTGTTTTGTGCCTTTGGCCCCTTAACCAAACAGTGAGGCATATGGGCTCAGAATATCATTTTTAAATGCCTAAAATACATTAATTATACCAAAAAATAGTTACCAAAATACTTTAAAATTGTGATATAGTAATCTGTGAGCTTCTCTTTTAATCCCTGAAATAACAATATCTATATGCAGGTCTAATAACTATTATACTTCAGAAGTTGTGATGATTATAAATGCTATTTTGAGATATTTGCAACAACTGTAATAGGAAACAAAAAATATTGGTGATTTCTATTGGTTATGAAATCACAGGCACTGCTGAAGTGACTGCAGATTGTTACCTACTTTCGTACCTGAAGAAACTCTAAACTCAGTTAGAGCTTAGTGAAAAAGATGCAGTTTTTTCCTATCCAAGTTCATGGATCCTATGAATTCTATGCATAGACCCCTTGGAGGTCTGTGGACCCCGGTTAAGAATTCCTACCCTGAAAAGTAAAAGATAAACGGTAGTGAGGAGGAGGGGTAGAGTATATTGGAGCTGGGTTTTGTAGGAGATGGAAGAGATCATAGTAAGCCAGGGAAAATGGGCTGGAAAAAAGCTGCCTTTGGGTGTGAGGGGTGTAGAAACTTCCAGTTGAGAAGGATATGAGGGAAGCAGCATCTCTGAAGGGGAGTCAGGTGTCATTTAGAGGAAGGGAGCATTTTGTGAGGAGGTTGCCTATAGGAGTAAGGGATTTTTGTTTACCATGGGCTGGAGTCCAGTGAGCATGACAGAGTGGGATGGGGGAGACGGCCACTGACGGAAGATGAGCCGTTGGGAGCAGGGCTGGGACCCTTACTATATTCCAGATACCATCCCGGACACTGAGAATATAAAGATGAATAATACTCTAGTTATGGGACTTCTCTGGTGGTGCAGTGGTTAAGAATCTGCCTGCCAGTGCAGGGGACACAGGTTTGATCCCTGGTCCGGGAAGATCCCACACGCTGCGGAACAACTGAGCCCCTGTGCCACAGCTACTGAGCCTGTGCTCTAGAGCCTGCGAGCCACAACTACTGAAGCCCACGCACCTAGAGCCCGTGTCCCACAACAAGAGAAGCCACTGCAATGAGAAGCCCACGTACTGCAACGAAGAGTAGCCCCCACTCACCACAACTAGAGAAAAACCCGCACACAGCAACGAAGACCCAATGCAGCCAAAAAATAAATTAAAAAAAAAAGACTCTAGTTATAAGATAAATACGAGGGATGTAATGTACAACATAATAAATACAGTTAACAGGGCTGTATGTTATATATGAAAGTTAAGAGACTTAATCCTGAATTCTCATCAAAAGGGAAAATTTTTTTGTATTTCTTTAATTTTGTACCTGTATGAGATAATGGATGTTCACTAAAGTGATTGTGATAATCGCTTCATGATGTAAATCACTATGCTGTGCACCTTAAAACTTATACTGTGCTCTATGTCACTTATATCTCAATAAAACTGGGAGCAGAAACAAAAGAAAATGCAGGAAGAAGGGGAAAAATGAATAAGACAAAGATGAGTCATCCATTTAGGATTAGTCTAAACCAAATACTGTTGGTTGACTGGCTGCTTTGGCTGGTCTGACGATGCATCTCTTCAGAGACCCTAAGAGCCAGAGGCATTAGCAGAAAGATAGGCTCAGGGTATCATTAGAGATTCAGGGGAAAAAAAGCTAAAAATGCATTGTTTTCTTTCCTCCTTTGATCCCTTTTGTAGAGCAAAAAAAAAAGTAAAAAAGTTATGTAATGGAGGGAAAAAATGTAGCAGTGCCATAATTAGATCACTCAAATGAGCCTGTCACCTGAAAATTAATTGGATAAACCTAAGGGATGTATCCCCCCGCCCCCACTCCTAATTCTTCAGGAACCTTTTAAGGATCTCTGCAGCCAACAGATTCTTTGATGCTCTTACCCTTCAGAACAATGTTTGGCTCATAGGGGTCAAAGGAAGAAAGAAAGGACTATATATTTAGATTTTTCTCTGCGGCTCCAGAGGTATCCAGCATCTGGCTCTCTCTGTATGTAGCTCTCAGAATCTAGAATTGTGTGATTTCTTTTTAAAAAGGCTCTTTTGCCTTCTCTACTAGGGGGATCTTTCAAAAAGGCTCAGGGTGGGAGCTGCTGCTCCTCCTTCAATCGCGTTCCCTTCCCGCAGTGGTCGCTGCAGACTCCCTCTCCTGGGCCGGATGATAAACCCCTTCCAGCTTGAAGGGAGAAGCCCTGGAGGGGGGGGCAGCGGACAGACAGGGAGATGAGAACAGAGGCAGGGCGGAGGCTAAGTGACCTAGCTAGAGCAGGAAGAGGCTGCAGGGGCGGCAGGAATGGCCTGGGAGAGAACAGAGACGCTTCCCAGGACAGAGAGAAGCAGAGGACTGACTCTCGGCTAAGACCCCTGGCAAGACTTGGAGCCACACGGGAGCGCCGTGCCTGGAGACTCAGTGAGCTGGGGGGCGGGGCATGCGGTGTGTGTGTGTGTGTGTTTGTGTGCGCACGTGTGTTCAGGTTGTGCAGACGGGACTATCTTCACCAAATTTTGTCCGAATATGTAGATTTTCAAGTCACAACCTTAGAGGAAATGAGAACTGGAAAAATACCTGGACCTTAGGGGAGCGCCTCGAACCCAGGAAGATTGAGCAGAACCCAGTGTGTTCTGGAAGATTCCCCAGCAATGGGTCAAGGAGAGGTCCTGACCGCCACTGGGTACCAGCTTGAGTATTAGGCACTGGGGGGGAGACACAGGAAGCGGAGACGTGAGCCCAGCCTGGCGCGCAATCAGCCCATCCACAGATACTGCCAGTGGGCTCCACACTGCATCAGGGCCCCGTGGGGGCAGAGAAGGGCCCTTCACTGTCCCTGCCCTTCACAAGGACACAGTCTATTTGAGGGAACACTAATCCTTGTGAAGCAACAGTAAGCGATCCAATAGCATAATTCTTTTTTACACTCCTGGGTCACAGAAGGGATTTCTGGCGTAACTGGGGAATTGTGGAGGAGATCGGCATTCATCCGAGCCCTGAGGCCTGGGAGGGCAGGATTGGGATGAGAAGAGAGAAATGCACATTCTAGAGAGAAAGCGCACTGATGGGCATATGGTTGGCTCATGTGGGGACCAAAGAGGTGGACAGTCTGACGGAGTTGGAGGCCCACTGAGAGGAGATGGAGAAATCCAGCTGGATGGGGAGAGTCAGATTACCAAGGACATTTTCAACTTCTAAAAGAGTTTCGAAGCCTATCAAAATCCAGGTTTTTGAAGTGGTCTGGCCATTTCCCTACTCTCTCCTTTAGCTACAAGCCCATTGTGGAATTCATCGACGCCCAATTTGAGGCCTACCTGCAGGAGGAGCTGAAGATCCTCAGGGTACTGCACAACTACCATGATTCCCGCATCCACGCCTGCTTGTACTTCATCGCCCCCACGGGTCATTCCTTGAAGTCTCTGGACCTAGTGACGATGAAGAAGCTGGACAGTAAGGTACTGAGGCCTGGGAGGCAGGGACGAGGGCGGGCGGGAGGCAGGGCAAGCTGGGCTCCCTCCTTCTGGTCTCTTGTGCAGTGCAGATGCCAGAGCTCAGGAGAGGTTGTGTGGCGTCCTCATCCTCCCCTTCATTCCCTGTCCCTCCATAAAGATGGTGTTAATTGATCCAGCACCTGAGTTGTATGCTTTGTGATGTTTTCCCAGCACTGGGCATGAGTCTTCCCTGAGCTGTCTTTCTGCCCTGATCCCTCTTGGGAATAAAGGTGGATGCAAGCCAGACGGCTGTCTGGGTCTAGGGCCTTAGGCTTTGGCGATGCAAAGGTGTTTTTCCTTTGTCCTGATGTTAACTGACCTTTACTAGAATCACACATGCAAACGACTTCAAAAGTTACTATTCTTATTATCAATAATAATTTTATCATAGCAGCTAACATTTGTTAAACCCTTATTATATGTCACCACTGTAAAAGTACCTCATGGAGTATCTCATTGAATCCTCACAACAACTCGGTAAGGCAAACACTATCATTACCTCCCATTTTATAGAAGAGAAAACTGAGGCTCTAAGAGGTTAAGTGACATACCCATTGTCATATAGCCAACTCCTGGCAGAGCCTAGATTTGAACTCAGATCTGTGGCACCAGGTTATGTTGCCTCCATACCCAAGGAAGATGGCTGTGGGAATCAGGCACATCCTGCTTTAAGATAAACTGAAAAATGCAAGTCCCACATCGGATATAAATTAGACAGTGATTCTTCATGTTAAAGGATTATTGGCTGTGCAAAAGAGTCGACCACAAGAATCTTTAAAAAGCCTAATTACTAGTACGTTTCCTCCCCTAACATTTCATATGTGTCTGGCACTGTGATGAGTACTTTATATGCATTGTTTTTATTTCGTCCTTCCAATAATCCAGTGTGGTGGGTACTATTATTATCCTCATTTTACACAGGAGGAAACTGAGGCACAGTCAAGTAGCTTGCTCCAGGTCAGACAACTTGTAATGGGTCTGGGATTCAGACCGAGCTCTCTCTCACTCCAGGGAATTTATTTTACAAAAAAAATCTACTTTATATGCAGCTGTTTAGTCGCACCACTATAAAAACGGAGTTTCAGCTAGCATCAAAATAGGAGCAGTTTTTCGTTTTTCACAGCAGTGAGTTCACTGCCCACGAGTAACGGGCCGCTTGGGAAACGTCGCCACATCCTGCATGTCTTGAAGAGGGCAGCAGAGTGATGCGGCTGGCGGCCTGGTGGAGGAGCTGAGTTAGGTAGGCCTGTGTTTACAGCGTGCCAGTGGGGGACGTGGCGAAAAGTGTTGCCACCTTGCCAAGGGCTTCAATCCCCACGCCCCAAGACTTTAAGGGAGGTGCCTCCAACGTCCAGTCTTTCTTTGACCAGCACCTGAAGCTGCAGTGTCAGCCTTGAGAGGCGCTCCTAAGGCAAAGAGCAAAGGAGGTGGAATTTGTCTTAAGTCTAGAGCTCTTTTCAGGGCCCAAGTACCATCCATGCCAGCCCATTGGAGTCTGCTGGCAGGACCAGCTGTGCTTTGTGTGTGAACTTGAGCTTAGCTGTGCTCTGTCTCACTCAGGCATGTAAGTTTCTTTACCCTCCGACAGTAAAAGCCTTGTCACTTCTTGGAGGTATTTCAAGGATTGAGGTTCAGGTGGATTGAACTTTGGGGTAGCATTAGTCCTTTCTCCTGCTGTCCAAAATTGGGCATTTGTACCTGCTTTCTTTATGCAGAAATTAATCATGAGACTCCGGCAATGTAACTCTTTTTGGCTAAGTCTCAGATCAAATTGGTAACACAGGGTCGTCGTCACGTAAGTGGGTTGGTTCATCAGTGTTTGCTGCCAGAAAGAGGGCCAGGTGTGCATCTTCACAGAGCCCTGCCTTTCTTCCCTTCGCATGTGGGTTCCTTTCATACTGGCTGGGGCTAGCCTGCACCGATGGGTTGGGACAATTTACTGTTAGCAAGGAGTTGCCACCTCTCCCCTTGTCCGCTGTCGATTCCCAACTGTCCTCTTTCTGCTTCAAATCACCCAAGCAGTGACCTTGATATTAAGATATCACATAGCTCATCAATTTGGATCTGAGCTGGCAGGTTAAGACTGTGGACTTAGGAATAAGGCTAAACTTGGATCTGGATCCCAGTTCTGTTACTTACCTGCTCTGTGGCCTTGGACAAGCTAGTTAGCCTCTCTGTGCCTCAGTTTCTCATTGTGGTACTAATACCTCCTGGGAGGGTTTTTTGTCAGGGTTAATTGTGTTAATCCTTGTAAAGCACTTAGTTCAGTGCCCAGCAAACAGTAAGCACTCATTGTCATATATTATACTGCTGTTTGGCCATGGAGGTGGCCAGTCCTGGACTATTGTGTTGAGCTGCTCCCTCTGGCAGCTGGTAGAAGTCCTAGGTCATGCTGCTATCAGCTGCAGATTACCAACAATGATGCCACTTTGCTCCTCCCTTCCCTAGGTAAACATCATCCCCATCATTGCCAAATCAGATGCCATTTCTAAGAGTGAGCTAACAAAGTTCAAAATCAAAATCACCAGCGAGCTTGTCAGCAATGGAGTCCAGATCTACCAGTTCCCTACAGATGATGAGTCGGTGGCAGAGATCAACGGAACCATGAACGTGAGTGGGAGCACAGGGCTTCAACTTTCTGGCCATTTGCTCTTTTTTTTTCTAAGTACATTGCTCTTTTTTAAAAAATTTATTTTATTTATTTGTTTTTAGCTGTGTTGGGTCTTTGTTGCTGCACGCGGGCTTTCTCTAGGTGTGGCGAGCGGGGGCTACTCTTCATTGCGGTGCGCGGGCTTCTCATTGCGGTGGCTTCTCTTTGTTGTGGTGCACGGGCTCTACGTGCGCAGGCTTCAGTAGTTGTGGCACACGGGCTTAGTTGCTCTGCAGCGTGTGGGATCTTCCTGGACAAGGGCTCGAATCCATGTCCTCTGCATTGATAGGCGGATTCTTAACCACTGCGCCACCAGGGAAGCCCTGGCCATTTGCTCTTAATTATTATTATTTTACCAAATAGCAGTCAAACATCACCATCCATCTTAGTGTAGTCAACTTTCATTATCCGAGTCTCAGGTATTTGTGAGAAAGAATCCAGAAGCAAATAGCTCCTCTCTCCTCAGAGATGCAGAGATTAATAGCCAGAGACTGAGGGAGGGAAAGACTGACTCCAGGGGATTCAGACCTCTCCTTCTACCCTCCTCTCTGATGCCACACTGGCCTAGGCCAGGCAGCCCCCATGGGACTGCCGGAAAGGCAAACGGTCTTTGTCTCTGACCAATGGATGCGGCGAAAGAAGGCAAGGCTGAAAAAGTTGGCTGGCTTCGGAGACTCGAGGCTAATCTGTACTCAGATAATCAAGCCCTTTGCCCCTGGGAGGAAAAATGACATGTAGCCTCCAATTTTTCTGGTGACTAGAGAAATGTTATTTTTAAATTTCAGGGTTATGCTTTGCTTTATTAAGTGTGAATGAATTGAAAAAAAAACCCACAACCAACCGCTTGCCATCTTTCCTCTCACTCCCCCACTCCCCCTACTAGAGGAATGAGTAATGAAGAAGGCAGGGAGTCAAATAGCTCCTCGTGCTTCTTTACAATGTGTTGATGCCGTTGCTGCGAAATCTTCAATGTTGTGATTTCAAGGAGACAGATAATAGCTTGCAGAAAGCCTCTGCTTTGGGAACAGATTTCTTTTTCTCTGTTGAGAGGCATCAGTTTTTCCTAATGACATAATGCCTGGGTATGGCCAAACTCAGGAAAGCCTTGTAATAAAAGCCATTTTTAGAAAACTTTCCTGCTGCCGCCACCCCCTAAGTTATCATTAGAGCATCAGCTGCCACCTCCTGTGAATCGGCCAACAAATTAGCATAGCGGGGCAGCAAGTCACTGTCTCGCCTGACTTCCTGCCCATCAATACACCCGAGATATGTTTGTGATGAGAGGTCCCTCATCATCTTTGACACAAATCTGGCCCGAGGGTAGAGCTGTGTGGATTGTGGGAGGTGGAGTTGTAGCCTCTCTGACTGGTCATGAGCATTAAAAAACTAAAAAAAAAAGATTAGTGCTTATCCTCTCCAGCAGTCAGGGCGTTCTGATGGAAACCAGCTTCTGTCATGATGAGAAAACCTGAAAGGGTGCCTAGTCTGCAAGAAAATTGGAGCCTAGAGAGAAGCGTCATCAGGCACTGATGTCTGGAAGCGCCTAGTCACCTCAGAACATCAAGTCCCATAGATACCTTCTGAACGTGGATTCCATAAGTCACTAGGCAGCTTTCGGTCTTGTGGTTTGCTTTGCTAAGGACAGAAAGGGGCGAAGAGTCCTCAGCAATCTCAGGGCATCACACAAAACGACCGCTGGCTGCATTGTGGGTCAGGAGTGGCAATCACGTTGGGCTCTGCTCTCGACTTAGCTCTGGGCCCTTGCTTGAAGCTCGGGCAGCCTTGGCCTCAAGGTCAGAAACTTCCTGTGCTACGAAGCAGCAGTCCTCAACCATGCTGTTTTGGCTGTGAAGGGATTCTGAGTCCTTTCTTACATTAGTCCAGTGTTTTACTTTGAAAAACTACATTTGAGTGTATTCCGGGTTATCCCTGTAACAGCATCACTCAGCACTCATTGCCTTGTGTTCCCCCAGGCTTTTTTGAGTGAGAAAGACGGGTGGCTCACAGCTAGCGTGCCTGAACTGGGCATGTGCACGGGAGGGGGCGTGCATGTGAACGCTGTGTGTTGCATGTGTTGTGATGGGGAAAGGGTGGGGAGTTGCTGCTATAAAATATATACACAGGATTGCTGAGCCTGCCTGCCACTGGAGCAACTGCATCAAACTGGGTCTTCGGACAAGCCGTGCATATGAAGCTGCATCATCAGAGGGCCGGGCTTGGCTGGTAGGAGGAATGGGTGCTGGCCTTTCAGTTCTGAATTTGACTCCAGCCTCACAGCCTCGGCCACCCCAGCCAATTGTCATGGGAACTGGATTGGAAGAGTGGAAGAAGCCTCTTGTCCAAGTGCAGAAGAGCCGCCTGTCATCCTGCAGCTCCCCACTAGGGATTTGCATGGCAGGAAATGAGAGTCGTGAGGTCTAGCCTCCCCCTGGGCTTCTGGGTGGCTCTGAAAACCCTTATTTCAGCTTGAGGGGAAAGAGAAGGGAGGGAGAGGTCTTGTCACGTGCTCCTTTCCACCTATGCTCTGAGAGCTCTCAAGGTTGTAGACTTTAATGCTTAAAATTGCTATGTGGTTCAAATCGAATGTTGTTCTTTGAATGGTTCAAACCATGGCCAGGGACCAGGGACTAGGCCCAGTTACTCGACTCGGCTCAGTCGGTTGGCTGCCTGTGAGGTCTTGGGTTTGGCCCCCGCAAAGGCATTTGGGCCCAGTGAGAGCGCATTGGTGACCGGGAGGGTCACAGGGAGACCCATAGGCACAAGCCTGTCTCTCCTCCTGAGGCAGCAGTGCCGTTTCCATTGTTGGCACATACTTTTGTGGGAATCACCACCAAGGGTTGACTTGAGAGAATCAGACAATTCTCGGTCACTGGTAGGAGCCTAGAATGGAGGCCAGCATAACCGGCGGCACGACTGGGAAATACTGTCCCCCTGGGAGGAAGCCACACCACTCGGGATATTATCAGATGAGAGATAAACGGTGGTCCTGACACTCTGTTTCGCGAGGCTTAGGGGGATGGTCATCTAACCTCCCTAGTAGAATGGGTGTCGTGGAACCAGAATAGAATAATCATGCCAGTTGGATCATCAAACACTTTAAAATGTTCCGAGAGGAATTTAAGGTACATATGAGGCTGCAAAGGTAGTGAGTCTGGGAACAGACTCCCAGGAGGAGGCTTGGGACTATCTCCTGGTGGAGTTTTCTGAGACTGGGGCATCCGAGGTCTCTTGGGCGAGAGAGGGTAACACGGAGTCCCCTTAGGAACCTGTCCAGGTTTCAGCAGCTGCACTATCTTGCATCGACCCGCTCCTCCCTGGGCCCACACATACAAAGTATCAGCCCTGGAGGTGGGGTTGGTTGGAGGGTTTACCTTCTGCATGCTCTGCTCGACTCTATTCTGGTTTTCAGAGCCATCAGTCTCTCAAGAGCAGCAGAAAGAGGGCCAGAGCTGGCCCCATGATTTCCTGTCCTTCATGGTTAAAGCTGAGCTGACTTCCAGCCCTGGGTGGTTGGGAGAGGCTGGCAGCTACAGCGTGGTGTCCTCACTGCTCCCTGGGAAGATCTGGGCACGGGACTTAGGGACCTGGGCAACTCGGTTAACTCTTCTGTGCACCAGTTTTCCAAATCACGAATGGGGTTGACGCTAACCGCCCTGTAAGCCTGTTGTAGCATCAAATGAAATCTGCCTGGGAGCACTCGGAAATGATATCCTTGCATATACTTATCAGAACAGACTTTGATGCCAGTTGCAAAGGAGTGTGTGTGGGAGGCCTCGGGAGCCCTCTGAAGCTGCCGTGGCAGGGGTTGTGTGTTTTAGAGCGGGGAAGGATAAAATGACAGCAGTTTAAGGAGGAGGGAAAGCAAGTGACCCTGGCATTCTAACTAACAGTGTCTTTTGGAGATAAAAATAACAGACCCAAGGGAATACTGACATTTTTTAATGCCTTTATTCTCTTCTTGGATTTTTTTTTCTTTTTTTGCTCTTAAGCCCAGAGAAGTACTTCCCACTTCACATGCCCTCCTCCTCCATCACTGTCAGCCGAGAGCCCAGGATGCGTGAGAATGATGCAACATTTCCTCCCTCGGTCTAGCCCTCTGCCATGGCTGCGCCTTCGTGTGACTGGAGCTTCGGGCTCTCTGCAGGAGGGGCAGCTTTTTCCTTGAAAGTGTTTGGGGGTGGATTTGAGGCTCCCGACGTGTCTTGGGTCTCTGAGGGGGAATGAATTGTGTCCAGATGACCCCCCTGCAAAGCCAGCTGGCAGAGGTCACAGACGCTCTGGCACTTAGGCAGAGTTTTCAGGATTTCATTGCCCCCACTCCATGCTCCATATGTCGCACGCCCGATGACCCTCGTGATCGGTCCCCTGCTAGGACTGATGAAACATTTCCCACCTCCACCCCTCACCCACCTTCCATATCCATAACCTCATCTTTCCCTCTGTCCTCTGTCCCCATTTCAGGGACAGTCATTGAAGTGGGAAGGGGTGTGGGAACACCTGAGATGATCATTGGAGAGCAGCTGAGAAGGGGGTGAAGGGGGAGCTGCTTCAGCTGGATGGCCAAGCACCTCGGGGGTTTAGCAGATGTCCTGGGTCTGAGCTCCTGACTAACGCCTGTGTTCTTCCACTCTGAAGAACATTCTTGGGGTGCAGAGTTAGAGGAGAATGGAAAGGAAGGATTGGCTGTGAGATCAGATTTCAACTGCCTCTTACAATCTGGCCTTGCATGGCCAGTTCACCCCCGGGGTTTAGAGTGCTCCCCTCATCTGCTGCTTGAACCCCCCAAAAGGGAGTGGTAGACCAGCAGGGGTGGGCTTTGAAGTCAGAGAGACCTGGATTCCACCCCTAGCTCTGCCTCTTACTACGGTGTGGCTGCTGGCAAGTCATTTAGCCCTTCTGGACTTCAGTTTCCTCTTCTATAAAATGGGGATAATAAGAATACGTACCTCCTAGTGTTGTAAAGATTCAATGAGATAATGCAACGTAGAGCACCTGGTACGTGGGAAACAGAGCTGCAGCTAGTATCAGGTCCATAGCTCCCAATCCTGTTAGTACAATTGCTACTACCTACTCCACGAAGCCTGCTTTGACTTCCCACGGAATTAGCTTCTTCTTCCTCTGAGTTCCTCCAGCCCTCAAGCCTCTGTTCATAGTCTGGACCTTTACTGTATTATCATTGTTGGTGCGTCTTTCCCCTACCACACTGTGCACTCGCCAGGGGCAGGCTCTGAGCTTTTTCGGTGTTGCATTCTTCTTTTTTTTTTTTTAAATAGTAATCTTTTATTTATTTATTTATTTTTATATTTATTTTTGGCTGTGTTGGGTCTTCGTTTCTGTGCGAGGGCTTTCTCTAGGTGCGGCAAGTGGAGGCCACTCTTCATCGCGGTGCGTGGGCCTCTCACTATCGCGGCCTCTCTTGTTGCAGAGCACAGGCTCCAGATGCCCAGGCTCAGTAGTTGTGGCTCACGGGCCCAGCTGCTCCGCAGCATGTGGGATCTTCCCAGACCAGGGCTCGAACCCGTGTCCCCTGCCTTAGCAGGCAGATTCTCAACCACTGCGCCACCAGGGAAGCCCCGTTGTATTCTTCTTAATGCCTGGCACATAGTAGCAGCTCAGTAAATATTTGTAGACTGGATGAGTGAACAAGTGGGTCAGAATATCTGAGATCGAAGCCTGTTTCTCCAAGCAGGCTAAGAAAGCTTGTTCCAGTGGACTTTTTCCTTCTCTGTGTAAAGCCCTTTTGGCTAAAACTCCACCCAGGATCACCTGGTTTGTAAACAGTATTTATTCAGTGCTTCCATTCGGCCAGTGGTGGCTCAGACTTATAACCTGGCCGGCTCCCTGTGGAATGGGGCGCAGTGCCGGTGTCCCAGGTCCCACGCTACCAGCTGGGGGCGGCTGCCTCTTCTCTGGGCCTCGCTCCTCATTACCCACCTCCCCTGCAAGCATTTGTACTTTTCTTTCCTCTGTTATTCCTGTGGTCGTGCCACTGCCATTCAAGGAGTATTTATTAAGCACCTACTGTGTGCAGGGCATCAGACCATACACTTGAGCCCTTGGGCATATTCTGTCTTACATGATTTTGGGTATGTTATTAAGTCTTCCCCAGCCAGAGTGTAAGCTCCCAGAGGGCGAGAGAGTGTGTCTTCTACTCCTTTTGTTTCCCTTACAGCCCCTGACACAGAACCCCGCACAGGGATGGGCACGTGGGTAAATACTTGGGGACCTGACTCCTAGGCTCAGGAGTTCAGTGCGAGCTCTTGCTCTGGGGAAGGATGAGAACCAGGAGCGTCCATCTCAGTCAGAAAGCAGTGTGGTCTCCGTATGTGCCTGTTCTCGGCGCTGTCACACTCCGGGAAGGGGTGCAGTGATCCCAGCCCCTTGGTTCTCCTTCAGTCTCTCTCCACACATAGCCCTCCTCATCCCACTCACCTGCGCTCCAAAGGCTTTTCCCCTCGGCAACTGTGAAGACTGACTAGCTGCCTAATCTGTGTATCTGCTTATTATTCTGCTTATTTACTGTCTTTGTTCCCTACGCACTCGGCCATGTCCTTGTTACCTTCGATTGTGAATTTCTGAACAGCAGAAGCTTGGACTAGGCCTATTCTCCCTACACAGCTCGGGAGCTTAAGAAAGGCCTCTTGATGATGGTGACAGTGAGGGACACTGCAGCTGGAGTGCCGAGGCCCCGGCGATGACCAGCAGCTGAACTGGGGGTCGCTCAGTGCCTTTCCCCGGAGTTCAGAGCTTTTGTTTGCCTCCTGTTCCAGGCCCACCTGCCGTTTGCTGTCATTGGTAGCACAGAAGAACTGAAGATAGGGAACAAGATGATGAAGGCACGGCAGTACCCCTGGGGCACGGTGCAGGGTGAGTGAATTTCCAGGAGAGGGGCTGCGCTCAGGGATCCTCCCCTTCTGTCTGTCTCTTTGTTTGTCCCCAGCCCCTGTGTGACCAGTCCCTAACTTGTCCCCAGTCTCTACTCATTCAGCTTGGGCCTCAAACATCAGTAGGCGTTGCCAGCAGGCAAACTCTGGCTCCATACCTGGATTCTCTGCGGTGAGCCAGGCTCTCTTTGTCTGTAATGGAGAAGGCATTCTTAAAAAATAAATGTACTTGGAGTAAGGTAGGAAGGAGTGTGTGAGAAAGCATGTGTACTCGCCTGAGTGTACCAGGAGACAGACAACAATGTCTACAGCAGCATTGTTCATAATACCAAATAATTAGAAACAAGCCAGATAGCCATTAAAAATAGATTGGGTGAATTGTGGAATGTTCAAATAATGCAATATTATTCAGCAACGAAAATGGATGGACTATAGTTAACATCTACAGCAATGCATCTCAGAAACATAATGTTGAGCTAAGTAAATCATAGAAGAAGACAGGCTGTATGATTCCATTTATATGGATTCCAAAAGTAGATAAAACTAAACTTTAGGAATTCATGCATAAGTGGTAAAACTATAAAGAAAAACAAAGGAAGGATAAATCCCCAGCTCAGGCTAGTGGTTAAGTCTTGTTGCAGGGAAGGAGAGGCATGAGATCAGGGACACAAAGGGACTTCTAGGGCACTGGTAATATTTCACCTCAGCCGTGGATACATCGGTGTTCTTTTTTTTTTAAACCTTTAAATTGTACATTTCAAGCACTCTTTTGTATGTATGATTATTTTGCAAATTAAAAACAGATGTATTGCCTACGGGCTCAGGAAATTTCCTTTTGTGGTCTGCCTGACACATATTAAGTAAGTTACCTTTGGTACTAGTCAGTTCAGTGGATAAGGCCCAGGACATTGCCATGGGTGTAAGAGGTGTCTGGTCCTCCGAGTCTCCAGCCATATGCTGGGCGGCAGACGGCAGGGGCACCGTGTGTGAGAGGGTGGCTGGTTTACTGTAAACTCATTCCGGCCACTGAGCAAACAACCAGAAGCTGGTGGGAAGTTGTCCACATCACATCAAAGTCTGGCAGACTCTGGGGCACGCCAGACACCCTCCGGCGATAGCTGGCTTTTCCACGGGTAAGGACAACGCTGGTCATCAGAACCATGCTAGGTTTTGGTCTTCTCTACCATTTGGGGCTGGGGATGCTCCTCCCAGAACATTTGCAAATGCTTTCTGGACCAACAGTACCACCCTGGGAGTGAATTTTGGAGTCTGAGAGACAGGAACCTGAGGTGAAATGAGGAGAAGCTAGCAGACGTGGTCCCAATGACATACTCCAATTCACCCCACACCCAACCAACAAAGGGGGTTTTCCAAGTGTTTCTTGCAAGTCGGAGTTCGTGGTTCTGTTTGAGTGAGAGAAGCCATGCATTGTCTGGGCCTTGCAGGGGCCTTGGAGTCACTCCTTGTGACTGGCCATCAGGGACCACTCTCCAGGGATGGAGGAGGAGATTGTCCTGAGGAGTTGCCTGGCTTAACGCTGATATGTTCTATGACAGCGAGGGGCTTTCTCCCAGAGGCAGTGTGTCTTAAGCGAAGGGGTTATGTGAGCTGATTTGGGCTTTGGAAAGATTGCTCTGATGACCGCAATGCAATCTGCTGCAACCCTGCCCCACCCTGTCATCCCCGTCTCCCTCCCTGTCCCCACGACCTTCTCCCAGACCCGTGAGACAGAATCCGGGGTGACTGTGCCTGTTCATCGTCTCAGATGCTACTGTCCCAACATGGTCAGGCCACATCTCCCCATTCCAGCAAGGTGGAGCCATGCCCGGAGACACGTGCCAGAGCACTGCTCATGACCCGAAATCCCTTTGCTGGGATCGGGTCCACACCTCTGTCCTTCTTGGCCACTGCCCCAAACGCAGACCTTTGCCACACTCTTTTGAGGAGGGGTCTTGTTCACTCAGGCTGGAAAGTGGGGCCCACTCTGTCCTGGTCATCATTGCTGCCATCAGGCCATTATCCACCCTCTAAAAACACCTCCTTTGAAGCTTCTACCATCCAGATGGGCCACACCTGTGGTCCACATCCTTCCTTGTCACTGTCATCTCTTGATGTCCTAGTTCTTCCCCCTTATTCTTTGGACTTTGGCACCTGCTCATAGCCTTTGTCTCTCCTTTAGAGGACCTGGATTGCAGTCCTAACCCTGCGACTTCTAGCTGTGTAACCTTGCCTAACCTCATTGAGATCTTGCAAGGATGAGTCCCTTATCTGCCTGATTAATTCCTAGCCTTCCTTCAAGAGTCATCTTAGGGGTCTGTCAGCTCTCTGTTGAAGCCTTCACTCTCCCTGGAGTTCTCAGGCCCCCGGGCTTTTCTGGGCTTTTGTTGCACCTTGGCTGTATACCTCCATGTTGGTAATTTTTGCATTGTATTATGTTCTTCCACTAAACTGGAAGCTCCTACGGGCAAGACTCCATGTTTCTGAATTTCCAGTGCCTCACACAATCCTGGGAACAGAGATTCTGCAAGTGTTTATCAGATGGATGGTTGAATGTGCATTTGCCATCGTCCTAAAAGTGGTGCGGAGCAAACATTCCTGTGAATGTCTGATGGGTGAATTTGGGTTGAGGTGCTAATGAATGTCTTCTTAGATATTTTTATGGTATTGCAGTTTTCCATTACTGTCATTCTTGTAACTTTTCATTTGCCTTTTTAGTAGAAAAGTCAATTAGGAGGCAAAATTGCGAGCTCTATATACACAGATTGAAAGGCAATGTCACTGTTAGACATTTCCCGTGTCGTTTTGTCCATTTCTGCTTCTTGTGACCTTCCTTTCCAATACCCCAACCTCTGCTATGCAGTTGAAAATGAAGCCCACTGCGACTTTGTGAAGCTGCGGGAGATGCTGATACGGATCAACATGGAGGACCTCCGGGAGCAGACCCACAGCCGGCACTATGAGCTGTACCGCCGCTGTAAGCTGGAGGAGATGGGCTTTAAGGACACCGACCCCGACAGCAAACCCTTCAGGTACCTCTCCCACCAGCCCGGCCCAGCTCAGCTCAGGGCACACGATGGGGGGGGGGCGGCGGTGGGGAAGCCTCGCCCTGGAGAATTCACAGGGGAGGTGAGACACGGGTGCCCAGACCTGGAGCCACAGGGCTAAGTCGCTCGCCACTTCCACTTGCCCGTCCCTTCTCTGCCTCGGCACACCTGCCAGGGGAGCTGTGGCAGGACGGGCTTGGTAAGCATTGCTGTCCTGCTTACAAGGGTGGGGGCAGGGAGGAGGCCAGGGGATGGCAAGGCCGATTGTCTTGCTGCCACAAGCATTCACACGGCAGCTGCGAGCCCTGAGCCCGGGCCTTGTTCCTCCACGTGGCAGTTTGTGTCTGGCCACTGCCCTACTTTCTACATCAGGCTCCTTCTGCTCTGTCTGGTTTCCAGTCTGTTCTTTAGCCCCCTCCCCAGTATCAGAACCAGATGGGACCAGGCAGCAGTCATCACACAAGTGTTGATGAACTTCCGGCTCTTCATTCGCTTTCGTCCTTAGTGTTTGTGTTCAAGGGCAAGTTTTGTTTTGACCACAGGATGTTAATAATCATTGACATTTCAAATCAGAATCTAAGATGCTTTCAGAGAAGAGGAATGTTTTTGAAAACATTGCTTCAAATGCTTTCAAATAACTATGCTGATGGGAGCTATATGTTTAAGTGTTTGATCTGGACGCGTGATGTGTGACGTAAGCCCCACATTGTAAATTACCGTGTGGTGTCCTTTATTGGAGCTCAGGTCCCCTTTCAGGAACTGTCAGGCCTCGATAAGCAAGTAAAGGGGATGCTTGTGGGATAAGGTGGCCTTCAAATGGCCTCTGAGATCCCACAGTACCTGTTCACAGCAGAAAGCCAACCTGGGGGCAAAGCATAGCCATTCCTTTGGGGATGCCTGGTTCTGGAGGGGCGAGTGAATGCCCCTTTCATGGGCAGGGGCTGCCGGAGCCCCTGGAGTTGGAGGAAAACATGCTGGTCTCTCTGGTGGGCGTTGCCTTTGCTTTCTCCCTCCTTCCCTTCCGACAGCTTTAATCTGCACCTGCGGGGGAAGAGGTGTCATCTAGTCCCCTCCCCTCCTAGGTCGGCTCCATCCTGACTACCTCTGTTTCCCGCGTCTTTGCCCTCTGCACGTTTTCTCTGCTGGCTCCTTCCCATGTTGCAGGCAGACATTCTCATCCTAAAGAAACTCTCCCTCACCCTGCTCCTTGTCACCAGCCTCCGCCCTGTCAAGGAGTTCGGCTCTGATGGGAAAGGGAAAGAATTGTTCTGTATTTACTGGCTTCTACCTCCACTGCACCACTGAATGCAGACGCCTCTTTCCAAGGTCAGCAGTCACATACTCACGGCCAATTCCACTGTGGCCTCTGAGTCCCATCTTTTTTTAATCTCAACACAGCATTTGATACTCGTCCCCTCTGCCTCCTTCCCGAAATTCTCTCTGCCGTTGGCTTTTCTCGCACTGGTCCGGCTGGTTTCAGCCCTCTCGCGCGCGCTACTACTCCTTCGAAGCCTCATCGGCAGGTTCATTTTGTTCAGCTTCTTCCTTTCCCTGTTCTGTCTGATGGCCTCTGCTCCTTTCACTCTCTATGTTCTTTGCAGCTGGTTCTTTCTACTCTCACAGCCCTAATTACCACCTAGAAATAGATTACTCGCAAGCTAACATCTTACTTTTGAGCTCCAAACCCAGTGATCCCACTGCTTACTGGATATTTTCACTTGGCTGTCCCATAGAGGATGTACCTGAAACTCAAGCTGTCTCAAATTTAATTCATCTCCTTCCCTCTTAAACGTACTCCTTCTCCAGTGTTCCCTGTCGTAGTACATGGCCCCACCATCCACCTGGTTGCCCAAGTCGAAAAACCAGAATCATCTTTGACTCCTCCCAAGTCCTGGGAGTTCTGCTTCCCTCGCTTGTCTCCCATTCCCACATTCCTTCCCAGCCCTTGCCGTTAAGATCCTGTCATTTCTTACTTGGCTTGTTGGAAAGTCCGTTCTTCATGCAATGCCCAGAGTGGTCTTTCCCATTTTCAAAATGGATCAAGTCAGCCCTGCTTAAAACATCTAAGTCTTAACATGGCATCCAATGCCTGCTCTCTCCTGCCACACTCAGGAATCTCATCTCCCACTACTCCAGCCAGGTGTGCCATTCCTTCTCCACATGTGCCCTTCCACAGGCTGCCCTCTTCGGAGCACACATCCTCTTCCTCTTCACCAGGCTAACTCCTATTTCTTTAAAAACTAAGTCCAGGCCGGGGGCAGGGAGACTTAACCCAGGCATCTCCCACTAGACTGTGAGTTCCTTGGCAGGCACAGTGGCTGTTGGCTCTAGATACTGAGTGACTAGCATAGTATCACTTATTTCTGTGTCTAGCACACGGTGGAGTCTCATCAAGTGTTTGTTGAAATCGTTCATCGGTGTGATCAGTTTCAGAGCCAGGACCTGGCAGCATAGTGCAGGTGGAAGGACCTAGATTATGAGACAAAACCCAGCTTCCGGTCTCAGCTCTGCCTCTAACTAGCTGTGTGATCTTGAGCGAGTCACCTCACTTCTCTGGGCCTCTTTCTTTATCTGTAAATCAGGGTATAGAAGCAGGTGTTCTAAGTCACTCCCAGTTCCAGATATCTCTCGGGTTCACCAGGATGGCCCCATAACCCCACAGCACCCTGTGACCCTGCTGTCACGTGCCAATCCAGGTGCCCACAGCTTTGTGCTTCTGCTTTTGCACGTCCCACAGAACTGAGGAAGAGAGGGTGGGAGAACCCAGGGAGGATCCCTGGGGCCAGTTTTCAGTGAACAGGAGCCATTCCAAAGGCAGGGGAATTAACCTGACCATGTTCGCAGTTTACAGGAGACGTATGAGGCCAAAAGAAATGAGTTCCTAGGGGAGCTCCAGAAAAAAGAAGAGGAGATGAGACAGATGTTCGTCCAGAGAGTCAAAGAGAAAGAAGCTGAACTTAAAGAGGCAGAAAAAGAGGTAAATGTGAGCCTGCGTGCCAGGTGGGAAGGAAAAGGAGGCTGAACTTGGGCAAGACAGGGGTTTCTGCCCCAAGAGAGCAGCTGGGGGGAGTCTTGCAGCCTCCGGGCAGGAATGGGGCACAGCATCCGTAGCCGTGCCTTGGCTGGCACAGAGGAGGCTGTGAGATCTGTGTCTTCTCCATCCCTCATTCCCCAAGGCCGGGATGTTTTCTCATTCTCTGTCATTTAGTTCACTAGAGCCGCACTGTCCCATATGGTAGCTGCTAGCCCATGTAGCTATTTAAATTTAAATGAATTGAAATTAAGTACAGTTTAAAACTCAGTTTATCAGTTGCATTAGCCACATTTCAAATGCTCAACCCTCATGCCACAGAAAGTTCTATTGGGCAGCGCCACTCAAGAGTCAAGACCTGACCTAGCCCCTCGAGGTCAGGGGCGGGCTGATATTTTCCCCTGCTTTCTGGGAGTTCGGAGCCCAGTAGGGACAGTCGATCACTTTCTTCGCAGTCCTGCTCCGTCCTGCCTGCACTGAGGGCCTTGAGGAAAGATGGTCCCAGGGGGTCCTGGGTACCTTGCTGAATCCTAAACCAGTGACAGCTGGTGCGTTTCCCCATCCACTTGAATATTCTGTTCCATTTCATGCTAGCGTTAAAGAAACATTTGTGCGGCTCTAGCGAGTTTTTAAACTAAGGCTTGATGGTCTATCTGGAGTTTTCATTACTTAAGCCGTGACTAATAGAGTGCATTTAGCCCTCTAACCATTTCCTTGCCTCCAAGGTCCCACGACCGATTCCCCTACTGCTGCCAGATTAATTGGCCTCAGCCGCAGTTTTGGTCCTGTCAGCAACTGCTTCAGCTCTCTGGGCCTTGAAACCCATAAAGAAAGGAAGCACTTAATTACTTCCCAAGTCTCTTCCTCTTTTAATCTGCTGTCCGGTGTTATTGCCAAAGCCCATGGCAAGAGACTTGACTTCATTTCAGTTTCACTTTTCAAAAGAAAAATATCACCCAGTACTTTTAGGAAGACAGGTGAGGGGATCTCAATGATAAAGAAAATGAATGAAAGGCCAGTGAACAAAAGCCAGGTGAAAGCAACTGATCAGCAGAGCTTCCACCACCAGCCTACCCCAAGTGACTAGCAAAAGCTGGTTTGCACAGCAGGTCTGTCATCCACCACCCCTTACTCAGTGACAGTCCCAGATACCTGTAGGACACCTGACCTCCTTCACGGTGTACTGTGAGTGCCGCAGAACCCTCCATTTCCTCCTGAATCCTCAAAAGAAAGTGCAATGATGCTTGGGCTGCTCTTACTATTCAGGGTAGTTTATCACATCCTAGTTTGTTACCACCTACACCCCTAGCTCTCTGATCCACTTATCACAGTGGCATGCCAGAATATTCTTGCTCTTCTCCTTTGGGTCTCTGGCTCTATTCAGGGCTAGTTAAACCCCCCCTTGATCAAAGCTGAGGTTTCCGCACTCATCCCATTTTCTAAAATTCTTTTATCTCCTTCCGTGTCCAAGGACAAGTGTTTTCTTTGACCAGCTTCGGCATTGCTGAAGTTTTCTCTGCAACTCCCCATGATCCTCCCTGATTGGAGGGAATAAGAAAAGGCAGGAGCCCCTTTCATATTGAGAGAGATGTCATTATATAATCATCTAAAGAATGAGTTGAAGGACTTCCCTGGTGGCGCAGTGGTTAAGAATCTGCCTGCCGATGCAGGACAGGGGACACAGGTTCAATCCCTGGTCCGGGAAGATCCCACATGCCACAGAGTAACTAAGCCCGTGCGCCACAACTACTGAGCCTGCACTCTATGGCCCGCGAGCCACAACTACTGAGCCCATGCACCTAGAGCCCATGCTCCGCAGCAAGAGAAGCCACCGCAATGAGAAGCCCGCATACCGCAGCAAAGAATAGCCCCCGCTCGCCACAACTAGAGAAAGCCCGCGCGCAGCAAGGAAGACCCAACGCAGCCAAAAATAAATAAACAAACAAATAAATAAATAAAAAGAATGAGTTGACCTCGGGCAAATTCCTTAACTTCTCATACCTTCTGTTTCCTTATAAAATGCAGACAATAACAGAATCTGCCTCATAGGGTTGTTGTGATGATTAAATGAGTTAATACATATAAAGTGCTTATAAAAGTCAGTGCCTGGCCTATAATAAGCACTCAGTAAATGTTCTATATTATCACTGATGCTATTTTTATCCATATGTAGTAACTATGGGGACTCTTTTAAATCAAATGCTTGATTAAGCAGAATGCACGGTTCCCTGACCATATTCCGGAGCAGAAACACAGAGGTAAGATGGCAGAAGAGAACTCTCCAGAACATGGTGCCCTTTGGTGCCATCATAGCCGTCCCTGGCAGAAATGTCTCGTCAGGTCCCAGGGTCCTGAGGGTCGCAAGCCTGCCCGTCCCCACCCCACCCCCGGGCTCAGCTGGGATCTCCTCGCGGGGGGTCTCCCCAAACTCCCTGTGCTTCCCCGCCAGCTGCACGAGAAATTTGACCGTCTGAAGAAGCTACACCAGGATGAGAAGAAGAAGCTGGAGGATAAGAAGAAATTGCTGGACGATGAAGTGAACGCTTTCAAGCAGAGAAAGACGGCAGCCGAGCTGCTGCAGTCCCAGGGCTCCCAGGCTGGAGGCGCACAGACTCTGAAAAGAGACAAAGAGAAGAAGAAGTAAGTAGTGGGCTGCTCTGGGGCGAGGGCCTCTCTCCCCTCCTGCTCGTCCCCTCAGGGCGGTGACAGAGGCCAGCTGTGGGCTGATAGGCTCCTTTGGGCCCCTGTAACTGGTCTTGGTGTCCCCACTGGACCTTCAGATTCCCTGAGTTTGGGGAGCTGAGAGTAGGGGAGGGCAGTGTGTGGCCCCAGAGGCCCAGCCCCTCTGCTCGGCCCGCTTGGGAAAACCCTGCAAACTCAAGGTAGGAGGAGAGGGAGGGAAAGGGGGAGGAAAAGCAAAAGGAATGTGAGACAGGAGAAAGAAGAAGGGAGGAAACAACGAGAAGCTGCAAAGTTACAAGAAAGAGCTGAACAGAAAGAAGGGCAGAGAGAGGGTAGCAGGAGCCTCTGGGCACCCTCTTTCCCCCGGGAGGTTGGAGCCGATCCAGCTCACAGGCCTGCTCGCTTGTCCTAGGTCTGAGGTGGTTCACCTCTCCATGCCTGGAGCCCCCCTCGCCGCCCCTCAGTTCTCACGGCTGCGGCCAACCGCTGAAGGCTGCAACCTGGTCCTGATTTCTTACCCCTTCCCGTCCCTCCCTCTTGGCTGCTTGGTTGTTCCCAGCCTGGGGTACCGGGGACTTGGTGGGGAACCCTCAGATGCTAGTATCCTCCGCGGGCACCACCCTCAACCCCGGGGGTGACTGTACAATCCATCTGCCTCCCCTGGCGTTTGGTGAGGCAGGATAGCATGAGCTCTTGGTTATTACCATGTGGGTTAATATCCCTGACCCAAGCCCAGGCCTTGCTCGCTGAAGTTATCCATCCCTTATCCCAGAACCAGAGAAGAGAAAAGCGTTTCCGACGGGACCTGTACAACACCAGGAAAACATCCGGTGGTCCCTTGCGCTCTAGTTGTTTGTGCAGTGTGACTGGAGGAGCCCTCATTTGCAGTGTCAAGCAGTGTCCTTACTAAAGCGGCCTGAGAATCTGAAACATGTCCCTGGTCATTGCCTTCTGTTCTTAGCCACTTGTTGCTGGACTCAACTATTAGATACTTGCCAGAAGGCGGAAACATCCTTTCCTGTGCCTGGCTTATCACTTAAGGATAAAACAGTATAACATTTCACCAACGATAAAATACAACAGTAAAATATCTTATATTTAAAGGCACTCAGTTTTGCCATCTGAATATTCTTTTTTCAAAAGTGTAATTTGGGTATTTTCACCAATAAGTCCAGAGATTTTTTTGTTACTGAATCACACTATATGTCAAAGTCACAGACTAACTTTTTGTGGTATTACCTGATAGATAAAGTTCAACTAGCCCGAAAAAAGCCTCTTTGGACGCACTGTATATTTTTTTTTTTTTTTTTTTTTTAATATGTTGCTATTGTTTTTTGGGTTTATTTATTTATTTAATTTATTTATGACTGTGTTGGGTCTTCGTTTCTGTGCGAGGGCTTTCTCCAGTTGTGGCAGGCAGGGGCCACTCTTCATCGCGGTGCGCGGGCCTCTCACTATCACAGCCTCTCTTGTTGCGGAGCACAGGCTCCAGATGCGCAGGCTCAGTAGTTGTGGCTCACGGGCCTAGCCGCTCCGCGGCATGTGGGATCTTCCCAGACCGGGGCACGAACCCGTGTCCCCTGCATTAGCAGACGGATTCTTAACCACTGCGCCACCAGGGAAGCCCGGACGCACTGTATATTAACTGACTTGTGTTAGTTGCACCAGCAGGAATGGATTCCTATTTTTAAGATCAGAAAAGTCTAAATTTGTCTTCCGGCTCTAACCTGCTGCCTTCATAATCCTGTGGTGTTTGTTAACTCAGTCCCTGGGGCAGTTTCACAGCCTGCTGGCAGGAATTAGGAGATTCATTTGTTGGGACCCCACTGACAATCAACTATAAATAGTCCCAATTGAGCTGTTTAGGGGAAGTTCCTCCCAGACCAGGCTTTCTCCTCGTTGCCCTCAATTAACTGACTGCCACCCCACGCCCAGGCAGAGGACCCCATATAGGGAGACATGTCTCTCCAGGAATATTTGGAGTTGGTGATGGCACCCTTTTCCAATTGTGAGATGAGTGAAAACCTCACGGGCATGAGGCATCTCCTATTAACAAGAGAGCCTGACAAAACAGCCTGTCCTCTTCCATATTTCCAGATATATAAGTGGCCCCAGGTGTGGGCTTTTTATGTAATTCCCTGAACAGTTGGCTAACCTCCGGAAGACCCATCATTAGACGTGTGTCACTCTTGTCCCGTGGTGATGATGGGGGGCGGGGGTTGAGGGTGGAAGTAGGGGTAGAAGCATTTCTTCTTGAGAGATGGTGATCGGATCTAATAGAGTCACATACTGAGAACTTCCTTTGGCTGCCCTTAAAGAGGTTAAGAAAGAGTACCGGTGTTTCGGGGGTCCCTACCAGCACACCCTCCCTTCTTCCCCTCCCCACTCCTCCTAATCTCCTTTGACCTCTAACTCTTCATTGTTTGTGTCAACTCATAATGTTTGATTTCTCCCCAAGCTCGCTCCATCTTCATCAGCTTTTACTGTTTTACAGTTAACTCTGCTGTTTGCTGCATGCTGCATGAGACCCAGGGTCCCGGTAAGCTTTATTAACTCTAAATAGAACTGGCAGTGGCTTCTAGAACACATCTCCCCAAGTCCCACCCCCTGCCCAACACACATATCTAATATCAAAGAAGCTGCTTCATTGTTCTAGCTGGTATTCTCTTGTGACTTATAATATGAAGAAATAGGCTGGTGTGATTTCAAGTATACATGTGGGAATGTTTGCCTTCCTGATTAAAAGTGGGGTGTTTTCAGACTTTTGCTGCT
Source organism: Balaenoptera acutorostrata (assembly GCF_949987535.1). Taxonomy (NCBI): domain Eukaryota; kingdom Metazoa; phylum Chordata; class Mammalia; order Artiodactyla; family Balaenopteridae; genus Balaenoptera; species Balaenoptera acutorostrata. The sequence goes on along the minus strand of NC_080085.1, from coordinate 104,590,571 downwards.
AGAACAGCTAGGTAGCATAGGTGGATCCTGTGATCAATATTTGAAGTTTCAATTTTGGCCATTTTTTTTCTAAAGGCGCCTTCACCATTACTTTCAAAATTAACTAAACTGCTGTGACGAGGGGAACTGTTGAGTTCACAAACCCTGTCCTGCAACGTCACGGTCAGCCTTGGCGCCCAGGTTTGGGAATGTTTTGAGCCAACGGAAACTTGCTTCTCTGTTTCCCTCTGGTGGCTGTTCTTACCTGAGGGGTTCAAGTTCTCTAATTTCGTTTGGCCCCCAAAACCATAATAAAAGTGGAAGAAAATGAAGGTTCTCAGATATTATAGAATATTTAATTCTACAAGTACCGGCTTCATGAACACCTTTGATAAGTAGGTAAGCAGGTAACCGTTGGTAAGATGGATTCCTCAGGGCTAGGTTTTGTGTCTGCAGGAGTGAATAAAGCAACCCCTGGCATCACATAGTTTATAGGCTGGTTATAGCAATGATTAAGCTGCTTCTATCTTTTTAACTAGACTCAGGTAGTGAGTGGGGAGGAACATAAATATTTTAAATCTAACATAATTAGGCTTATTACCATTGTTAAACTTTACCATAGAAACTTTCAAACAGGAACGAAAGAAGAGAGAGGACAGTACAATGCAGCCCCACGTACCCACAACACAGCCCCCAAACAACTGTCAACATATGCCAATCCTGTCTTATCTGCTGCCCCAAACCAGCTGGATTACTGCAAAGCAAAACCCATATCATTTCATCTGTAAATACTTCAGCATGTATCTCTAAGAGCTCATGACTCTTAAAAAAAATAAATAAATAACGACAACGCCACCATTATCACACCCCCAAAATTAACAATTCGTTCACATAAAATTTCTAGTCAGTGTTCAGAATACCCTGGTTGTCTCATAAATGCCTTTTACATTTGGTTTGTTTGGATCAGGGACTATAAAATATTGAGAAAACTTCTCCCCACTCACCTGTGGAGTTTATGATTTAAATGGAGAGCCTGCTGTTAGTCACCAAACTAATTGCTGCAGCTACTGCACTGGGGACTTTGGGCAGCTGGCAAAACATCCTACTTTCAAGCAAATCCCGAAGAGGAAGTCCACAGAGGCTTCTGAAACATAAGGCCCGTGCAATTGGGCCAAAGGAAACAACCCGAAAAGAACAATGAAATGACTTATTGTCTGGCTTAAAGGCAAGCCTTGGAGCCCTGTTAGCTGACTTGAATGAAACAGCAGGTTTCCACCTAGGAAGACTCTCAATTCCGACAGCGTCTGTCCATGGCTGCAGTCCCAGTGCCCAGCACAGAGGCTGACACTCAGTTCACGTGTATTTTCTTTGCCCCCCCCCCCATTTTCAATGAGGACAACAGGAAAGATGCATCCTGTTCAGTTAGATTTCAGTTAATGAAACCCAAATTAACGCTCTTTGACACAATTTGGTTCAGCTTTCCCTGAGTAAATCATTGGTAATGGCCATTACTAAAATGAATCCTGGCAAAACTATAATTAAAGCCATACTTTACAAGTGAGAGGCAATTGGCAAACAGTGGGAACAGCCAACCCCGACCCTGAGTAGGTTGGCTTTTTCTGGCATGCTTCTCGCCAGCACACCACAAAAGCAGTTCCAAACCAAATAGGGGAAGGAGGCCTTGGCTCCCTGGGGTCTGAAAGCAGCAAAGGCAACCCGTGCATTCCCCACAGCCCTCACTTCAGGGGTGGATCACAAAGGCCACCCCTCATTAACTAGAGTGCAGGCAGAGTGAGGTTTACTGTTCCTTGCTGGTTTTGAAATGGCTTGAGGCACTACTGGCAGCTGTCTGCAATTGCAAGAGAAATCCTTCCTCTGTGACCCTCACACAGTTGCAGGTGCTATGTCTCAGTGGTTGCTGGCCCCTTGACCCTTGGTTGGGGGTGCCCAGTGCATGGACGGTACACACATATCAAAATATTTCAGCCTTCCCATGCAGCCCAGGACATAGGCCGTTGCAGTGTTCTATAGGTTTCTCTTCCCCTAGGAAGTAGACAAAGAAGAAAAATAGAGCTGAGCATTTGTATTACATTTTCATACTATTCAAAGTGTTTTTCCGAATGGTACCTCATTTTCACATTACAACAGTCCCGTGAGGTAGAGGAGGAAGGGCTGATCTCCAGTTGACAAGATGAACAAATGGAGGAGTGGGGAATTCAAGAGACTTACCAAGGCTCACATAGCGAGTTAGTGGCAGAACTGGAACAAGAATGCAAAACTCCTAGTTCCTGGTATAAACTGCCATTCACATGCGTGTGTGTGTGTGAGTGTGTGTGTGTGGATGTATTCACTGAGGAAGTGACTGTACAAACATACCCAGCATATGCTTTTAACTGTCCCTCCCCAATATCTTTATTTAATGAGATAAATGTGTTCAGGTAAAAAATAACCAGGGGCTTAGATCCACAGGCAAGGAGTTATCAGGGACACTGTGGCGTGAAGGAAAGAGTCTTGATCAAGCAGCCAAGGGATTCGGGCTCTGCTCCTCTTGGTTGTGACTCTTTCTCTGTGACCTCAGGCAAGTCAGTTGGCCTCACCGGTGTTTCTCAGCCTCCTCATGTGTCAAACTTGCGTCACGAGGATGAAGTTTAAATGGGAGAAAGTTCAAAGTGCAGTGTGAACACAAACCAATAATGGATTTCCATAGTTCAGGTTTTCAGGTGACTGTGGTCGGACCCTAGTGCAGAGCCCAGTTACTGCCCGCAGACACTTCTCGAACAGATCTTGCCCAAGGGGTACCAGGTAGTGGACTGGGTATCTCCAAAGGTGAAACCTCTCCCTCCTCTGCTTTCCCTATGGGGCGAGGCACTCAGTGGCTGAGAGCCTGGCGCGCTGTGCCGTGGCCTGAGGCCACCTGGAGATTTGCTAAAGGTATTCCTCTACAGGGTGTTGGGTGGGGGGCACTAGTCAGGACCTAGTAATTGAGAAGGGAGAAGTATTCTTATGGCCGTTGATAATTGTTTTACTAGCTAATGCCACTGTGGTCGCCACTCAGAGGTGTGTGGGTGAATGAGAGAGAAAGCATGTTCCCAGAAGCCAGTGCAATAAGGCCTTAAGACCATCTAACACAGCTATATTCTAATTTATCCATTAGTCATCATGACATTTTCTTCTAACCTTTTTTTTTTTTTTGACATTAATCCATCCATTCATTAACCCAACTTCTGTTTTCATTTTCAGTTTGGGCTTCCTGTAGACGCCCTTTTCCTGCGCAACAGAGCTGGGCTTCCCTGTCTCTAATTCCCCCTTAACACATCTGGGGGCATTAGTCCGCAGTCACTTGGCTTCCCCAACCATCCCTCAGCCCCCCAACAGAAGAGCCGCAGCCTCTTCTCAGAGGGTTCCAGAAGGAGAATCCTTTGGTGCCTTTTTCTTCTGGCCTGTCAGCCCAGCCCTTTCCAGTTTTGATTCACTCAAAATAATTGCACTCAAGCTGTGTTAAAAATCTGGAACGAGTTTACTTACAGCCAGCCCTTCCCAGACAACACGACTGCTGAAGAAAATAGCATAAATTTCCCCTCTCTGTAATTCTGAGTACCCCACAGATGCAGAAGGCAGAATAAACCTGAATATTAGTACCAACCTAGTGTCTTATGGAATTGTTATGAGGTGTCTCAGCATCTCCTCTGTAATTTCCCTTAGGACGCCACACCATCCCAATAAGGCAGGGCCAGTAGCAGGTATAACCATCCCCTGTCACAAACTGCCAAACAGAGTGGTCAAAGAATCAGTGTTTTCAGTTTTGCTCTGATGAATCTTCCAGTCAGGTGAATATGATGATGAGTTTCAATCTGTATTTTGCGCATGCCCCACAATAAGAAGACGTGAGACTATCAGTTGGAGAGGAGAAAAGAGGTGTTGTGCCTTGGAAGGTCCCTAACTTCGTCTCCAGTCTAAGGATTTGGTATTTTAAAAATCTTCCAGCCCTGATTTGTATGATGGGGCCCATCCGATAGTGGCTTTGGGAGCCCCTTTGAAGTTGAGAGCCCTCCATTGTCAGGGCCATGAGGCACAGTGGCCTTTGGTGTTTGGCCAGTGAGAGAGTGAGAGCTGGAGTGACCTGGCAACGATCTGTGGCTAACACGCCGTTTCTCTGCCCTTCCTTTGCAGTAATCCATGGCTGTGTACTGAATAGTATTCCCCGCTACAGCTGGACTGGACTCCATTTAGCCTTTTAAGCCAAGGTTCCTATTGTAACTGACAGCTTTCCTTTGGAGCGCCAGGCAGCTGGGTCCCCTGCCCCTGCCATGTACTTCCACTTCAAGCCCCACCTCTTCTTTTGATTTCTGCCTCACAGTCCCACTGGCACTGACCATGACCTTCTTCTTTTTTATTTTTGAGGTTTTTTTTTTTTTTTGGTCACTTTCTTTCAAAACACACAAACAAGGCTATGCGAAATTTTCAGGCCTTTTTGAAGTATTGAGAATGGGGAGGGGGGTTCTCGCTTCAATAATAGATAATGACAGGAAGCAAAAAGTAGAAAAAACAAAAAGCAAACAAATGCACACACTTTATCTTTTCTTGTTGGCAAAGCAAGAGTGCAGTTTTGATATGTATTGTTTGGTGAGTCACTGATTGGTGAGTGGCCAGAAGCAAGTATGAAGGTGGTGCTGCGAAAGCATAAGCTAGTTTCTTGAGAAAATCCAAGTCACACAGTGGAGCATTTTAGGAGACCCTGTGCTCGGAGATTTAAAAAACAAAAAAACTTGGGTACTCAGCCAGTAGCTCAGGGAGATGCTAAGCTAGGGCTGTCAGGTCTCCTTGGGAAAGGCTACTTATTTGCAGCTTTGATGTTTCTGTGACCAGTTTCACGGCTGCTTCCCAAGAATCCCAAACTTAAACAACTAATCGGTCTCCATCCGCCGTAATTATTTGCATTACAAATAGGAGGCCCCCTCATTTGCATTTGTTTACAGATTAACTACTTGAGGCTTGAGGAGCTCTGAAAACTTCAAAAGGTATTAGAGCCACCCAGCCTTTGAGAGACCTTCAGAGACTAGGCAGGAATTTTGTATGAAGGGAGACATTTTGGTCCAGAAGACAGGACCCACTTTTTTGTAAGAGGAAATTGAGGCCCCGAGAAATGAAGGGACTTGCCAGACACCCCAGTCCTGTTTCATGGCAGAAGCCAGGCTAAATTCAGTGTCTCCTGAGTCCCGAGCCATTTTACAAATGGACTCAATGTGTTCATGTATGTTCCTGGAGACAAGTCTTTTGATGTTCCGGAGAAAATGAATAGTTAGTATTAGAGGGCCTTTGAGGTTTTTATCCCGTAGGAAAATATTCGAGGATGGGGTGGGTAGGGATAGGCAAAGCAGAGGACTCTAGGCCAGCTCCTGAACTGAGAACTTCCGCGGACTATAAGAGTCACAGGCACCTGTTAGCTGCTCAGCTTTCCTGGGAGTCTGGAATGGGGCGTGCGGATGCGGATGTTTAACAGGTGCCCTAGATGATCCTTGTCATCAAGGAAGTTTGGTAAACAAAAATCTTCCCTGTGAGTGAACATGAGACCTTTAGAAAGTCAACCAAGGCTATTAAAAGAATTAAAATGCTTATTTTATTGGGTAGCTTGTCTCACTGTAGACAGAAAGGGTTTCTTCCTTCTTCAGTGAAAAGACTTTTTAAGTGGTACAGTTATTACTATTTCAAAAAATACCCTAAGTACTCTGTTTACTTCTGGTGAAACAAAACCAGTTGTTAGAAATGGTCTGTGTCCGGCTCCACGCCCACCCCAACCGAGACTGGAATAGAATGGTTTTCTTGAAAAATCCGCACGTGTACACACACCCCTCATGTCTCTTAAGCCAAGAAGTTTGCTTTTCCTAGCTGCAGTCCAGATCACTTTTTTTTTGTTTATGTTTTTTGTTTTAATTATTTGGCATTCACATGTGGCTGTTAATATGTGCTCTCTCTTTCTCTCTTTTTTTTATTTAAATTAAAACAAGAAGCTTTTAACTGGTGTGTGGTGTTCTTAAAACCTTCTCAGCAGATTTCCTGGTGGTGATGGTCCATCAGTGACCCCATTTCTCACCTGTCTTCTCCAAGTATACTCTGTGCTACCTCACACTGCCCACTTCCCTCACCCTGTCTTACTTTGAATGTCCTTTTTCTTTAGCTAATTTCATGTTTTCTTTCTTTCTCTCTCCCTCTCCAGCTTTTTTTAATCTTGTCTTCAGCAGCTGCACTAAGTCTAAAGGAGAAGACTGCCATTATAGAAGAGTTAGGGTTCCATATTGTCTCAAATCAGAAACCAACCAATTCCCTCTCCCTCCAAAGTGCGTGCGCATACACACACACACATACCACACAACAAGTGTTCATTGTGTCCCTGTGTCCAGGCAAGACGCTCTCTCCCGACTTACATGGTATTTTAAATGGAAGTGTCTTGTCTTAACCTAACAAGGCAGGAAAAGAACCATCCGAGCTGGAGAATGGACCAAATGTAACCTCAGAGAGACAACTGCAGGACGACTCACCCAAGTGTAAGTGACTGAGGCAGGAGACCTCAGCTGTGGGTGTGGAAGTACTGTTCACAAGTTTTCGTTTGAGTTTTCTGTTTTTAAACACCAATTCTCCGGTTCAATGGGTTGACTGTCTACAGCCACTATTAAACATTTCTGAATGTGGACGAGAAAGTCAAGCAACATTCATATCTTCTTCAGCATTCACAGACCTTCTGCAGACCCCCCAGCAAGTGGGGGAAGTGGATCTACTAACTCTCAGGTGGAGAAGGGAGAGTCGGGGGAGTTTAAGCTTAGTGAGAGCAAAATGACTCCAACCTTCCAAGGCCAGTTGGGGTTTTGAGAGAAGTTTCTGCTCAACTTGGGATCTGGAGGGAGAGTTTTGATGTTGATAAATCTGCCTTGAATTCATTGGTTTAACTTGCATCAAAATACCATGTGAGTGTGCTCATTCCCATATATCCCTACAACCATTGCCATTCCACTGTCCTGTGTCTCTTGAGAGAGCCTCTTTGCATGTTTTCCAGAGTCTGTGTTTTTCCTTTCTTCTCCTTTGTTCTTTTTGCTCAGAGATGTGACCAGTCATTGGCCCTCTGGGGCTTTCATTCGCCAGGAGAAACATCCCGAAACCAGCACTGTTTAGCTTGATACCTTTCTAATGTCCATGTCAATTTTCAATAAAATTCAAAGAAATGCTCAACGGCTGTGTGATCATTAGGTGATGGGCCCACCATGGTTTGCCTTAGGAGGAGTGGGTGGCTTCCTTTCAAGGGGGTGACTGAGGGGCTCAGGGAGGCACCATCAGCCAGTTTGCAACCTTCCTGTTTAGGCTGCTGGGCCTACTCCCCCCACCTGGGCTTGAAATTTCCATGGGGTGGGGTGGGGGTGAGCAGGAAGTCCTTTACTTTTCCTTCATTAGCATAGACTTAACTGATCCGTTGAGCTCATTATCTTCCAGGATAATAAATAGATGGAGAAAGTGGAGTGCCAGACCCTACAGAATAAGATTCGGGTGAGTTTTAATTCCAGAAGGAAAAGAATTCTGCGCTGCATGTCTTCTCTTATTTAATACTGTGATGTGAGCATCCCTAAAATTCATGGATATGACTTGAAAAGCCTTCTATAGATAGGGTCTACTAGGGAGGGAATCCTCCTTGTCTCTGCCAGCATTAAAGTGGGCAAGAGGGAGAGTGGTCAGTTTTCATAATTCTGGTCGCCGTCGAGGTGGGGTTTCCTTTCCCCAGCTTCATTTCCCGAATGGCCAGATGCTGGAGACCGGAGAGTGGTCGATACCCTCTCTCAGAACCGAGGCCTGGAGGCCTCTGAGGGGGGTACCAGGGGAAACGACACTGGCCTGCGTCTGCGCAGCTCGCACACTAGGGGGCAGCCGAACGGGAACAACACTTGCCTGTGACGTCACCGAGCCCCGGCAGGCACTGAGGTGTGGAAAAATACCGGCTCTGAAGCCAGCCAGACTTGCCAGCTGTGTATGCTCTGGGGCAAGTTGTGGTCAAAACTTCCCTGTAAAAGAAGAATATCAGTAACTCCCTTGCAGGGTGATTGCGAAGGTTCCATGAGCTAATGTAAATTAAAGATCTGGGTGTTCACTAAACGGAATCGCTGTTACGGATGGAGTTTCCCCTTTACTAGAAGTATCTTAGGTTCTTCCAATCCACGGTTTCTCAACGTCAGCACTATAGTCTTTTGAGGCCAGATAATTCTTTGCTGTGGAGGCTGTCCTGTGCACTGTAGCATCCCTACCCACTAGATGTCAGTAGCACACTATACCATCCCATCCCCAGGTGTGACAACCGAAACTGTCTCCAGATAATGCTAACTTTCCCCTGGAGGGCAAAATCGCCCCAAACTGAGAACCATTGCTCTAGGACAGGGGCCAACAAACTTTTTCTGTAAAGGGCCAGCTGGTAACTATCTTAGGCTTTGCAGGCCACGTGGTCTCTGCAACTATTCAACTGTTAACTATAGAACAAAACCAGCCATTGATAATATGTAAAAGGATGAACGTGACTGTGTGCCAATAAAAGTTCATTTGCAGACACTGAAATTTGAATTTCATGCGTGGGTTTCATTTTCACATGTTCTGAATTATTATTATTTTGATTTTTTCCAACCACTTAAAACGTAAAGACCACTCTGAGCATGAGGGTCATAGAAATACAGGCAGATGGACTGGATTTGGCCTGTGGGCCACGGTTTGCTGACCCCACCTCTAATGCATTTTGGTGCTTGTTGATGCATCATCGAGCCTAAAGGTGTTAGAAGTGACTGGCTGGGGACTTCCCTGGTGGCGCAGTGGTTAAGACTCCACCTGCCAATGCAGGGGACACGGGTTCGAGCCCTGGTCCGGGAAGATCCCACATACCGCGGAACAACTAAGCCCGTGTGCCACAACTACTGAGCCTGTGCTCTAGAGCCCGCGAGCCACAACTACTGAGCCTGCATGCCACAACTATTGAAGCCCACGTGCCTAGAGCCCGTGCTCCGCGACAAGAGAAGCCACCGCAATAAGAAGCCCGCTCACCGCAATGAAGAGTAGCCCCCTGCTCGCTGCAAGTAGAGAAAGCCCGCGCACAGCAACGAAAACCCAACGCAGCCAAAAATAAAAATAATAAATTAATTTTTTTAAAAAAGTGACTGGCTGGTCAAAAGAAATCAGAAATGAAGACAAATGGCTGATGTTTTAATGCAAGTTAGTGGGGAAATGGGTTTGATTAACTAAAATTTGCATATAGTTTTGCTAGAGCATAGATGGGGCAAGGGTCTGCTGGGGCTCTGAGAGCCAGTTCCTGGGGCCCTGCTGAGCAGTGAGAAGGCCAACTACTTCTAGGGACAGAACCAGGCCGCTAATACCCTCAAAAAGGCTGAGCAAACTGGGCTCCAGTTGTAAGCACTGAGGTTAAGCAGTGTCCTTTTGTGTTCAAAATGCCCCCGCTCGGGGAGATTCATCCCTTTGCTAAAAGGACAGTTTTCTTGCAAGGCCATTCTTTTAAAATGAGGGCACCTCTTGAAAGACTTCTGCATTAGAACAGTTAATACCTCACGTTGGCTTTGCCACCTGGACCTACTACCTTCCATCAATGTCCAGCCAGGTCCTGTACTATCTCTTAGCTTGTTTGGCTTGGACTTTAGACTAAAGTCCCTGCCCTCAGCTCAATACCTATAAAAATTATATGTATATTTGTTATGTATAGGATTGGGGGCAAACTTCTTATCTTGGTTTTAGGTTCAATGAAATTATTTTTTCTTAACCAAATGATAAGGGTGTATTGGACACCACCCGTGGATTTGGTCCAGTGCCCTCTGCTATGGGGGATACTTTGCATGAGATCAGTTAGACACTGCTCTTGAGGAACTTACAGACTGGCCCTATCTTATCTACTCAACCATATTTTCCAATACTTCCTAATAGCTGTTTCCATTCCAGTCCATTCAGTCTCTGAACAGGCCTCTCCCTGAGTTATGCAAACTATTTGTTGACATTATCTGAAATATCCTCTACTGATTTAAATCCTGCCTTTGAGGCTCAGGCCTGCCTTCTCCTTGAAGCCCTTCTTGACCGCATTCACCTATCTCGATCTCTTCTTCCTTTTCTAACCTCCTGGCTGAAATTTTATAATCTTCTCTGCTTCTCGTTTGAGGGACTTCGTTCCTCAAGAGACGTTAAGCTTCCTAAGGGTAGGAACATCATTTTATAGCCCCCCAGAGGGCCAGGAAAGTGCTGGACACACAATAAAAAGTGATTAAGAGATAGCTAGATTGAGATTCTTCACCAATGTAGGGAACTATTGCACTTCTGAAACATTTAATTTTGAAATTAAGTTACAAGAATAATACCAAGTATACCCACATGCTCTTGACCCAGATGCACCAACTGATAATATTTTGCCCCATTTGCTTTATCATTTATACTCAGGCTCTCTCTGTATCTAGATAGATAGAGATACATAATATTTTTTTCTGAACCGTTTGAAGGTAATTTACATGTATCATGGCCCTTTACCCCTAAATATTCCAGTGGGTATTTCCTAAAAATAAGGATATTCTCTTACATAGCCACAGTCACCAACTTCAGTAAATTTAATATTGTTACACTACTTTAATCTATTGAATAGTATACTTTACAGCAATTTTTCTTGCCATATAAGATTGGCTCTAGGATCACCCATTGTGTCCTGTTTCTTTAGTCTCCTTTAATCTGAAACAGCCTTTCTTTGTCTTTCCATGACATTGATATTTTTGAAGTCCCATTTAAAAAATAGACTGTTCTCATTTTGGGTCAAGGTGTTGCCCAATCTCTGCACTATATAATCACTGTTTTTTCCCCTTCTTTGCTACTAGTAAACAATCTGTGAGGAGAAAGTATAAGTCCATGCAAATATCCTACTCCTCATCAAACATTTCCCCCTAGATTTAGCATCTATTGGTAATTCTTGCCTGAACCAATCTACAAAATGATGATTTTCCAACTCCAGCATTCCCTTCATATTTACCAGTCAGCACATGGTGTTCTATTGTAAGCAAAGGCCCTCCCTTCTCTCTCATTATTTCTTTATCTACTTGGTATCACTGTGGACTTATGGCTTCCTATTTTTTCAGTGGCTCATAACTGTCCTTAATAACTTTGGTGCTCAAATTACCGGAATTTGGCCAGCTCCTAGCTACTGCTTTTAATGCATTTAGTAGCCATTCCTCAAGAGGCTATTGTAGTGCAGAATACTCTGGTCAAGAACTTTTGGTGATCTAATTTCTGGGATAGTTTATGAGGGTGGTGCTTAGCCAGGTTCCAGGTTTCCCTCCTCTCATCATGCACTGGCTTCCCCACAGGAAAGGGCAGGGAAGGAAGCTCAGAGCTGTCAGACTCTGTGTGTTTCATGTAAAAACAGTGGCAGGAGCCTGTGTTAGAACAGGGAAGGATGATGGAGGGGAGGAGGACAGGTGATTACAGGAGGTTTCTGGATTGTTTTAGGATGGCAATGGCTGCTGTTATCAGAGCCCCCTCCTACACCTCTCTTCAACCATTATTCCGATAATCTACTTCTGCTTAGGGGTTTCAATTCCTGCTCACTGAGAAAACATCTGTGGCTTGTGAGAAGGGAATAGGCTGAGATAGGTTGGCTGAAAGCTTTTTTTGATCAGAAGGATTACCAAGGAAAGGTCATGGAGAATCATGGGAATTTTTGTTTTGTTTCCTGGAGATGAAACTGCTTATTCCATAGCGGGATTTACAAATGGACTCCAGCTATGGCTGTTCCAGAGCAAATGGCCTCTAACATCAATTTCATTGCCTTTCACTCTGTAATCCAAATTCACAAGTCAGATTGGAATTATTTGTTCCTGTATGATGGAAGAATTTTCATCCAAGCTGAGAGGAAGGCATTTTTATTTTCTCAACTCTTTTTCTAAGAAAGCTGTGTATTTTTTTTAACACTATGGTCTTTTGGTATAATTATCTATACTTCTTTTTTTAAATTAATTAATTAATTTATTATTTATTTATTTTTGGCTGTGTTGGTTCTTTGTTGCTGCGCGCGGGCTTTCTCTAGTTGTGGCGAGTGGGGGCTATTCTGTTGCGGTGCGCAGGCTTCTCATTGCGGTGGCTTCTCTTGTTGCAGAGCATGGGCTCTAGGCATGCAGGCTTCAGCAGCTGTGGCTCTCGGGCTCAGTAGTTGTGGCTTGTGGGCTCTAGAGCACAGGCTCAGTAGTTGTGACTCAGTTGCTCCGCGGCATGTGGGATCTTCCCGGACCAGGGCTTGAACCCGTGTCCCCTGCATTGACAGGCGGATTCTTAACCACTGCGCCACCAGGGAAGTCCCGAAAGCTGTGTATTGATTGCAATGTTGATTTTGATGAAAGTTGGCATCTTTTAGGCTGAAATTAATCTAACTGTAAAATTACAAATCAGCTTAAAATGTAGGCCCCAAGAAAATGAATTTCACAAGTTTGGGACAACAGAAAGAGCCTTCATTCATTCAATCATTCATTTAATTCAACAAATACCTGTGGAGTTCCTACAGGAGCCAGGTGTAGGTGCTAAAAGCAAGACAGATGCGTTCCTTGTTCTCATGGGGCTGTCACGGGGGGTGGGGAGGAGTCAAATTTTTTTAAAGTTCAAAAGGTGGTACACACTGCGAAGAAAGAAAAAAACAGAGCAATGCAATGGCAAATGACTGGGGGAGCACTGGATTATGAATCAGGTGACCTAGATTCTGATCTCAGCTTTGCCGGGAATGGTCTCTACAGTCTTCAGCTATCACTACACCTCTCTGGCCTTATTTTTCTCACTCATGCAATGATGATTTGAGTTTATGGTCTCTAAGCTTCCTTTCTAGTATCATGTTCTTTGATTTGATGGTTCAAAGACTGTCGTTATTTCAATAAACATGAATGCCTATCAGAGTCAAAGACAGCACTCCCTGTGTAATGGGAGAGACAGGCATGGAAATAGATCATTATGAAACAGTGTGAACAATGCTGTAATTTGCTCCTCTCAGTCCAACACACCCCTACACATAAATGTGTCACATAATGAGAAATACATCATTAAACAAAAGGGGACAGCGGGTCAAAGCTACCTTATCCAACGGTCCTGCTGCCGTGGGACACTGAGTTCTGTGCAGGACTATTTCTCCCCACTAACACTGTAATCAGTTCCAGGACAACAGAGAAAACCCAGTTTCTTTTTCCTTTGTATTGACTATACTGAGCACACAGTAGGTGCTGTGCAAATTCCCGCTGACAGACACTCATTAACTACTTTCATAGCACAGATTGGCAGACAGGGATTGAGGGATCGAGCTGGAGCAGAACCACGGGTCTAGTAATAACGTTTGCCTACAGAGTGATTGAGCCATTTGCTGCTGTGCAGCTTTTAACCCTCTTTTGGGGGCCCCTTTTGCATTTTGTAATATTCTGCACGTTTTAAATTGATACAGTTAATACAGAATTATTTGAAATCGTGATCACTACTGTGTAAACACGATGCTTGTCAGCAATTCGGATGCAGTATGGATGATAAAAGTAAGGTTGACTAGGGAAGTGGCGCTGTGGACGATTTTCTAAGTGTTTCGTTTTTAGTACTACTTCACAGTAAAATACAAAGCTAATCCTCTGAAGAAAAGGCGCCTCGGAGAGCTGACATTTAAAAAAATAAAAAGGGTAAAATACATTTCAAACCCAAGTCCCTCCCAAAGTACACGGTCCCACTGTCAGAAACCCAGGGAAAAGCATCAGGCGAGCTACTGCTGCCAAGAATCACCTGTGGGAGCCTTCCAGGGACTTAACAGAACAAGGTTTCCAAGCCTCAGAGAACCTTCCAAAAATCCCCTTCCCGGAGCCCCGCCTCCCGCTTGTTACCATAGTGCGTCAAAGGCCCGTAGTCGTCAGAAAAGGGAAAAAAACTTACGTCGCGCGAGACTCAGTGACGGGATTTCGAAGTTAGGGAACAGCCGCGGCGCAAGCGCACTGGCCTCACAACCTCGGGGCTGCACGCGGGTAGGTAGACTAGAGGAAGGGGAGGAAAGCGTGTGGTGTCTTTTTTTTTTTTCCTTCCCAGTGCAGTGCGTGAGTCTGCGGGTAGCCGGAGGTGCGGAGCGCGGGGCCTGGCTCGGCCTCACCGGCGCGCGTGTGACTGCGGCGGGTGCCCTCCTCCTGCTCCTCCACGAGTTGGAGGAGTGCAGCGGGCGTGCTCCCGGGTTGCCGGGACGCGAGCTCGTGCTCGCCTTTTCAGCGGTCGCCCGTCACGCACACACTCCAGTCCCCTGAGAGTTGGTCTTCGCGCCTTGGCGCGCCCCTCCTCACCCGGCCCCTCCCACCGACCCCCGTTCCCGCTCGCTCCTGGTAGCGAGTCTGCTTCATCCCTGGGGTCCCTGCTTGGGGGCGGAGAAGATGGCTGGCGGACGTCTGCTGTTGGGGGGCGACTTCCTGTCGCCGCCGCCGCTGCCCCCCCTCCCGCCGCCGCCGCTGCCGCCCCTCCCGCCGCCCCCGCCCGAGCCAGTGCTGGAGCAGTGGCGCTATAGCCACGAAAGTGACTGGCAGTGGGCTCTTAGGCGCAGCTTCATCTGTCGGCACCTGCACAGCTATCCCGGGGCTGCTCTAGACCAGCTCCTCGCGCTCTCCGCTGCCTGGACCAACCACGTTTTCCTGGGCTGCAGGTGAGGAAGGTGTGAGGGTCGGGTTAGGGACCCGGGTCGGGGGGGAATCGGCGATGAGGGTCGGGATAGGGACGGGGGGGCGGGTATGGATGAGGGCTTAGAGACTGGAGATTTGGAGGTGCTGGAGGACTCCAGAGGGCTCACTGTTGGCCTGGGGGGGTTGGCCGAGCTAGGTGGCAGGGGATGACATAACAGCTAGAAGGGTGCGGAGATCGCGGGAGCGGCCCCTCCAGGACCAGGGATGGAGATAAAGAAGCGCCTGGGAGAGAATTGTTGAGAGGTGGTCATTGTGATGGTGTTTTTGGAGGGCGTGGGAAATGACGAATAGAACCTCGGACCTGCGTAGGACCTTCCAGGGATGCGGTATCCGCAGAGAATATTCGACAGTCGGGGCTTCGAGGGTCTGTGGGGGGAGGGGAGGGTGACTCTTTGGTTCTAATTCTAGTCTCCTCCTGACTGGCCTCCCTTTCCATCCCCGTTAAATTAAACAACACCAGCCCCGCAGCTGGTTTGTACTGGCTTATTCTGGGGAGGCGGTTTGTGTGAGGTCTCTCAGCCGCAGGGCCCGCCTTTCTTGTAGATTTGCGCATAATGTGTCTGGACGCAAACAAAGAAATGGATATATCTACTGTAAAAAAGGATTGCCCTCATTCACTTTAATTGTCATCAGAAGGATTAACATTTGGCCTCTGGGTGAGGGTTTAGGTATGTGTCCCCTCCCCCCCTTTCCTAGAACCTGGTGCGTGTTCTGAATAGGCCTCTTTGAAAGCTCTTTGCATTCAATGGAGACTGCGGTATGGTTCCAACGCATTTTTTTTTTCTCAACAGACTACTTGGACCACTGTCCTACAGAACCCTCAAACAGGCCCTATACTAGACTTTGATAGACTATTCCTTTGATAGACTAAGAGGCTTCTTTTTTTGATACTCTTGCCTCACGGTGAATTTTTTATTAGGAAGGATGGGAAATTCTGGAAAATGATCAGATCAAATTCAGCCAGTTAAGTTTCAGGAATGACTGTAACAGATATAGATAAATAGGATTGTCTACTGTTAGTGCTTAATTGTTGAACATAGCATCCAGCGTGATACTTTGTTCTGCTTTCATAACACAAATGTGTTTTTTTCTATCTTCTCTAGGTTAGTGTAATTTCTGCCTCCAGAGAGAATGATTATTTCACTGGAGGAACTGGTTACAACTGGGGAAGCCTCAGTAATTAATCAAGTCAGATAAATCTAATTGACCTTCACTTAACAATATTGTTCTGGCAGTAGAAAAGGTACCTTTATCCTGTAATCATAGATCTCCTTAATATCACGGAAGGCCATGGGGAATCTGAATCCTTAAAAAAAAGAAGTTACATAGGTGAGGAGAATAACCATCCTTTGTGTTAATGATAAATCTTACCTTCCCACAAGAATGTAAGCTCCTTTGGGGAAAGGGTTTTTGCTTTCTTGTTCACACCTTTATCCTCAGTGCCTAGAAGAGTGCCTTCTTCATAATAGCTGCTCAGTAAATATGTGTGGCATGAACAGATGAATACAGCTTTGTAATGTACAAAATACTTAAAATATTTATGTATCTCATTTAATACAACAACCTTAGAAATTGAGTGGTGTCTCATTTTTACAGCTAAATCAATGGAAGCCAAGAAGTTAAGTGACTTTTCCAAGGTCCCATAGTTGGGGCTGGGACCCAAGTCTTCCGATGCTCTTTCCACTGAGACACAGCTGCTATAGGGAAGGATGGACCAGGAGTGAAAGCAAGTAACAGACAGAAGTCATTATTATGTCTCAGGATTTCATCCCAAGAACAACAGCAGCCTTGAGCATAACTAGGGCATTAAAAATACAAACAGGGCCAGTGATAGTGTTAAAAGCTCAGGCATCCAGAGCATTTGTGTGTATGCACTCACCCAGGCACATTTGTGTATAGTATATATCAACACATGTATTGTCATCATGTTGCATTGTAGTTAAGTCAATTCAATCAATACGAGAATTGCTATAACATTATCCAGTAGCTTAACTGAAGAGTAATGTTTGCATTGTACCTGACAACTTAGATATAGGAGAAATGGAAGAGGCAGTAAAGAATCTTGGAATCTAGGGACCAAGTGCAGTCTTCCACTTTAGGCAGGCTTTATATTAGCTGTCATCTTCAGGTGGGTAAAATCTGTATTCCAGTACTTGTTAATGTCGATGTTGGCAGAGCTCTTGTTTTCTGGTCTATTCTTCTGTGACAGAAGACTCTTCTTTTCTCCCAAGGGAACTGTGGAGTACATGGTGACACAGCCCATTCTAATCTAAAATTGTTAATTTGTTGTTCAAGGCTCATCCCTTGACTTACAGAACAGATTATAAACAGTAGCAAGAAGGTAACTCTTTGCCTTTTGTTTCCCACTTGCAGGACTTTCTGTGTTCTGATTTAGCTGGGGCTGAAATAACTCCTAGGTCAAGGACATCTTTGAAAACTCCTTGATCATAAGACCAAGCCAGGAGGAGCTCAAATGTGCAGGGAAGCAAACCATGTTTCATTCTTTTTGGTGATAGTGGTGATTGTCAGAGAACAAGTTTGAACATCTTCTTGACTATCTGTAACATGTTTCTCAGACTTAAGCAAGCATCAGAATCACCTGTTAGGCTTGTTAAAACACAGATTGCTGGGCTCCACTCCCAGAGTTTTTGATTCAATAGGTGTGAGGTGGGACCCCAGAATTTGCATTTCTAACTAATTCCCAGATAATACTGTTGATCAGAAAATGCTCATCCAGGGACTACACTATAAGAACCATTGCCTTATAGGATAAAATAAAGCAATGTTTTCCAGTCTGCTTTTTGATCGTTTTTTCCCTCATAGGCTAGGCAATGAGGAAGCCCAAATAGCTGAAATTATTTCTCTTCACTTTTTCTTGTCTGCTTCATAAAAGTAAACAACCTGTTAAGATTGTTTTCTGTAGGCAATTTCTAAGATACGTCTTGTGGCTAATGAAAAGTTAGTGCAGTCTTCTAATCAACTACGTCTACAGCACTGAC
Organism: Balaenoptera acutorostrata; assembly: GCF_949987535.1. NCBI lineage: Eukaryota > Metazoa > Chordata > Mammalia > Artiodactyla > Balaenopteridae > Balaenoptera > Balaenoptera acutorostrata. Next base: position 104,572,864 of record NC_080085.1, on the reverse strand, counting down.
ATAATTGTTCATATGAATGCCTAGGGACCTCTGCAGTTTTTACTTAAAATTGTCAATAGTGTATGTATATTTAATAAAGCAGAATGTTTGGTTAACTGGAGCATTCAGTTTTCCAGTCATTCTTCATCAGTAGTATTAGAAGCAGAATCCTGGCCTAATTACCTTTGATGAGATATTAATTAATAGAGAAAATATACCCTAAAATGAAATCAGCTTTGCCACCTTTATTATTTGTCTCTTCCTTGTTGATTGAAATTGGTGTTTGGAAGGTAGATGCTGGCTGGGCTCATGTTGTGAAACTAACCTCGCACATAGTAGGTAGAGTTTATCAGTCACCAGCTAATGAAGTATGAGTGGGAGCTTTCAAAAGATGTATCAATAATCTTGGTTTTATGTTATTCACTGACTATGTTAGGAGAATAGAACTATTCTTAAGAATAGTTTTGCATAAATAATTTTATACTTGGAAATCCTAATCTTTGCTTAGTTTTCAAACCTCAGCTTTTTTATTTGGACCTAGTAGAGCAGTTTAATAAATTTAAAAAAATTGAAAGCATCTATTACTGAATATTCATTAAATTTCAGGTGCCATTGTATATCATAAGTATACACCTATATGCACGTGTCTTTTTTCAAGAATGTAAGATTCATGAAGTCAGATGTCTGTCCATTAGACATCATCTTTTTGTATGCTAGGTATGGTGGGACAGTTGTGATTTCCTAAAGCTTGGAACATAATAAACTATCTTTGGAAACCTTAAAGACCTGCTGGGGCTTTTTGGTTTTCTTTTTTAAGCATTTACAACCAAATGGGTGAATTAACAGACTTAACTACATAATATGCATGCATCTTAAAATTACTCTATTAGACTTGCCTTACTGACACTTTACATCATGGTCCCACCATAAGATAGAATACTATATAGCCATTAAAACTCCTGTGGTAATGACATGGAGAGAAAGTTTATGACATAGTAAATTAAGAAAAACAACACCCGCCCCCAGCAGATTACAAATCAACATAGATGATCTGATAGTGATTTTTTTTGCGGCGGTGGGGGGACGTGGTATGGGAAGCATAGAAAAAGGAATAAAAAGTAAACCCCAAAATGTTAGTGAAGTTATCAGTGGTTGGGTTTGTAGGTGCTTTTCTTGGTGGATTCTCTAAAATTTCTGGAGTAAAGGTGTTCCTTTTAAATCCACTACAAAAAAAAAATACACTATGGAAAACTGAGTAATGAAAGCTTTACTGCCTTGGCTTATTTCAAATTTGTGGAACCACTTCTTTATCCCTGGGTAGCTACTCTCTGGAGACTGAAATCCTAGTGGTCTTCATAGTAAAGATTAATGCAAAGATTAATATTTGCATTGTTCTTTGAATAGTCAAGTGTTAGGCACTATACGGTCTGTTCCATTATTTTTTCAGCTGGTTGGGCTTCTTCAGTATTATGACTTCCTAATAAAGGGCTGAGAAGATGACTGTGTTGGCAACTAACACAGAGGTTTATTTTTATAGCCTATGGGTGATGTTGAATTTTGTGGCAGATGTAATGAATAGAGAACAGTAAGTAGGTTTAATCATTACTAACGCTGGAAGAAACCTGAGAGAAAAAGTGAATGTGAATGGAGTGGGCCCCAAATGCATCATTCATGCACACTGTATGGCATACATGCCATTTACAGTTGTATACCGTATTTAGAATCAGGCTATAAGGTCTGGAGAATTTTGACTGGAATTCAAGGTGAGTGTGTTGGTTGTAGTACCAATTTTGGTAGCAAGAGTGGCAATACCAGTTTAAGATTTGTAGACTTCATCTCACTTTCATAATCTTTTGTTTTCATCACCTTGGAAATTGGACTCCCAAATCTTAATGAAAGTGATATATACAATGTATGACGTTTTAGGCAATGTTTTTTGATATTTAGGTAAGTAAATAAAAATAAAATTACTCTTGGCGTTTAAATACTGGTGTTAGCAGCAGCAGTTATCAGTGGGAAGTGTGGGTTACAACTGGGCTGGCTTCCAGGTAATCTGTCAGTGAAGGCCACCATGTCACTTCTCTGCTTTGCAAGGAAAGACATCTGAAGGGTGTGGAACCTATTGTGTTGAAAATGGAAAATGTTATCCTCCTTCAAGTTCAGAACCTATTCATGTAGAGGTGTGCTAGTCACTCATTTTCAGAACTTTCTTGGGGAATTCCCTGGCAGTCCAGTGGTCCCTGGTAGGCTGGGAAAGGCTCTGAAGGTAGGAAGGGTGAGTAGATCCCCATGATAACCGAAACTTCACTTGAGCCCATATTTTTGTTTCTCTGCAGGAAATTGATATTCTGTCAAGCTCCAATCTACTTCATAAAGGAGTCCTTTTAAAAATTGTATGTTTTAAAGCTTTTTATTATGGAAAAATCAAACACACAAAAATAGTTTAGTGGACACCCATGTGCCCATCACTCAGCTTCAGCAATTATCAAGTCTGTCATGCTACCCTTCTCATTTCATCTTGCCCCCAGTTTTTTTGTGGGTGATAGTCTAGAGTATATTAAAGAAAATCTTGACATCATTTCTCCTGCAAATACTTTAGTATATATCTGTACCAGGTAATTTTTCATAATACCATTATTCATACTCAACAAAATTAACAATAGTTTCTTAAAATCATCCAATGCCTAGTCCATGTTTAATTTTCTGCATTTGTCTCAGGATACCTTTTTACAGTTGGTTTGATTCACAATCCAAACAAGGTCCACGCATATCTGGTTGATCTGTCTCCTTTAACCTATAACCATTCCCTCACCCTTTATTTCATGCTGTTTATTTGATGAAGAAATGGGCTGTCACATAGTGTTTCCTTCATTATGGATTTGGCTGGCTGTATTTTTTTTTTTAATATTTATTTATTTTGGCTGCACCAGCTCTTAGTTGCATCATGTGGGATCTTCATTGCGGCATGTGGGATCTTTAGTTGTGGCATGTAGGCTCTTAGTTGTGGCATGCCTGCAGGCTCTAGTTCCCCGACTAGGGCCCCCTGCATTGGGAGCGTGGAGTCTTACCCACTGGACCACCAGGGAAGTCCCTGGCTGGCTGTATGCTTGTGATGGTGTTTAACATGTTTCTAGGAGTTAGGGGCTTGATTAGGTTTGAGTTCAATTATTTGGTGGGCAAGAACACTTTTTAGATCTTTGTCCTGTCATATCACATCAGGGACACAGGTCTGGTTGTCCAATTTTTAGTGATATTAAGATTATAAAGTTCTCCACGAGCTTTTTTTAATTGAAATTTTTATTGAAATAATTATAGATTCACCTGTAATTGTAGGGAAATAACACAAAGCAATGCCCTGTACTCTTTACCCAGTTCCCCCCAGTGACAACATTTTGCAAAGTTATTGTATCATATCATAACCAGGATAATGACCTTATTACAATCCACTGATTCTACACAGATTCCCCCAGTTTTACTAGTACTGGGGTGTGTGTGTGTGTGTGCGTGTTGTGTGTGTTTAATTCTAGACAGTTCATCACGTGTAGGTTTGCATATCCACTACCACAATCAAGATATTGAACAGTTTCAGTACCACAAGGATCCCTCACGTTGCCCTTTTATAACCACATCCATCTCCCTCCCACTCATACACAATATTGTGTGTATCAATAGTTTTTTCCTTTTTATTGCTGAGTAGTGTTCTGTGGTGTGTAGTACCAGAGTTTAACCACCTGTTGAAAGACATCTGGGCTGATTGCAGTTTTGGGCTGTTACAAATAAAGCTGTTTTGAACATTTGTGTACAGTTTTTTGTGTAAACATAAGCTTTTATTTCTCTGAGATAAATGCCCAAAAGTGCAGTTGCAAGATTGTGAGGTAATTGCATGTTTAATTTTATAAGAAACTTCCAAGTTGTTTTCCAGAGTGTCATACCATTTTACATTCCCACTAGCAATGTATGGGTGATCCAGTTTTTCTGCATCCTTGTCAGCATTTAGTGTTGTCACTATTTTTCACTTTAGCCACTCTGATAGGTATGGAGTGATATCTCGTTGTGGTTTTAAATTGCATTTCTTTGGTGGCTAATGATGTTGAACATCTTTTTGTGTGCTTATTTGCAATCTGTATATCCTCTTTGGTGAAATGTTCTGTTTATATCTTTTGTTCATTTATATGTATGTGTACACATATATATGTATATACACATATATGCACATTATATATATGTATATATCTTACTGTTGCATTTTGAGAGGTCTTTATACTAGATACTAATCTTTTGTCAAATGTGTGGTTTGCAAATGTTTTCTTGCAGTCTGTAGCTTGTCTTTTCGTCCTCTTCATGGGGTCTTTTGAGAACAAAAGTTTTTAATTTTGGTGAGGTCCATTTTATTAACTTTTTCTTTAATGGATCATGCTTTTGGTGTCAAGTGTAAGAACTCTTTGCCTAGCCCTAGATCTTGAAGATTTTGTCCTGTGTTTTTTGTAAAAGCTTTTTAGTTTCACATTTTACATTTCAGTTTGTGATGCGTTTCGAGTTAATTATTGTGTAAGGTGTGAGGTTTAGGTTGAGGTTGTTGGTTTGGCTTAAGGATACCCACTTGGTCCAGCACCATTTGATGAAAAGGCTGCCCTTCCATCATTGGATTGCTTTTGCAGCTTTGTCAACAGTTGAGCACATTCGTATGGGTCTATTTCTAGGTTCTTCCCCATCAACTTTTCATCTGATAAGCTTAGCAGCCATTGATGATCACTTATTGTTGCATTATGGGTCGCAAAATGGTAGTAATCTATCATTCCTTCATTTATTAGCTGGAATGCTTCTGTAAAAGAGATTTTCCTCATCAACTCTCTAGATTCTCTGAGGTACAGTCTGTACAGGAAAATGCCAGATAAATGCTTGCTTTCTTTAACATTACCTGTTTTTAATGATTTGATTCCCTACCATCCTACAAAGGTGACCAATAATGAGTTTGAAAGTATTATTATGAACTAATGGATTTTTAAAATATTTGATGTTTCAATCCACTGTGGTTATTCTTACTGATACTCAAGTTGGCTCACTTCTGAGTCCATTTGACACAACCTCTGAGATCTTTGACAGCTTCCTTGTTTCCAGGCACAAAAATATCTCCCAGGTTCACCTTATACATTTCTTGCCCCATATTTGGATCCAACCATTTCTCTCAGGACTCTGATTCCTCTTGGGGGGAAGTGATAGAAACCACAATCTGGATGTTAACAACCCATCCCTTATTATTTATTTATTTACTTATTTATTTATTTGGTTGCACCAGGTCTTGGTTTTAGCAGGCAGACTCCTTAGTTGCAGCACGTGGGCTCCTTAGTTTCGGACTCCTTAGTTGCGGCATGCATGTGGGATCTAGTTCCCTGAGCAGGGATCGAACCCAGGGCCCCTGCATTGGGAGCGCAGAGTCTTATCCACTGCGCCACCAGGGAAGTCCCACAACCCATCTCTTATTAACACTCTTAGTACTTCTGTAACTATATTAATGTAATTATTTACATATAATATGCATATATGATAGAGAAAAATTATGAGTATATGGATACTTTTAGTTCAAATTAAAGATAAGGTCTTCACCTAAATTTTTTGATTTTTATGTTTGTATGTCTTCTAATGATAGTAACATAATTACTCATTTGATACATAACTATTTTATGCCAGATTCTTCAGTTTTATAGCCAAGACACTCTGTTGGTAAAGTCCTGTGGGAGCAGTTATAAGACGGGTCATCTAGAAACTTTTTCAAAAACTGCATTCTTATCTGTTTTAACTGTAGATTATATTAATTTTAATAGATACAGCCCACGCTTGATGGAAAAAATTCTCCAAATGGCTGAAGGTATTGATATTGGGGAGATGCCTTCATATGATCTGATGCTGTCCAAAGGTCAAAAACGTCACCTCTCAACATGTGATGGTGAGTATACTTATTTCTGGAAGGTGGGATTTGAAGAAAGTGTGGCTTTTTTTTAATGATATGAGTGTGGTATATGATTTTAAATAACATTGGTAACTTTGGATCTTACACAAATGTAAAATTTTAACTTTTAGTTTATACATTTTTTTTTAGGATGCTAAATAGAACTGAAAACTAAGAATACTGAACTCATACTATAATGCTATCCTTGAAGTCCTTGCCATGGAACCTCCCTTTAAATAGAACAACCTTATACTCTAGATCATTTGAGCATCTAAGTAACTAAATCCTCTTGGATGAGTCCAACGTGGACCAATTTTCTACTAAACAGTGTTATAGGGAGAAAGCTCTAGTGTCTGGTATAGCCTCAACAGAGTTCTTCCATAGCTTTAAATTTGATATCCTCCATAAATCATTAGTTTCCAGCTGTTTGTTCTAGAAATAAAATATAGCAAACACCTTTTTGTGCAGAATAAGTCAGAACTAAGATTTTGAAGTTGAAAACCTTTGGGATCTTTTGACAATTTTTTTTTATTTATTTGATTTTTTAGTCACAACTGTGTAAAGCACCATCACAGAGTCGGTCACTTCTGGTACAAAAGAGAGGCTTTGTAAATGCCTCTGCTCGTCATCTCTGTTGCATTAGAGCCATCTGTTCTGTTTGCAGTCCTTCAGAAGGGAGCTTTTCAGTACAGGTGGTATGAGATCGTAGTGGAACAACCTCTTACTCGGTACACTTCACCTGTGCTTTAACTCATTGGATGCAGAAGCATCTACCAGTCATGCATGGTGGTGACCTGCATACTCGAGTCAATGGCATATTTCTTATCAAGTCTCTTCCCTTACACATGGAAAGACAGGGAGCAGTCCCTCCTTATGCTGGAATCTTACATTGATATTTGAGTCCCTTCACCTAAATGACCTGAAGTTTTTGTGATGGGAAGTATCTTGTACCAACAATATAGTTTGCAAAAATAATATGGTTGGTACTATTTTCCTGCTTGGTTCTTTTGAAATACTCCTTTTTTAATGAATTGTAAATTTCACTCATTCTATAGGTCAAAGTCCTCCTAAAAAGCAAGCCGGTTCCAAATTCCATGTGAGACCTCGTTTTGAGCCTGTACATTTTGTAGCTAGTAGTTCAAAAGATGAAAGACAGGAAGATCCTTATGGCCCTCAAACAAAAGAGGTAAATGAACAAACACATTTTGCCAGCATGCCAAGAGACATCTACCAAGATTATACTCAAGACTCTTTCAGTATACAAGATGGAAATTCTCAGTATTGTGATTCATCAGGATTTATTTTCACAAAAGACCAGCCTGTAACAGCCAACATGTATTTTGACAGTGGGAACCCTGCCCCCAGCAGCACATCACAGCAGGCAAACTGCCAGTCAGCTCCTGAGCCTTCACCATCACAGACATTTCCTGAGTCAGTGGTAGCCGAGAAGCAGTATTTTATTGAAAAATTAACAGCAGCTATCTGGAAGAACCTTTCTAATCCAGAGATGACTTATGGATGTGATAAAATTAATTACACATATATGTTAACTCGTTGTATTCAGGCATGTAAGACAAATCCTGAATATATATACGCTCCTTTAAAAGAAATCCCTCCTGCTGACATCCCCAAAAATAAAAAACTTTTAACAGATGGTTATGCTTGTGAAGTTAGATGCCAAAATATCTACTTAACTACAGGTTATGCTGGCAGCAAGAATGGTTCCAGGGATCGAGCTACTGAGCTAGCTGTAAAACTCTTGCAGAAACGTATTGAAGTTAGGGTTGTCCGACGGAAATTCAAACACACGATTGGTGAGGACCTTGTGGTGTGTCAGATTGGCATGCCTTCATACGAATTTCCTCCAGCTCTGAAACCACCAGAAGAGCTGGTGGTGCTGGCTAAAGATGCTTCTGGGCAGCCGATTTTTAATGCTTCTGCCAAACACTGGACCAATTTTATCCTTACAGAAAATGCAAATGATGCAATTGGTATCCTTAACAATTCTGCCTCATACAACAAAATGTCTGTTGAATACAAATATGAGATGATGCCAAATCGTACATGGCGTTGTCGAGTGTTTTTGCAAGATCACTGCTTAGCTGAAGGTTATGGAACCAAAAAAACAAGTAAACATGCAGCTGCTGATGAGGCTTTGAAAATCCTTCAAAAAACACAGCCCACTTACCCATCTGTCAAAAGTTCACAATGCCAAACGGGCTCTTCACCCAGGGGATCTGGGAAGAAGAAAGATATAAAGGATCTCGTAGTTTATGAGAATTCTTCAAATCCTGTGTGCACGCTGAACGACACAGCTCAGTTTAATCGAATGACAGTTGAATATGTCTATGAAAGAATGACAGGACTCCGATGGAAATGCAAGGTGATTCTAGAGAGTGAAGTAATTGCAGAAGCAGTTGGAGTGAAGAAAACTGTCAAATATGAAGCTGCTGGGGAAGCTGTGAAAACCCTCAAAAAGACCCAGCCGACTGTCATTAACAACTTGAAGAAAGGAGCTATTGAAGATGTGATTTCAAGAAATGAAATTCAGGGTCGCTCAGCAGAGGAGGCTTACAAACAACAAATCAAAGAAGATAACATTGGAAATCAGCTGCTGAGAAAGATGGGTTGGACGGGTGGTGGTTTAGGTAAATCTGGTGAGGGCATTCGGGAGCCAATCTCTGTCAAAGAGCAGCATAAGCGGGAAGGGCTTGGTCTTGATGTAGAGAGGGTAAATAAAATTGCCAAGAGAGATATTGAACAGATCATCAGAAACTACGCCCGCTCGGAGAGCCACACGGATTTAACTTTCTCTACAGAGCTGACTAATGATGAGCGGAAGCAAATACATCAGATTGCCCAGAAGTATGGTCTTAAGAGTAAGTCTCATGGGGTGGGCCACGATAGATACCTGGTGGTAGGTAGAAAAAGACGGAAGGAGGATTTACTAGACCAGCTCAAACAGGAAGGCCAAGTGGGGCATTACGAGCTTGTGATGCCTCAAGCAAATTGAGATCTTACTAATTTATTTTGTAAATGCCTAATGAGGCAGATTTGTGAATAAGAGAAATGCTACATGTTCTGGTTGCAGAGTATATTCATTCTTAAGATGTTTCACCTTGTTCATTTCATATAGTGCTTTATTAGATACTGGAACTTGAAGAATTCTGTCCACTTGTATTAACTTAATCCAGCAGATAGTATTGTGCAGTTACTGTTTGCGTCTTTGATATTGCTGTGTCCCTCAGATTTTAGTAGTTTGTACAAAGCAAGAACACATATCCAAATGGAATTTCACCCCGAGAAAGAAATTCCCATTTTAAAGGGCATAGCACAGCAATTTGCAACAATATGTAAAGTTGATACTAACTACAATAAAACTACAGTCTTAATTCCAGACTTAACTGAAAATGTCAGGTCATTTTGTATTACCTATTTTCATCTTTATGTGAAGCCAGTTATAGAATGTTTAATAGTAAGTTGTGCTGTACGTGTAAATGTCCTTACCAACTAAATGATGTAAAACTTTCTTAAAGTAATTTTAGTGTTCGTTTATTTATAACTTCTACCATGTGGTTTCCAGAATATTGGAAGTGATATACTGTATCTTGTGATATATGAGTGTTAACAAATTCTAGCCTTCATGCTGAGAGAGCACTACTTGAGAGAGCAATTGAAAAGTTCCCAAAACTTTGATTCAGTCTGAAGAAAGGAAGCTGGAACTGTCTGTTCTTGGTGCCTTGCAGAGAGACTCGCAGCAACTCTCCGTTATAGCTTTCACATGATTTGGGTGTATAGCACATCCAAGGTGGCCACAGCTGTGGTGGAGCTTGGTAAAAGACTGAAGATACATTGGTGCTTTGCTGACAAGGTTAGTTGGCTGGTCCCTCTCTCAAAAAGCTTATTTAGCCCCCAAAGCCAACTTTGTAACATATTTAAAACTGCTATTTTCGCTTATTTCTGGAATGTAAAAAAAACTGTATAAAAAGGATTAGTGTATGCTTCCTGAATAAAAAGGAGCCAAAGTTGATCAAAATGGTGGTGTGCTTGTTTCTGGGAAGCAGCCTGGTAGCGACACTTTGGGTCTTTGGAGAAGGGAAGTGGCGTTTGCACAAAATATTTCAACACTTAGAGCACATGTGGATGAACATAATGACCTAGCAGATAGGAACAGGCAGTCAGCCACCCATCACGTTTTCTCTGGGGACCAACCTGCTGGCTGCAACCAAATCTCAGGCTGTTTACTTTTACGTGATTTTGTTTTTGTATCTCAGATAAATCAAGTGTTAATATTCAGAGATGAATACTGACATTGATAAACACTTCCAATGACTTCATATTTAGAACAATTAGGTTGTTTACAGTGTCTTAAAACATTTAGCACCAAACTTGACATGTAATTGGCCCACAGTGAACAATTTCCTTTCCCCTCTTATTTATATTTTACATTAAGAAGCTGTCCATTGTAGTTAAATCAATATTTAAAAAATATAAAGGGATTAACTTTTATGCCTGGACCTCTGTGACTTTTAGTCACCTACAGTGTTTAACACAGTAAGTGATGTTTGCTTTCCACTAACTTTTTTGTCCTGCAGTATATGGCCTTTCCTAATGTTGGTAGGAAGGGAAATGAGGTCTGCATTTTATTTTGGCACTTAATGTTTTAACAGTGCCAAGGGGAACTAAGCTAAAGTTTATAGATTTTATAGGATTTTTTTTTTTTTACCTACAAGTCTCATACCAACTTTGAGAAGCTGTGGTTCAATTAGTGTTAGAAAAGTCAGGCTTCAACTCTCTTGGGTAAGAGTGGCTTTGGGGATTAAGGAGTGTGAAAACTCATTTCTCTACATTTCTTTCCTCTTCCCAAAATGATGTGGGGGCTGGAGGAGTAGGGTAATGTTACACAAATCTGGTTTATCTATATAAGTTCAATAGAACAGAATATTAATATAGTCAAAGTTAAGCTCTGAAATAATGGGGCCAAGTGTATATTTGGTTCTTGATTTGAGAGTCCAGATTTCCTAACTTCTTAGATCAGCCTTGGTATAGATGTGGAATTAGGGTGACGTCATTTAACTCTGCTTGAGAATAAAGAATGTTGAGAAATGGGTTTGGCAAAAATGAGCTGCTGACAAACCCTGCTGTTCTATTTTGTCCCCTTTTTGTTGGTTCTTGTATTTTCCCTTTCTTTGAGATGGCAGTCGTTTTAACCCAGTAACCTTGCTATAAAACCTGTGCAGGTACATGAGCAGTTTTAAGTTTTATTTGAATCACTTAAATATATTATACTGAGGAACTAACTCTGCTTTCAGTTATATATATATTTATAGCTTTGAGGCTCACAGATCTATCGTTTAGATTTTTTTCCCTCCCCTTTGATTATAAAATGAATAGAAATTTCCTGCATTCTGTTGGGATTCTTTTTAAAATAGTATACAGTGCATTCACTGTGCTATGGGTAACTCCTGAAGCTGGAGATCGGTCCTAAAGAAAGGACTTTAATTACAACTTTGGTTCTTCATCATACCCTCTTTGCCACACCAGCAGGTGCAGAATTGAAGGTTCAAGTTCAGTTCTGCCATTTAAAAGGGGACCTCACAAATCTGGTTTATTATTGTTATAAATTATTGTATGCAGGCAGCCTGTGGCATTTGTTTAAAAAAACTGTAAAGAAAAAAGGCAAATTAGCATTAAACTTTGAAGTGAATGATTTGTGGTGCCTTTGACCGTGGATATGATGCTTTGGGAGGTCAGCTTGTTGACGCCGTTGTAAGATTTTAAAAGGATTATCCCATGAAAGAGATTGGGAATAGTGTTTCTCAGGAGGTGTACAAAAAAAATATTAAACGTGCACATTCCCAATCTCACCTTAATTTTTTCAAGTATAAGTAACAGTGTCAACTATATTTAAGATACCCAGCCACAGGACTTCCCTGGAGGTCCAGTGGTTAAGACTCAGTGCTTTCACTGCCGTGGACCCGGGTTCAGTCCCTGGTCGGGGAACTAAGATCCCACAAGCTGCACAGTGTGGCAAAAACAAAAAAAAATGGAACAAAAAAAAAGATATCCAGCCACAGTAGGATGAAGAAATTTATGTAAAACTAATCTGCCAAATAAAGACCAATTTAATGTCATTCTACTTTGAAGTAGAAATGGACTTAAGAGAAAGTAAGTGCATTTAAGGAAGTTGCTTCTAGGTGAAACTAACCGGTTCATGTGTTCAGTGTAGGATGAGCTCCCTCATGTTGAGGCTCCTTTAAGTGCCATGTCTTAGAGGATGAGTGGGTACATAGAGCATAAGGACTTAATTTCAATTAGCGCCCACCCCCCTCCCCAAGAAGTGAGTTTCCACAGTCACTGTCCTTGTCTCTTTAAAATGAGATAGATTGCTCCTCAGAAGAAAGCAGAGTTTTGTTTAAACAAGGTAACACTGAGGATACCTGTACTCCCAAGCTTTACCTGAGACTTAAAATACCATTTTATTATTTAGTTTGTTTTTTAAGCTAGGGCTTTTTTAAGAGGTAGAATGTCAGGATCAACAAGTTAGATCTTGGTCTCTGAGGATGCTGGTAAATCTCCAGGTTAATTCTCCCCCCTTACCACAATTTCATTCCCTTGATTGACTATAATATATGCTGAAGTAACTTTGTTTTACCTAGTAGATTTACATTCTGTTTGTTAGCATGTTTAAAAAAGCATTAAACACTTATGACTGAAAAGAAAATACGTCCTCTCCAGCAGTATCTACTCTTCTCCCTCTCCCAAAATCTATTTTTGCTTTTACCATAATTTTTATTTTAAGGGGGGGAATGAGTAGATGAGAGTCCAATAAATTCATACTAAAAGTTCATACTGAGCTAAAATATAATTATACCTTGACTACAAATTTTTAAGGTTATTTTTATTTACAAGTTTTGAAAAATGTACATTTTTTTTACATGGGTTACTTGTGCAAAGTTAAATTCGTAAGAGTGATAAATGCACAAAAGGTGACAATGGAACATCAGACAAAACATTTACAAGCTTTTTCCCACACTGCTACTTAAAGGTACTGTCAATCTAAAAGTATAAATATCCAAAGAAAGATCGCAAACATTGACTTTAAGGTTCTTATAATACTGAAAGGGAGGAAGAAACTAAAGCATGCAGCATTAACAGAGGATTTGAGTGGTTTACCACAGACATGTTCCCTTCCTTGGGTTAATTAAAACTCTAAAAAAACAATGGAGGATTATAAATTTGTTTATCTAGGGTAGCACTGCTCCTTTAAAAGGATTAAAGGATCTCCAACCTTCCCTAGCTTAAAAACTAATGATTGTTTCCATTCCTCTGCTCCCACACCTCTTTAAAAAGTGAAAATCCAGAAGATTTCAGTATTCTGAATCTTAGCTTGGGTGTGTCCATTGAACACCTTGCAAGGAGAGGAAGTGTCAGTTACTATGATTGCTGCACTCCTTTGGCTGAGCCCTTTAACATTCTCCTTCCTACCAGTAAAAAACACAATTCGTGTTAGTTAGGTATTAGTATCATAGCCTTTTTAGCTTCCATTGCTCTTTCAAAATGGATGTTTATATGGATTTGTTTCCCTGTTTTCTATAGGCCATATTCCAAAAATTCACTTCTAAATCCAACACAAGTGAAGGACCAGCCAGGGTGAAACGCTTCAGTAATCATTCATTCTGTTAAAAATAACATTCTGGTCATCAAGCTATGCATAAGCACCACTTGTAAAACAATTCATTTTAAAAGCTTAGTGTAAAGTACAGTAACACAATACTGCCATAAAACTGGAAATGAGACACAACAGAAAAGGAATTAAGCATTAGTGACTTTTTGCACGTAACCCAGGTACAGTACATTTGATCTCATAGAGGGTGTTTTCTGATGTTTAAGGAGAGGGTAGAAGGGGTAGGAAAAGCCTGGCAAGGGAAGATGGAAACAGCACAATAGCTATTTTGCTTTTAATAAAGTAAATGTAATGACACTGACGAATAGGAAGGTGACAAACACATCACTATATATTTTTCTTAATGACCAGCTGCTGCTTTTCCTGCACCCGGGTCAACAGTCACGCCAGCTCTGTTCTACTATCGCAGAAACACGTTTTTCATACTCCCGCTTGTTCTCCTGGTACAGCTGAGCAGCCTGGCTGTTTGCTGGACTATTGGGATTGGGTTCATCCAAAAGAGACTATAGAGACAATTTGTAAAAAGTCAGTTCCTCAATGCAAATATATATATATATATATATATATGGTTGGCTAAAAACTTTGTTCAGGTTTTTCGTACCATCTTATGCAAAACCTGAACGAACTTTCTGGCCAACCCAATATGTATCTTCAACACACTCGAATTGTCCTAGGTAGCAGCTAAATTTGCTCTCTTAGCATAATAATCTACAGTTACATTAATCTGCTAGTAGCTAGGCAAACATATATGTTTTCTGGTGGGTTAGGTCTTACTGACCTACTTTTTACTTCTGACTTTCAAAAACAATTGCTAAGGGCTTCCCTGGTGGCGCAGTGGTTAAGAATCTGCCTGCCAACGCAGGGGACACGGGTTCGAGCCCTGGTCTGGGAAGATCCCACATGCCGCGGAGCAACTACGCCCGTGAGCTACAACTACTGAGCCTGCGCGTCTGGAGCCTGTGCTCCGAAACGGGAGAGGCCGCGACAGTGAGAGGCCCACGCACCGCGATGAAGAGTGGCCCCCGCTCGCTGCAACTGGAGAAAGCCCTCGCACAGAAACGAAGACCCAACACAGCCAAAAATAAATAAATAAATAAATTAAAAAAAAAAACAATTGCTAATATAAACATATCAAAGGCCATAGTCACATTAAGGAAAATTCACCTGTATGGATGTTAAAATGGAAGACACATCATATGTTGGACTCCAACGGTTCTGAAGTATGTCCAGACATATACTACCATCTGCATAGACTAAGAGCATAGAAGTAGGTTATGTTAAACATAACAAAACCATTAAGGTTTTAACATCATAGTCAAGACAAATACAGTCAAGAATACTTTGCTTCTGAGGTTTAAAAAAGATTACTAAGCTGCTTCTTAGTTACCTTCCTAAAAGAAGTGTCATAATCACTACTAGTGAAACAGGATGATCAGAGAATGTCAAACATAATCAGTATAAAACTGGAAGATACTTAATGCTTGTTATTCTGAAAAGACTGCCCTGTTATCCAGGAAACCACGCACAGTTTCTAAGAGGGTTCCTCATCATCGATAGACTTATGGGAAATTCACTCCACTAAATTTTTAAACTTTATCTCCTATCTGAAATAACCAAGATAGCTCAGAGTTCACAAGGTTTCATTTTGGTATGAAGGTAAAAATATCTGATACCCTGGAAAATACATTATTAACCTGAATAAAAGGCAACTTGTTCTAGGCTTATTACTAGGAAAAAAAATAAAAGAGCAAAATAGTAAGTTAGAATCACTAGGAAAAAAAAGAGCAAAATAGTAAGTTAGAATAGTAAGTTAGAATCACCAAGTAAGTTAGAATTCCAATATACCGTATACCTGGACTCAACCACAGAATCTGATATTCAGTATGTCTGGAGTGGGGCTGGGACATCCATGGCTTTTAAATGTCCCATGCTAATTCTGATCTGCATCCAAAGCTGAAAACTATTGCTCTAAATGCTAGTGAAAATAATCACAACACAAAACTACCCCAATCTGGCCTTATATTAAAAGGAAACCTCAAGAACATCCTTATTTTTGTTTAGTAAGTAAATGATAAAATCATCAAAACCAGGAGGCTCTCAGATTCCAAGCAAAGGCAATGTCCCTTCACTGCTTCAGTTCTAGGACCACAGACCAAGACAGCAATAGACCACCATGAACAAGTTCAGGTTTCAGGAAACAGCAAGATGCCTAGACAAATACTCAGGTGCTACAGACAAATAGGAAATGTGGAATACCTCCCAAATAAACAGTGTAGTAGTTTAAAATACTGTATTAAAAGTGATACTTGCCATTTGGATGAAACATCTTAGAGACAAATCTAACCGTAGGTGGCTTATTCGGATATTCTTCAGTGAATTCTATTGTAAGCTTAAAGGTTCCTGTAATTAGAAAAGAAAGGGTTAAGAAAACCTATTTATCACTTTGTTCGGTAGTACTTTGTTTTTAATACTACATGACTTTTTTTTCAAGTATTATATGAAATAACGCAAAGATATAGAGTAGAGAGGAAAGAGACCAGGTAAAAGATACAGCTCCAGGGATTGCCCTAAAAATGGACGGACACTGTAAGAACCATCACTCAAAGGTGATTTGTTTTCTGTTTTTCCATTATTCTCCCCCAAACTTAAATACAGCCATCTTAAACTCAAAATTACTGCCTGCAGGATAACTTTAGCCACTGTACATTTTGAAGACATCCTTAAAATGACAAGCAACTAGAGCCAAAACGTGGCCTTCCTCCTTGAGAAGACTGAAAGACCTTAATAAAGGCCAATTTTAATCAGCTGTCATCTTAAGTGGTGATTTTTAAATGCACTAGAAAGGATGAGAGCACAGTTCAAAAACCAATGCTAGAAATACAAATCAATAATCAAATTATTTTTAAAATAGCAGGGAATAAGAAAAGTGTTCACTGGCTCCTCTTCATGTAATAGCAACTCTATAATGAAAACATAATTGAATGTAAGCCAGAAAAAACTTCACAGTCCCTCTTTAAAACCCTTAAGTATGACTCACAAGCTACTTCACTATAGAACCAACTCAATTATTCACACTAATGGTAGGAATTAATGGCAGAAATAATTTAAAAATCATA
The DNA here is from genome assembly GCF_949987535.1 of Balaenoptera acutorostrata. NCBI lineage: Eukaryota > Metazoa > Chordata > Mammalia > Artiodactyla > Balaenopteridae > Balaenoptera > Balaenoptera acutorostrata. The sequence continues at coordinate 104,556,135 of NC_080085.1, read as the reverse complement.
TTAGATTGCATTCATGTCTCCAGTAAATTTCTTTCTAATGATGTTTGTTTACGCTACTATTGAAACAAATTATTTTTCTTGAATATGTGTCAACTAAGGTAGCAGGAGGCCCTAAAGCATACTAAGTTGTAGACTTATTTATAAGAAATGGACAAACTGGATCTCATTCAAGAATTGTTGGGGACTTCCCTGGCGGTCCAGTGTTTAGGACTCTGTGCTTCTACTGCAGGGGACACTGGTTCGATCCCTGGCCAGGGAACTAAGATACCGCATGCCCCACAGCGCGCCCCCGCCCCCCACCAAAAAAGAATTGTTGGATGTTGTGATTTGGGGAGATTATTTTCTTCAAAATGTTATTTTTAATTGGGTTTAATAAATTCAAGAAAACAATTGGGCAATTGTTTTTTCCTGACTGAAATTTCTTCAAGTAATCTTAAGGAATCAGTTATTATCTAAGGTGATGCACGTTCCACTATATTACTCTGGTCCACTTAATAAATTATTTATTCTAATACAACAGACCACACTTCAGATAGAGTATAAATTGTTACTGGTTCCTTCGAGTTAGCAATTTATTTCCTCCTAGCTTCCATTCCTCCTTTCCACTTAAGAAAAAAAGACTATAATCATTTTACTGCTAGTTGTTACATGTAACAATACCAAAAAGTGTGTTTCCTACCAGCAAGCTCATAGGAAACAATTTGCTAACAAAGTTGTTCTTGGTATGAACATGTGTCCCAAAGTTTCAGAATAATTTAAAATGCAACATATCGGACTTCCCTGGTGGTGCAGTGGTTAAGAATCCGCCTGCCAATGCAGGGGACATGGGTTCGAGCCCTGGTCTGGGAAGATCCCACATGCCGCGGAGCAACTAAGCCCATGCGCCACAACTACTGAGCCTGCAGCCTATAGCCTGCGTGCCACAACTACTGAAGCCCACGCGCCTAGAGCCCGTGCTCTGCAACAAGAGAAGCCACCGCAATGAGAAGCCTGCGCACTGCAACGAAGAGTAGCCCCCGCTCGCCGCAACTAGAAAGCCCGTGTACAGCAACAAAAACCCAACGCAGCCAAATATAAATAAATAAATAAATAAATAAAATTTTAAAAATGCAACATATGGAGACATATTATATTCCCCAACTATTGTTACTCCCTAATCTTGAAAGGCAGATCTGAAGTTACTATGTATTATAACTAAGGACAAAAAGCAAAATATTTTGGAATGGATAAACATGCTATAGTCCATCAGAACACACTTCACCTTTATCACCACCTGGTCATAACTCTTCCTATTTTTGAGGAAGAAAGCATAGTTCTTTCTTTTCAGTTCTATTGATATTATAATACGCAAGAAAAAGTGGGAATAAGTGTTAGTTCAAAACTCTGAGCTTCCTTATGTATCTTAAGTATAAACACATTTGGCTCAGTGTTGATACCCGCTTAAATTATAGCTTAAAGATTTATCATCAAGAAATTGATCTAAAAAAACTGCTCGAAAATTGGGCAGATTTAATAGCATGCAGAGCTCCCAGGTACTTTAAATTAAAACCATCATTAAATATGATACCTAAAGGTGGTAAAGTCACACAGAAGGCAGGCGTAAGTGGAAACAGTGGAGTGCAGTGGGGCAGAGCAGAAGCTTTGCAGTCAGACAGATCTGGGTTCGAATCCTTGCTTTGCTACTTGCTGGTTACGAACCTTTGGGGAAACTGCTCAACTTGACTAAACCTCAAGTTCCTCATCTGTAAAATAGGGTTAATAATAGTACCTGCTACATAACATTGTTGTGAGGTTTAAATGAGGGAAAGATGCACAGTGACACAAAATAAGTGCTTCATAAATATTTTAGTTACAATAATTCTACAGTTTCATATCTCTAGACCCAGCTGAAGGAGGCAAAAACCAAAAATCCAAACTTTACTATCAGTAAGAAAAATACAATTAATGAATTCAAATATTAAATAGTACTTTCTTTCTGACCTACATCAATCACAGTGAAAGCAAGTTGAGTACATATGCTGGTGGCTCACAAAACCCTTGACTTGAGCTTTCTGCCTAATGCTTGCCTAAAAGTTCAACAAGGTGGTTACCTAGCTACCAAAGAAGTTAATCAAGTCTTTAAGAACAGCTCATTTAATATCTTGAGAAGTGAAACCAAGATAATTTATATTCAATGTGAGTATAAATTAGGACGTACCTAAATCTTACTCAAAGCACACATTTAAAGGGATATTTCACACTTTTAGCCACCTTAAACAATGAGAACCTCTTTAGTACAACTCTCAATCCAATTTCTGAGATCCAAAACAAATGTTAAGGAAATTTAAAATCTGAGAATTAATACTACGCAATCAAGACTAGAGCTTGTCCTCTGAATATTTAGAAGGCTAGGCTTTAAAATAATTGGAAACTTAAGCCTCACCATTGTTGTACACAATCTGTCCTGATTTTTTATCTTCCTGAGGCGGTCACAAAATTGTAAGGAAAGTATCAATTAATCCATCTATGTATAGGGACCAGGAAAATTATATAAATGAGTTAAACGGCAGGTGTATGGCAATAGGGAGTGATATGGTTAAAGTAGAGAGTGTATGTTCTGCCTAAAGACAGTCACAAATACAATTTTTTTGAAAATATTGTATTGGCCAAAGAAAGCACCTCTGTAGGTGTTTTCTGCCATTTAGCCACCAGTTTGTGACCCCTGAGGAGAAAGCAAAGTACATGTACTTAAAAAAGTTTTTTTTGATGACTGAAAAAAGTCTGATTTTTAAGATAATACCCAAATACTCTTCATCATAGGATTTATTTACCTTAAGAACACCCCTAGTGGACTTTGATTCATTTTTTTAAAAAAAGACACCAAATTCTTAAGAATACATCTATTATGAAAATCAAGTACTAGTATCTTACTGTGTCTATTAACAATTTTCAGATGATGTGATGGAGAATACATTGTTCCTTAGCCTTCGTATTCAGCATACATACCAAGATATTTTATGAGGAAGTATCTCCCCCCACTGTTTTGTTTGGTAGTGTAAGCTCTTGGGAGCATAGTCCTCTTACCTTCAAGTGTGTAAAGTTAAATCAAAATACCTTTAAGAGTTCCTTTTCTTAAAATTTCATCTCTTTAACTAGGGCCTGGCTGTTCCAGAAACCTCCACTACAAATGGTTTACAAGGAAGCAGCAGAAGTAGTTTTGGAGCTGTTGATTTATATAATACGTTGGCAACAGCAAAATCAACTATGCCACTTGTCCCTAATTGGGCCTTTCCAGTAAATTTCCTAACTGTAAATAACAGGTATTTTTAAATGGTCAAAAAATTTCTTGTAACCTTGGTCAGTGTTCTAGACACCTGAGAAAGCATCCATGGATAGCAGACTGCTCAAAAGAATGAATTAGAAAAGGGTACTGTCATTTAGCCTGAGTAATTCCTTTCAGTAATGTCAGGGTGGAGATACACATCATCAAAAAAAGAGCCAGTAATGTCAAGGGGGAAGGTCCAGGTAGATAATGGATTCCACAAGTACCTTTTCAACTCATACCACTTAAAACGAGAGAAGCACCCTTGAAATATTTAAGTTGCCAACCCCAGCAAAGTGGTGTACTATTAATAAAGCTGTGCCCAGCGTAAAGCAGTCTGAGTAAAATCAGGAGGAAAAAAGAAGCCAATGAAAACAAAGCCTGCTGGAGCTAAAGCAGATACACAGCTAATCTGCACATAAAACTTAAGTATGAAGAACTAGCACCAGTCTAGTAGAGGAAAATTAAGCTTAGCTAGCTCTTGCTACAGATCAGGATCAGTTCAAATGATTTACTGCACCAAAGTATCAATAGTATGGCTTGAGGATCCCACTCCCCTGCTGTCATTTCTTTTTATTGCAGCACTGAAGAGCAGTGATATCTACCCAGTGGGTGAAGGTAGAGAGGAAACTACAAGTATTTAGGTTACTGTCTACAGTCTTCTAGGGAAATGTGAGTGTTTGAGACAAATCATAGAATTGGTTAATATTGACCTACCTCACAACATCTTGTGGTTGGTAGCATCAAAAAGCAAACTGACTTGGCAACATAAGTTTGTACTTAGTAGTTTGCAGAAATGTTTTTGTTCCCACCTTCAAACTGAGTTATGTGCATATGTGTGTGCATATGTGTATAATATCTCTCAAATGCTATGTGACCAAAGGAAGGTAAGTCATTGAGAAAAAAATAACAGAAAGATCCTTTTCTTTTTAAAAAACCTCAAAATATTAAAGATGTCGATTAGTAGTTCAAATACTTTTAATCATGTTTTTAAATGTATTAAGCTTTCAAAAACAATTAACTACACACACACAAACACACACACACATACACACACACACAATTGAGTGCACTAAAACTATATCAATGTTAATTTCCTGGTTGTGCATAGTCATTCAAGATGACTTGTTACCAAAGGGGCGGGGGAGCAGGTGAAGGGTATACAAGGTCTCTCTGTAATATTATTTATTACAACTGCACATGAACCTATAATTATCTCAAAATAGGAAGCTTTAAAAAAATCCTTAAAAAGCAACTAACGTGGGGCTTCCCTGGTGGCGCAGTGGTTGAGAGTCTGCCTGCTAATGCAGGGGACATGGGTTCGGGCCCTGGTCTGGGAAGATCCCACATGCTGCCGGGCACCTGGGCCCGTGAGCCACAACTACTGAGCCTGCGCGTCTGGAGCCTGTGCTCCGCAACAAGAGAGGCCATAATAGTGAGAGGCCCGCGCACCGCGATGAAGAGTGGCCCTCCGCTCGCCGCAGCTAGAGGAAGCCCTCGCACAGAAACGAAGACCCAACACAGCCAAAAAAATAAATAAATAAACAATAATTAAAGGTGCTAATAATTTTTTTAAAAAAAGCAACTAACGTGTGTTTTTAAAGGTCAAACCTAAACCCATTAAAAATCATGTACCTATAAAGTACGTGTAGTACCTTGAAGTAGGTTGGACACTGGTCAAGACAGTACATTAAGGCTCCCCTCAACTGTGAAACTGCTTTGAGATTACTGACCATCAAGTCTTGATAAAAGCACATACTGAAAACTCATTTAAAAATCAGAAACATTATGCTCAATCTGGCTATTAAAGGTGCCATTAAAGACCATCTTAAAGCAGTGAGGCTGACAGGCACTCAATGCCAGACTGTAGAAACTAGACAATTGTGTGCAAGGGATTCTTGCATCCATTCAACATCCAACAAACACACATTAAGCACCTGCTGAACACAGTTCCCGCCCTTGTGAAGAATTCTGAATCAAATGGTCCCTGGGGTCTCTGAGCCTATCAGCAAGTGGTTGGGTTGACACTTACTCAGTATCTTGATGGGGGGCTGAATTCAGGAGGATCACAGCCCAAACCTCACAGACCCTTAACATCAGTGGTATGATGCTCCTTTTACTGCCTTACCCAGATTTTTTTTTAAGAAGCAATAAAAAAGGTGCAGTTCTAGTCAAGCGGACAATAGCCAGAACAACCTGCCACAGACTGGATTCCACTCAAGCCTTTAGTGGGCAGAGGCTAGGGAGAAGCGGGTTCCTAAGTAGGAGGCACTTCCAGGATGACTGGGAACCCTTTCCCCAGATGATCAGGCTCCTGAAAGGTGGGTAAAGAAACTCTCTTACCATCCTCAAACGGGGTCCCTTCAGGCCTGCAACACAGAGAAAAACCAATCAGTTCCCGCTTCGGGGGCTCCCCTCTCCCCGATTCATCTGAGGACATGGCTATTACGAGCCCTGCTCGCTCCACCGCTTGTAAACCACCGCTTCCCGGGTTGCAAAACCACTACCAACAGAGGTCTGGGGCTCAGAAACCCCGGGCAGGCCGCCGCGCCGAAGCGCCACCACTCCCCGCCCCGCCCCCCTTAGACCCCAAGCGGTTCCCCTCGCAGCGGGAACCGAGCTAATCGAGGCACAGGCTCCGGGGAGGCGCCTAGGCCCAGCCAGCCCCAAACACTCTCCCTCTGCCCCCGCTTCCGCACCGGGCCGGTCCCGGAGGGCACACGCGTCCCTAGCCCTCGCCACCACCCGGAACGCAGACTCACCCAAAAATGACCGCGTTCCAAACCATGATGTTGTTCTCGGACGGAGCTCCGCTGACTCCGGCTGGAGGATCCTCCTGCAACCTTCAAGGAAACAGACAGGGGGCCCGCGATCCGGCACCCGCTCGCGCCGCCGGCCGCCCCGCCGCCCGCCCGGCCCTCCGCCGGCCCCGCCCTGCGCCCCGGCCGCAGCCCCGGGACCCCGGCGTTCCGGGCGGGTTACCTCTTGAAGTCCCTCATGAGGCGCCGCCGAGCCGGGGTGGACATGTCTCTAGCGGGGTCAGGGGTGGGGCATACACCGAGCTCTTGGGTCCCCGCGGGCGGTAAGGCGGCCGAGGAGGCTGGGGAAGCTGATGGAACCGAGGGGGATGCTCCCAGAGGAACTGCACTGCCTCTCCGAAGTCGAGGGTCTGTCTGGCGCCGGCTGAGCACCACCCCTGAGTAGACAGGGGCTGAACCAACCTAGAAGGAAAGGGCGGGGGTGGAACGCCGATCGCCGGACAGGCCGTACCAAGACGGGGCGGGGGGGGGGACGGAAAGTTGCTTAGGTCATTAAACCCGGGCGGGAGGCGGTGGGGGGGGCGGTGAGAGGCGAGCTGCGGGCCGCACGTAATTGCCTGGAACTCGCTAGGATCGGGTGGTGGAACGGGGTGCACCTCTATTTTCCAATTCTAAGACGAACCCCGGGAAGTTCTTTTCTGTTTTCCTTTTTCTTTTCCCTTTCTTTCTTTCTTCCTTTCTTCCTTCCTTCCTTCCTTCCTTCCTTCCTTCCTTTCTTTCTTTCTTTCTTTCTTTCTTTTTCTTTCTTTCTTTCTTTTTTCTTTCTTTCTTTCTTTTTTTTTTTGAGATCAGATCACTTATTAAAGTGCGCACAGTGGCTGAGGGGGGAGAAGAACGATGGAAGTCCCAATCTCGAGATCTCGAGGTGGGAGTGGGCGGAGGCAAAACCGGTTGTCCAAAAGCCGGAAGTCTAGGGGACACACCCCCTGCGGACACTGGAGACTGGGGAGGAGGGTGTGTGACTGCTTAAAATCACTGAAAATCCAAAGAATAAATCGACCTCGACTATGAGGTCGAGGGTCCCTTCTCTATGGAATGTGGGTTCCTTGTCTATGGGATGAATGTGCGGGTTTGGGTCCTAACATTTAGGCCAATGATCACCCCCAAAGCAGAATGAAATGGTGTTGTGTGTCCTGGGGGAGGGAATGAGAGCTGGAGGCAAGAAGAATGAGGCTTTAGCTTTGGGCACTCACAATTTGGCTCTGGAACCACATTTCCCCTTGGCAGTTCAACAAGCCAAGCAGCTAATATATGTTCAGAAGAGTCCAAGGTATGAGAATATCCGACTGCAGAGAATTGGAAGAGCAGTGAGTCTGAAGTAAAGTAACGGTAAGATGCACGTGAAAAAGCTGCAGGTTGCAGGGAAGAGTCACAGTTAGTATGTGGACCTGCAAAAGCAATAACAGTTTTAAAGAATATTTTTTAAAAGGTCAACCCAAAATAACATAGAAGGTAGGCAAAATACTCATTTAAGGATTTTTGAAAATATGAGAAAGGTAGGTTTGGGTTAAGTCATGGAGAGTTTTGAATGCCAAGCTAATGGCTTCCTTGGAAGGTGGTTGAGCAGAAAAGCGACATGATCAGAGCTGTGCTCATCAGAGATGGGTCCCAGGACAGCAACTAGGAGACTCCTGAAGTATTCCAGGTGAGAGGTACTGAACCAGGCAAAGACAATAAACATGGAGAGGAGGGGATAAATGGAGAGGACCTGGGAACAGATAGAATGTGGGGGCAAGAGAGGGGAAGGAGTCAACTATGGCTCAAGTTCTGGGGACTTCCCTGGCGGTTCAGTGGTTAGGGCTCTGCGCTTCCACTGCAGGGGGCACAGGTTCGATCCCTGGTCCGGGAACTAAGATCCCACAAGCCCCGCGGCGCACTGCGGTGTGGCGCGGCCAAACAAACAAACAATGGCTCAAGTTCTAACCTCCAAGATAATTGGGGGTTTGAAGGTGCCATTACCAGAATTACAGAATAGAGACGGAGGGGCAGTTTTGGGAGAGGAAATTTGGGGACTTACTGAGTTCATGGGACTAGTGAGACATTTGCGTGAAGATGTCCAGTAGATATCAGATGTGCAGGAAATTGTTTTTAACATGGGAGGCAGGAGGCACTTGACAGTGGTAGTGATTCTAGCTGCTGCTTTACAACAAGTACTCTCATGGCCAAGGATTTATATCTCCCATTAACTCCAACGTATCAGTTAAGGCAAATCTCCCTAATAGCATCACATTATGGCTGTGGTGGGAAGGGGTTACAAAAATAAATTAAAAACCTCCTTTTCCTCTAATCTAGGAGCTTGCAGTCTACTAATACGCACATATGAAATCAACAAAAGCAAGGTCTACAAAAGCAAGTGGGTTAGTTTTCTATTGATGTTTAACAAATTACCACAAGCTGTTAGTCAACTTCAGTTCCTTGTGGTTGTAAGATTGAAGGCCCCATTTCCTCAGTGGCTGCCAGCCGGGGACCAGTCTCAGCTCCCAGAGGTTACCTGCATACCTTGCCATGTGGCCTACTCCATCTTCAAAGCCAGCAATAGAGAATTTCTCTCCCATCAAATCCCTCTCACACTTTTTTTTTTAACGTATATATATTTTTTCATCTCACAGTTTGAGTATCTTTCTTCAGAAAGAGCCCAGTTCACTTTAAGGCCTTATCTGATTAGGTCAGGCCCATCCCAGATAATCTCCTGATCTTAAAATCATCTGATTTGGGACCTTAATTACATCTACAGAATTGCCTCATAGCAGAACCTAGATTAGTGTTTGACTGAATAGCTGGAAGAAGTGACCAGAAATCTTGAGGAAGGGGGTGGCATCTTAGAATTCTCCCTCCAGAGCAGCAGCAAGATACATAGCAGAAACATGTGAATCCACAGATGCTGAGGGGCTGCGCAGCAAGGGAATCATCAGTCCGGTGGGGTTAGAAGAAGCTTCCTGGAATGGGTCTATTTCAAAGTTGTTTCAGAAGAGAGGAAAGCAGGGCTTAGGAGGGAGAAACTCAAGCAGTTGCTACGAGGGCAACAGCACGAGCGTGGGCATGGAGCTTAACCAGGATCTGGGGGTAGTGGGCAGGTTAGAGTGGCTAATGCAGACTGATGAGACCCTGGCTTGGAAAAGTGAGGATGACAGAAGTTAATTAAATGCCCTCAAATGCGAGCATGAGGAATTTAGGCTTGATAGGCAGCTTTTGTAGGCGTTTGAGCCCAAGAGAGATGCACTGAAAACATCCTACTGAGAAGCGGCGTATAATGTACTGGAGAAGAGGAGAGGGTCTGGGAGGCTCCTGGATATAAGGGACTGGGTATAAATGTCTAAAACTCATTGAAGGCTAGAGATGTGTTTGAGTTTGTTGCGGGCCTGTTTTCTGCCACTTCTTTGCTGTATAGCTAAGGAGTAGCTCTTTGACTACCTAATGAGGAAAAATCAAGAGCGTGAACCGAAGCAGTTTGGAAGCCCCGGGGCACTGGGATGTGGGGAGAGTGTTCCCTGACTGCACAATGGAATTGCTTTGCAGGAACGCTGTGCCCTCACATTCCCCATCAGAAGCAGGGTTGTCATAGCAAGCAGCACACAGAAGATTGTTCTCCAGCACAGGCGATTATAGGGCTGGAATATACTGACTATAGCAGAGCTGGCCGAGAATTCCTTCCACCCCATTCTCACCTTGACATCTTGAAGAAATACCCTCTTCACAGGCAAGCATCCCCCCTTCCCCCCAAGAACAGGGGTCAAGAAACTAGAGGTCCTTTTCAATTTAAAGAAAAGTGTGTGAGCAATGCAGCTGCAGGGAAGATTAAAAATTCCAAATTGTTCAGAGGCAAGGATCTGAGCATTTTCCTAAAAGGGAGGAAAAATATGGGACTATATGACTAGGGAAATTGTGGAATTTTATTCTTGTTTTCAAAATGCAGAATAGATTGTGATTTTCCTCGACTATTTGGGGTTGGAGAGAGAAACCAAATAAAATATCATTTCCTGCCTTATGAGGCTGGGAATTTGTATTTCTGTTAGCCAGTGAAGGCAAGGAATTTTATTTTTCTATAGTTCCCACTTCTATCAATAAAATTCAGTACAAATGACAACCAAGGAACAACAGAAAATAAAATCAAAAGATTTTTCTTGACTCCAATAATCTTGGAAGACAAGTCAAGAAGAGGATCACTTACAGGAGACAACAGTTGTCAGTGTGTGTTCTTGGCAGTAAAGGTAGTAGTATGCTGTCCATTTATAGCCCCTAGAACACAAGGAGAGAAAGAGATAGAGGGAGGGAGAGAGGAGAGAGAAATGGTGAAGCTTAGAGAAATGGGGAAATTAGGGCCATGAACATAGGATTTCACTACCTGCTGAACTGCTGAATAGAGGAAAACAAAGGCATGGCTGAATAATGCACCCCTCCTCAAGATCTCCATGTGCTAATCTCCATGTCCTAAACCTGTGAACATGTTACCTTATATGGCAAAAGGGACTTTGCAGATGTGATTAAATTTAGAATCTTGAGATACGGAGATTATCCAGGATTAAACAGGTGGCCCTGATAATAATCACACGGGTCCTTATAAAAGGTCCTTATAAAAGGAAAGGAGGAGTCTGAATTCAGAGAGAAGGCCCTGTGATGATGGAAGTAGAGATTGGAGTGATGCAGCCACCAGCCAAGGAGCCAAGGGTTGCTGGCAGCCTCTAGAAGCTGGAAGAGGCAGAGAATGACTTTTCCACTGGAGCCTCTAGGAGCAATCAGCCTGGCTGACACCTTGACTTTAGACCAGTGAGATTGATTTTGGATTTCTGATCTCCAGAACCCTAAGACAACAAATTTGAATTTTCTTAAGCCACTGAGTTTGCGGTAGTTTGTTACAGCAGCAAAAGGAAACTAATACAAATGGCTGCAGTGTTGCACATGAGAATTCAAACAAACCAGCCACATCCACCAGCAAACTACAACCGAATCCAGCCTGCCAGCATTCTTCCTATGGCCTGCAAGCTAAGAATGTTTTTCTGTATTTTTAAATGGTTGAAAAAAAATCAAAAGAAGAATAGTATTTAATCATATTTCATGACACATGAAGATGATATGAAATTCAAATTTCAATGTCCAGGGCTTCCCTGGTGGCGCAGTGGTTGAGAATCTGCCTGCCAATGCAGGGGACACGGGTTCGAGCCCTGGTCTGGGAAGATCCCACATGCCGCGGAGCGACTGGGCCCGTGAGCCACAACTACTGAGCCTGCGCGACTGGAGCCTGTGCTCCGCAACAAGAGAGGCCGTGATAATGAGAGGCCCGCGCACCGCGATGAAGAGTGGCCCCCGCTTGCCACAAGTAGAGAAAGCCCTGGCACAGAAACGAAGACCCAACACAGCCATAAATAAATAAATAAATAAAGTTCTTGATTTATTTAAAAAAAAAAAATTTCAATGTCCATAAATAAAGTTTCACTATGGCTGCTTTTGTGCTGCAATAGCAGAGTGGAGTAGCTGTGACAGAAACTGTATGTGGTGCCCTCATCACTTCCCACTGTTGGTCGGTACACTACGAACCACGGTGACACAGTTATATCTCAACAGCATTTTGGGTACCACTTGTATCACCGTGTTTTGGCATTATTATTATTTTTTTATTACAAGTGCATACCTAGCATGTCAAAACAAGAAAATAAAAGTGGATTTTGAATGTTGTGCTTTTAAGGCACAGTGGAGTGTAGATTACTTGGTCATCAATTTAGATGTCAAAACACTGTGTTTATTACACAATGACGCTGTAGCATGGCTAAAAGAATACGATATACATCGACATTACCAAACTAAGTGCTCATTACAATGTTCCCAGTTCACAGGAAAGCAACGGTTAGAAAAATTAGAAAGTTTAAAATAGAATATCTTACCATAGCAAAATGCTTCACAAAAATTAAAAATGAAAATGAGGTTGCTGCCAAAGTAAGTTTCTGAGTGGCTCATTTGTTAGCCAAGCAAGGAAAGCCATCTACTGATGGTGAGTTAATTAAATCGTGTTTGATTGCAGAAGCCAAAGAAATGTGTCCAGGGAAAATAAACTTTTTAAAGACTATTAGGCTTTCACCAAGAACAGCAGCTCAAAAAGTTGAGGACATTGGAAGCAACATCAATAGTCATTTAAAAAACAGGGCAAATTATTTCAAGTGGTTTTCCTTGGCTCTTTATAAGTTGACAGATCTTAATAATACTCCTCAGTTGTTGTTATTTATTTGAAGAGTCAATGCTGAGTTTAAAGCGATGGAAGAATTGGCCTGTATGGATAATCTGTAGATGACGGCAAATGAGAATATTTTCAAAAAAGTCAAGAAACCACTAATTCAATACAACCTGAAGTAGAATCTGCTAAGATGCATTTCAAACATGTATGAAGGAGAAAAAGGCTTAGCTGGACAAATGTACAAAGCTTGTGAAAATGTAAGTTGTTTAAATCCTATAGTTATTTGTTATATATTATTGAACGGCAGGTACTTCACAGGAAAATATTTTAATCTATCTTGTGTTATTCAACCATTCGTGTCTACAGTGAACTTCATTCACTCTCATGGACTAAACCATTGTCAGTTTCATGAATTTTTGTCAGAAAAAGAGGCTGAATATTCTGACTTGCCCTACCAACAGCAGTTCAACAACTTAGCAGTTATAAGGGGTTTTTTTGTTGTTTTGTTTGTTTGTTTTTGTATTTTTATAGCTCGTGGCTGGGATTGAAAATTTTCTGAGCCAGAAGAATCACCCTCAACCACTATTATTGAACACTGAATGGAATTAGCTTTTGCTGTAGAGGTAATGATGTTACTTAATAAATTTAACCTAAAATTACAAGGCAAAATGCTGCTTACATGTGAAATTTATACTGCAGTGAAATCACTTCGATGACAACTGACATTTTTTGAACTACAAGTAATGTCTAGTTACTTAATTGCTTCCTGTGCTGTCAAATGTTAAAACAAAAAATCAAGATTTGCAGTCCCACACAAATTTTCAGTGGATATCTTTTCTGAGCTCAGATTACAGTTCCAGTGGTGATTTTTGGACCCTGATGCAAGTGCAAAGGAAATTTCTGTATTTCAAAAGCAATTTAACTTTGCAGTTGAGGAGCTTCCACCTAAACTTCAATTGGAAGTGATTATTCTGCAATGTAACAACATACTGAAAGGCAAATGTCAAGAGAAGAATCTGATAGAATTCTATAAGTGCCATCTAAGAGATGAATATGCTCAGTTAAAACTCAGATGCATGTGGATTTTTTTTACATGCCTATGAAACCAGTTCTCTTAAACTAGAATTGGATTCATAAGCATGTAACGTGTACAATTGCATAGGGCCCTGCTTTCAGAAGGACCTTGCATTTGACTTAATGCTCAATTGTCACCATTTTGCAATTCTTTTTTAAAAAATTTATTTATTTATCTGTCTATTTATTTTTGGCTGCTCTGGGTCTTAGTTGCGGCACGTGGCATCTTCACTGTAGCATGTGGTACCTTTTAATTTTGGCATGTGGGCTCTTAGTTGCAGCATGCATGGGAGATCTAGTTCCCTGACCAGGGATTGAACCCAGGCCCTCTGCATTGGGAGCATGGAGTCTTACCCACTGGACCACCAGGGAAGTCCAGAGGTGCCTGTGGATTGATATCAGTATATGGCAGTACTTATCTGTGTTAAGATTTTTCTCAAAGATGAAATACATAAAATCTTATTACAGATAAGCATTAATGGATAAATATTTGTAACAGATTTTTTATTAAGACCTTTATTAACAGGTGCTTGCAGTTTGTTAACTCTTGAAAAAATCAAGTTGTAAACTTTTATTACAGATTAAAAGTGAGGTTCTTAAAAATCTTGACCAATTGAAACAAGGTAAAAACCTTTAAAAATATATTGAAAACAAAAACAAAAACAGGAAAATTCCCTGGCGGTCCAGTGGTTAGGACTCTGCGCTTCCACTGCACTTCCAGGGCACGGGTTCCATCCCTGGTCGGGGAACTAAGATCCCACATGCTGCACGGTGCGGCCAAAAAAAAAAAAAAAAGTGTATTGAGATTGTAACTGATTTGATGATAGGAAACACTCACTTTGAACCCTAATTAAGTGAAATATTATCCTCTCCATAAAAGAATGCCATTCTTATTAGGAGATCTGTATTATGAAAAAAATTATACTCAATTATTATTATATTTTGTATTTCATTGATAAAACATTTGTGGAAATTTGTTTTCTCTCGTTATATAAGTACCTACATAATGTTCTTGATTTTTCCTCTTGGCTCTCAAAGCCTAAAATATTTACTCTCTAGCCCTTTACCCACCCCTGCGCTTGACTAAGCCACTTGAGGGAGGGAGACTATTTATAATTGATCACTATGCAACCAGTATGTAGCACAGTGCCTAACACACAGTAGAAGATCAATAAATACTATTATAAAGAACATAGAATCATAGGGATGACACTGGACTAAGATCTAAGGAGCAAACGCTATGATTCTTTAAGACTTGACATTTCTTTTCTACTTTATTAACTCATGTTCATTTGAGGGCTAGCAGATTGCTTCAAATTCCCATTGGTTTACATCTTGTGTATCTTGAACACTACACTTCTTCCAGCTAACCTGTCAATTTTCTGGTCACCAGCTCCTGCTTCCTTCAGTAAGTTCTCTGTTAAAAATCCACTATTTTGGTGTCATCACTTGAAGCTATCCAATGTAAACTGTCTCAATGTCCTTATTCTGGATTGCCCCAGGCTCTGGTCCTCCACAGAGAGCATTCTGGGAGAGTTTCTGGGTTGAGGAAGGAAGGGTGGAAGATGTTTCCTAAACCTGTGGCAAACGGGATCATTAAGATGCCTCTATTTGCAAATCACTTACATGATTAGGGTCTAGTATCCAAAAATATATAATGAACTCTCACAATTGAACTATATAATAATAACCCAATTAAAAATGGGCAAAGGATTGGAATAGACATTTCTCCAAAGAAGATAAGCATGTGGAAAGGTGCTCAGTATCATTAGCCATCAGAGAAAGGCAAATCAAAGTCACGGTGAGATACCACTTCACACTCACCAGGATGGCTGTAATAAAAAAGACAAAGATAATTATTGGTGAGGACGTGAAGAAATCAGAACCCCACATACATTGCTGGTGGTAAATGTAAAATGTAAAATAATAAACTTGCTTTGGAAAACACTCTTAGCAGTTCCTCAAAAAGTTAAGCATAAGGCTATCATATGACCCAGCAATTCCACTCTTAAGTCAACACCCAAGAGAACATATGTCCTCACAAAACATAAAAGCATAGAAACACATGTTCTCACAAAAACCTGGACACCAATGTCCATAGTAGCACTACTCCTTATACCACAAAAATGGAAACAACCCAATTGTCCACCAACTGACGAATGAATAAACACAATGTGGTATAGCCATACAACAGAATATTATTCAGTCATAAAAAGGAATGAAGTTCCTTTTTACTGATTCATTACTACTTTTTTACTGATTCATGGTACAACATGGTTGAACCTTGAAAACAGAAGTGAAAGAAGCCAGATACCAACAGCCACATACTGTATGATTTCATTCATATGAAATGTCCAGAAGAGGCAAATCCAGAGAGAGAAAGTTAGATTAGTAGTTGCCAGTGGCTGGGAAAGAGGTGGGGAGAGTGACTGCTAAGGGATATGGGATTTCTTTTGGGGATGATGAAAATATTAGGTAGTGGTGATAGTTGCAAAAGTTTGTGAATGTACTAAAACCCACTGAATTATACACTTTAAAAGGGTGAATTATGGGACTTCCCTGGTAGCGCAGTTGTTAAGAATCCACCTGCCAATGCGGGGGACACGAGTTCGAGCCCTGGCCTGGGAAGGTCCCACATGCCACGGAGCAACTAAGCCCATGTGCCACAACTACTGAGTCTGCGCTCTAGAGCCCGTGAGCCACAACTACTGAGCTCACGCGCCACAACTACTGAAGCCCTCGTGCCTAGAGCCCATGTTCTGCAACAAAGAGAAGCCACTGCAGTGAGAAGCCCACGCACCGCAACAGAGTAGCCCCTCTAGCTGCTAAAGAAAGCCTGTGTGTAGCAACGAAAACCCAACACAGCCAAAAAATAAATTAATTTAAAAAAAGGGTGAATTATGTTATGTGAATTAGATCTCAATTTTTAACATTCCTCTACTTCATTAGGTACTCATCCTGAATACAGCCAATCAAAATCATATTTAGAGGCACACCTAAAATCTGTATCATGCATATAAAGTGTAAATAGTTCTTTCTTATATCTAGTCATATATATGTATATATGCATATACATACGTATACGTGTATAGAAATATAAATGAATAATTTAAATTATTAAGAGTGTCCCAAGTAAAGCAGTCCCAGAGAACTTAGGTCAGGTTCTGGGAGACTCAGGGTGTCCCCATGCATCTTAGCCTAATGGTACGGCCGGGAAGCTCACACGACTACTACGGACACGTGACCAGCCTAGGTAGGGGAGAGTCGCGACGCACGAGTGACGTCATTTCTGCGCGACTCTTACTTTTGCCTTTTGTTTTCCTACTGCTGCTCTGAGCTATGCCTAAAGTAGTTTCCCGGTCCGTAGTCTGCTCCGACACCCGGGACCGGGAGGAGTATGACGACGGCGAGAAGCCCCTTCACGTCTACTACTGTTTATGCGGCCAGATGGTCCTGGTGCTGGGTGAGTAGTCTGCAAGGAGCGAAACTTCGGGTTCTCGAGGGCGCATTTCCTCTGGCTGTGATCTGGCAGCCGAGTCTATGCGAGGATTTCCTTCTCCATCAAAATCCTCCGTACCCATCCAGCCCCACTCCAGGGCAGCTTTTCGGTTTTCTGTTTAACCATGTGATTCTGTATCCAGACCTCTCTCAAAACTAAATTGCTCTTCCATAAAAAATATACTCACTCTCCTCCCGCTCTGCGTCTAGAAACTTTGTAACCTTTCTGCCGGATACAAGGATATTTTAACAGCTCTGATGTTACGTGAAAATAACCTCCTACCCGCATTGATCCTGCATTCTCCTCCAGCTATAACCTCATTTCTTTGCTTCTTTTATAGCAAAACTTCTAAAAAGAATTACCTATATGGGCTGTCTCTGCATCCTCACTTCCCATTCCTTCTTGCCCTCACTTCAAGCAGGCTTTCCTTCTCACCTCACCATCCAAATCATATTTGTCAAAGTTACTAACGAACGTGTTACCAGTTACAGTGGTCAATTATCAGTGCTCATGTAAATCCCCTCTCAGTGGCATTTGACAGATGATCACTCCATCCTTCTTGAAACCCTTCATTTGCATCCAAGACTCCACACTTTACTGATTTTTCTCCTACCTTGATTTTCCCCCTTCTCAGTGTCTGGCTCCTTTTTCTGTCTCAGACTTTTAGACATTGCACGGCCCTACGGCTCAGTCCTCTCATGTGTTCTCAATCTGTACTCACTCCTTAGGCGATCTCAACCATTCCCAAGCTTTAAATACCGTCTATATGCTGATGACTCCCAAATGTTCCTCTTTAACCTGCACCTCTTCTCAAACTCCAGCTGCCTACTCCGCGTCTCCATTTGGATGGCTAATGGACCTCTTAAAGAGACCGTGTTCTCACAACGTTGTAAATCAACTATACTTAAATACAATTTTTTAAAAATTAAAAAAAGAAAAGAGAGAGGGAGACCATGTTCAAAATTAACTTCATGATCTCCTACTTTCTGCTCTCCACTGTTCCTCTCAGACTTGCCTATCACAGTCAGTGGTACCACTCTTCACAGAGTATCTCAGAATCATTCTTGACTTCTTCATCCAGTCCATCAACAAATTCTGCAGGTGCTTCCTTGAAAATCTATCTAGAATCTACTTTTGACCACCTCCATTTCTCCAAGCCACCGCCATCCCTCACCTGGATTGCCACAGTAGTCTCTTGCTCACCACTCTTTGTCCCCAGAGTCCTGTTCCAAACCAGTGTTTTCCTGTAACGCCAAGAATAAGACCAAAGGCCATAACGAGACCCTGTGTGATCAGACCTCGAGCTACCTCTCAGATTTCATCTCCTAACACTCTTTCCCTTGCTCACTGCACTCCAGCTACAGTGGCCTTTTTGATTTTTCTCTGTCATGTCAAAATGTTCCTGCCTGCAGGGCCTTTGGGATTGGTATTTCTTCTGCCTCAAACCCTTTCCCCTCCATGCTCCCTTACTTCATTCAGGTCTCTGCTGAAATGTCACTTCCTTGGAGAACCCTTCCGTGACTACCTTATCTAAAATAGCACCCCTGTCACTCTTTCTCCTCTTACCGTGCCTGATTTTTCTGGGTAGCACTTATCACTATCTGGATCACTGTGCACCCTCTTAATATCCTGTCTAACTTTTTGTATTAGCACTTATCATTATCCAAGATCATGTTATATAATTATTAATTTGAAAATTTCTGCCTCCTCTGCTGGCCTGTAAACTTCATCAGGTCAGGGTCTTTGTCTGCTCGGTTCTTTGCTGAATCCTCAGCACAGTGTTCCAACTGTGTCTGGTACATAGAAGGCCCTCCCATATTTACTGAGTAAATGAATTCCCTTTTGATCACTTAGAGATGGGTCTGAATTCTTGTTCTGCTTCCTGTTAAATGCGTGGCCGACCTCTTAGCCTTCCTAATCCTCAATTCCCTTACTTTTAAGCTAGGAATAGTAAATGTCTACTCCGGCAGGTCGTTGAGAAGAGTCACGAGCTGATGTGCAAACTGCCTCATGCTAACTCCCCTCTCCACCTCCTCCATGAATCTCCAATCACTCTGATCACTTGACTTCTCTGTCATCCTTTAGGTACTTAATTTGCATTGTATCAATTTTCCGTCTGCTTTATAACTGTACCTAATTTATTTCCTGTATGTTTTCATTGCTTTTGGATTAGAACTCCTCTAACTGGGATGAGTCATTCACATACCATATATATAATAGCATACCCACTCTCTCCTTTCCGAAGCACTTATCCAACTTTTCCAATCAATGCCTTCCTCATAGGCATTCCAGGACGCTTGATCGTCTCTTCTCATTCTTATGCATTATAGCACAAGCCAAGTGTACCAGGATCAGTAATACTCATAGAAAACTTGAATTGCAGTGTGGGAAGGACTTTTGAGATAATATAATCAAGTAAGGAGAAAGAGCCTTAGAGAGGAAGTGATTAGCCAGAGCTGGGGCTAAAATCCAGGTCTCCTGACACCAAGTCATTTTTAGTTGGAACATTCAATAATAGGCTTCAATAAGCGTGATAATTATAGTAAAAATTACAGTGCTAAGGGCCCCACTGAAAGCTTCTGATTGCCTCAGGGTATTTTTCAGTGGCTCTCGTGACCAAATCTTTCTCCATTCCGTCAGACTGTCAGTTGGAGAAATTGCCCATGAGGCCTCGGGATCGGTCCCGTGTGATTGATGCTGCCAAACACGCCCACAAGTTTTGTAACACAGAAGACGAGGAGACTATGTATCTTCGGAGGTAAGAGGTTGATGTTCTCTGTCTAGGATTTCCTGGTTGTCTTGGGGTCTAGTTCTGAGGAGTATAAATACCCCATCTAGTGTGGAACAGGTCATCCATTTGGGGCCCAATACTTTGACATTTGTGGTGGGTCTCTAACTTCTGTTAATGCAGCCATATCTTTATTGTGCTTTGTTGAAGTGGTGCTGAGATGTGTGATTCTGTTGCCATTTGATAGCTGTAATTTGGGGTTTTTGCAGGCAGAATGAGTTCATTCAACCTGTAATCTCCAGCACACCAGGTGCCAGGCACTGAGCTAGGGACTGGATCTGCAAAGATAAATAAGGCACTGTCCTTACCATTAAAGAGCTCATGGCTCAGTGAGGGAACAGATTACCTATTGTGATATGATAAAATACTGGTGTGGTGAACAGAAGCCTATGGGAAAACAGACAGCAGCAGATCATCTTGCCTGAATGGTGGTCAAGAAAGACACCAGAAGATGGTGGCATTTGTGTTTGGCCTTGAACTAGGATTTCACCAAGTAGATGGAGGAGCATTCCAGGTGGAGGGACTCTGGAAGCATTAAAAGCATCAAATATGGTGTGCCTGGGAAATTTAAGTAGTCCCTTGTGGCTAGAGCCTAAGTTACTTTACAGGAGGGGGTTCATGCATCCTGGGGTGAGGACAGAGTAGAATGCTAAAGTAGACAAGTTTGGACTTTATCTTTAGGCAATAGCCATCTTCTTTTTTTAAGTAGAGGAGTGACATGGTTAGATCTGTTTTAGATTTGGGAGTCCTTGGTGTATATGGGGAATTGAAACCTGGGAAGGGATACAATTACATGGAAAGTGTGTGGAGCAAGAAGAGAGGATTGAAGGCATAATCCTGGGAAACACTGATGTTTGAAAAGCAGACAAAATAATTGGAACATAACCAGGAGAACCTGGTGATGTGGAAAACAGAAGAGGAGAGAATTTCAAGAAGTGAGGGAAGGGGGTGGTCATCAACAGGTGCCAAATGCCACAGAGAGGTCATCCTGCTCTAAGTCCATTTATTCATTCAGCAAATATTTCATTTATTGAGCTCCTACTGTGTACCAGGTACTGTACTAAAAGTCTGGGATATACTAGTATATTAGTTTGTTAGGGCTGCTATAACAGAGTACCATAAACTAGGTGGCTTAAAACAACAGAAATGAATTGTCTCACAGTTCTAGAGGCTGGAATCTGAGATTACTGTGTCGGTAGGGCCATGCTCTCTCTGAAGGTTCTAGGGGAGGAGCCTTCCTTGCCCCTTCCTAGCTTCTGGTGTTTGCCGGCAGTCCTTGACATTTCTTGACTTGTAGATGCATCACTCTAGTCTCTGTCTGCAACATTGTATGGCTTTTCCCCTGTGTTTCTGTCTCTGTTTCTTCTCTTCTTATAAGGACGCCAGTTATATTAAATTAAGGGAACATTCTGCTCATCTCTGTGACCTCATCTTAACTAGTTATATCTGCAATGCCCCTCTTTTCAAATAAGGTCACACTCTGAGGTTCCTGGAAGGACATAACTTTTTAAGGGACACTATCCAAACCAGTACAACCAGTAAACAAGCAAAGAACCTTGCCCGTACAGAGCTTATATTCTAGTGTTGAACCAGAAAAAGCTACAGGCTGACATCTAGCTATGTTTATTTAAGAAACCAAACTGTTATCAGCCCACGCTAATGAAAACAGTTAGAAACTATTGCTAGGCGACATTCAGTACCAAATCAGGCACCACTGTGACAACTGGGCTTCTAGAATTATGTAGTTGAAGAGAAAATTGCTTATATACAGGATACAAGTGGGGACACAGATTATAAAACATATGAAATTCACAAAGGAAGGCCCTCCAGGTAACATTGGGGAAGTCCTCCGTTGTGGTATAGAGGAAGGTTTATAAATAACATGCCCTATCTAAAGCTAATCCATTCTCTTGTGCTTTTTCTCCCTCTATTAACCTTTATTTAGGTTTCTGATTTTGAAAATTCTCAACTGACTGTCTTTAGGATTGCTAAAATATTTATTACATGTATCATAATTATATATAACAGTTCTAGATAATATGTATTAAATGTATATATATTAGTTAATACAGAAAGTAATCTAACAACACAACTAGGCCACAGGCTCCTATGGCACTATAAGGCAGATGCCCGCACCTGTAGGCCAGAAAACTGGGAGGCCCCAGGCTGAAGTGGCAACCCTGGGATCCAGTCAGCCTGATCCTGGAAGTGAGCCAGCTTTGGGCCCAGCCTTAGTGCCGGGTATTGCACAGGCCAGTAGCCTCTGGCCCAGTGACTCTGTTGGGCCACAGAGCTCTCAGAGTTTACCCACAAGGCATGGTAGACTTCCCCCTTGGTTGACATAGTTCCTGCTCTAATCATGAACAGTCTTTCCAAGGGCCCACTTTAGCATGCTCCTTTCTTAGCAGGGGTGAAATTTCAGTCTGATCTTACCCCTCCTGTTCTTTAGCCAGATGAGTGTGGGCGCCCCAGTTACTGAAAATATGGCAGTCTGCCTAATGCATGCCCTGGAGCCTGTCACTTTCCACCTCCAAGTCTTCCATTCTAAAGTACCTCTCCTTTGACTCTGTTGTTCCCTGCTACCTTCCCTCCCTCATCCATTGCTTCCCCAGTTGCCCATCCAGTGGGTGCTTTTCTATCTGGATCTTTGTTGACCATGCCTCCCTTGATGCTGTCTCCTTCCTTGACTTCTGTGAAACTACTCTTGTGATTCTCCTTCTACTTCTTTGGCTTTCTCAGTCTTCTGGATTCTTCTTCCTGCCCCTTAAATGTTGGCATTCCCCAGGGTTCTGACCTTGATTTTATCCCCTCTCTCTCTGTACTCTCCTTGGCCATTCTCACCACCTCTCATGGCATCAGTTACGCTTATATGCTGATGACTCACAAAATCTAGATCTGCCTCCGTGTCTCTCTTGTGCCCAGAACTGTATATCTAACTACCTATTCTACCTCTTCACCTGATGTTTTACCTCAGATACAGCATGACTAAAGCCAAACTCATTTCTCTAACTTGGGAAAGTCCCACAGATTGGTTCACTCAGCACCACTCCAACACTCTTCTATTTTACCTGCCTATATACCAGTGTCTGTAAAGATAGGGTACATATTCCAGCTTCTCCCCACTCCAAAAACCCCCTAAGATTCTGAAGGTGACTTAGCTTTTGCCAAGTAAAATGGACAGAAGTAGAAGTTGTTGGGTGGGGCTTCCAAGGAAAGTCCTTTTTACTCTTCTCATTCCTTCCTGCTTTTTGGAAAACGGGCGTGATAATTGGAGCACCAGCAGCCATCCTGGGACTGGAAAGGGAAGGCCACAAGGATTGCAGAGTTTTTGCCATGCTATCCTTGAGTCTCAACCATTACCAGGAACCGCCTTCCTCTACACTTATTTTACGTGAGAAGAAACTCTTGTGTTGAAGCCACTGCAGTCAGGTCTCTGAAGGTGTCAGCTAAACACAATTCCTTCTTTTTCCTCCTCCTACGATGACATCACCATTCACGCAGTGGCCCGGGGCAGAAATCTGGGAGCCAGTCCTGTCTTTGTCTCATCCATCCCTGCCCCCCACCATCCCCTGCACACATCCAGTCACTCACCATGTACTGTCGAGTCTACCTTCTAGTCTGTCTTGTGGCTGCCTCCTCCTGTTCAGCCCTGCCACACTGCCATCATTCTGGTACCCAGCATCACTTGCTTGGGCTATCGAAGTGTCCTCTTACCTCCCCCCACCCCCCGCTCTCCTCCAGTCTATCGTCTACTGCCTGAATGATCTCACATGCACGTTATGTCAGTTTCCTGCTTCAAATCTTTCAGTGATTCTTCATCACCTACAGCAGTGCCTTTCAAACGTTTTTAAACAATGAATCTTTTCTTCAAATGAAATTTTTACCAGAAGTATAAATAAGCAAGAAGCTTCTCTGATTGGGGAAGAGTTGAGCCCAACCCATTAAGGACTTCTCCCCTTTCTCCTATCCGATTTCATTTAGGGATCATTGTGGAGTGCAATTTAAAAAATCCTGGCTAGCAGGATAAAATCCAAGTCTGAAGGCTCTCTATGATCTGGCCCTAGCCTACCTGTTCATCCTCATCTCCTGGTATTCCTATGGTTTTTTTTTGTTGTTGTTGTTTGTTTTTTTGAACAGCAAGCATTGATCATCTCATATAGTTTCTGTGGGTCAGGAATTTAAGAACAGCTTAGCTGGATGGTTCTCGTCTCTCATGAGGCTGTGGTTAAGAGGTCGACCATGGGTGCAGTCATTTGAAGTCTTAATTAGGGCTGGAGGTTCCACTTCCAAGGTGGTTCACTCACATGGTTGGCAGCTGAGTGCTAACTGTTGGGAAGAAGCATTAGTTCTTTAGAACAAGGATCTTCCATAGGGCTGCTTGAGTATCCTCGTGACATGGCAGCTGGCTTCCCACAGTGTGAGTAATCCAAGAGAGAGCGAGTTGGAAGCTATAATGTCTTTTATGACCAAGACTCAGAAGTTACACACCATCATTTCTTCAATGTCTTATTGGTGTCACAGGTCAGCTGTGTTCATTGTGGGAGGGCATTATACAAGGATTATTGACATTATTATGTCAATACCAGGGGGCGAGAATCATTGGGGCCATCTTAGATGCTGCTACCACAACCAGGGAGAATGTTTTATTTTGTCTTTGGCCTTTCCTATCTCACATATTCCTAGAGATTAAGGACAAGAAAGAAAATCAAGGTCCATTAAGTACAAATATCTAGCTCATATTAATCACTTCTTTATAATTGTACCACTTAAAACCCTTGTCTTATTTGTATTAGAGTCTCAATACTCAGGAAGATGAACTTTTTTTCTTTTTTGGCTGTGCCATGCGGCTTGCGGGATCTTAGTTCCCCGACCAGGGATTGAACCCGTGCCCTCTGCAGTGGAAGCATGGAGTCCCAACCACTGGACTGCCATCTTTCATTTAGTATATTTTCAAGGCTCATCCATGTGTAGAATGACTCAATAAATCATTCTTTCTTTTTTTTTTTTTTTGGCTGCGTTGGGTCTTCGTTGCTGCGCGTGGGCTTTCTCTAGTTGCAGCCAGTGGGGGCTACTCTTCGTTGCGGTGTGCGTGCTTCTCATTGTGGTGGCTTCTCTTGTTGCAGAGCATAGGCTCTAGGCGCGCGGGCTCAGTAGTTGTGACACACGGGCTTAGTTGCTTCACGGCATGTGGGATCTTCCTGGACCAGGGCTCGAACCCATGTCCTCTGCATTGGCAGGCAGATTCTTAACCACTGCGCCACTAGGGAAGTCCTGTGTTTTTGTTTTTTTTAAACTAACTTTTTAAAGTATTATGGCTAATGCTGCTGTAAACATTTGTGTACAAGTTTTTGTGTGAACATGCTTTTGGTTCTCATGGGTGGATATGTATGAGTTGCTGGATCATATGGTAACTCTGTGTTTAACCTTTTGAGGACCTGGAGGAGTGGTTTCAAAAGCAGTTGCACCATTTTACATTCTTGCCAGTAGTGTATGAGGGTTCCTGTTTCTCCACATCCTTGCCAATAATTGTTATTGTCTGCCTTTTTGATATAGCTATCCTAGTGTGTATGAGATGGTATCATTGTGGTTTTGATTTGCATTTCCCTGATGGCTAATGATGTTGAGCTTTTCACGTCCTTATTGGTC
Source organism: Balaenoptera acutorostrata (assembly GCF_949987535.1). Taxonomy (NCBI): domain Eukaryota; kingdom Metazoa; phylum Chordata; class Mammalia; order Artiodactyla; family Balaenopteridae; genus Balaenoptera; species Balaenoptera acutorostrata. Next base: position 104,530,845 of record NC_080085.1, on the reverse strand, counting down.
ATTTATGTATCTTCTTTGGAGAAATGTCTAGTCAAATTGTTTGTCCATTTTTGGGCTTCCCTGGTGGCACAGTGGTTAAGAACCTGCCTGCCAATACAGGGGACATGGGTTTGAGCCCTGGTCCAGGAAGATCCCACATGCCGCAGAACAACTAAGCCCATGCACCACAACTACTGAGCCTGCGCTCTAGAGCCCGCGAGCCACAACTACTGAGCCCACGTGCCACAACTACTGAAGCCCGCGCACCTAGAGCCCATGCTCCGCAACAAGGGAAGCCACTGCAATGAGAAGCCCGTGCACTGCAATGAAGAGTAGGCCCCACTTGCCGCAACTAGAGAAAGCCCACGCACAGCTACAAAGACCCAACACAGCCAAAAATAAATAAATAAAATAAATAAATTAAAAAAAATTCTTTGTCCATTTTTTAAATGGAGTATTTGTGTTTTTTATTGTTGTAAGAATTTTTTATTATGGATACTAGTCCCTTATCAGATATATGATTTACAAATATTTTTTCCCATTCTGTGGGTTGCCTTTTCACTTTCTTGATGGTATTCCTGGAAGCACAAAAGGTTTTCATTTTAATTGTCCCATTTATCTATTTTTTCTTTGATTGCTTGTGCTGTAGGTGTCATATTTTTAAAACCATTGCCTGATCTAAGGTCTTGAAGATTTATACTTATGTATTCTAACAGTTTTATAGGTTTGGTTGTTACCTTTTTTTTTTTTTTGCTGCACCTTGGTATGTGGGATCTTAGTTCCCTGACCAGGGATCGAACCCACACCCCCTGCACTGGAAACGCAGAGTCTTAACCATTGGACCACCAGGGAAGTCCCAGTTCTTACCTTTAAGTCTTTCATCCATTTTGAGTTAATTTTTAAATATTTTGTTTATTTATTTTTTGGCCATGCCACACAGCTTGTGGGATCTTAGTTCCCTGACCAGGGATCAAACCTGGGCCCCCTGCAGTGGAAAAATGCAGAGTCCTAACCACTGGACCACCAGGGAACTCCCCATTTTGAGTTAATTTTTGTACATAGTTTGAGGTAGGGATCTAAATTAATCCTTTTGTGTGTGGATATCCAGTTATCCTGGTACTATTTATTGAAAGACTATTCTTTCCCCCATTGAATGGTCTTGGCACCACTGAAAATAAATTAACCATATATGTATCGGTTTATTGTGGACTCTCAGTTCTGTTCCACTGACCTATATGTCTGTCCTTATGCCAGTACCACCCTGTCTTGATTACTGTGGCTTTGTATTAAGTTTTGAAATTATGTGCGAGTCCGCCAACTTTGTTCTTCTTCAAGACTGTTTTGTCTGTTCTGGATTCCTTACAATTCCATGTGAATTTTAGGATCAGCTTGTCAATTTCTGCAAAAAAGCCAGCTGGGATTTTGATAGGGATTGTGTTGAAGTTGTAGATTCATTTGGAAAGTATTGCCATCTTAACAATATTAAGTCTTCAATCCATGAACATGAAGTGTCATTCCATTTACTTAGGTCTTTAATTTCTTTCAGCGATGTTTTGTAGTTTTCAGTGCACAAGTTATGCACTTCCTTTGTTAAATTTATTCCTAAGTACTTTATTCTTTTTGATGCTATTGTAACTGGAGTTGTTTTCTTAACTTCGTTTTTGGATTGTTCATTTCTAGTGTATAAGGCTACCATTAATTTGTGAATATTGATCTTATATCCTGCAGCTTTGCTAAACTTGTTTATTAGTCCTAATAGTGTGTGTGTGTGTGTATGCTTTAGGGTTTCTATGTATAAGATTATATCATCTGCAAATAGAGATGGTTTTACTTTTTCCCTTCCAATCTGGATGCTTTTTATTTCTTTTTCTTGCTGAATTGCCCTGGCTAGAACTTCCAGTACAGTGTTGAATAGAAGTGTTGAGAGGATATCCTTGTCTTCTTCCTGATCTTAGAGGGAAAGGTTTCAGTTTTTCACCATTAAATATGATGTTAGTTTATGTGGCTTAGTAGATGTGAATTTTTCATAGATGCCCCTTTTAAGGTAGAGGAAGTTCCCTTCTATTTCTAGTGTATTGAAGGGGCTTTGAATTTTGTCAGATGCTTTTTATGCATCTGTTAAGATGATCATGTGTGTTTTCTCTTTTATTCTATTATTATAGTGTATCGCATTGATTGATCTTTTTTTGTATGTTGCACCCATCTTGCATTCCTGGGATAAATTCCACTTGGCCATGTGGTGTAAACCTTCTTTATATGTTGCTTGATTCAGTTTTGCCTGTATTTTTTTAAAATTTTATTTATTTATTTTATTTTTGGCTGCGTTGGGTCTTCGTTGCTGTGTGCAGGCTTTCTCTAGTTGCGTCAAGTGGGGGCTACTCTTCGTTGCGGTGCACGGGCTTCTCATTGCGGTGGCTTCTCTTGTTGCGGAGCACAGGCTGTAGGCGTGCAGGCTCAGTAGTTGTGGCACATGGGCTCAGTAGTTGTGGCTCGCGAGCTTAGTTGCTCTGCGGCATGTGGTATCTTCCTGGACCAGGGCTCGAACATGTGTCCCCTGCATTGGCAGGCGGATTCTTAACCACTGCGCCACCAGGGAAGCCCCTGTATTTATTTTTTGTTTTGAGGAATTTTGTCTGTATATTCTTAAACAATATTGATCTCTAGTTTGTTGTTTTTGTTGTTCTTGTGATATCTTTGGCTGGTATTGAGGTAATACTGGCCTCATAGGATGAGTTGGGAAGTGTTTCTTCCTCTTTTGAAGTTTGTGAAGCATTGGTATTAATTCTTCTTTGAACTTTTGGTAGAATTCCCCAGTGAAGCCACTGGTCCTGGACTTTTCATTGTGCAAAGTTTTTTGATTACTAATTCAATCTCTTTATGCTTGTTATAGTCTATTCACATTTTCTATTTCTTTTCCAGTGAGTTTTGGTAGTTTGTGTTATTCTGTCATTCTAGGAATTTGTCCTTTTCATCTAGGTTATCTAGTTTGTTGGTACATAGTTGTTCATAGTATAATCTTAGAATCTTTTTAATGTCTGTAAGATCAGTAGTACTCCCTTGATTTTTTTAGGTCCCAAGAACATTAGACTATTTGTAATTCTGTGAATATGCTGTACTGTTTTGCCTTTTGCACATAGTTCTCCCTCTGCCTGAAATACTGTTTTCTATCAGGACTGTTGACTTAAACATCAGCCCTGCATTAAGCCTTCCATGACTGACTCAGACAGACTTGGTGCTCCCACCTCTGTGTTCCCATTACACCATATACATTCCTCCATTTAAGAACTTACCTCCATGGTTATAATTTTCCTCACTAAACTGAAATTCTTATAAGAATTCATTTAGTCAGTATTTATTGCAGTATTATGCTTAGCTCTGGGGATAGTGTGTGAGACAGGCATGGTCTCCACTGACCTCTGATCTCATGGACCTTGCAGTCTAGTGGGATGACAGAAAAATAAAGTAATTATGATTATGGTAAGTCATATGAATGAAACAAAGGGCTCATACAGAATTACATGAAAACCTCTTCGAAAAGGTGTTCAGGGAACGCCTCTATGTCTAGGTGATAGTTGAACTGAGACCAAAAAAGATGAGAATGCGACAGGCTTGGCAAAGTGGTGAGAAGAGCATTCCGTGCAGAGAGAAGAGTGTGTGTGAAAGTTCAGAGGTGGGAAAGCACTTGTTTGTTCCAAGAACAAAAGAAGGCTGGTGCGAGAGTGCACAGTGAGGTAGGGAGGGAATGTAGGAGATGATGCTGGGCCCCATTCTCTGCTCAGTCAGTGCCTAGAAGGCCATGGTAAGGAGTTTGCACTTTATTCTAGCTGTCTTGGGAAGCCACTCTTGCCTCTATTTAGATAATGATTTAGAGTGAGATGGTAATGGAAGAAAGTTCTAGAATAAGCGATCAGAATTTTTATTTTAGATATGAATTTAGAGTGGAGAAGGCCTAATAACTATCATACACACGATTGATTTGACCACACAGAAATCTAAAATTTCCATGGGGGGAAAAAGTCAAAGACAAATGTCAAACTGGGGAAGAAATATTTGCAAGGCCCCTTAACGTTTGCAAGTCTCCATAATATAAAATAAAAAGACAACTCAATACACCAAAAATATGAACTGACAGTTCACAGAAAAGAAAATACAAATGCCTCTTAAATGTATGAAAAGATGCCTGACTTCGCTGTTTAAAAAAAGAAATGCAAATTATGAGATCACATTTTTCACGTGCCAGATTGGCAATAATACATTTTAATAACATACTGTGTCGGTGAGACTGTAAGTAAACAGGAAGTCTCACATTGGTGGTGGGGGTATAAATTGCTTCAACTTCTCTAGAGAGTGATTTGGCTGTATCTATCAGAATTTAAAGTGGATACACTCTACGAGTTTATCCAGCAGGTAAAAGACATTTTGCTTCATCCATACAAATGGATGGAATGTGGCCCTTAAAGAGAATGAAGCAACTCTTTATCAGTTGATGGGGAAGGATCACATATATTTTTTGAGCAAGATTTTTAAGTGTGACAGAAAGATAGACAAGATGAAAAGGCAGAGGGCTATGTACCAGATGAAGGAACAAGATAAAACCCTAGAAAAACAACTAAATGAAATGGAGATAGGCAATCTTCCAGAAAGAGAATTCAGAAAGATGATAGTGAAGATGATCCAGGACCTCGGAAAAAGAATGGAGGTAAAGACCGAGAAGATGCAAGAAATATTTAACAAAGACCTAGAAGAATTAAAGAACAAACAAACAGAGATGAACATACAGTAACTGAAATGAAAAATACACTAGAAGGAATCAACAGCAGAATAACTGAGGCAGAAGAACGGATAAGTGACCTGGAAGACAGAATGGTGGAATTCACTGCTGAGGAACAGAATAAAGAAACAGAGAATGAAAAGAAATGAAGACAGCCTAAGAGACCTCTGGGACAACATTAAACGCAACAACACTCGCATTATAGGGGTCCCAGAAGGAGAAGAGAGAGAGAAAGGACCCGAGAAGATATTTGAAGGGATTATAGTCAAAAACTTCCCTAACATGGGAAAGGAAATAGCCACCCAAGTCCAGGAAGGGCAGAGAGTCCCATACAGGATAAACCGAAGGAGAAACACGCCGAGACACATAGTAATCAAATTGGCAAAAATTTAAAAAAAAATTGGCAAAAATTAAAGACAAAGAAAAATTATTGAAAGCAGCAAGGGAAAAACGACAAATGACATACAAGGGAACTCCCATAAGGTTAACAGCTGATTTCTCAGCAGAAACTCTACAAGCCAGAAGGGAGTGGCATGATATACTTAAAGTGATGAAAGGGAAGAACGTGCAACCAAGATTACTCTACTCGGCAAGGATCTCATTCAGATTTGATGGAGAAATCAAAAGCTTTACAGACAAGCAAAAGCTAAGAGAATTCAGCAACACCAAACCAGCTTTACAACAAATGCTAAAGGAACTTCTCTAAGTGGGAAACACAAGAGAAGAAAAGGACCTACAAAAACAAACCCAAAACAATTAAGAAAATGGTAATAGGAACATACATATTGATAACTACCTTAAACGTGAATAGATTAAATGCTCCAACCAAAAGACACAGGCTTGCAGAAAGGATACAAAAACAAGACCCATATATATGCTGTCTACAAGAGCCCCACTTCAGACCTAGGGAAACATAGAGACTGAAAGTGAGGGGATGGAAAAAGATATTCCATGCAAATGGAAATCAAAAGAAAGCTGGAGTAGCAATACTCATATCAGATAAAATAGACTTTAACTTTTTTTTTTTTTTTTTTAAAGGATTTTCTTATTTATTTATTTATTTATTTATTTTTTGGCTGTGTTGGGTCTTCGGTTCGTGCGAGGGCTTTCTCCAGTTGCGGCAAGCGGGGGCCACTCTTCATCGCGGTGCGGGGACCGCCCTTCATCGCGGTGCGCGGGCTTTTCTCTATCGCGGCCCCTCCCGTCGCGGGGCACAGGCTCCAGACGCGCAGGCTCAGCAATTGTGGCTCACGGGCCCAGCTGCTCCGTGGCATGTGGGATCTTCCCAGACCAGGGCTCGAACCCGTGTCCCCTGCATTAGCAGGCAGATTCTCAACCACTGCGCCACCAGGGAAGCCCAAAATAGACTTTAAAATAAAGAATGTTACAAGAGACAAGGAAGGACACTATATAATGAACAAGGGATCAATCCAAGAAGAAGGTATAACAATTATAAATATATATGCACCCAACATAGGAGCACCTCAATACATAAGACACCTGCTAACAGCTCTAAAAGAGGAAATTGACAATAACACAATAATAGTGGGGGACTTTAATACCTCACTTACACCAATGGACAGATCATCCAAACAGAAAATTAATAAGGAAACAGAAGCTTTAAATGGCACCATAGACCAGATAGATTTAATTGGTATTTATAGGACATTCCATCCAAAAACAGCAGATTACACTTTCTTCTCAAGTGTGCACAGAACATTCTCCAGGATAGATCACATCTTGGGTCACAAATCAAGCCTCAGTAAATTTAAGAAAATTGAAATCATATAAAGCATCTTTTCTGACCACAATGCTATGAGATTAGAAATGAATTACATGGAAAAAAATGTAAAAAACACAAACACATGGAGGCTAAGCAATACGTTACTAAATAACCAAGAGATCACTGAAGAAATCAAAGAGGAAATCATAACCTACCTAGAGACAAATGACAATGAAAACACGAAGATCCAAAACCTATGGGATGCAGCAAAAGCAGTTCTAAGAGGGAAGTTTATAGCTATACAAGCCTGCCTCAAGAAACAAGAAAAATCTCAAGTAAACAATCTAACCTTACACCTAAAGGAACTAGAGAAAGAAGAACAAACAAAACCCAAAGTTGGCAGAAGGAAAGAAATCATAAAGATCAGAGCAGAAATAAATGGAATAGAAACAAAGAAAACAATAGCAAAGATCAATAAAACGAAAAGCTGGTTCTTTGAGAAGATAAACAAAATTGATAAACCATTAGCCAGACTCATCAAGAAAAAGAGGGAGAGGACTCAAATCAATAAAATTAGAAATGAAAAAGGAGAAGTTACAACAGACACTGCAGAAACACAAAGCATCCTAAGAGACTACTACAAGCAACTCTATGCCAATAAAATGGACAACCTGGAAGAAATGGACAAATTCTTAGAAAGGTATAACCTTCCAAGACTGAACCAGGAAGAAATAGAAAATATGAACAGACCAATCACAAGTAATGAAATTGGAACTGTGATAAAAAATCTTCCAACAAACAAAAGTCCAGGACCAGATGGCTTCACAGGTGAATTCTATCAAATATTTAGAGAAGAGCTAACACCCATCCTTCTCAAACTCTTCCAAAAAATTGCAGAGGAAGGAACACTCCCAAACTCCTTCTATGAGGCCACCATCACCCTGATACCAAAACCAGACAAAGATACTACAAAAAAAGAAAATTACAGACCAATATCACTGATGAATATAGATGCAAAAATCCTCAACAAAATACTATCAAACAGAATCCAACAACACATTAAAAGGATCAGACACCATGATCAAGTGGGATTTATCTCCGGGATGCAAGGATTCTTCAATATACGCAAAACAATCAATGTGATACACCATATTAACAAATTGAAGAATAAAAACCGTATGATCATCTCAATAGATGCAGAAAAAGCTTTTGACAAAATTCAACACCCGTTTATGATAAAGACTCCCCAGAAAGTGGGCATAGAGGGAACCTACCTCAACATCATAAAGGCCATATATGACAAACCCACAGCAAGCATCATTCTCAATGGTGAAAAACTGAAAGCATTTCCTCTTAGATCAGCAATGAGACAAGGATGTCCACTCTCACCACTATGATTCAACATAGTTTTGGAAGTCCTAACCACGGCAATCAGAGAAGAAAAAGAAATAAAAAGAATACAAATCGGAAAAGAAGAAGTAAAACTGTCACTGTTTGCAGATGACATGATACTATACATAGAGAATCCTAAAGATGCCACCAGAAACCTACTAGAGCTAATCAATGAATTTGGTAAGGTTGCTGGATACAAAATTAATTCACAGAAATCTCTTCCATTCCTATACACTAATGATGAAAAATCTGAACGAGAAATTAAGGAAACACTCCCATTTACCATTGCAACAAAAAGAATAAAATACCTAGGAATAAACCTACCTAGGGAGACAAAAGACCTCTATGCAGAAAACTATAAGACACTGAAAGAAATTAAAGATGATACTAACAGATGGAGAGATATACCATGTTCTTGTATTGGAAGAATCAATATTGTGAAAATGACTCTACTACCCAAAGCAATCTACAGATTCAATGCAATCCCTATCAAATTACCAATGGCATTTTTTACAGAACTAGAACAAAAAACCTTAAAATTTGTATGGAGACACAAAAGACCCCGAATAGCCAATGCAGTCTTGAGGGAAAAAAACGGAGCTGGAGGAGTCAGACTCGCTGACTTCAGACTATACTACAAAGCTACAGTCATCAAGAAAATATGGTACTGGCACAAAAACAGACATATAGATCAATGGAACAGGATAGAAAGCCCAGAGATAAACCCACGCACCTATGGTCAACTAATCTATGACAAAGGAGGCAAGGATATACAATGGAGAAAAGACAGCCTCTTCAATAAGTGGTGCTTGGAAAACTGGACAGGTACATGTAAAAGTATGAAATTAGAACACTCCCTAACACCATACCCAAAAATAAACTCAAAATGGATTAGAGACCTAAATGTAAGACCGGGCACTATAAAACTCTTAGAGGAAAACATAGGAAGAACACTCTTTGACATAAATCACAGCAAGATCTTTTTTGACCCACCTCCTGGAGTAATGGAAATAAAAACAAAAATAAACATATGGGACCTAATGAAACTTCAAAGCTTTTGCACAGCGAAGGAAACCATAAACAAGACAAAAAGACAACCCTCAGCATGGGAGAAAATATCATCTGCAAACAGTAACAGCTTTACTTCTTCTTTTCCGATTTGGATTCCTTTTATTTCTTTTTCTTCTCTGATTGCTGTGGCTAAAACTTCCAAAACTATGTTGAATAATACTGGTGAGAGTGGGCAGCCTTGTCTTGTTCCTGATCTTAGTGGAAATGGTTTCAGTTTTTCACCATTGAGGACGATGTTGGCTGTGGGTTTGTCATATATAGCCTTTATTATGTTGAGGAAAGTTCCCTCTATGCCTACTTTCTGCAGGGCTTTTATCATAAATGGGTGTTGAATTTTGTTGAAAGCTTTCTCTGCATCTATTGAGATGATCATATGGTTTTTCTCCTTCAATTTATTAATATGGTGTATCACGTTATACATAGAGAATCCTAAAGATGCTACCAGAAAACTACTAGAGCTAATCAATGAATTTGGTAAAGTAGCAGGATGCAAAATTAATGCACAGAAATCTCTTGCATTCCTATACACTAATGATGAAAAATCTGAAAGTGAAATTAAGGAAACACTCCCATTTACCATTGCAACAAAAAGAATAAAATATCTAGGAATAAACCTACCTAAGGAGACAAAAGACTTGTATGCAGAAAATTATAAGACACTGACGAAAGAAATTAAAGATGATACAAATAGATGGAGAGATATACCATGTTCTTGGATTGGGAGAATCAACATTGTGAAAATGACTCTACAACGCAAAGCAATCTACAGATTCAATGCAATCCCTATCAAACTACCACTGGCATTTTTCACAGAACTAGAACAAAAAATTTCACAATTTGTATGGAAACACAAAAGACCCCGAAGAGCCAAAGCAATCTTGAGAACGAAAAATGGAGCTGGAGGAATCAGGCTCCCTGACTTCAGACTATACTACAAAGCTACAGTAATCAACACAAGATGGTACTGGCACAAAAACAGAAATATAGATCAATGGAACAGGATAGAAAGCCCAGAGATAAACCCACACACATATGGTCACCTTATCTTTGATAAAGGAGGCAAGCATATACAGTGGAGAAAAGACAGCCTCTTCAATAAGTGGTGCTGGGAAAACTGGACAGGTACATGTAAAAGTATGAAATTAGAACACTCCCTTACACCATACACAAAAATAAACTCAAAATGGATTAAAGGCCTAAATGTAAGGCCAGACACTATCAAACTCTTAGAGGAAAACATAGGCAGAACACTCTATGACATAAATCACAGCAAGATCCTTTTTGACCCAGCTCCTAGAGAAATGGAAATAAAAACAAAAATAAACAAATGCGACCTAATGAAACGTAAAAGCTTTTGCACAGCAAAGGAAACCACAAACAAGACCAAAAGACAACCCTCAGAATGGGAGAAAATATTTGCAAATGAAGCAACTGACAAAGGATTAATCTCCAAAATTTACAAGCAGCTCATGCAGCTCAATAACAAAAAAACAAACAACCCAATCCAAAAATGGGCAGAAGACTTAAATAGACATTTCTCCAAAGAAGATATACAGATTGCCAACAAACACATGAAAGAATGCTCAACATCATTAATCATTAGAGAAATGCAAATCAAAAGTACAATGAGATATCATCTCACACCGGTCAGAATGGCCATCATCAAAATATCTAGAAACAATAAATGCTGGAGAGGGTGTGGAGAAAAGGGAACACTCTTGCACTGTTGGTGGGAATGTAAATTGATACAGCCACTATGGAGAACAGTATGGAGGTTCCTTAAAAAACTAAAACGAGAACTACCATATGACCCAGCAATCCCACTACTGGGCATATATCCCGAGAAAACCATAATTCAAAGAGTCATGTACCACAATGTTCATTGCAGCTCTATTTACAATAGCCAGGACATGGAAGCAACCTAAGTGTCCATCATCGGATGAATGGATAAAGAAGATGTGGCACACATATACAATGGAATATTACTCAGCCATAAAAAGAAACGAAATTGAGTTATTTGTAGTGAGGTGGATGGAGTTAGAGTCTGTCATACAGAGTGAAGTAAGTCAGAAAGAGAAAAACAAATACAGTATGCTAACACATATATATGGAATCTAAGGGGAAAAAAAAGGTCATGAAGAACCTAGTGGTACGGGGAATAAAGACACAGACCTACCAGAGAATGGACTTGAGGATATGGGGACGGGGAAGGGTAAGCTGGGACAAAGTGAGAGAGTGGCATGGACATATATACACTACCAAACGTAAAATAGATAGCTAGTGGGAAGCAACCGCATAGCACAGGGAGATCAGCTTGGTGCTTTGTGACCACCTAGAGGGGTGGGATAGGGAGGGTGGGAGGGAGGGAGATGCAAGAGTGAAGAGATATGGGAACATATGTATATGTATAACTGATTCAATTCGTTATAATGCAGAAACTAAAACACCATTGTAAAGCAATTATACTCCAATAAAGATGGTAAAAAAAAAAGAATGGGAGAAAATATTTGCAGATGAATCAATGGACAAAGGATTAATCTCCAAAATATATAAACAGCTCATGCAGCTCAATATTAAAAAAGCAAACAACCCAATCCAAAAATGGGCAGAAGACCTAAATAGACATTTTTCCAAAGAAGACATACAGATGGCCAAGCAGCACATGAAAAGCTGCTCAACATCACTAATTGTTAGAGAAATGCAAATCAAAACTGCAATGAGGTATCACCTCACACCAGTTAGAATGGGTATCATCAGAAAATCTACGAACAACAAATGCTGGAGAGGGTGTGGAGAAAAGGGAACCCTCTTGCACTCTTGGTGGGAATGTAAATTGATACAGCCACTATGGAGAACAGTATGGAGGTTCCTTAAAAAACTAAAAATAGAATGACCATATGACCCATCAATCCCACTACTGGGCATATACCCAGAGAAAACCATAATTCAAAAAGACACATGCACCCCAATGTTCATTGCAGCACTATTTACAATAGCCAGGTCATGGAAGCAACCTAAATGCCCATCGACAGACGAATAGAGAAAGAAAATGTGGCACATATATACAATGGAATATTACTCAGCCATAAAAAGGAACGAAATTGGGTCATTTGTAGAGACGTGGATGCATCTAGAGACTGTCATACAGAGTGAAGTAAGTCAGAAAGAGAAAAACAAATATCGTATATTAACGCATATATGTGGAACCTAGAAAATGGTACAGATGAACCGGTTTGCAGAGCAGAAATTGAGACACAGAAGTAGAGAACAAACGTATGGACACCAAGGGGGGAAAGTGGCGGGGGGTGGTGGTGTGATGAATTGGGCGATTGGGATTGACATGTATACACTGATGTGTATAAAATTGATGACTAATAAGAACCTGCTGTATAAAAAGATAAATAAAATTAAGTTTAAAATAAAAATGATTTTTAAGTGAACAAAAAGGTAGAGAGTAGTATAAGGTATGCTACATTTGTCTTAAAAGGAAGAGAAAAAAATATTTTCTTTATATGCCAAGAAGGATTCTTTGGTTGTATCATCGACTCTTTCTGGGAGGAACTGAGGAAACCGGCAACAGTATTTGCCTCTGATGAAGAGAACTGGGTATGTGGAAGATGAGTAGGGAGGATATTTACCTTTCACATTATACTCTTTCATATACCATGTGCACATGTTACCTATTTTAAAAATCGAAACAAGAAGGGAAAGTGCAGAGACTGGTCAGGAAGCTGTGTCAATAGTCTGGGGCAGAGATACTGGTGCCCTGGGCTGAGATGGTGGCAGGAGGGTGGAGACAAGTAGACAGGTTCAAGACCTTTTTTGTAGATACAGTAAAATCCACAGGATTTGCTGACGAAGTAGGTTGTGGGAGATGAGGGAAAGAGAAGACAAAGATGAGTCCCAGGTTTCTGTTAAGCAACTGGATGGGTGGAAGAATCTTTATTTCCCAGTTGATTATCTAAGGCAGTGTTGCATGGGCTCTTGAGCTTGACTGCCGGGGCTTGAATTCAACGTATTCTACTTCCTAACTCTATGACCTTGGGTGAACTATGTAACTGCTTTGTGCTTAGGCGCCCTCAACTGTAAAATGGGAATGATAACATGGCCTACCTCACAGGGTTGTTGTAAGGATCAAATGAGCTAGTACACATACAGTTTAGAACAGCCCCTGGTACATAATAAAAGCTATACCAGTGATCGCCACTCTTGTTATTGTTGTCATTGTTACTGTGACCCCAACTGCCGCTGTGACCACAGCTACTACCGCGCCTCCTCCTTTGTCAGGGAGGTGCCTGCCCCATTTTAGGGGCTCAGTAAGTGTTTCTGGAAGGAAGGAATGCTTTAAAATGAATACATGTGTAAATAAGCAGCTGAGCTATGAAAGGATAACTTTTGAAAAGCCCTTTTAGCATTTGAAGAAATGAGCTAGTGAGGTTGGTAGGTTATGAGATTTGTTCGTATCTTTTTTTTTTTTAACTTCCATTTTCTGTGCAGGCCTGAAGGCATTGAACGACAGTACAGGAAGAAATGTGCAAAGTAAGTATTAACAGTGTGGGTTTCTCCGAGCATAAGCAAGTAGAGGCAATGATGTGTTAGGAAAAGGATCATTTGGAGACAATTCTCTGTTATATCTTTGTCCCTATAATCTTTCCTGCCTTCAAACTTCAATTATGCAAATACCAATATGCTTCTTAAAGAGATGCAACTGACCAAGTTACATCTCCGACCAGCTGGCCACAAAAATGGGTTTTTAAACATAGTATTATTTTTTCACTGAGGTGTAACTTACATATAATAAAATTTGCCCTTCCTAAGTGTACAGTTTGATGAGTGTTGACAAAAACATAGAGCCATGTAACATCACCACTCCTGTGACATAGACGTTTCCAGTGCTCCTTTGCAATCAGTCTCCTTCCTCACCCCTCCCCTCGCCAGCACTGATCTGCCTTCTGTTACCGTGGTTTTACCTTTTCTAAAATGTGATGTAAATTCTACAGTATGTGTTCTACTACATACAATATGTATCTCTTCCATCTGGTTTCTTTCATGTAGCATGATGCTTTGGGGGTTCATTTGAGTTGTTATGTGTATCAGTAATTTGTTCCTCTTTATCGCCGAGTAGTAGTCATTGCACCACAGTTTGTTTAACCATTGACCTGTTGAAGGGCATTTGAGTTGTTAATGGCTTTGGCTATTATAAATAAAGATGCTATGAACATTCTAGTATAAATCTTTTGGGAATATGTGTTTTCTCTTGGAGTGGAATTGTTGGGTCATATGGTAAATGTAACATAGTGTAATTTTTTTTGATATTTATTATTTATTTATTTTGGTTGCACCGGGTCTTAGTTGTGGCAGGCAGGCTCCTTAGTTGTGGCACACGGGCTCCTTAGTTGTGCCATGCAAACTCTTAGTTGCAGCCTGCATGTGGGATCTAGTTCCCTGATCAGGGATTGAACCTGGGCCCCCTGCATTAGGAGTGCAGAGTCTTAACCACTGCGCCACCAGGGAAATCCCAACATAGTGTAATTTAATACAAACTTATTTATAAAGTCTGTCATAGGACTACAGACCCAAGAACTTTAGAGACTATTATTTAAAGATATATATGATTTCCAGCTTTAGGCTGTTAACAGTGAGAATATTAAACTATAATAAGTTTAATCTTGTTGATGAATTACAGTTCAATTTTGGCTCTCAGAAGACTCAGACTAGAATTAAAGCAGGGAAATGGCTAAGAAGGCATTTTAGTTTACAGCCACCTTAGATTTGTTAGACTACTTTAATCATATCTTAGGGGTATGGGTCTACTTCACTTAGCTGAAGAAGTATAATAGAAGTGACCAACCAGGACTTCCCTGGTGGTGCAGTGGTTAAGAATCCGCCTGCCAATGCAGGGGACACGGATTCGAGCCCTGGTCTGGGAAGATCCCACATGCCCAGCCGTAGAAGCCCAGCCATCAGTGATTCTTTTTTTTTTTTATTTATTTATTTATTTATTTTTTTTGGCTGTGTTGGGTCTTCATTTCTGTGCGAGGGCTTTCTCCAGTTGCGGCAAGCGGGGGCCACTCTTCATCGCGGTGCGCGGGCCTCTCACTATTGCAGTGTCTCTTGTTGCAGAGCACAGGCTCCAAACGCGCAGGCTCAGTAGTTGTGGCTCACGGGCCTAGCCGCTCCGCAGCACGTGGGATCTTCCCAGACCAGGGCTCGAACCCGTGTCCCCTGCATTGGCAGGCAGACTCTCAACCACTGCGCCACCAGGGAAGCCCCATCAGTGATTCTTATCAAGTTGTTTTGGGAAACACTGGGAAGAGCTAATCATCAGTTTATGCCATGAACACAAATATTCCCAGAGTCTAAGCACACTTTGTGAAGCACCGTTTTGGGGATTTGGATTCTGAGGCCTCCTTGAGATTCACTCTGCTGTTTGCAGGTGCGGGCTGCCACTCTTCTACCAGTCCCAACCGAAGAATGCTCCTGTGACCTTCATTGTGGATGGAGCAGTAGTCAAGTTTGGTCAGGGTTTTGGGAAGACGAACATATATACTCAGAAACAAGAGCCTCCTAAGAAGGTAATTATCACTGAAGGAGACAGATGGGTTAATATAGCTACAGATTTAGCCCTAAAATTTTAAATAAGATTATGGTGCATGAGAAACTGCCCTTTATGGGTGCTCTCTTTATTAAGAGAATGCCATTTTTGTGTATGAGCAGATGCTACAAAATTGTAACACCTATTATGTGTTCTCTTTTCTTTCCTACATCTGCTCTATGAGTAAAGTTAGAAATTGTATGGTTTTTATTCACATTTACTTCCTTTGAAATTTCTTCTTTTTCCAACGTGAACAATTAAAATTGAATGAATAAGGCTAGTCTTTAAATATACTTTTAAAAACCCTTGATGGCAAATACTAGAAAAATATAATGCAAATTAAAAGATGGGCACTTTTAGATAGGCCAGCCTGTCCCAAGGAGGTCCCCTGCCCCCAGGAGCCAGGCTTGTACACTTGCACACACCCACTCACACATACACACTCACACACACACGACTCACAGAGCCTCTTGAGGTGAACTAGACTGATTCCTCTTCCTGCAACTCCAGGTGATGATGACGAAACGGACAAAAGACATGGGCAAGTTCAGCTCTGTCACTGTGTCTACTATTGATGAAGAGGAAGAGGAGATTGAGGCTGTAAGTGCTTCTGCTCTCGGGGGAATTGGAATGGGGGGCGGGGGGAGGCGACTCTCGAGCCAGAGCATCGAGTAACAGAATAACTAGAAACTTCGCTCGTAGATCTTGCTCTGCTACTAAGGAACGCTGTGATACCGGGCTGGTTCCTGTTTCCCTGGATCTCAGGGACATCTCTGTAAGATAAGGAGCAGGGAGTTGGACTAGATCAGTCATTTTTTTCATACTGTTTTTTGAGATGCCTTAGGGGGCAAATCCCTCCTCATCCCTCTTCAGTTGAAAAACTACTGGGCTCAGCAATTTCAAGTCCCTTCCAGTCCAGCTCTGATGGTGTGGGAGTCTGTCCTTAGCAAGAGCAGCAATTACCTTTATGGTATTTCAGTATAATGATGTTTACAGAGAGATGTTATCTGTTATTTAAATGTGGTTTCGGTTGAAACCTGACTCTCCCGGATTATGGAAAAGCTGAAGAGTTGAAAGGGAGCAGAGTCTTGCCATTTCAGTAATAATTTCATAATTTGAGGAGTATAAACTTCTCCCGAGGTCTCTGTTGCTCCTCTTTGGTGAGACTGCTGGCCTAAGGGTGCTTCTTTCTTCCCTCAGAGAGAAGTTGCTGACTCGTATGCGCAGAATGCCAAGGTGATTGAAAAGCAGCTGGAGCGCAAAGGCATGAGCAAGAGGCGGCTGCAGGAGCTGGTGAGTGGCGGGGGCGGGGGGTGGCAGGCGCTGGGCTGGACTGTTTGGGTTCCTCGGTCTGAAAGACCCTCCGGCAGGCATGGGAATCCTTTCGGAAGTCTGTCGGGGGTTTTGGTGTGGCTGGCTGCCAGGTGTCTAACCGTGGGCCGTGGCTGTCAGTACATACCCTACTCTGGGACAGTGACCACAGGATCCAGGCCCCAAATGATAGTTCTTGTTAGCCAACCCTAACGAGAATGATAAGTTAATCTGCTACTTGTGGTCCAAGGTCAGGAGTTCAAGATCGGGGCTCATGGGTGCTGTCCCAGGGTATGAGGCATACAGTGGGGCTACATTGGGGCGCCAGGATTGGGGCTGGTCGCTGCTTCTTAAAGCACTACTTCCACCACCACTGTCTGCACTATTCCTGGGCTCTTTATGGAGCACGCACGTCTGTATGTGATGGTGCCTATGTTTCTGTTTTCCTGATAATAAGTTACTTATGATACTTCTTTCAACTCAGACATCCCAGCATTGGTGCCTCATCGAAAAGTATACCAGTCTATTCTACTGACTGTAGAGCGGTTTTTGGTGACAGAGGTAGTGGGTCTTGAGAGCTGCTTTACCTTGCCATAGTGATCTAGAGCAGTGCTTATCAGATTTTCTGAGGTGAAGGACCAGTGCTTGCTTCTTGTTTTAAAATTTGTCAAGAGTAGATTTGTAATTTATAAAATGCAATAAAAATGAATTTGCCTGAATTCTTCTTACGAGGTTATTTTACTTTATTATTCCTCTGTCAAATTGCTATAAAAGTTTCTAAATGCTTACTCTCAATTTTTGTGGGTATCTTCATGGACCGCACAACTTTAAGTAGCACTGTTCTAGAACAGTGTTCTTCCTCCTGTTCTGCCACAAATAGGATACTGATATGTCATGATATTGATTCCTCCAGTCCTTCAGGGGTCCTGGAGCTGTGGGATCCCTACACTGATAGACCACAGCCCTGTGTGTTTACCATACAGATATTATTATCTTCAATGTGTGTCATAACATCAGAAAGGTTGGAAAGCAGTTGCTAGAGTTTCATCACAATTTTAGAAACACGGTTCTAGTTTGTATACTAAATGAGCATGAGGGGATAGTGTTGGGGCAGTTAGAATAAGGCAGGAAAATCAGAATTTCATGTCATGTATCAGGACATATACTTTTCTTCCTTTCCAGGCTGAACTGGAAGCCAAGAAAGCGAAAATGAAGGGAACCTTGATTGACAACCAGTTCAAATGATCAGGACCTTTCTGTGAACCCAGACTGGAGACAGGCGTTGAGATCAGGAAGAAAAAGAGCGTTTTCTTGACTACATGGACTGGTTCCTACCTTTATGCCCCAGCAGAAGGCTTTACGTGGCTTACCAGTGATTCTCCTACATTCGGTGAGGTCTTTGAGTCCATCTGACCTGCTTTCTAGAGATGGATTTTTCTCAATCTTTCTGAGTATAGGTCTTCTGTACTATTTTTTGGCCATTTGACGTAAACTTCTTCATCTGTGTAGAAGCTCTGTGAATAGATCAGTGCTTCAGTGTGTCTAGTTTCTAAAGGAGCTATTCTTATTCCTTCTTCAAAGTTAATAAAATGTTTAAAGATTTTTGAAAAAAATATGATGTCATAGAAAAAAATAACACGAATTACATTTAATGTTACAGCAAGCCAGATCCTTTTAAGTGGCTCTGTCTCTGTTCTTAGACTGGCAGGTATTGGCTAGGGTTTGAATCTCTCTACTGTCAGAGAAAATCCATAACAAGCCAGAATCTGCATAAAGTTTCCTTTACCTCAAATGTTAAAACTCTAGGCACGCCAACCCTTATGAGATGTTGTACATGCAGAAGGAAAAGCCAGATTCGAGTGAGGGGGTAGGATAGCTCTGATCCGAATGAAAATGGGGTCTTGGTAAGCAACCCAAGGGAGCTACCATCCTGTCAAGCAGCTAAGAGCCCTTAGTAACCTCTATTCTATTTTCTGTCTCTATGAATTTGCCTATTCTAGGTACCTCGTGTGAGTGGAATCTACAATATTTGTCCTTCTATGTCTGGCTTATTTCACTAAACATAGTGTTTTCAAGGTTCATCCATGTTATAGCATGTAACAAAATGCCATTCCTTTTTTGGCTTAGTAAATCCCACTGTGTGTATATACCATATTTTGTTATTCATCGGTTGATTGACACTTGGGTTGTTTCCACCTTGTAGCTATTGTGAATCATGTTGCTGTGATCATTGGTGTACAAATATTTGTTCAAATCCCTGCTTTCAGTTCTTTTAGATGTGCAGTGTAGGTAGTAGCAGAGTTGTTGGATCATATCGTAGCTCTACGTTTAACCTTTGAGAAACTGCCAAACTGTTTTCTACAGTGTCATCTTGTTTTTATTTTTATTTTTATTTTTTTAATTTTTTTTTTAAATAAGAAAAAAGAAACAATGTTTTATTTTAAAGAAAATGAGTGCAACCTATCTTTATATCCTCTTATCCATCAGCATCACCTTTTGAATGTTTTGAGTGGAGAGGAACCAAAAGTACACCTCAAATAGAAATAGAAAAGCACAGTGGACTGAACACTGTCAGATTTGTGTTAAATCCCAGCGCTCCTGCTTCATAGTTGTGTTAACTCTAAGAAAGGCACTTCACCTCTCTGAGCCGCAGTTTCTTCATCAGAAAAAGACAATAGGTACAATAGCACCTTGCAGGGTTTATATTAGAGAGCATAATGAATGCAAAGTGCCTAGCACCGTGTCTAGCTTGCTGGCATGCAATAAATAGCATCATCATTCTAAAGAGAGGTTCATCGAGGCAAAAGCAACTCACCAAGTTTTATAATCACTCACTGTCTGATAAGCAGCCAAATTTTGTAAATTCTGGGATGTAATGGCAGGGAGGCCTTGTCAATGGCTTTTCTTTTTTTTTTTTTTAACATCTTTATTGGAGTATAATTGCTTTACAATGGTGTGTTAGTTTCTGCTTTATAACAAAGTGAATCAGTTATACATATACATATGTTCCCATATCTCTTCCCTCTTGCATCTCCCTCCCTCCCACCCTCCCTATCCCACCCCTCTAGGTGGTCACAAAGCACCGAGCTGATCTCCCTGTGCTATGCGGTTGCTTCCCACTAGCTATCTATTTTACGTTTGGTAGTGCATATATGTCCATGCCACTCTCTCACTTTGTCCCAGTTTACCCTTCCCCCTCCCCATATCCTCAAGTCCATTCTCTAGTAGGTCTGTGTCTTTATTCCTGTCTTGTCACTAGGTTCTTCATGACTTTTTTTTTTCCTTAGATTCCATATATATGTGTTAGCATACTGTATTTGTTTTTCTCTTTCTGACTTACTTCACTCTGTATGACAGACTCTAACTCCATCCACCTCACTACAAATAACTCAATTTCGTTTCTTTTTATGGCTGAGTAATATTCCATTGTATATGTGTGCCACATCTTCTTTATCCATTCATCCGATGATGGACACTTAGGTTGCTTCCATGTCCTGGCTATTGTAAATAGAGCTGCAATGAACATTGTGGTACATGACTCTTTGAATTATGGTTTTCTCGGGATATATGCCCAGTAGTGGGATTGCTGGGTCATATGGTAGTTCTCGTTTTAGTTTTTTAAGGAACCTCCATACTGTTCTCCATAGTGGCTGTATCAATTTACATTCCCACCAACAGTGCAAGAGTGTTCCCTTTTCTCCACACCCTCTCCAGCATTTATTGTTTCTAGATATTTTGATGATGGCCATTCTGACCGGTGTGAGATGATATCTCATTGTACTTTTGATTTGCATTTCTCTAATGATTAATGATGTTGAGCATTCTTTCATGTGTTTGTTGGCAATCTGTATATCTTCTTTGGAGAAATGTCTATTTAAGTCTTCTGCCCATTTTTGGATTGGGTTGTTTGTTTTTTTGTTATTGAGCTGCATGAGCTGCTTGTAAATTTTGGAGATTAATCCTTTGTCAGTTGCTTCATTTGCAAATATTTTCTCCCATTCTGAGGGTTGTCTTTTGGTCTTGTTTGTGGTTTCCTTTGCTGTGCAAAAGCTTTTACGTTTCATTAGGTCGCATTTGTTTATTTTTGTTTTTATTTCCATTTCTCTAGGAGCTGGATCAAAAAGGATCTTGCTGTGATTTATGTCATAGAGTGTTCTGCCTATGTTTTCCTCTAAGAGTTTGATAGTGTCTGGCCTTACATTTAGGCCTTTAATCCATTTTGAGTTTATTTTTGTGTATGGTGTAAGGGAGTGTTCTAATTTCATACTTTTACATGTACCTGTCCAGTTTTCCCAGCACCACTTATTGAAGAGGCTGTCTTTTCTCCACTGTATATGCTTGCCTCCTTTATCAAAGATAAGGTGACCATATGTGTGTGGGTTTATCTCTGGGCTTTCTATCCTGTTCCATTGATCTATATTTCTGTTTTTGTGCCAGTACCATCTTGTGTTGATTACTGTAGCTTTGTAGTATAGTCTGAAGTCAGGGAGCCTGATTCCTCCAGCTCCATTTTTCGTTCTCAAGATTGCTTTGGCTCTTCGGGGTCTTTTGTGTTTCCATACAAATTGTGAAATTTTTTGTTCTAGTTCTGTGAAAAATGCCAGTGGTAGTTTGATAGGGATTGCATTGAATCTGTAGATTGCTTTGGGTAGTAGAGTCATTTTCACAATGTTGATTCTTCCAATGCAAGAACATGGTATATCTCTCCATCTATTTGTATCATCTTTAATTTCTTTCATCAGTGTCTTATAATTTTCTGCATACAGGTCTTTTGTCTCCTTAGGTAGGTTTATTCCTAGATATTTTATTCTTTTTGTTGCAATGGTAAATGGGAGTGTTTTCTTAATTTCACTTTCAGATTTTTCATCATTAGTGTATAGGAATGCAAGAGATTTCTGTGCATTAATTTTGTATCCTGCTACTTTACCAAATTCATTGATTAGCTCTAGTAGTTTTCTGGTAGCATCTTTAGGATTCTCTATGTATAGTATCATGTCATCTGCAAATAGTGACAGCTTTACTTCTTCTTTTCCAATTTGAGTTCCTTTTAGTTCTTTTTCTTCTCTGATTGCTGTGGCTAAAACTTCCAAAACTATGTTGAATAATACTGGTGAGAGTGGGCAGCCTTGTCTCGTTCCTGATCTTAGTGGAAATGGTTTCAGTTTTTCACCATTGAGGACGATGTTGGCTGTGGGTTTGTCATATATAGCCTTTATTATGTTGAGGAAAGTTCCCTCTATGCCTACTTTCTGCAGGGCTTTTATCATAAATGGGTGTTGAATTTTGTTGAAAGCTTTCTCTGCATCTATTGAGATGATCATATGGTTTTTCTCCTTCAATTTGTTAATATGGCTTCACCCCCTTTAGCCACAAACTCCTTGCATATCATCTACACCACCTGTGAGAGCCAATACTCTGCTCTGACCACAGCCTCCTACCATTGCTGCTCTTTCATACTCTTACATCCACTAAACCTGTTTTGTTTTGTTTTTAGATTTGAAGAAAGATTATTATTATTTTTTTCATTGAAGTATAGTTGATTTACAATATTGTGTTAGTTTCAGGTGTATGACAAAGTGATTTGGTTATACATACATATGTATATATCTATATTTTTTCTATTCTTTTCCATTATAATTTCTTTGTTCTTCTTTCTCTACTTTCTTTAGGTGTAAGGTTAGATTGTTTACTTGAGATTTTTCTTGTTTCTTTAGGTAGGCTTGTATAGCTATAAACTTCCCTCTTAGAACTGCTCTTGCTGCATCCCATAGGTTTTGGATCTTCGTGTTTTCATTGTCATTTGTCTCTAGGTATTTTTTGATTTCCTCTTTGATTTCTTCAGTGATCTCTTGGTTATTTACTAACATATTGTTTGGTCTCCATGTATTTGTGTTTTTTATGTTCTTTTCCGTGTAACTCATTTCTAATCTCATAGCATTGTGGTCAGAAAAGATGCTTGATATGATTTCAATTTTCTTAAATTTACTGAGGCTTGACTTGTGACCCAAGATGTGATCTATCCTGGAGAATGTTCCGTGTGCACTTGAGAAGAACGTGTAATCTGCTGTTTTTGGATGGAATGTCCTATATATATCAATTAAATCTATCTGGTCTATTGTGTCATTTAAAGCTTCTGTTTCCTTATTTATTTTCATTTTGGATGATCTGTCCATTGGTGTAAGTGAGGTGTTAAAGTCCCCCACTATTATTGTGTTACTGTCGATTTCCTCTTTTAGAGCTGTTAGCAGTTGCCTTATGTATTGAGGTGCTCCTATGTTGGGTGCATATATATTTATAATTGTTATATCTTCTTCTTGGATTGATCCCTTGATCATTATGTAGTGTCCTTCCTTGTCTCTTGTAACATTCTTTATTTTAAAGTCTATTTTATCTGATATGAGTATAGCTACTCCAGCTTTCTTTTGATTTCCATTTGCATGGAATATCTTTTTCCATCCCCTCACTCTCAGTCTGTATGTGTCCCTAGGTCTAAAGTGGGTCTCTTGTAGACAGCATATATATGGGTCTTGTTTTTGTATCCATTCAGCCAGTCTATGTCTTTTGATTGGGGCATTTAATCCATTCACGTTTAAGGTAATTATCGATATGTATGTTCCTATGACCATTTTCTTAATTGTTTTGGGTTTGTTTTTGTAGGTCCTTTTCTTCTCTTGTGTTTCCCACTTAGAGAAGTTCCTTTAGCGTTTGTTGTAGAGCTGGTTTGGTGGTGCTGAATTCTCTTAGCTTTTGCTTGTCTGTAAAGCTTTTGATTTCTCCATCAAATCTGAATGAGGTCCTTGCCGGGTAGAGTAATCTTGGTTGTAGGTTCTTCCCTTTCATCACTTTAAGTATATCATGCCACTCCCTTCTGGCTTGTAGAGTTTCTGCTGAGAAATCAGCTGTTAACCTTATGGGAGCTCCCTTGTATGTTATTTGTCGTTTTTCCCTTGCTGCTTTCAATAATTTTTCTTTGTCTTTAATTTTTGCCACTTTGATTACTATGTGTCTCGGCATGTTTCTCCTTGGGTTTATCCTGTATGGCACTCTCTGCCCTTCCTGGACTTGGGTGGCTATTTCCTTTCCCATGTTAGGGAAGTTTTCGACTATAATCTCTTCAAATATTTTCTCTGGTCCTTTCTCTCTCTCTTCTCCTTCTGGGACCCCTATAATGCGAATGTTGTTGCGTTTAATGTTGTCCCAGAGGTCTCTTAGGCTGTCTTCATTTCTTTTCATTCTTTTTTCTTTTTTTTTTTTTTTTTTTTATTTAAGGATTTTCTTTTTAATTAATTAATTTATTTATTTTTGTCTGTATTGGGTCTTCGGTTCGTGCGAGGGCTTTCTCCAGTTGCGGCAAGCGGGGGCCACTCTTCATCGCGGTGCGGGGACCGCTCTTCATCGCGGTGCGCGGGCCTTTCTCCATCGCGGCCCCTCCCGTTGCGGGGCACAGGCTCCAGACGCGCAGGCTCAGCAATTGTGGCTCACGGGCCCAGCTGCTCCGTGGCATGTGGGATCTTCCCAGACCAGGGCTCGAACCCGTGTCCCCTGCATTAGCAGGCAGATTCTCAACCACTGCGCCACCAGGGAAGCCCCATTCTTTTTTCTTTATTCTGTTCCACAGCAGTGAATTCCACCATTCTGTCTTCCAGGTCACTTATCCGTTCTTCTGCCTCAGTTATTCTGCTATTGATTCCTTCTAGTGTAGTTTTCATTTCAGTTATTGTATTGGTCATCTCTGTTTGTTTGTTCTTTAATTCTTCTAGGTCTTTGTTAATCATTTCTTGCATCGTCTCAATCTTTGCCTCCATTCTTATTCCGAGGTCCTGGATCATCTACACTATCATAATTCTGAATTCTTTTTCTGGAAGGTTGCCTATCTCCACTTTATTTAGTCATTTTTCTGGGGTTTTATCTTGTTCCTTCATCTGGTACATAGCCCTCTGCCTTTTCATCTTGTCTATCTTTCTGTAACTGTGGTTTTTGGTCCACAGGCTGCAGGATTGTAGTTTTTCTTGCTTCCGCTGTCTGCCCTCTGGTGGTTGAGGCTATCTAAGAGGCTTGATGGGAGGCTCTGGTGGTGGGTAGAGCTGACTGTTGCTGTGGTGGTCAGAGCTCAGTAAAACTTTAATCCACTTGACTGTTGATGGGTGGGGCTGGGTTCCCTCCCTGTTGGTTGTTTTGCCTGAGGCAACCCAACACTGGAGCCTATCTGGGCTCTTTGGTGGGGTTAATGGCAGACTCTGGGAGGGCTCACGCCAAGGAGCACTTCCCAGAACCTCCGCTGCCAGTGTCCTTGTCCCCACGGTGAAACAGAGCCACCCCCCGCCTCTGCAGGAGACCCCCCAACACCAGCAGGTAGGTCTGGTTCAGTCTCCCCCAGGGTCACTGCTCCTTCCCCTGGGTCCCGATGCGCACACTACTTTGTGTGTGCCCTCCAAGAGTGGGGTCTCTGTTTCCCCCAGTCCTGTCAAAGTCCTGCAATCAATTCCCACTAGGCTTCAAAGTCTGATTCTCTAGGAATTCCTCCTCCCGTTGCCGGACCCCCAGGTTGGGAAGCCTGACGTGGGGCTCAGAACCTTCACTCCAGTGGGTGAACTTCTGCGGTATAAGTGTTCGCCAGTCTGTGAGTCACCCACCCAGCAATTATGGGATTTGATTTTACTCTGATTGCGCCCCTCCTACCGTCTCACTGTGGCTTCTCCTCTGTCCTTGGACGTGGGGTATCCTCCTTGGTGAAGTCCAGGGTCTTCCTGTCAATGATTGTCCAGCAGCCAGCTCCCATTATAATTTCTTACACGATATTGAATATAGTTCCCTGTGCTATGCAGTAGGACCTTGTTGTTTATCTATTTTATATATAGTAGTGTGCATCTGTTAATCCCATACTCCCAATTTATCCACCCACCCGCCCCCCTTTGGTACCCATAAGTTTGTTTTCTGTGTTTCTGAGTCTGCCTCTGTTTTGTAAATAAGTTCATTTGTACTATTTTTTAGATTCCACATATAAGTGATATCATATAAGATTTGCCTTTCTCTGCCTGGCTTCACTTAGTATGATAATTTCTAGGTCCATCCATGTTGCTGCAAATGGCATTATTTCATGCTTTTTTATGGCTGAGTAATATTCCATTGTATATATGTACCACATCTTTGTTATCCATTCATCTGTCCATGGACATTTAGGTTGCTTCCATGTCTTGGCTATTGTTAACAGTGCTGCAGTGAACATTGGGGTGCGTGTATCTTTTCAAATCATGGTTTTCTCCAGATATATGCCCAGGAATGGGATTCCTGGATCATATGGTAACTCTGTTTTTAGTTTTTAAAGGAACCTCCATACTGTTTTCCCCAGTGGCTGCACCAATTTACATTCCTACACCCTCTGCAGCATTTATTATTTGTAGACTTTCTGATGATAGCCATTCTGACTGGTGTGAGGTGATACATCATTGTAATTTTGATTTGCATTCCTCTAATAATTGTTGAGCGTCTTTTCATGTGCTTTTTGGCCATCTGTATGTCTTTTTTTAAGAAAATGTATGCCCATTTTAAAAAATGTATGCCCATTTTTTGATTGGGTTTGGATTTTTGTTATTGAGTTGTGTGAGCTGTTTATATATTTTGGAAATAAAGCCCTTTTTGGTCACATCATTTGCACGTATTTTCTGCCAGTCCATAGGTTGTCTTTTTGTTTTGTTGATGGTTTCTTTTGCTGTGCAAAAGCTTATAAGTTTGATTAGGTTCCATTTGTTAATATTTGCTTTTATTTCTATTGCCTTGGGACTGACCTAAGAAAACATTGCTATGATTTATGTCTGAATGTTTTGCCTATGTTCTCTTCTAGGAGTTTTATGGTGTCATGTTTTATATTTAGGTCTTTAAACCATTCTGAGTTTATTTTTGTGTATGGCATGAGGGTGTGTTTCATTGATTTACATGTGGCTCTCCAGCTTTCCCAACACCACTTGCTGAAGAAACTGTCTTTTCTGCATTGTATATTCTTGCCTCCTTTATCAAAAATAAGGTGACCATATGTGCGTGGGTTTATCTCTGGGCTCCCAATCCTGTTCCATTGATCCATATGTCTGTTTTTGTGCAAGTACCATGCTGTTTTGATTACTGTAGCTTTGTAGTATTGCGTGAAGTCTGGAAGCGTTGTGCCTCCAACTTCATTCTTTTTCCTCAGGATTGCTTTGGCAATTCTGGGTCTTTTGTGGTTCCAAATAAAGTTTAGGATTATTTGTTCTAGTTCTGTGAGAAGGGTGATTATTTTATTGGTAGTAACAATCAAAAATAGTAACAGTAATAATAATAATAATACTTTTATTGAATACTTACTATTCTTATTGAGTTGGGTGCCATAGAAAGAACTTTATAAGGTATTATCTTAATCTAAACAAGACAATAATCCTATGAGATAAGTTTAACTATCTTCATTCTCATTTTACACATGGGTACTCTGAGGTTCTGAGAGTTTATGTTTCCCAAGGTCCCATAGCCATTAAGTGATAATGCCAGAAATCTGACTATAGAACTATGCTGAATTGCTTCTCCTGTGAGATTTTTAAAAAATACATGATTGGGAACAGATCACACTTTTATTCTGAGCCATCAAGTAAAGTGCATTGTAAAGACCCTTGCATAGAGGACTCCCTGTAGCAAATGCGTGGTTACCTTTCTACGTATTTTCTGAAGTATTTGCCTTTAGATGATAATCCAGAACCATTTCAACATCTGGTTCAACTTATGCATTTTATTTCATCTTTAAGACTGCAAATTGTTATGTCACTAGCACCAAACAAGCATGTGCTCTTCATTGTGTTTTATTCTTTCATGTTGAAATAGTTATTAAAATAACATGACATAGTCTCTCTATTCTATTTAGTTGTAGTGTTTTAGCTGCAAACGCAGTGTTTTAGAGTTAGTATAAAGAACCATATTGAAATTTTGGAGAGTCTTATTCTATTTTTTTTTTAAATTTTTATTTATTTATTTATTTTTTATTTATTTATGACTGTGTTGGGTCTTCGTTTCTGTGCGAGGGCTTTCTCTAGTTGTGGCAAGTGGGGACCACTCTTCATCGTGGTGCGCAGGCCTCTCACTATCGCGGACTCTCTTGTTGCGGAGCACAGGCTCCAGACGCGCAGGCTCAGTAATTGTGGCTCACGGGCCTAGTTGCTCTGCGGTATGTGGGATCTTCCCAGACCAGGGCTCGAACCCGTGTCCCCTGCATTGGCAGGCAGATTCTCAACCACTGCGTCACCAGGGAAGCCCTTATTCTATTTTTTTGTTTGGTTTTGCAAATTATTGACTGTGATAATATAGTAAAATGTTGCCACCGCAATAACTGTTTACATTTGGAAGTGTAATTTTATTGTTTAAGAGAAATTGAAAAGCTATTTATTTATTTATTTATTGGCCATACAAGGCAGCCTGTGAAATCTTAGTTCCCTGACCAGGGACTGAACCTGGGCCCTGGCAGTGAAAGCCTAGTCCTAACCACTGGACCACCAGGGAGTTCCTTGAAAAGCTTTTTAAAAACTAGCCTGTGTCAACCATTTTAGGAGCCTTACCGCTGCAGACCACCTCCTTTTCTTAAGGGAAAATATGCCCTTTTTTATTCTTTTGATGTTTTATTCTGCTTCTTCACCTGACTACTCCTCTTTTTCACTCAGTTTTTGTTTTTGTTTGTTTTTTTGGGCTGCATTGGGTCTTTGTTGCTGCGTGTGGGCTTTCTCTAGTTATGGCGAGCAGGGGCTACTCTTCATTGTGGTGCGCAGGCTTCTCACTGTGGTGGCTTCTGTTGTTGCAGAGCACGGGCTCTAGGCGCATGGGCCTCAGTAGTTGTAGCATGCAGGCTCAGTAGTTGTGGCTCACGGGCTCTAGAGCACAGGCTCAGTAGTTGTGGCGCATGGGGCTGGTTGCTCCGCGGCATGTGGGATCCTCCCAGACCAGGGCTCGAACCCGTGTCAGCTGCATTGGCAGGCAGATTCTTAACCACTGCGCCACCAGGGAAGTCCCTTCACTCAGTTTTAACAAAGCACAGTCCATTACACTTGAGCTTTTAATCTTTTATATTCCTCCAGGAAAACAAAAAGCATCACTTATGGTGAACTCTACCTGTTTTTATTTTGTATTATTTATTTATTTATTTATATTTTTTGGCTGCACCACATGGCTTGTGGGATCTTAGTTCCCCTACCAGGGATTGAACCCAGGCCCTCAGCAGTTAAAGCACAGAGTCCTAACCACTGGACAACCAGGGAATTCCCTCAACCTGATTTTAAACTTTATAGAACCTTGAACCTCCCGTTTTCTCCCAGTATTGCAGTTCTGTCCCCCTCTTTCTTCCTTTTGACCCAGCCTGATCCTGTGATTGATGATCAGAATTCCTCTCATGAGCCCCTTTAACTCTATTTTTTTGGCCATGCTGTGCAGCATGTGGGATCTTAGTTCCCAATGAGGGAACCCGTGCCCCCTGCATTGGAAGCGTGGAGTCCAAACCACTGGACCACCAGGGAATTCCCACCTTGATTTGTCTTTTAGATTTTAAAAAATCTTTGGATAATTTTAGATTTACAGAAAGTTCCAAAAATAGTACAGAGTTCCTTTATACTCTTTACTACAGTTCCCCTAATATTAACATCTTATATCAGGGGTCCCCAACCCCCAGGTCGAACAGCAGGAGGTGAGCTGCGGGCAATCGATTGAAACTTCATCTGCCGCTCCCCATCGCTCACATTACCACCTGAACCATCCCCCCTCCCCATCCTTGGAAAAATTGTCTTCCACAAAATTGATCCCTGGTGCCAAAAAGGTTGGGGACCGCAGTATTATATAATGCTATGAGCCGAATTTTGTCCCCCTCCAAATTCACATTTTGAAGCCCTAATCCCCAATGTAATGGTATGTGGACATGGGCCTTTGAGAGGTAATTAGATTTAGATGAGGTCATGAGGGTGGGACCCTCGTGATGGGATTAGTACACTTACAAGAAGAGACCAGAGAGTTCTCCCTCTCTTTCTCTGTCTCTCCCAGTCTTTCTCTTTCTCTCCACCTCTCTCTCTCCCATGTGAGGACACAGCAAGAAGGTAGCAATCTGCAAGCCAGGAAGAGAGCTCTCACCAGGAACTGAATCAGCCAGCAACTTGATCTTGGACTTACTAGTCTCTGGAACTGTGACAAATAAATGTCTTGTTTAAGTTACCCAGTCCATGGTATTTTGTTATAGCAGCCCTAGAAGACTAATATATATAAAACCATAGTACATTGGTCAAAACTAAGAAATTAACATTGGTATAATAACGTTAAGCTACAGACTTCATTTGGATTTCATCAGTTTTTCCACTGTGTCCTCTTTATGTTCCAGGATCCAATCCAGGATCTCACATTGCATTTAAACTTTCATGTCTCTTTAGTCTCCTCCGATCTATGACAGTTTTTCAGTGGTATCTCATGCTTTTAATTTGCATTTCCCTAATCTCAG
This sequence comes from Balaenoptera acutorostrata, assembly GCF_949987535.1. Taxonomy (NCBI): domain Eukaryota; kingdom Metazoa; phylum Chordata; class Mammalia; order Artiodactyla; family Balaenopteridae; genus Balaenoptera; species Balaenoptera acutorostrata. The sequence goes on along the minus strand of NC_080085.1, from coordinate 104,500,520 downwards.
ATGATGTTGAACATATTTTTCTTCTTTATTATGGTAGAAAAACACATAACATAAAATTTACCATCTTGGGGGGAGATTGGTTCAAGATGGTGGAGTAGAAGGACGTCCTCTCACTCCCTCTTGCAAGAACACCAGAATCACAACTAACTGCTGAACAATCATCAACAGAAAGACACTGGAACTCACCAGAAAAGATACCCCACATCCAAAGACAAAGGAGAAGCCACAGTGAGACGGTAGGAGGGGCGCAATCACAATAAAATCAAATCCCATAACTGCTGGGTGGGTGACTCACAAACTGGAGAACACTTATACCACAGAAGTCCACCCACTGGAGTGAAGGCTCTGAGCCCCACGTCAGGCTTCCAGACCTGGGGATCTGGCAATGGGAGGAGGAATTCCTAGAGAATCAGACTTTGAAGGATAGCGGGATTTGATTGCAGGACTTCGACAGGACTGGGGGAAACAGAGACTCCACTCTTGGAAGGCACACAGAAAGTGTGCACATCAGGACCCAGGGGAAGGAGCAGTTACCCCATAGGAGACTGAACCAGACCTACCTGCTGGTGTTGGAGGGTCTCCTGCAGAGGTTGGGGGTGGCTGTGGCTCACCGTGAGGACAAGGACACTGGCAGCAGAAGTTCTGGGAAGTAATCCTTGGCGTGAGCCTTCCCAGAGTCTGCCATTAGCCCCACCAAAGAGCCCGGGTAGGCTCCAGTGTTGGGACACCACAAGCCAAACAACCAACAGGGAGGGAACCCAGCCCCACCCATCAGCAGACAAGTGGATTAAGTTTTACTGAGTTCTGCCCACCAAAGCAACAGCCAGCTCTACCCACCACCAGTCCCTCCCATCAGGAAACTTGCACAAGCCTCTTAGATAGCCTCATCCACCAGATGGCAGACAGCAGAAGCAAGAAGAACAACAATCCTGCAACCTGTGGAACAAAAACCACATTCACAGAAAGATAGACAAGATGAAAAGGCAGAGGGCTATGTACCAGATGAAGGAACAAGATAAAACCCCAGAAAAATGACTAAATAAAGTGGAGATAGGCAACCTTCCAGAAAAAGAATTCAGAATTATGATAGTGAAGATGATCCAGGACATCGGAAAAAGAATGGAGGCAAAGATCGAGAAGATGCAACAAATGTTTAACAAAGATCTAGAAGAATTAAAGAACAAACAAACAGAGATGAACAACACAATAACTGAAATGAAAAATACAGTAGAAGGAATCAATAGCAGAATAACTGAGGCAGAAGAACGGATGAGTGACCTGGAAGGCAGAATGGTGGAATTCACTGCTGTGGAACAGAATAAAGAAAAAAGAATGAAAAGAAATGAAGACAGCCTAAGAGACCTCTGGGACAACATTGAACGCAACAACATTCGCATTATAGGGGTCCCAGAAGGAGAAGAGAGAGAGAAAGGACCAGAGATAATATTTGAAGAGATTATAGTCAAAAACTTCCCTAACATGGGAAAGGAAATAGCCACCCAAGTGCAGGAAGCATAGAGAGTCCCATACAGGATAAACCCAAGGAGAAACACGCCGAGACACATAGTAATCAAATTGGCAAAAATTAAAGACAAAGAAAAATTATTGAAAGCAGCAAGGGAAAAACGACAAATAACATACAAGGGAGCTCCCATAAGGTTAACAGCTGATTTCTCAGCAGAAACTCTACAAGCCAGAAGGGAGTGGCATGATATACTTAAAGTGATGAAAGGGAAGAATGTACAACCAAGATTACTCTACCTGGCAAGGACCTCATTCAGATTTGATGGAGAAATCAAAAGCTTTACACACAAGCAAGAGCTAAGAGAATTCAGCACCACCAAACCAGCTCTACAACAAACGCTAAAGGAACTTCTCTAAGTGGGAAACACAAGAGAAGAAAAGGACCTACAAAAACAAACCCAAAACAATTAAGAAAATGGTCATAGGAACATACATATCGATAATTACCTTAAACGTGAATGGATTAAATGCCCCAATCAAAAGACATAGACTGGCTGAATGGATACAAAAACAAGACCCATATATATGCTGTCTACAAGAGACCCACTTTAGACCTAGGGACACATACAGACTGAGAGTGAGGGGATGGAAAAAGATATTCCATGCAAATGGAAATCAAAAGAAAGCTGGAGTAGCTATACTCATATCAGATAAAATAGACTTTAAAATAAAGAATGTTACAAGAGACAAGGAAGGACACTACATAATGATCAAGGGATCAATCCAAGAAGAAGATATAACAATTATAAATATATATGCACCCAACATAGGAGCACCTCAATACATAAGGCAACTGATAACAGCTCTAAAAGAGGAAATCGACAGTAACACAATAATAGTGGGGGAACTTAACACCTCACTTACACCAATGGACAGATCATCCAAACAGAAAATTAATAAGGAAACACAAGCTTTAAATGACACAATAGACCAGATAGATTTAATTGATATTTATAGGACATTCCATCCAAAAACAGCAGATTACACTTTCTTCTCAAGTGCGCATGGAACATTCTCCAGGATAGATCACATCTTGGGTCACAAATCAAGCCTCAGTAAATTTAAGAAAATTGAAATCATATAAAGCATCTTTTCTGACCACAATGCTTTGAGATTAGAAATGAATTACAGGGAAAAAAACGTAAAAAACACAAATACATGGAGACCAAACAATATGTTAGTAAATAACCAAGAGATCACTGAAGAAATTAGAGAGGAAATCAAAAAATACCTAGAGACAAATGACAATGAAAACATGACGATCCAAAACCTCTGGGATGCAGCAAAAGCTGTGCTAAGAGGGAAGTTTATAGCAATACAAGCCTACCTCAAGAAACAAAAAAATCTCAAATAAAGAATCTAACCTTACACCTAAAGGAACTACAGAAAGAAGAACAAACAAAACCCAAAGTTAGTAGAAGAAAAGAAATCATAAAGATCAGAGCAGAAATAAATGGAATAGAAACAAAGAAAACAATAGCAAAGATCAATAAAATTAAAAGCTGGTTCTTTGAGAAGATAAACAAAATTGATAAACCATTAGCCAGACTCATCAAGAAAAAGAGGGAGAGGACTCAAATCAATAAAATTAGAAATGAAAAAGGAGAAGTTACAACAGACACCGCAGAAATACAAAGCATCCTAAGAGACTACTACAAGCAACCATATGCCAATAAAATGGACAACCTGGAAGAAATGGACAAATTTTTAAAAAGGAAGACCTTCCAAGACGGAACCAGGAAGAAATAGAAAATATGAACAGACCAATCACAAGTAATGAAATTGAAACTGTGATTTAAAATCTTCCAACAAACAAAAGTCCAGGACCAGATGGCTTCACAGGTGAATTCTGTCAAATATTTAGAGAAGAGCTAACACCCATCCTTCTCAAACTCTTCCAAAAAATTGCAGAGGAAGGAACACTCCCAAACTCCTTCTATGAGGCCACCATCACCCTGATACCAAAACCAGACAAAGATACTACAAAAAAAGAAAATTACAGACCAGTATCACTGATGAATATAGATGCAAAAATCCTCAACAAAATACTATCAAACAGAATCCAACAACACATTAAAAGGATCACACACCACGATCAAGTGGGATTTATCCCAGGGATGCAAGGATTCTTCAATATACGCAAAACAATCAATGTGATACACCATGTTAACAAATTGAAGAATAAAAACCGTATGATCATCTCAATAGATGCAGAAAAAGCTTTTGACAAAATTCAACACCCATTTATGACAAAAACTCTCCAGAAAGTGGGCATAGAGGGAACCTACCTCAACATTATAAAGGTCATATATGACAAACCCACAGGAAACATCATTCTCAGTGGTGAAAAACTGAAAGCATTTCCTCGAAGATGAGGAACAAGACAAGGATGTCCACTCTCACCACTATGATTCAACATAGTTTTGGAAGTCCTAGCCATGGCAATCAGAGAAGAAAAAGAAATAAAAGGAATACAAATCAGAAAAGAAGAAGTAAAACTGTCACTGTTTGCAGATGACATACTATACATAGAGAATCCTAAACATGCCACCAGAAACCTACTAGAGCTAATCAATGAATTTAGTAAAGTTGCAGGATTCAAAATTAATGCACAGAAATCTCTTCCATTCCTATACACTAATGATGAAAAATCTGAAAGAGAAATTAAGGAAACACTCCCATTTACCATTGCAACAAAAAGAATAAAATACCTAGGAATAAACCTACCGAGGGAGACAAAAGACCTCTATGCAGAAAACTATAAGACACTGTTGAAAGAAATTAAAGATGATACTAACAGATGGAGAGATATACCATGTTCTTCGATTGGAAGAATCAATATTGTGAAAATGACTATACTACCCAAAGCAATCTACAGATTCAATGCAATTCCTATCAAATTACCAATGGCATTTTTTACAGAACTAGAACAAAAAATCTTAAAATTTGTATGGAGACACAAAAGACCCCGAATGGACAAAGCAGTCTTGAGAGAAAAAAATGGAGCTGGATGAATCAAACTCCCTGACTTCAGACTATACTACAAAGCTACAGTCATCAAGACAATATGTTACTGGCACAAAAACAGAAATGTAGATCAATGGAACAAGATAGAAAGCCCATGGGGCTTCCCTGGTGGCACAGTGGTTGGGAGTCCGCCTGCCAATGCAGGGGACACGGGTTCGAGCCCTGGTCTGGGAAGATCCCACATGCCGCGGAGCAACTAGGCCCGTGAGCCACAACTACTGAGCCTGCGCGTCTGGAGCCTGTGCCCCGCGACGGGAGGGGCCGCGATAGAGAAAGGCCCGCGCACCGCGATGAAGAGCGGTCCCCGCACCGCGATGAAGAGTGGCCCCCGCTTGCCGCAACTGGAGAAAGCCCTCGCACGAACCGAAGACCCAACACAGCCAAAAATAATAAATAAATAAATAAATAAATAAATAAATAAATAAATAAATAAGAAAATCCTTTAAAAAAAAAAAAAAAAAAAAAAAAAGAATAAAATACCTAGGAATAAACCTACCGAGGGAGACAAAAGACCTCTATGCAGAAAACTATAAGACACTGTTGAAAGAAATTAAAGATGATACTAACAGATGGAGAGATATACCATGTTCTTCGATTGGAAGAATCAATATTGTGAAAATGACTATACTACCCAAAGCAATCTACAGATTCAATGCAATTCCTATCAAATTACCAATGGCATTTTTTACAGAACTAGAACAAAAAATCTTAAAATTTGTATGGAGACACAAAAGACCCCGAATGGACAAAGCAGTCTTGAGAGAAAAAAATGGAGCTGGATGAATCAAACTCCCTGACTTCAGACTATACTACAAAGCTACAGTCATCAAGACAATATGTTACTGGCACAAAAACAGAAATGTAGATCAATGGAACAAGATAGAAAGCCCATGGGGCTTCCCTGGTGGCGCAGTGGTTGGGAGTCCGCCTGCCAATGCAGGGGACACGGGTTCGAGCCCTGGTCTGGGAAGATCCCACATGCCGCGGAGCAACTAGGCCCGTGAGCCACAACTACTGAGCCTGCGCGTTTGGAGCCTGTGCTCCGCAACAAGAGAGGCCGCGACAGTGAGAGGCCCGCGCACCGCGATGAAGAGTGGCCCCCGCTTGCCGCAACTAGAGAAAGCCCTCGCACAGAAACGAAGACCCAACACAGCCAAAAATAAATAATAAATAAATAAATAAAATTAAAAAAAAAAAAAAGAAAGCCCAGAGATAAACCCATGCACCTATGGTCAACTAATCTTTGACAAAGGAGGCAAGGATATACAATGGAGAAAAGACAGTCTTTTCAATAAGTGGTGCTGCAAAATCTGGACAGCTACATGTAAAAGAATGAAATCGGAACACTCCCTAACACTATACACAAAAATAAACTCAAAATGGATTAGAGACCTAAATGTAAGACCGGGCACTATAAAACTCTTAGAGGAAAACATAGGAAGAACACTCTTTGACATAAATCACAGCAAGATCTTTTTTGATCCATCTCCTAGAGTAATGGAAATAAAAACAAAAAGAAACAAATGGGACCTAATGAAACTTCAAAGCTTTTGCACAGCAAAGGAAACCATAAACAAGACGAAAAGACAACCCTCAGAATGGGAAGAAACATTTGCAAATGAATCAACGGATAAAGGATTAATCTCCAAAATATATAAACAGCTCATGCAGCTCAACATTAAAAAAACAAACAACCCAATCCAAAAATGGGCAGAAGACCTAAATAGACATTTCTCCAAAAAGGACATACAGATGGCCAAGAAGCACATGAAAAGCTGCTCAACATCACTAATTGTTAGAGAAATGCAAATCAAAACTACAATGAGGTATCACCTCACACCTGTTAGAATGGCCATCATCAGAAAATCTACCAACAACAAATGCTGGAGAGGGTGTGGAGAAAAGGGAACCCTCTTGCACTCTTGGTGGGAATGTAAATTGATACAGCCACTATGGAGAACAGTATGGAGGTTCCTTAAAGAACTAAAAATAGAATTACCATATGACCCAGCAATCCCACTACTGGGCATATACCCTGAGAAAACCATAATTCAGCAAGACACATGCACCCCAATGTTCACTGCAGCATTATTTACAATAGCCAGGTCATGGAAGCAACCTAAATGCCCATCGACAGACGAATGGATAAAGAAGATGTGGCACATATATACAATGGAATATTACTCAGCCATAAAAAGGAACGAAATTGGGTCATTTGTAGAGACGTGGATGCATCTAGAGACTGTCATACAGAGTGAAGTAAGTCAGAAAGAGAAAAACAAATATCGTATATTAACGCATATATGTGGAATCTAGAAAATGGTACAGATGAACCGGTTTGCAGAGCAGAAATTGAGGCACAGATGTAGAGAACAAACATATGGACACCAACGGGGGAAAGCGGCGGGGGTGGGGGTGGGGGTGTGATGAATTGGGCCATTAGGATTGACATGTATACACTGATGTGTATAAAATTGATGACTAATAAGAACCTGCTGTATAAAAAAATAAAAGAAAATTCAAAAAAAAAAGAAAAGCAAACTGCAGAAAAGTGTGAATAATATGACCCTGTTTTTGTAAAACTAACAGCAATAAAAATATTTCATGTACATGTAAAAAAAGAATTTACCATCTTAACCATTTTAAAATGCACAGTTCAATGATGCTAAGTATATTCACAGTGTTGTGAAACACATCTCTGGAACTTTTTCATATTAGTCTGAAACTATATACCCATTAAACAACAACTCTCCCTTCCCTAGCTAGTTCCTCATAAACACAATTCTACTTTCTGTTTCTGTGGATTTTACTAGTTTAGAGACCGCATATGAGTGGAATCATACAGTATTTGTCTTTTGGTGACTGGCTTATATTTTACATAGAATAATGTCCTCAAGGTTCATCCATGTTGTACCATATGATAGAATTTCCTTCCTTTTTAAGGCTGAATAATATCCCAATGTATGCGTAGACCACATTTTGTTTACACATTCATCCATTGATGGACATTCAGGTTGCTTCCACCTCTTGGCTATTGTGAATAGTGCTGCTATAAACATTGGGTACAAATATCTCTCTGAGACCCTGCTTTCAATTCTTTTGGATATATACCCAGAAGTGGGATTGCTGGATCATATGGTAATCCTGTTTAATTTTTTGAGGAACCTCCATGCTGTTTTCCACAGTGGCTGCACCATTTTACATTCCCAGGAGTAATGTACAGGGCTCCAATTTCTCCTCATCCTCACCAACACTTCTTATTTTCTGTTTTCTTTTTTTTTCCGATTTTTTTTTTTTTTGGCTGCACCTCGCAGCCTGTGGGATCTTAGTTCCCAGACCAGGGATTGAACCCTGGCCCTTGTCAGTGAAAGCTCAGAGTCCTAATCACTGGACTGCCAGGGAATTCTTTATTTTCTGTTTTTTGATAGTAGCCATCCTAGTAGTGATGATATTTCATGGTTTTGATTTGCATTTCGTCAATGATTAATGATGTTGAGCAAGTTTTCATATACTTGTTGGCTATTTATATATTATTTTTGGAGAAGTGTCTATTCCCAAAAAAGTCCTTTGCCCATTTTAAAAATTGGATTATTTGATTTTTGCATTGTTGTGAGCATATTTTTACTTGCTAATTTTCCATCTCTGTATCTTCTTTGGTAAAGTATATGCTCAGATCTTTTGCCTATTCTTAAACTGGGTTTGTTTTTATATTGTTGAGTGTTAAGAGCTCTTTATATAGTCTGGATATATATCTTTTATCAGGTATGTGATTTGCAACATCTCCCAGTCTCTGGTTTGTCTTTTCATTGTCTTAATAATGCATTGCCTTTCATGACCCAGGATCATGCAGCTTTTTTTCCTATATTTTCTTCTAGAAGTTTTATATTTACATTTAGATCTATGATCCATGTGTTAAGGTTCTTCTTTTTTTTTTTGCATAAAGATGAGCAGTTGTTCCAGCACCATTTGTTGAAAAGACGTTCCTTTCACCAATTGCCTTTGTAGGTTTGTCAAAAATCTGGGAATTCCCTGGCATTCCAGTGGTTAGGACTCAGCGCTTTCACTGCCATGGGCCCGGGTTGATCCCTGGTCTAGGAGCTAAGATTCTGCGAGCCACACGGCACAGCCAAAAAAAAAAAAATTAGTTGACTATAGTTTTGCACTTTCTTTTCTGTCTATTGCCTATCCTTGCATCAATACCACACTATCTTGATTTGACTATTATAGCTTTATAGTAAATCTTAAAATTGGGTAGTATGATGCTTCTTTGTTCTTTTTGAGAATTGTTTTGGTTACTCTAGTTCTTTGCCTTTTCATATAAAATTTAGAATCAGCTTGTTGGTATGTTCAAAATTCTTGCTGGGATTTTGATTGGAATTGTATAAAATCTAAAGATCAAGTTGGGGAGAATTGACATCTTAATGATCTTGCATCTTCCAACCCATGAACATGGCATATCTCTCCATTTATTTAGATCTTTGATTTCTCTCACCAGCGTTTTGTAGTTTTTCATGTACAGATGCTGCAAATATTTTGTTCAAATTTACACCTTCATTTCTTCTGGTGCTATTGTAAACCTTACCTCCTTTCAAACAAGGAAAATAATCTCACGGTGTATTTGCAAACTCGCTAAGCCTATTCTTATATAAACTCAGGCTGAAATTTCCATTTATCTCCTGACCCCAGGCCCTGAGCCCCAAGTCTGATTTGTCTCGTGGTGGCATTCTGACTCCCCAGAGCCAGTGCCTGAGTATTGTCCTTTTCTTGTTGACAGAAACTCTGATAATTACTTTTGGGGAAGGCCATAAAGAAACTTCATATTACATACTTGTGGTAAGGTCAAGGGGATGCATTAGCTCTTGGTTCAAAGGTCTCTGGGTAAACCAGTCTGGAATTGGCAACAGGCCTGGGAAGTGGGTGAGAGGCAATGACATTTCATTACAGTGACAATGATTAGAGTTAGGTGTACACAGGCCAGACCTGTAGTTCTTTTTTTTTTCTCAAAAAAAATTACACAAATCTGTAGGGTAACAGTCTTCTGCCCAAATATTTTAAGCCACTGCCAGTGAGTCCTAATTATCAAATATTTTGATTAAAACTTTGGACTTGACTTCTGTTACAGCATGCTTAATTGAAAAAATAAATAGATAAATCTTACCTTTTTTTAATATTATAACATCTGCCCTGCAAGCTCCCAATTTAGAATCAGTCTTACAACCTGCTTTCTCTGATCTTTACCCAAATAGATGAGTGTCCATATCTTATAAATTAGTGGAGTTTGACATTGTGAATTTATGGTTCCAGTATCAGCTGGGTTCTCACCACAGCTAGTTAATCCTTCTACTATGTGTTTTGGGTCAGCAAGTCTCCTGTTTCCCTCAGGAACAATTTAGAGCCTTCACCACTTTTCACAAACCTCTCTGCCTACAAGGCCTCTCTCTCCACAGATGATTTTCCTCCACAAAGCACCAAGAACATAGGGGCGCACTTTGTTACATATGCTCCCATCCTGTTCTCTCTCCAGTCTCAGAGGAAGAGGTGGCCCTCTTCCTGCTCAAGGCTAATCCACCTTTTATTCAATCAACTGATATACATTAAGAATCTGTTATATGCTAGATATTGCACTAGGAGCTTGGGACATAGTGGAGAACAAAGCAGTTCACATTCTGGGGGCAGGGGTGACAGACAAACAAGTGAACAAGAAAATTATCAGTTAAAATAGTGTGATGTGGGACTTCCGTGGCGGTCCAGTGGTTAAGACTCTGCACATCCCATGCAGGGGGCACGGGTTCAATCCCTTGTTGGGGAACTAAGATCCCACACGCCGCATGGCAAGGCCAAAAAAACCAAAATAGTGTGATGTGATAGAGAATGATGGTGGTCAGGGATGGACCCTGAGGAGGAGCCATTTGAGCCATGTAAGACCTGAAGGATGAGAATGAGTCAGCCAGGTGAGGATCAGGGGGAAAGCATTCCAGATGATGGCAATAGAAAATACAAAGGCCCTATGGAGGGATAAGCTTAGCATGTTGGAGGAACAGAAAGAAGGCCAATGTGACTAGATTGTAATGAGTGAGAGAATGAACAAGCAGCAAGAGGTGAGGTCAGAGGAGTGCGCAGAAGCCAGGCCGTGTGTGGCCTTGCGGGCCCAAATAAGGATTTTGGATCTTAAAAGTACAGTGGGAAATTATTGGAGACTTTTAAGCAGAGGAGTAACATGATTTATGTTTTAGACTCATTCTGGCTGCTACATGGAGAATGGCTTGTCGTTGGGAAGCAAGAATGGAAGCATGGAGACCAATGAGGAGACTAGTGTAGTAGCCCAGATGGGAGATGAGAGTGGTTGGACCGGGGTAGTAGAGAAAGAGTTGGGAAAAGTGAATGGAGATGTGTTTTGGAGGTTTTGTTATCAGGACTAGCTGATAGATTGTGGGGAATGAGGGGAAGAGGGAAATCAAGGACAGCTTCTTGATTTGTGGTCGAATAACTTGGGTGAATTGAAGTGCAATTTATTGAGATGGGGAGGAACCCCACTCAGGGGAAAGCCAAGTGCTCTGTTTTGGACATGTTATGTTTGAAATGCCTATTGGCTATTGAAGTGGAGATGTCAGGTAGGCAGTTGAGTATGTAGTTGGGCAGAGAGGTCCAGCTAGAGACAGAAATTTGGGAGTGTCCAGCACATTGATGTTATTCAAAGCCGTGAGACAGGATGAGACTCCCAAAGATGTAAGTGTAAATAGCAAAGAGAATAGGTCCAGAGATTGAATCCTGGAGCACTCCATCATTTAATGGTCAAGAGATGAGAAGAAATCAGCAAAGACGACTGAGTAGAAATGGCTAGTAAGGTTGGAGGAAAACACAGTGAAATATCCTGAAAGCTAAGAGAAGTAGGTGTTTTATATCAGACAGGGGCCAGTTAGAAAACAGAAACCACATTCAGAATTTTAAACAGGCAGAATTTAACATGAGGAATGGGTTACTTAGGTGAGAGCTGTTCTTCTTGGGAAGAGCTGAGAAGCCAAGGAGGGGGTGGTGAATTAACCCGGAAATTTAGCAACAGCAGGAAGCTGCTTCACCTCTACTGGAGGTAAAAGTAAAAGGTGTTGTTGCCCAAGTCCAAGATCAGGGACCACACAGCAGAAGCAGGAAGGCTGGCCCAGCAGGAGCTTGGTCCATGGAGGGAGGGCCTATCCAGTGGGAACCAGGGAGGACATACAGTCACTGATAGAGATGACACTCCAAACAGAGGGAAAGGAAGGGGAATACCCTGGCTTCTCCCCTTCTCCTGCTCTTTAATCTTAAACCAATGATTCCCATTGGCCAAATGTATCAGGAAGTCAGAGGGGAAGGGCAGCTGGGAAATGTAGTCTGTTCTACACAGCAGAGCAGGAGAAGAGGGAATGGCTCTGAGAGCAAATAGGCAAATGACCAGCACATGTAAGTAAGATGAGGACTTGGAAATGGCCATTGCATTTAGCAATGTGGAGGTCATTGGTGACCTTGACGAGAACAGTTCAGTAGAGTGGTATGAGCAAAAGCCTGACAGGACTGAGTTCAACAGAGAATGGGAGACGAGGAATTGGAGGCAGTGAACACAGACAACTTTTTTGTTTGTTTGTTTTTGGGAGTTTTGCTGTAAAAGGAAAGGAAAGAATTGGGGATGGTATGTGGAGTGGAAAATCAGATTGACAGTAGGTATTTTCAAGATGGGAGAAATAACAGCATATTTGAATGGTGATGAGGAAAATGCCAAGAGAGAAGTAAAAATTGATTAAAAAAACAGTTCCTGCAAGGAAAGAGAAGAATTACTGGAGTGATGTACTTGAGTAGGCAGGAGGGGCTGAGATCCAGTGCAGAAGTGGTTTAATAATAGGATTTGGAGAGAGTCATTCATAGAATCGTTATCACTTAAGTTTGGAAAAGACCTTAAAAATCATGTGCTCTAATGTCGCATATGCAGGAATTCCCTGTGCAGACTCCCAGACACATATTGGTCCAGCCTTTGCTTGAAAGTCTCCAGTGATGGTAAACTTACAATTTCCCAAAGAAGCCATTTCCATTTTAAGACAAATACAATTGTTAGAAAAAACTTTTCCTTTTCAGAACAACCAGATTCAATTAGTGCCTTGTTCTGAATTGGGTTTTGGTTTGGACAGACCAGCTAAAAGGGTCATTTTGGGGTCAGTTGGGAAAATATAAATATGTGGTATTAGATGAGATGAAAATTTTTTTAAATGGTGGAGACTGTTGGCTGAAAAAAGTTTGCAGAACAGCATGCAGAGTGATCTTATTTGGTGTATTATATATCTGCTCCTGTGTACTCACATACACACATAGAGAGATCTGAAAGGATATGCATTAAGATATTAACAGTGGTGATTTGGGTAATGAGAATGTGTCACTGAGTTCTAGCAAAACTTCAATAAACAGATAGTTCTTAAACTGTTTTAGGGAATAGAAAAAGATAACTTTTCCCAATTTTTGATATGAAAATAGGATAACTGATACCATACCTGACAGTGATAGCAGGAGAAAGAAACATATGGACCAATCTTACCTGCAAACATAGGTATATGGGCTTCCCTGGTGGCGCAGTGGTTGAGAATCTGCCTGCCAATGCAGGGGACACGGGTTCGAGCCCTGGTCTGGGAGGATCCCACATGCCGCGGGGCACCTGGGCCCGTGAGCCACAGCTACTGAGCCTGCGCGTCTGGAGCCTGTGCTCCGCAACAAGAGAGGCCGCGATAGTGAAGAGGCCTGCGCACCGTGATGAAGAGTGGCCCCCGCTCGCCGCAACTAGAGAAAGCCCTCGCACAGAAACGAAGACCCAACACAGCCAAAAATAAATATAAAAATAAAAGAGTGTAACCTAAATGTATAGCATCTTGGCTATAAATGATTATTGGCAATTTTAAAACAAACCCATAGGTATAAAAATCCTGAATATAGTTGTAAAAGTTCTAAATAAAATATTAACAAATAGGATCCAGATGAAATTCTAGAGGCATTTTCATTAATGTCAGGAACAAGACTAGGATGCTTGCCGTCATTGCTATCACTCAATATTATTCTGGAAGTTCTACCTCACTGAATAAGAAAATTGAGAGGTATAAATATTTAGAAGAAAGTGTCAAAATTATCATTGTTTTAATTAAGCTCTTTTGGATGTTAGGAACAGATACTCAAGTTGTCATAGTTAATAGGGATTTATTGTAAGGATACACATGGGAATAAGGAACTATGACTAGAAGAAATTTATTAACTATGATAAAAGGTATCTATAAAAAAATTATACAGCAAGTATCATACTTAAAAGCTTGCCTCCTGAAATTGGAAATGAGACAAGGATTCCCTGTATTACCATTTTGTTGGAAATCCTAGCCAGTGCATTAAGAGAAGAAAAAGAAACAAAAAGTTTAAAGATTTGGAAAGGAAGAAACAACACTGTCATCATTTGTAGAAAACATGATTGTGTACATAGAATATCCAAAAGAATTGAAGGATAAACATTTGAATAGATAAATGAATTTAGAAAGGTTGCTGAACATGTGGATAATATCAAAAATCAATTGTATTTCTGTATATAATCAACAAACAGTTGGAAACTTTAAAAATATAAACGTTGTCATAAAAAAATACCTAGGGGTAAATCTAGAAAAACACATGCAAGGCCTTTACATAGAAAACTATAAAAAATTAATGAGAAAAATTAAAACCTAAATCAATGGAGTACTAAACTGTGTTCACGAATTGAAAGATGCAGTATCTTTAAGGTGTCAAGTCTCTGCAAACTGATTTATAGATTCAATGAGACCCCATTAAAAAACCCCAACAGTTGTATGTGTGTGTGTAAGTGGGGGAGGCTTGACAAGCTAATTTAAATTATATGGAAATGAAAAGGTCCAAGAATAGCCAGAGCATTCTTGAAGAACTAGGTGGGAAGACTTGTTCTACTAGATATTATCTTTTTATATAGAGAAAGTAATTAAAGCAATGTGATATTGGCCCAGTGATAGGCAAATAGATCAATGAAACAATAGAGAGTCCAGAAACATCTGGACACATCCTGTAGAGATATAACAGATATACAACAAAGGTGTCACTGGTAAAGGATTTAAAAAAAAAAAAACTTTGCTGGGACAACTGTCTATCCATATGGCAAAAAGAAAACGACGACTACCTCATATCATCCACAAAAATCAATTCTAGGTAAATCATAGATCTAAATGTGCAAGGTAAAATATAAAACTTCTAGAAAATAATATAGCAAAATATTTTCATTATCTTTGGGAAATGAAAGACCTTTTAATTAAAACACAAAAGTACTAATCATAAAAGAAAAGATGAGGGACTTCCCTGGTGGCACAGTGGTTAAGAATCTGCCTGCCAATGCAGGGGACATGGGTTCGAGCCCTGGTCCGGGAAGATCCCACATGCCGCGGAGCAGCTAAGCCCGTGCGCCACTACTACTGAGCCCGCGAGCCACAACTACTGAAGCCCACACTCCTAGAGCTGGTGCTCTGCAACAAAAGAAGCCACCGCAATGAGAAGCCCACGCACCGCAACGAAGAGTAGCCCCCGCTCGCTGCAACTAGAGAAAGCCCACGTGCAGCAATGAAGACCCAACGCAGCCAAAAATAAATAAATAAAAAGTTCTTTAAAAAAAAGATGGATACATTTGATTACATTAAAATTAAGAGTTTCTGTTATTAAGAGAGTGAAAAAGCAAGCCACAGAGTAGGTAAAGATATCTGTAATGCAGAAAAGTATATACAGAAGCTCATAGCCAAAATATCTAAAGAACTACAAATCATCTTTTAGGTAACAGAGGGTTTGACTTTCGACTCTTTGGGGACAGTGCAGGCCCCAGATCCCCAAAGGGAAGCAAGGCCACTTATTCTTTTTGCCCCTGAAGGTAGATCCAGAGGGAGGGAGGGAGGTGGGAAAGAGGGACTGTGAAAGAGAATTTGCTATCTAAAGACCCTAATTGAGAGTTTTTTTTCCCTCAGAAGGACCAGAGGGAATAGGTGGCCACATCCCATCACGCCCTTCATCATAGCATCTCAAAGGACAAATGAGTGGAGTACTTTCTGGAGGTAGAAGGATGGACTGCGCAAACTCTAAAGGTCAATTCTTAATCTCAGCTCGCTCCTGCTGGCTCAGCCCTAAACCCAGACCGAGGAGGAGGAGGACTTTCAAGAAAGCCCCTGTCTGTCCTCCCAGTGATGCCTTTGGAATGGAGCTGCAGAGAGAGTGAGTTATTAATAGGCATTCCTGTGGGGCCTCCCCTTGAGTCCCAGCAGGGTTTAGAAGGCTGCCGTGCCGTGCAGCTGTTTTGTTTCCCCCGCTGCTAGGCACCAGACGCAGTCTCCACTACTTGCTCCTTCATTTGGACCTCAGCTCCTACTATGATCCCCCTCAGCTCAGTCCCCTCCAGCCACAGCGGTCTCCTCCCTGGCCCTCAAACCTGTCAGGCACATTCCCGCCCTGAGCCCTTTGCATTTGTTGTTCCCCTGCTTGGAACACTTTTCCCTCAGGTATCTGCATGGCCCATTCCCTCCCCTCCTTCAGGTCTTGACTTAAATGTCATTTTTCTCAGAGAGGTCTTTGCTGCCTGTTCTATCTAAAATTTCATTACCTCCCCATACCTCCTATCTTCCTTCCTTGCTTTCATTTTCCCCTAAGACCCTATATTTTTTTGTTGCTCATTTTGTTTGTTTATGGTCTGGCACTCTCACAGTGAGGATGGATTTTTTTGGGGGGAGGGGGTTACTTTTGTATCCCAGAGCCTAGTAGTTCCTGGTAATGCAGGAGATGCTCAATAAATATTGGTTGAATGAATGAATTAGATAAACATTTACCAAGTGCTGACAAGGTCCCAGCCTGTGCTGGGCACTGAGGGTAGGATGGAGAAAGATGCAGGCCTTGGCCTTGCCCTCAGGGAGCTCGCTGTCTCTGCAGGGAAAGAGCAACAAGGGAACAGGTCTGTAGAGACACCCCAAACAGGAGGCAGGACACTTGTTTGGTTCCTGCGCTCCTGCAGTTCCTGATGGGAACCTCACTCACAGCGGTTTGCTTTCCAGGCTTCAGAGTGGGAGCTGAACCCACCACCAGAAATGGGTCACCTGCTTCTTTCTGTTTGGCTCCTTTGAACCTGGGCCCGAGAAAGGAGTCCCTGTAACCTGTTGGCTGCTGCTCTGGAGCACAGCCATAGCGTCCCCACCCTGATGGAGGAACTCATCAGGATGTGCTGTGATTGCCCGTCAACTGCTCTGGGGCCAGTGCTAGAAGGTAAGCAGCTTGGAGCCGGGACCAAGTCTGTGCTGCTCCCGGCTCCAGCCTCTGTAGGTGTCCACTAGCCCAGTGCCTGCATCACACTCGCCGCAGAGCATGGGCGCTGAGGGCCAGACTGCCTGAGTCTGAATCCCAGCTCCGCCACTTAACTAACTAGTATAACTTCGGGCAGGTCACTTAATATCGCTTGTGCTTCAGGCTTTCCATCTGGAAAATGGAGACAATAGCAGTGCCCCTCTCGTCATGGTGTTACGAGAATGAAGTGGGTTAATATTTGTAAAGTGCTTAGAACAGTGCCTGGCATATGGTAAGTGCTTGGTCAGTAGACACATGCTAAATACTAGCTGTTGCTTGAAAGAATGAACTGCAACTGTGGTTGCCCCCCACCCTGTGCTGAGCTCAAATGGGAATCCCACATCTCTCTGCTGAGAGCTCTGAGCTCTGGGACAGCTCAAATCGACTGAATTTCTGGTAGTGGAGGGCACACCGCAGCACCCAGCCTGGCTGCCCTCAGAGCAGGTTTTTGTCTGTGTCCTCTTGTATCCTTTCCTGACTTGATCTCCAGTTCTGAACTGTAGCAGTGCTGGCAGCACCCTTGACATCACCAGTTTTCATCTGCTCTGCCGGGGAGCTTGATTACCCGCTCCCTCTCTGTTTTTGCATTCAGAGCACGGTGTCCTATCTCTTTGTGAAAATTCTTAGAGCTTTCTTATCATCTGTGGGCCAGGGCTGGGCTAGCCCACCAGAAGTCTCATCCTGGTGCAGCAAATGGCACTGGGCATGGTACCAGGGAAAATGTGAGGTCACAAGTGTCAGGTTACAAAGCCAGAGCATTCTGAACTTCAGCTGTGAGAGTAGCCCCGAAGCAGTGGACACGTGCTCTCCCGGAGGAAGCTGGGGGCCTGCTGAGCTAGGTGGGAGTCTAGGGCAAGCTGCTTCCTGGGAGTGGACTAGCCTACAGCAGAGCTTCTTAGCCTGGGCTCCATAGAGTTCAGGGTGAACTTCAGAAAGTCCTTGAACTCTTTGAAAGTAATATGTTGTGTGTATACGTGAGCAGGTGGGCATTTTTCTGTGGAGAGGATTCATTGGTTTCACCAGATTTTCAGAGGGGCCCAAGACGACAGAACAGTTAGAAATCACTAGTCTAGCCCTCAAAATGTGGGAGGCATCATAGCATTCTGGGAAACATACAATGTTGCCATCAGATTGTTTGGGTGCCGGCTCTGTCATGTATTCCTTGTGATCTTGGACAAGTCACTTTACCTCTTTGTGTCTCAATGCCCTCATCTATAAAGTGGGGATAATGGCACTACAGGCACACTTTGGAGATATTGTGGGTTTGGTTCCAGATCACTGTGACCAAGCAAATATTGCAATAAAGTGAGTCACATGAATTTTTTAGTTTCCCGGTGTATATAAAGTTATGTTTACACTATACTGTAGTCTCTTAAGTGTGCAATAGCATTATGTCTAAAAAAATGTACATACCTTAATTTAAAAAGACTTTATTTCTAAAAAATGCTAACCACCATCTGAACCTCCAGCGAGTCATAATCTTTTTGCAAGAGTAACATCAACGATCACTGATGACAGATCACAATAACAAATATAATAATGAAAAATTTGAAATATTGTGAGAATTACCAAAATGTGACACAGAGACATGAAGTGAGCAATTTGCTCTTAGAAAAATGGCACCAATAGACTTGCTCGATGCAGGATGACCACAAGCCTTCAATTTGTGAAAAACACAGGACTTCCCTGGTGGTCCAGTGGTTAAGACTCCACGCTCCCACTGCAGGGGTCACGGGTTCGATCCCTGGTCAGGGAACTAAGATCCCACATGCCGCATGGCCAAAAAAAAACAAAAACAAAAAAAAACCCAACACAGTATCTGTGAAGTGCTGTAAAGTGAAGCACAATAAAACAAGGTCTGGTTTTCTCCGGATATATGCCCAGGAGTGGGATGCACCCCAATGTTCATTGCAGCACTATTTATAATAGCCAGGACATGGAAGCAACCTAAATGTCCATCAACAGAGGAATGGATAAAGAAGATGTGGTACATATGTACAGTGGAATATTACTCGGCCAACAAAAAGGAACGAAATTGGGTCATTTGTAGAGATGTGGATGGACCTAGAGAGTGTCATACAGAGTGAAGTAAGTCAGACAGAGAAAGACAAGTATCATGATATTGCTTATATGTGGAATCTTTAAAAAAGGCTACAAATGAACCTATCTACAAAACAGAAATAGAGTCACAGATGTTGAAAACAAACTTATGGTTACCAGGTGATAAGCAGGGGGAGGGATAAATTGGGAGACTGGGATTGACATATACACACTACTATATATAAAATAGATAACTAGGGCTCCCCTGGTGGCGCACTGGTTGAGAGTCCGCCTGCCAATGTGGGGGACACGGGTTCGAGCCTTGGTCTGGGAGGATCCCATGTGCTGCGGAGCAACTGGGCCCGTGAGCCACAACTACTGAGCCTGTGCGTCTGGAGCCTGTGCTCCGCAACAACAGAGGCCGCGATAGTGAGAGGCCCACGCACCACGATGAAGAGTGGCCCCCGCTCGCCGCAACTAGAGAAAGCCCTCGCACAGAAACGAAGACCCAACACAGCCATAAATTAATTAATTAATTAATTTTTTTAAAAAAGCATGTTATTGATGGAAAATGGACTTTTTGAAAAGTATGAAAGGTACTACAAAAGTTCATTTGGGGCTTCCCTGGTGGCGCAGTGGTTGAGAGTCTGCCTGCCAATGCAGGGGACACGGGTTTGAGCCCTGGCCTGGGAAGATCCCACATGCCACGGAGCAGCTGGGCCCGTGAGCCACAGCTGCTGAGCCTGCGCGTCTGGAGCCTGTGCCCCGCAACGGGAGGGGCCGCGATAGTGAAAGGCCCGCGCACCGCGATGAAGAGTGACCCCCGCTCGCTGCAACTGGAGAAAGCCCTCGCACAGAAACGAAGACCCAACACAGCCAAAAATTTAAAAAAAATAAAAATAAAAAAATAATAATAAAAACTCACTTCATTGTGCAGTGTACTTGGTTTTTGTCACTCTAGTACCCGATGAGCCACGTGTTCTGATTTCATCATAGCAACGGTTTTTCCTTCGTGGCTTTATAATTAATTTTCCTTGGAAATTTCCTACATTTTGGATTTGCCTACTAATTAGGTTTAATCCTGACTCCTGTCATTTTCATTCATCTGCTCATAGACAAGTGTTTATTTATTGTCATCTCTGAAATAGTTTTCTGATTGCTGTGTAACGTTTAATATCCACATCGTTTTATTTGCCATTAGCCAGATTGTTGCCATTTGCATAAATAACTATTGTCATAACAAAAATGAGTTAGATACTGAAATCCTTGAATTTAGTTCTTGTTTAGGAAATAGTTTAGGTAAAAAGTTTGTGAATTTAGGAACATGGTGCAATAAAATATTCCTCTCTAAATAATATAGACGTTTCCTGGTACAGACTGACTAAATCAGAAGGAGGGAGGACAGATCCACATGGTCGAGGATGAAGGAGCTTGAAATCTGAACGGTATTTGGGCCTGCCAAAATGATCCCTTCTCTGGTTTCAACTAAAACCCCAATGCCACCTGGCAATCCTATCCTATGTCCCTGGGCAGCTCCTCTTCAGGGTCCTGAAGCAGCCATCCCACCGCCATTCCACTTTCCTCCAGCCCGCAACTCTGGCCAGCCCCCCTTTTCAGCAGAAGGACTTGTTTCCATTTTCGCAGAGCAAAATTCAGGCCAACAGTGTAAACTTCAGCCGCAGCCTGACTGGCCCACAGATTCAACTCAAATGCAATGGCGCCCCCTTCCTCTCTGTCTCGGGCACTGTATGTGCTTCCTGACCCCCTTCAGGACTGAAGGACTCAGTGCCTAAGCCGACAGCCCTCAGCTGTCAGGCCCCTTTGGGGATTGCCTCAGCAGAAGAGAGCTGCTTTGCCCAAGGGCGAGCCAACTTCCTAGGGCAGCCTGTATCCAATGAATGACTGGTGGGGGGTATAAAGGCCCAGCCCCTGGTCCCAACGCCTGGCTTCAGAGCTTCCCATGGGGCTGGCTGAGGCCTTCGTCGAATCTGCACTGTAGCCCAATCCTGCTTCCATTCCTTCCCTTCCGCGGGTGGTGATCCCGGGAGCACTCCCTCATAACCCTCCTGCGTGCTGATCTCCATCTCAGACTTGGCTTCTCAGCAAACCCAACCTGCAACACCCTCTTCCCTACATCCAACCCCCTCCTCCTGCCCACAGCCGGGAGCCACCTCCCCCAGGTACTCATGTCCAGTACCCTGGCTTCCCCTTGGGTCTTTTTAAATATTTATTTATCTATTTTTATTTGGCTGTGCTGGGTCTTAGTTGCGGCTCGCGGGCTCCTTAGTTGTGGCATGCGAACTCTTAGTTGCAGCCTGCATGTGGGATCTAGTTCCCTGACCAGGGATCGAACCCAGGCCCCCTGCATTGGGAGCGTGGAGTCTTAACCACTGTGCCACCAGGGAAGTCCCCTCCCCTTGGGTCTTGCTCCATCACTTATGTCCTCTCTCTTTCCTGTAGCTTCAACCTCGCCCTCTCTCTCCATCTCTTCCCCTCAGCCTGGAAATTTGAACAGATACCTTCAACAAAAACTCCCTTTGACACAGAGCCCCCTTCTAGTTTTGGTGGTCTCTTGCCCTTCACAGCCTAAGCTTCTGGAACCAGCCGTCTGCTGTGTGGCTCCTCCCTCCAGCACGCTGCTGAAATGTCTCTCCTCGCGTTTCCACTCCATCTTATTTGACTTCTCTGGTGCATCTGGCTCTGATGGCCAGTCTCTCCTCCCTTCACTGCTAGGACACGAGGCTCTCTCCCATTTTCTTTCCATTTCTTAAGTGCTTGTGAGCTCCAGAGTTCCGTCCTTAGCCCTCTTCTCTTCTCATTCATCATCCCATTCCTCATCTCATTCATGACCTTGGCTTCAGCTCCCCTTACATACTGAAGACGTCCAAATTCGTATCTCCAGCCAGACCTCTGCTGCTGAGCGATAACACTTTTGTATCCAACAGGGTCTTAGACATCCCCACCTCGATGTTCCACAAGTACCTCACAGCCAGTATATCCACAGTGGCGCTTGTCTCCCTCCCCTGCCCCAGTCTGGGTCCTCCCTGTGTTCCCGAGCTCAGGGAATGGCACCTGCCCAGTGACTCAAGCCAGAAACCTGACACTTCTCTTGTCATGACCTCTCTCCCTTATCACCTACTTCCGTACAACCGCTACGTTCTGTTGGTTCCACTTATTTAAGGGCTCTCAAATCCCTCCTTTATACCCTCCCTGACAATTTCCTAGTTCAGGCTTTGGACCCATATAACCCAAACGACTGCAGCGGCCTCCTCAGCAATGTCCCTGCCTCGACAGCCTGCCCTTCCCTCTGCTGCCAGAGCAGCGTTGCTTAACGGTGACTTGGATCATGGCGCTCCCCTGTTCAGAGTGCCCCAGCGGCCCCCCATTGCCTTCAGAATGAAGTAAAAACTCCTTTCATGGGCACCTCTCTGATCTGGTTGCTGCCAGCCTGGCTTCGTCACCCTCTACCCCAATCCCATCCAGCACTTTATACTCTAGAACAACTGGACTCCTTGAAGTGCTTTGAACATGCCTCATCCCCCAACCCCCATCTCAATGCCTCCTTTGTACACGTCCTTCTCTCTGGAAAGCTGCCTCATTATGCCCCAGTTACTCTTCCCTTCCCCACCCCCCATGTTTTCTTCAAGTGTCCTTGCAAACTTTCTTGACTCCCTGAGGCTGTCTTAGGCCCTCGCACCTTCCCTCCTCTTTACAGGCACGCCCTATTCAGCGCCCCTCTTTCCTTGTCTGTCTTTCTACCAGACTGAGTTCCTTGAAGTCAACAGTTCCATCCTGTAGCCCTAGTACTTGGCATGGGGCTTGGCAGTCGGCTGCCACTCGTGAAGGGCTTTGGGGATGAGTGAGTCAATGAGGCCTGAGTGTAGCAGGAGGAGGAGAGAGAAGCAGCTTGTGGGGTGACAGACGGCAGATGCCCCGGCCCCACAGATATTTGCTCTGACTAGGCACCGTGTCTTTGGTCTCTGCTCCACCCAGACTATCCCCAGATGCAATCTGCTTTGGCCCAGACGTCTGTGGGGTGGCTGTGATCTCTTCGCCTCTCTGCATCAGGAAAGGAACACAGGTAAAGCAGAGCCTGCAGAGCTCTGCCTTGGGGCCAAGGCAGGCATATAAGACCCTTGCCCACTGCTCAGTGGCCATTCCCACCTGGACTTATGGTCACTACAGGGCCACCCACCAAACCCTTTGCCGGCTGTCTTGTATGGAAAGTAGGGACAGAGACTCCTGACAAGGCTCACCACCGCTCCTGCGACAGGAGTGCTGAGATATCGGTCCTCTCAGGCTTTGGGGGAGCCGGGCCGAGTGGGACAGCTCTTCCTTTTATCCCAGCGTGCCGGACAAATGTTCTCTGTGTGCTGTGACACGAAGAAAGGTTGCTTCACATTGTTAAGTAATAGCTAATCATTCTGCTCAGGTGCCAAGAATTTCATGCGTGCCCCCCTGGGGCCTTAGCATCGTAAATTTACCCATCCATTTGCCGCCAATTAAAGCTTTTTCTCAGGTTTTAAACTATGGCGGGGGCCTTTGTTTATCCCCATCTTACAGGTGAAGAAACTGAGGCACAGCGAGCTCAAGACCTACCCGCTTCAGTACCGGCCTAGACAAATCAACCTGGTAGGGGTAGCTGGCTTCCCCCAAACAGGAAGATGTGGGAGCACAGCTTGGCTGAGGGCCAAACCCTCTAAGGCTGCCTAGCCAGCCGCGGTGTATTTGCATTCTGCCCACAAGAGGTCAGTAGGTTCCATAGAAGCAGAGGGGGTACCTGCAGGTGGCCGCGCAGCAGCAGGTGGAACCCTCCTCCCTGATAACAGCCCGGGCTGCACGGCAGCTCCCTTAAAGGAAATCCTTCTACCACAGAACTTCCGGGATGTGCTTCCTCCCAGGACAGATCAGAGGTTGTGCCAGGCCAAGCGTGTGCCTATCCCGGGAAGGCTGTGGAAGTTCCCAAGGGCAGCCGCCTTATCTTACGGCCAATCCTCAGGATACGATGAGCCATTTGTGGTGGGTAGTGCTTGTAGTTGGGGCAGCTGTCATATGTGCCCTCTGTCGGGAAGGCTGAAGCCATCTCCACAGGAATAACTGGAACCAAAAATATCACAGGGCTGTGTCTACTGAGCCAGAATCTTCCTGGGCGAGGGAGGTTGAGGGGAGACTTGAAGAACCATATATAGTATAAGCATCCCCAGGATTTAGAATCAGACAGACCTGGGTTTGAATCCTGACTCGTCCTCTTATTAATCGTGACCTTGGGCAAGTTACTTAACTTCCTTAAGCTTCAGTCTCCTAATTAGTAGCATGCTCATAATTAATAGCATGGGGAATAAAAATACCTGCTTTTCAGGGTTGTCCTGACCACTTATTCATTCATTCATTTGACAAATAGCGGAGGTCCTCTCCTAGACTTGCTACTAGGATCAGGGGATACAACGCTTAGACTGAACGCCTGGCACACTGTTGAGTGCCGAATTGATGATAACTTCTCTTTGAAGGTCAGGCCATGAATTTGGACTCAAGATAGCAGGCAGTTGGAGGCATTCTGAACAGAAGAGTAGCAGGAGAAAAACACTATTAGGGAAGGCTCCACTCATGTGCAGTGCGGGGCAGGATAGAAAAAGGGCAGCCTTATCATTTCCACAGGGTTATTATGAACATCATAAAGTACAGGCAGAGCAAGAGGCCTAGAGCTGACTCATCAGAAGTTGAGCCCAGACTGCAGTTGGGGACCAGAAGTAGCAAGGCGGGGGAGGGGCCGGGAGGAAGCCTCCTCTCGGCGCCCTGGAAACTGCCGGGCTTCGTTTTCAGATCACCTTGCCTGTCCTTGGGCAGTGGTTTCAGGGTGTGGGAAGAAGGTGTGGGCACGTCTGTGCCGCAGCGAGGACCTGAGCCAGGGCGTTTGAAGGACATGAGACACAAGGGTATAAAAATGCCACCCTGTGGGTGAGGACCCCATTCCTCTGACTCAGACAAGGGCATCATGGGATGCAAAGACCCGAGTGTCATCCTTGAGTCCTTCAGTAAACCGTCAGCCACGAGTTTATCCAAGCCTTTCGGAATCTGTAGTATTTCTTTTCAGCCTCCCTCACCAACTGGGATGTTTTCAATACGCTTGCTTACTCCTAAAGAGAAATTCTTTTCTTAAAAACACACCTTTCCCGGGACTTCCTTGGTGGCGCAGTGACTAAGACTCCACGCTCCCAATGCAGGGGGCCCGGGTTGATACCTGGTCAGGGAACTAGATCCCACATGCCGCAGCTAAGAGTTTGCATGCCACAACTAAGACCCGGCACAACCAAATAAATTAAAAGACAAAAACCAAAAAACCCCACACCTTTCCCAAGCTTCACATGATGCCCTTCTTGTGTATCAGCATTCCCCCACCTACCCACCCACCAGATTGCAGGTGTGTGTGTCAGCCGTAGCCCCCAACACAGCAAGGCTGGAGGAAACCAAGGAGATCTTCTAGAGTAGTCCCTTTATATAATTTCCTACATAAGCAGACTGACGATCAGAGAGGTGAAGTAACTTGTCGAAGGTCTTACAGCTACTAGGTGGTAGGTAGAACTGGAAATTTCCATAGGCTTCTAGTCAGGAGACTGGCCTGCACCTTTCTTCCCAAGCCAAATGGTTTCCCATTTGGACTGTATTTTTCTGGACTTCCCTCATTGCCTCACGTCTCCCCACCCCACCCCTCAATTTCTTTTCATGCTGTCCATTCGTCAGGTGAACGCACCAAGCTAGCCTAGGCCAACGTGGAGAGCCAGCATCCAGGAAGTAAAGCAGTGGGGCTTCCTGTCAGGCACCAACAAGGCGTGCTGGAGCAGGAGGCCTCTCAGAGACGGACCGCGGGGGGAGCAAGGAACCTGTGGGGAGGGGGTTTCTAGGCCTGGGTCTCCAGTCAGGGCCCTCTCTGCATGATATCTTGAGGAAGAAGCTAAATCAAAGTTAGTTGGCATAGAAGAACCATTCATTTTTTTCAAGAAGAACTGACTGAGCACCTCCTATTGCCAGGCACTCGCTAAGCACCCAGGAGGCCACTGTGAATGAGACAGGCAAAGTCCTCACTTTCATGGAGTTTAAAGCCTAAGTGATGTTTTAGAAAAGATTTTTCTTTGTTTGCATTAAAAAAAAACAAACCACATAGATGTTTTTAGTCACGTGTCTGTCCTCTACCAGGTTTTGGTCAGGGTTGGAATACCTCTTGGACCCTTGAACCTTGTGTTTCTTGTGCCAAAGAAGTTCTGAACCTTGGACCTTAACCAGTGGTGGGTTGGTAAATGTTTAACAACTGGCTCTCTGGGGGGAAGTGTATATATGTATATATGTACATAAGTTAATTATAAATTTTACTGATATAAAGGATGTAGAGCATACAAATTACACATAATAAAATACACAATATAATAAATGAATTATATTGTTGATATTCATATTAATTAATAATATTAAGTGTATTTATTAATCAGTAGCCAACTGATTCCCACAGAGTGCTTCCATTGATTTTTGCCAGACTCTTATATCTGTAGCCAACCTGTGGTTGCTTGCATCTGATGAACAAATGTAGTTTTGACGTGAATGTTGGTTGATATTTTCACTTACGTGTGAAAGAACAAAGACATGTCAGAACCTCATTAATCTGTCAATAATGTGAGTGACTTCTTTGTAGGTAGGACAATGGTTTTCAAACACTTGAAGATTATTTCCTCATTTTTTGGTATTATTCACAATGTAACAGTTACAGACATGCCTCACAGTTGAGCTTAATCTGCATTATTAATGTTTTTTCCCCTCACTTTCTTAGGTTTAGATAATCAGCAGAACAATAACTCAAACCCTGATTCATAGCATTTACTGATTTCTGAGTTGTAAATACTCCCACCCCACCTGATTTCAAGCTGCCAACTTCACTGTGATGTTGGGAAGAAGTGCAGTTGCACTTTGTTATACAGGATTTCAACCACACAGATATGATAGACAATAAATAACCTCAAGGGCACAGATAAAGTAACATATAGTAAAATGAATAGGAAGTGATGAGTTTGAAGGTATTTGTTACCTTAGTTTTTGATAGAGTTTATTTCACTGTAAGTATATATGTTTCTACACAATAGCTGTGCTTAACAAGCAGCCCGCATTTCTGAAAATGTAGCATTTGGCTCTCATGGGTCAGAAGGCGGTGACTCCAGCACCCCCTGGGCCTGACTATGCTGCCAGGTCCTGAATGACCCTCATCCCTACTCCCACTCCCCTCTGCCATTAATCCAGGCCCCCCAGCTGCCACCTTGAAAGAGGGCCCTGGGGACAGATTGACAACAGTGGCTTTTCCATGAATGGGTGGCCTCTTTCTGCCTGAAAAAAAGCAGGGGTGGAAGAGAGCCAGGGACACTTGCCATGAGTCTGGAAGGCACATCTGGCAAGCACTCAACACTAAGGGGAAGAGGAAGGATGCAGGAATGAGGGCAGGGGAGCTGTGGCCCAGTCTCTTGTCCACTTGGCCCTGCTCCTGGCTGGGCTGTAGTTTACTGTTTTTTTTTTTTTAATAATTTTTTAAAATGTATTTATTTATTTATTTTTGGCTGCGTTGGGTCTTTCTTGCTGTGCGCCAGCTTTCTCTAGTTGTGGCGAGCGGGGGCTACTCTTCATTGCGGTGTGCAGGCTTCTCATTGTGGTGGCTTCTCTTTGTTGTGGAGCTCTAGGCGTGCGGGCTTCAGTGGTTGTGGCACGTGGGCTCAGTAGTTGTGGCTCGCGGGCTCAGTAGTTGTGGTGCACGGGCTTAGTTGCTCCGCAGTATGTGGGATCCTCCCGGACCAGGGATCGAACCCGTGCCCCCTGCATTGGCAGGCGGATTCTTAACCACTGCACCACCAGGGAAGTCCCGTAACTTACTGTTGAAGGCTTTCCAGAAAGGCTCGTGACACTAGAGACTGTAGGCTGGGGAGGGGGGCCGAACCCTTCTCTCCTGCCTCTAGGATGTCAGCCAGAGTCCTGGAAGCAACTCCTGAGGGTGGCCCGGGGTTTGCCCTTGGGGTCTACATTTGAGGCCCTGTTTTCTTTTCAGCAGAAGGAGAGGGTGGCAGGGGGACTTTGGGTGTGGGGTTGGGCCTCTTGCTGGCTGGCTCAGTCTGCTTTGGAACATGACCCTTTCTGGTGGAAAGCCCGCCCAGCATTCTGGGCCATCCTCTGTGTGCAGGCCACGAATGAACCCTGTCTGCTTCCGGGCCGCAGGCACTTGTCTCCACTCCCCAGGTCACCCTGGGCAACTTAGCAGGCACAACTGCAACCAGCTGGTGCCGTGCTGGGATATTCTGCTCTGATGTCATTGCATGAATGACTGTTCTGTGTTTGCACCTAGGCTGGTGGCTCTCCAAGGGCACAGTCCCCAGCCCCACTCCACCCAGCACTCAGTACAAAGACCAGCCCTCAGTGACTGAATGAATCAGTGAGTACAAGCCTGGCTGCCATTCAAGATTTCTCCGTGGTGAAACAAGCTCAGTGTGGACTCCTGTGTGGGAGCACTCAGCTTGTCATTTTCTCCCAAGAATGTCCTTTATTATTCCTAACACTTGGAGGGAGGGGAAACTCCCCAATCCCCACCCACAGGCACACACAGGTTTCTACTAGCTAGATGTTCTATAACCAGGAAGTTCAGACACCAATTGTTTCTCTTCCAACCTAGGAGAAAAGTCACCTCTGCCACCTTCCTCCCCCTCCCCCCCCCCGTCTCCCCCCTCCCCCCTCCCCCCACTGCTCCACCCCGTGCCTACCTAGGCCTGCGGAAGTGGTGACTGGGAGTGATTTGCTCTTGGCCTCAGCCTGAGAATATCCTGTGCAGCTGAGAGTGCCGTGCTGCCCTCCCTGTAGTACACAGGATGGGAACGGACCAGGGTGAGGATGCAGACATGAAGGGCTCAATAGGCTCTGAAAGGGGAAGGATCAGACAGATTTACAAGTGTTCCTTCCCTGCCAAGCACCCAACACCCACCCCAGCATTCCCACACATCCTCCAGCCCATGCCTTCTGACAACACCATTCACAGAAGTTGAGGGGAGGCCTGCTGTGTAGCCTGCAGAGAGGCATGACTCTGGAGTTTCAGGACTCAAATGTCTCCGGGCCACTATTACTGTTGTCCTTATGATTACGCACAATGACTATTAAGGAGGCATTGTAAAACCACCGTGCAGGCAGCAAAGGAAACCATAAACAAGACTAAAAGACAACCCACAGAATGGGAGAAAATATTTGCAAATGAAGCAACTGACAAAGGATTAACCTCCAAAATTTACATGCAGCTCATGCAGCTCAATATCAAAAAAACAAACAACCCACTCCAAAAATGGGCAGAAGACCTAAATAGACATTTCTCCAAAGAAGATATACAGATTGCCAACAAACACATGAAAGAATGTTCAACATCACTAATCATTAGAGAAATGCAAATCAAAACCACAATGAGGTATCACCTCACACCAGTCAGAATGGCCATCATCAAAAAATCTACAAACAATAAATCCTGGAGAGGGTGTGGAGAAAAGGGAACCCTCCTACACTGTTGGTGAGAATGTAAATTGATACAGCCACTATGGAGAACAGTATGAAGGTTCCTTAAAAAACTAAAAATAGAACTACCATATGACCCAGCAATCCCACTACTGGGCATATACCCTGAGAAAACCTTAATTCAAAAAGAGTCATGTACCAAAATGTTCATTGCAGCTCTGTTTACAAAAGCCAGGACATGGAAGCAACCTGCGTGTCCAGCGACAGATGAATGGATAAAGAAGATGTGGCACATATATACAATGGAATGTTACGCAGCCATAAAAAGAAACAAAATTGAGTTATTTGTAGTGAGGTGGATGGACCTAGAGACTGTCATACAGAGTGAAGTAGGTGAGAAAGACAAAAACAAGTACCGTATGCTGACACATATATATGGAATCTAAAAAAAAAAAATGGTTCTGATGAACCTAGGGGCAGGACAGGAATAAAGACACAGACGTAGAGAATGGACTTGAGGACAAGGGGAGGGGGAAGGGTAAGCTGGGACGAAGTGAGAGAGTGGCATGGACATGTATACACTACGAAATGTGAAATCGATAGCTAGTGGGAAGCAGCCACATAGCACAGGGAGATCAGCTCGGTGCTTTGTGACCACCTAGAGGGGTGGGATAGGGAGGGTGGGAGGGAGACGCAAGAGGGAGGAGATATGGGGATATATGTATATGTACAGCTGATTCACTTTGTTATAAAGCAGCAACTAACACACCATTGTAAAGCAATTATACTCCAAAAAAGATGTTAAAAAAAAACAAACAAAAACCGTGCAGGGACTCTCCGTACCTTCTTCTGTCAGCTTGCCCTGGGCTGAATGACCTTGGGAGTATACCAGGTTGGAAGTTCTGGAGTGTGTGTGTGTGTGTGTGTGTGTGTGTGTGTGTGTGTGTGTGTTAAAATATTAAAACTTTCTGTTTCCGGGCCAGAGTTTGCTCCTGTGCTCCAGACCATACACTGTCCCCTCAATCCAAATGGCTCTTGGCCAGCCCCATTTGGCTGTCACACAGGCAACTCAAATGGAGTTAATCATGGATCATGCCCGCGTGAGGAAGCCTCCATAAAATCCCAATAGTAGGGGGTTCAGGGAGCTTCCAGGTCGGTGAACACATCCACACCTGGAGGATGACACATCCCAGCTCCACAGGGACAGAAGCTCCTGCACTCAGGACCCCCCCAGACCTCAGCCTATCTCTTCATCTGGCTGTTCATCTGTATTCTTTATCGTATCCTTTGATAAACCGGTAAACGTAGGTAAGTGTTTCCCTGAGTTTTGTGAGCCACTCTGGCAAATTAATTGAACCAAAGGAGGGGGTCATTGGAACCTCCCAGACCTATAGCCCTTTAGCCTGTTGGCTAGCAGCAGAGGTGATACCCTGGGCTTGCCACTGTCAGCTGAAGTGCTGGGGGGCAGTCCTGTGAGACTGAGCCCTTAACCTGTGGGGTCTGAGGCTATCACTGGTACACAATATCAGAACTGAATTAAATTGTAGAACACCCAGCTGGTGTCACAGAGAATTGTTTGATGTGGGTAAAAAAACCACACATTTGGGACTCCCCTGGTGGCGCAGTGGTGAAGAATCTGCCTGCCAATGCAGGGGACAGGGGTTCGAGCCCTGGTCCGGGAAGATCCCACATGCCGTGGAGCAACTAAGCCCGTGCGCCACAACTACTGAGCCTACACTCTAGAGCCCGTGAGCCACAACTACTGAGCCTGTGTGCCACAACTACTGAAGCCCACGTGCCTAGAGCCCACGCTCTGCAACAAGAGAAGCCACTGCAATGAGAAGCCCACGCACCGCAATGAAGACACGACACAGCCAAAAATAAATAAATAAATAAATAAATTTATTTTAAAACCCGATTTGATAGCCTCAACTACACTATCATCCTTTCCTTCCCCCTCACGCCCATAGTCTGTCCTGTCCGATGATCCCTTTCTGAATAAATGGCACCACCACTCACCTACGTGGCCAAGCAGGAAACCGGGGCACTCCCTCATCCCACATCTCCATAGGTCCGGGCACCAAGTCAGGCCTGTTCCATCCTGCACATTTTCGCTTCAATAACCTAGCCCTGCACACCCTGGCAAGACTTGAGGTCAGGCCACCGTCTTCTAGACGTGCAGCCACAGCTTCTTGATGTGCTTTCCTGCCTCCGGGTCCCCCATCATCTCTACCCCACCCCCCTGCATTCTCCAGCCCGTCTATAAACCAGTCCTGAATGATCTGCCCAAGGCAGCAGGAAGAAGGCCCGGCCTGACCAAACAGGTCTTTCTCTCCAAGTCTCAGGGGCCTGAAGTTCTGGTCAATTCTGGGGACATACGCTGGCTTAACAGCTAGCTCACTGTTGAACACAGCCCAGCTTATCTGATTTATCCTACTGATGTCAGATTTTCCCGGACAGAAAGGAAGGAACATGAAGTGAAAAGGAAGTTTTGACACCGATGAGAAAGTCGGGGGCAGGCCCAGGGCAGGATAATGTGCATGTCCACAGGGCCAGAGGGGATTCCTGGGATTTGGGGAAGTGGCTTCCAGAGAGGGAGTGGCCTCGGTCCTGCAGGGACCGCCCAGAAGGAAGACTGCCCTGAGGAAGGGCCCGCCCTGGGGACAGAGAGGTCTCAGGCGACCAGCTCCCGTGGTGACTGGGTCTCTCTGGGGTGGGACCAATGAAGATCTCCCAGAACATGGTCTGGGGTCTTCCTTCCAGAAGGGAGGGAGAAGCCAGGGAGAGGAAATCGGGGGTGAGGCTGGAGAAGCAGCTCCCATTCTCCCCACTGAGACCTCTGACGTGAGGAGGCGACAGCCCACGTTTCTGCTCTGGGTGGGCAGGGCCTGATTATCAGAGTCTGAAGGAGGCTTTTCACCTTGCTTTCATGGTGATTCTCTACAAAACACAAGCCTCCCTTCCCAACCCCCATCCTCTAGGCCAGCTGCAGAGACGGCCCCCAAAAGCGCCAGCCCCGCCAGCCCCCCATAGTCCTGCAAGGCCAGGTTGAAGCCCAGGCCCTGTCGTGGCTGCCCTGACAAATCCAGGACACCACCCTGCCAGCCCTCCAGCAAGGTGACACCACCGGACTTCTTGGGAAGGGACCACCGTGCTCATCTTTGTACCTCTAGGGTGAAGTGTCCTCCAAACGTAACAGGCACTCAGAAAATTAGCCCTACGCCCCCCTCTGCTCAGCCTGCAACGTGCTGTCTTTCCTCTCCATCCTTGTACATCCTCCGAGGCCAAGCCCTTTCCCTGCACTCAGTTGAGAGTATGCCTTTACCGTCCCTCCCAGACCTGTTAGTTATACACTGTATGTGACAGCTGTTCCAAATCTGTAAACTACCAAAAGCTACAAATAAGAAAACCAAACATGAATCAACACTGTGGTGCAAGGTCTTTTATAAAAATTTATCTGTTGTATCTCATTGTCCTCAGGATAAAGTCCAGATTCCAACTGTGATATTCAAGTCTCTTCAATATTTGGCTGCTGCCACATGGGGAGATGTTGGTCAAAGGGTACAAACCTCCAGGTATACGATGAGTCAGTTCTGGGGATCTAATTACTGCATGGTGACTATGGCTAATAATAGTGTATTATATACTTGAAAATTGCTAAGAGAGTAGATCTTTTTTAAAAAATATTTATTTATTTATTTTTGGCTGCATTGTGTCTTCATTGCGGTGGCTTCTCTGGTTGAGGAGCACGGGCTCTAGGCGTGCGGGCTCAGTAGCTGTGGCTCGCGGGCTCTAGAGCGCAGGCTCAGTAATTGTGGCGCATGGGCTTAGTTGCTCCCGCAGCATGTGGGATCTTCCCGGACCAGGGCTTGAACCCGTGTCCCCTGCATTGGCAGGCGGATTCTTAACCACTGAGCCACCAGGGAAGCCCCCTTGCTAATACTTTTAACAGAATGAATGCTCCTCATGTTGTTTGCCTGCTGTTTCCTCACGATTCGACTGGGGATATGCATCTCTGCTGGCACGCGGCTGCATAGCTAATATGGTGTCTAATCTGGAGGCACTCAGTGGACGTCTGTCTCTCATTGGTGATGTTAATTTTGATCACCAGTTCAAGGTGGTGCCCGATTTCTCTGTAGCTACTTTTAAATGTCTCCCTTGCACATAATAAACAGTCTGTGGGGAGATACTTTAAGACCATGCAAATATCCTGCTTCTCATTAAAATCTCCACTAAATTTAGCATCCATGGATGATTTTTGTCCGTTCTAATCTTTACAATGACGATAGCCATAAAATGACGAGTTTCCAACTCCCACTCTCCCTCCATCCACACTTACCAGGGTCAACTGTATATATAAAATGTGTGTGTGGAGAGAGAGAGAACCCAAATGATAAAGGAACAGGATAAAATTTTAATTGTAAAATTTACCACTCTAGCCATTTTGTGCCACTTTCGGTTTGTCACACCTGTTAAGCACTCCTGGCTAATTCCTATTCATCCTTCAGCCTGGGCTGCCGCAAATGGCGGTACACAACTCCAGGGGGCGCCATTTACATCGTAGCCATGCCAAGTGGCAGCCGTGGGTCTTGGTTTATCGGAACTGCCTGTCTGGAAGCTTTCCCAGATTCCCCAAGTGTCGGTTCGGCATTCCTGCTCTTTGCTTCCACAACTCTGTCTGCTGACCCCATCGGCATCCTTGTCACATTATATCATCATTGTCTTCTTACTTCTCTGCCTCCATCATGGAGATATAAGCTCCTCAAGGGTAGGGCTTTCTCCCTCTTCTTCTCTGATGTGCCCCGCCCAGCATATGTATTCAGCAAATGTCAAATCAGTTAAAGAGGTGGGTCTCATATTTCAGCTTGTTACCTATATGGCTGGCTTCTCCAGTAGAGGACAAAGTCTTTAAGGGCAAGGACCTCACTTAATTCATCTCTGTATCCTCTTCCCCTCCCCTCAGTACTTGGCACAGGGCCTTGTTCATAACAGGCACTTGAACCTTTGCTGAATGAGTCCATACGTGTATACTGGTCGTTAAGGAAATACTTTTGCTCTCTTTCCACAGAACTGTACTAAGCTCTGTGGGCAACACCTGTGCGCCAAGTGGCGTGCCCTTTGAACCCCTGCTGTTCTGGCACAGCTGGGCCCAGCCCTGCCTGATCACAAGGCACAGGACACGCAGGGGTACGTGGTCAGGGTCATCAGGGTTCCCGTCACTGAGTGCGTCTCTGAGAGTGACCAAGGGCTGTCCATGACCCATCCTGAGGCCTGAAGCCTTCCCACATGACAGTCCCTGGCTCCTCCCATGGAACCTTCCCAGGAGCTCCTGGCCGAACTATACACACTCGGTGAGCTGACTTTGGATGTCTTTCTGGTGCTAGGTCATTTGGAAGGCACGCCGCTCTGTGTCGGGCTGATGCAGAAGCGGGAGAGACCTGGCGAGAAGGCCTAGGAGGAGCTGGGCTGACCACCCCGCCCTTTGAAGAGCATGGGGCACCCCTGTTGTCTGGAGCATAGCCTACCAATCCGGTAGAATGACCTCTGATGACCGCCAAGATCTGGACCTGGATTCCAGGCTGTCTTCTTGCTCTGCAGCCCCTCAGGGCCGAGGCCCATTGCCATAACAGCATACACATCTTTGGGGAGGCTGAGCGCTGCACCCAGCTCGGCAGCCAGAGCAACTCTTCCCAGAAGGCACTGGCTGGGGAAGCTCTCGACAGGGCTCTGATCACCCTCTAGAGGCAGAGAGGGGCCCCAGAGCAGCCCCAGGCAAAAGTCAGCATAGTGACACAACCCTGCCTTTATACTGAACTTTTATCCTTCATACGGCTGTTCTTTCGGTTTTCCTCTCTAAGATAGCATTCGGCTTTTTCCCAATAGGAAAATAAAAATGCACCAAGGGGCCCCAGGTCAGTAAGTGAAACCCTTGAAACTTACAGCTAGGGAATGCCTAATTCAGGAAAATAGATCTAACACAGGAACCACTAACATTAAAAGTTTTATTTTTATTACAAAAGCACTTAGGGCTTCCCTGGTGGCGCAGTGGTTGAGAATCTGCCTGCCAATGCAGGCGACACGGGTTCGAGCCCTGGTCTGGGAAGATCCCACATGCCGCGGAGCGACTAGGCCCGTGAGCCACAATTGCTGAGCCTGAGCATCTGGAGCCTGTGCTCCGCAACAAGAGAGGCCGCGATAGTGAGAGGCCCGCGCACCGCGATGAAGAGTGGCCCCCACTTGCCGCAACTAGAGAAAGCCCTCGCACAGAAACGAAGACCCAACACAGCCATAAATAAATAAATAAATAAAATTTAAAAAAAAAAAGCACTTATGTAGCATTTACCATATGCCAGGGACGGTTTTAAATGCTTTACAATCTAACGCATTAAATTCTCAAAACAATCTTTTAAAGTAGGTACAGGTGTCATCCCCATTTTACAGTTGAAGAAAACGGAGGTACAGAGAGGTTAAATAACTTGCCTAAGGTCACACGGCTGCTAAGTGGCAGACTCAGGATTCCAGCCCAGGTAGTGTGACCCCAGACTCTGTTCTCTTTACTCTTCTGCCCTGCTGCCTCCCTGGGTTTGCAAACATTGTGGGAACAGAGCAGGACAAGGAGTGGCCCTTCTCCTCCCCACTTTCCTTTCTTCCTTAGGTGCTTTCATACAGATCAAGTAGACTCCAACCTGTCCCCTAGAAACATGAGGAGGAGAGAGAGTGAGAGAGCAAGAGAGAGAGAGGGAGGGTGAGAGAGAGAGAACGCGAATGAGGGCACTGTCTGAATGCTTGGATGCTTCTGGAAAAGCCAGCTCTGGCAGGGGCTGAGGCACACCGCAGTGGTTCAGAAACTCCTGCATTTTATTTCCTGAGCCAAAATTCCGAGCTGAATGAGACTCCCTGAAGATGAGCATGGCATCCAAATCTCTTTAACCCTAGCCTCAGGCAACCACTACCACCAAAGAGCAGCCAGAGCTCAGCTTTGGCTTGACACCAAAGAGAGCAGGGAAGAAAATGAGTGCACCAGGATGGTGTTTCTGAGCTCTAAAGTGAAAGATAATGAGTCGTTTATAGTAAGCAGGGCCCCAGTGGCCTCTTTGTAAATCTCAGTCCTGAGAAAGTACAGCCAGAGCCGCGAGCCCAAACAGGTAACTTGCTGATACGCCCGTGGGGACATCAACCAGACAGTATGGACAGGGCTGGGATGAGGGCAACAAACTTTGGAGCAAACAAACATGCAACCAACATACTTTTTTGGAAGGCCTATGTGTTTGGCCCTCTGCTGGGCACCGGGAATGCAAACGTGAGTAAGAACGCTACTGTTTGTGGGGCTTCTCTGGTGGCGAAGTGGTTAAGAATCCGCCTGCCAATGCATGGGACACAGGTTCGAGCCCTGGTCTGGGAAGATCCCACATGTCACGGAGCAACTAAGCCCATGCGCCACAACTACTGAGCCTGCGTGCCTAGAGCCCGTGCTCCGCAACGAGAAGCCACTGCAATGAGAAGCCCACGCACCGCAACGAAGAGTAGCCCCTGCTCACTGCAACTAGAGAAAGCCCGCGCGCAGCAACGAAGACCCAACGCAGCCAAAAATAAATAAATTAAAAAAAAAAAGAATGCTACCGTTTGTGCTGACATATGTATGCTTGCATCTTCATAGATGATCTCTGGAGGGGACCGGCGGAACGCAGGAACAGAGATTACATTACCTGGGGGTGGTTAGGGAACGGTGGTGGGAGGGCGACCACGTTGCCACTGCAAACCCTTTATGCCTTGTGAGTTTGGTATCAGAGACACATGTTACCTGTATATTACCTCTGCAAAAAATAAATGACGTAAGAGGGAGAGACAAACGTGAAGACATGTAAATGGGGAAATAAACAGGATAAGGGCTCACAAAGGCGTGTTCAAAGAGCTTTGGGTTGTGGGCAATGGAAGAACCAGGACATAAAGACTGAACTTACCAATTTGTCTTCCTGGCTTGGGACACAGGCCAGGCTTTAGCCGTGATAGTTATTTCCAAGAGGTCTTTTTACCATGTCCTAGCTAGGAAAAAAACCTGTATGTTTTCTAGTCTTTTTTTCCAAACATGTCCCATGAGGAAACTGCTAACGTGACAAGAGTTCAGAGGCAGGTGAGGCCCGCACAAGGCAGAAGAGATTTGGCCTCCTTCCACACGCTTTGGCCTCCTCCCCTCTTCACAGACAAAGGTGACTGCGAGGATAACAGCCATTCACCTGGCAAACACGCACCCGTCCCCAGCCGGGCCCGCCCCGGGCACAGAGAAGTGCTTCCCAACAGGCTCGGGGTCCAACTGGTCGCCGGCCAGCACCACCTGCTCACCCCGGCCTCAGTCGGCTGAGGAACTGGCACAGGTCTGAGAACAAGGGTCGAGAAAGCAGGTTCTGGTGGTTTTCAGGATAACGAGTGGACACAGTCAGTTTTCTAGTGTGGAGTGTTTTTTCTGGATTGTATGCTGACAGTCTTTAATCCTGGTCTGACTTTCCCTCACATGTCCGTCCCCCGGGATACCTGCCGGCTTCCTTTCTCCAAAGCCCAACGGGTCTGCTGGGAGAATAATAATAATGTGAGGATCATTATGACCACCACCCTTATGGAATGCTTCCGTGGGCCAGGCTGGGGCTAAGTGCTTTACATGCATTGTATTTCACGCAGTCTTCACAAACACCCAGGGAGGAAGGGACTCTGGCTCTCTTCGTTTTACAGATGAAGAAACTCAGCTTCAGAGAGACAAACAGCTAGTAAGTGGTGGTGACCAGACAGTGTGGTTATGAACCTGTAACCGCTGTGCTATTAAGGCTTTTATGCACTCTGAGGTACTGCCTCTCATAAAGTTCATTTTATTTTTTATTTTATTTATTTATTTTTGGCTGCGTTGGGTCTTAGTTGCTGCGCGCGGGCTTTCTCTAGTTGCGGCGAGCGGGGTCTACTCTTCGTTGCGGTGCGCGGGCTTCTCATTGCGGTGGCTTCTCTTATTGCGGAGCGCAGGCTCTAGGTATGCAGGCTTCAGTAGTTGTGGCACGTGGGCTCAGTAGTTGTGGCTCGCGGGCTCTAGAGAGCAGTCTCAGTAGTTGTGGTGCACGGGCTTAGTTGCTCTGCGGCATGTGGGGTCTTCCCGGACCAGGGCTCGAACCCCTGTCCCCTGCATTGGCAGGCGGATTCTTAACCACTGTGCCACCAGGGAAGTCCAAAGTTCATTTTAATATTAGCCTAATCCAACCCTATTTAGGAAGGGAAATGTGCTGCCAAAAAATCACTTATGATACCCTAAAGCTAAATATAAAAGGTTTTTCTATTGTCTCTTGTTCGGGGCTATTTAGGCCAAGGCTTCCCTCCAAGGGCCTAGGTAACCAAGGGTTATATGGGTGCATACCATTTGCACAGACAAGAAATGAGCCCAGCTCAGCTGGCCCTGAGTCAAGGCCTGAGAAAGATCTGCTTATAAAATAAGCATGGAAATGAAAGCCTTAGACCAGGCCCTGGGGTTAAAAAATGCCAAAAACTTCCTGCCAGTTTACCACCCCTGGGGTGGGAGTGGGGAAGGTACCACCTGGGATGAGCATTTTGCAGCTGATAGCTGAGGGTTTTGTGGGTAGAAGCTGACTTCTAGGTCCCATTGGGTCATCACCTTGGAATTGTAGATACGTGTTTAGGGTCCAGAGCAAAGAAACTTTCTGACTCCCTTATTCCATACTCTCGGTTTAGTCCCACCGGGGCTGCCCCTGCAGGGAGAGAGCCCTGGGGCCCTTCTCTTCCTTAGCTTGCTGTCAGTTGTTAATTTTGTGTCAACTAGGCTAAGGGATGCCCATTGTTTCTGGGTGTGTCTGTCAGGGTGTCTCCGGAAGAGATTAGCATTTGACTCGGTTGTAGAAGTAAAGACGGTCACCCTCCCCGATGTAGGCGGGCATTATCCAGTCTGTTGAGGGCTCCCCACCCCAAAAGAACAAAAAGGCAGAAAAAAGTCAAATCTGCTCTTTTTGCTTCATCCATCTTCTACTTCCCTCAGACATTGCTGCTCCTGGTTCTTGGGCTTTTAGACTTGGACCTGGACTTATGCCATAGGTCACCTGGCTCCAGGGCCTTCAGACTCCAACTGAGTTACACCACCAGCTTGCAGATGGCAGGTCTTGGGACTTCTTGGCCTCCATAATCACATAAGCCAATGCCTATTTTATGTATACATTCTGTTTCTCTGGAGAACCCTGACTAATACACTTGCTCTCGTGGATTTGCTTTCCTCTTCTAACATGCTGAGGCTGGAGACCAAGAGGACTTCTCTAGCAATAATCACTGGAGACACTCCCTCATATCACTTCCCTGGCTTCTTCACGCTGAGGTGAGGACTCAGCTGCCTCCCATGCCTGGCCCGCAAGTCCTGCTGCACCGGCCCCATCGCAGCAGCCTCCGTCCTTGCCAATGCAGACCAGGCGAGCCAGCCGCGTGAAGTCACCCGCCAACTCTGAAGACATCGGCTCTTTCCTTCTGCCTGGAATGCCCTCCCCACTCTGCTCTCACAACTCCTGCCTCTTTACCTTCAACAACTCAGGGTAAAACCCACCTCCTACGCACCTGCCATTGCGTCTTCCAAGTTTTTTCTATATTCAATATGTAGCACGTTGCTTTATTGTTACTATTAACAATAACGAGGACTCCAGCTACCGTTCATTGAGTGCTGTTTGTTAGGCTCTCTCTCATTTACACATTATCTCACTGAAACGCCACAACTGCTCTGTGAGGTGGGTGCTGTTATTACTCTCCCCATTTTCCAGATGAGGAAACTGAGGCTCAGGGAGGTTAAGTGGCTTGCCCTAGGACATGGAGCTAAGAAGTGGTAGAGCTGGGATCTGAACCTAGGCCTCTCTGATCCCAGAGTCATTCTCTGAACTAATGTGGATTCAGTTCGTTAAAGGAGTCCAGAAAGCACTTGGATCCTCACTCTTTGCAGTGAAACCCACTTGGGAGGTCTCTGCATCTTTCTGACCTCATACCTGTCTCCCCTTTTATTTATTATTATTATTATTTATTTATTTACTTACTTACTTTTATTTATTTATTTTTGGCTGCGTTGGGTTTTCGTTGCTGTGCGCGGGTTTTCTCTAGTTGCGGAGAGCAGGGGCTGCTCTTTGTTGGATGCGCGGGCTTCTCATTGCGGTGGCTTCTCTTGTTGCAGAGCATGGGCTCTAGGCACACAGGCTTCAGTAGTTGTGGCACGAGGGCTCAGTAGTTGTGGCTCGCGTGCTCTAGAGCGCAGGCTCAGTAGTTGTGGCACATGGGCTTAGTTGCTCCGCGGCATGTGGGATCTTCCTGCACCAGGGCTCGAACCCGTGTCCCCTGCATTGGCAGGCAGATTCTTAACCACTGCGCCACCAGGGAAGTCCCTGTTTCCCCTTTTAGTTTGCAGCTATTTCCAGGCAGTCTCCTTTCAAAAATAACAAGTCCCCTTGCTTCTCCTCTTCCCATCATCCCTTTCTTTCCATTTCCACTGCCACCGCCCTAGCCTGTCTTAATCCTCTCCCAGTTACAGCAGCCTCGCACCTGCACCTCCTCCCCTCCTGCCCTGCAGCCCACACCTCACCCCACTTTGCATATGAGGTTCCCGCCGCCTACAGGGGAAAAGTTCAAAGTCCCCAACCTTCCTCTCAGCCAAAAATACTGACTGATGGACTACTGTATACAAAGCACCCCTCCGAAATCTGCTCCAGCCTCAGGGCTGTGATCACAATGGCTACCAAGTGTCCCTGTGGGTTGCCACGGGTACTTTACACACTCTCTGTCATTGAATCTTCAGGACAGTCCTGCGAGGTGAGTATTATCATCAGAAGGGAAGATGAGTCTCAGGGATGTTAGACAACTCTGTGTCCCTCTAGTCTCCGTTTGTCTCTTGCCCTGACTCGTGATTCATGGGAAGCTTTGGTCTCAACTTGGCCAAATTAATTCATCTCCCTCCCTCCCTTTCTCCCCTCCCTCCCTCCCCCCTTCCTTCCTTCCTTCCCTCCACAAATACTTATTGAGAGCCTACTACATGCCAAGGACTGTGGATACGATAGCAAAAAACTACCCGCTGGCACTTGCA
Source organism: Balaenoptera acutorostrata (assembly GCF_949987535.1). Classification (NCBI taxonomy): domain Eukaryota; kingdom Metazoa; phylum Chordata; class Mammalia; order Artiodactyla; family Balaenopteridae; genus Balaenoptera; species Balaenoptera acutorostrata. The sequence continues at coordinate 104,458,957 of NC_080085.1, read as the reverse complement.
GTTTCCAACCATTCATTCCTTCCTGCCTCGCACCTTTACTCAGGACATTCCTCTGTCTAGATGGTCTTCCCTGTGTTTCTTTACCAAAATCCAATCCAATCCTCAAGGCTGATCTCGAGACTTGTGCCCGTGGTGGAGCCTCCCCTGACCATCTACCCACAGTGATTTCTGGAGTCATTCATTCGACACTTACCATCTGGATAACTCAAGTGTCTGGACAAGTCACTTGGCACATGCCAGACCTTCTTGTATCCTTAACTTCCATGTTTATGTATGGATCTTGTAACCTTGAGTTAACTGTTCACCTCATCACCTGGGAAACATTTTCATCCTCCTCAAGAAGCATTTACCAGAGTGCCGACTACGTATTTTTAGCAGTGGAAAAAGTGATGAACCTTTGTGGAGCCTCTTCGATTTAACAAAAAGCTTGCATAAATATTTTATCATTTGATTGTCACAAAACGCTACCACTTCCACTTAATTTTTTTGACTTAAAAATGTAATATAAATTACTCAATAAACAAATATATTCTCCTCATGAAAATGGAAACATTATAGATCTGGCTACAGTAGACGTTGATCACCCCTACTCCACCCGACTCCAGACCCTCTTAGGGATACGTTATGAAGACACTGAGGCTCAGAGAGGCAACACGATGTGCCCAAGGTCACGCAGCTAGCATGTGGGAATTTTCTGACTCTCCATCTCTTGTTTCCATTTTTCCACGCTGCCTCCCATGAGGGCAAGCACCCTGTTTATATCTGTGTCCCGGGTGCCCAGCACAGGACTCTGCACTGAAGCCCGGGCTCGGCAAATGTTTCCATGTCCGTGGGCTTCCCTGCAGACAGGCTTCCTCTGCACAAGGCACTGCCTCTGGAGGTGGGCTATACCGGTCCCACCTGGTTAGTGAAGGCTCAGGTGTCAAGGGAGGCCATGCAGGCATCCCGCTAGGCGCCTCTTCTGCCAACCCTGGGCTCTGTGACATCAGGGACCCTGAGAGTCTCCCTGGGGAGTCATTACAGCGGGACCTCGTAGAGGCAAGTCAAGTGTTCGCTGGGCACTCGCTATGTGGCTACCGGTGCACCAGGGGCCGCGTGTGGTGCGGGGGAGAAATACAAGGTATGATATGTTGTGAAGCCAAGACTTCCCAATACATCCGACACAGCGAACCAGCCAGCACATATCCGAGTTCTAAATTATGCAAGCGCGTTTGATGCTTTAGGGGATCAGGGGAGGAAGACTGTGGTCGCAGTGGTCAGAGCAGGCTTCTTGGAGGAGGTGGGCTGGCCCGAGATGGTTGGAGAGCTGCCTGCGTTTAGGGCGCCGCACTCCCAGCCGCCGGGCAGCAGCGCCGGGCCGAGCAGAGAAGCAGCGCGCCCTCTGCAGGCAGCTGCGAGGAGGCGGCTGAGCCCTGCGAGGCGAGTTCGCCATTGGCGGCGGCGGCTGCGCGGCGGGTCTCCTAGCCTGTATCTCTCATCCAGCCTGGCGCTTCCAGCGGCTTTCAGTCGCCATCATGCTCACAGCAGCCGCGTTTTCCCCTCAGGGTGTGCCCGGCCCTCCTCTCTCCTAGGTAGTTGCCTTCAGTCGCCCCCGTGGCGGAGGGGACATCTCCCTCTGCTACTCTTCCCCCACTCCCGGTCCGCAGCAAAGACTATTGTAGCTAACATGCCGAGAGCGCCCCCTACAACGTTTCCCTTGAAAAAACCAGCACCTCAAGGGACGAGGCTGGCGGTCTCCAGAGAGCCCCGCCGTCATTTAACACTTAAGCACATACTCTGTGCCAAGCTCTGTTCCATGCGCCTCGCAAGTACTGACTCATTTAATCCGCACTACAGTGCTCTTTTTGACCCCATTTTACAGCTGAGCAAGCTGAGGCACTGAGAACTTAGCACCTTGTCCACCGCCTGGCCTCACAGCTGGAAAGAGGCAGAGCCATCTTCTAACCACTACACCAAGGCCTCTCCTGATGCTGCAGACCACTCTCCTTCATCGGATCTCCCTGCTCATTTTCCAGGAACCACATAATCCTGCAGTGCTTCCTGGCCCTCTCTTAAGTGGGGGGCCTCTGCTTTCAGGGTTTTCAGCTGCAGGTGCTATATATATATATATATATATATATATATATATATATATATATGGCTTGCCTCAGTTATCCACATCTGGAAAATGGTAATCATAGCACCTGCATCATAAAGCAGCTGAAAGGATTAAATGAGAGAATCCATACACAATTAGAAGAGTGTCTGGCCCACAATAAAAAGCTCTAGAAATGACAATGGGTGAGCAATAAGAGACCAAATCCCTGGGGGCTTCCCACCCACCTTCAAGAGAGAGAGAGCAAACCCACTTGCCTTCAGAGCAGATCAAAGAGGGTCACATTCACTCTAGGGTTCTCATCGGCTTTCTGTGGCTGGGTCTGTCTTAGAGGCTGGGAACATCAGGCCCAGGCACAGGAGTATGTCTGGCCTAATCAGCCCTAATAAGTCACGTGGGTGTGCAGTCGGTACAGCTCTGATGGCAGCGTCCTCAGGTGCCCCAGTAACATGCCTATTCCTCTCCCCTTGGAGTGGCCTGAGTCATCTTGTGTGACAGTCAGTGTTCAGCATTGTCACCATCACAACCAGATACCCATCAGGCACTTACTATATGGAGGGATCCGTGTTTGGGGTTCGTGATTGAATAGGCAGCATATGTCCACAGGTTGCTAGGAGGACTTGCTGTGGAGTCACACCTATTTTTCACACAGATTTGGGGAGGGGGGTTTCTAAGACCCTGGCTCTAGCATGGACAATATAGCAGCAGTATGGGAACCCGGTGATTTCCAAACCCCTGCTATATCCAGAGCCTCCCTCTAAGCCCAGGAGCTGGGCAAACAATAGATGCCAATCAAGAAGGCCCTGTGCAATTTATTACTGCAGAGTCGTTCCCAGGGAGCAAGATGCTGGATCCAGCCAATATTCACTCCTGCGGGAGCACAGTTTACATGTTCATTCATTCATCCTCTCATTCATTTCTCCCTCCAATGGACATTTACCACACGTCCGCTCTGTGTTAAGTTCTCTGCTCCATGTTAGGAATGTAAAGAGGAACAAGACATAGCCCCTAATGGAGACAGACAAGTAAATACTTAGTCATCATACAATGACACAAACATTATAATTCATTTGCTTAATAATTTCTTGAATAACTACTATGTGCCGGGCACTGTTCTAGGCACTGGGGATACAACCATGAATTGAACAGACAAAATTCCTTGGCTCATGGAGCTGACATAAGTAGACTACTTTAGCAGTTCAAAGGAAAGGGCAGCAAGCACTGGCTAGTGGAGTCTGGGAAGGCTTGCAGAAAAAGGCGTGATGGCACCTGGGTCCTGAAGGACCGTGCCTTGACAGAGAGGTAGGGAAGGGCAGGTGGGCCGGGGCAGGGGGCGGGGGGTAACTGCGGACAAAACCGCCTGCCATTCTAGTAAACAAAGAATGTTGCCCGCCATCAGGCCAGAAGCCACTGCAGCTGCATCCCCAGCCCAACACGGTGCGCCCTGAGGGGAATTCAGAAAGGAGAAAAACAGGATACTGGCTATAGATAGTTAAGATGCATATCTAAGGAATGATTTCAATGAGCCCAGATTCTTGCATCTTCCCATACATAGAAAAGCGCTAAAATCATTAACTTGAGGTGCATGTTTTTGTGATTAGCAGTAATCTTTTGATGTTCGACCACAGTTTTTTTTCCAGCAAAAACTCCTATATATCCTGGCTCCTCCCTTGCCTCTTTGGAACAGTCCCTCAGAGCTCTCTGAGCTGTCTGAGAGGCTGTCTCCCCGGGTGCCCTCAGTAAGGTCCCCGAATAAAACATAACTCACAACTGTTAGGTTGAGCGTTTTTCTGTAGTCCACATAATAGTACAGCAAAGCTTAGAAATATGAACGTGAATGCCTGGTGAGGGAATGGCAAGCAGCTTGGTTTGGGACTTGGGAGCATGAGCGTAAGTAGCAGGACAAGAGGCACAAGTTACTGTCTCTCCATAGCTGGCGGAATCAGCTAAAACAGACCAACGCCCGGGTGTCAGCATTTTGCTGAGATGGCCCCTCCCAACCCCTAACCCTGGCAAGAGGTGAGGGGGCGCCAAACACCAAGTGGTCATGTGGTTGTGTTAGTTGGGTTGGGCCTTACCCAATGGCCCAATAACCCAATAACCCCAGCCTCAGGCAAATAACATCAGAAGGGGGCTCAGCGTTCCTTGCTAAGAGCCTCCTTTTAAAAGGAGGGTCTGGGGGCTTCCCTGGTGGTGCAGTGGTTAAGAATCCGCCTGCCAGTACAGGGGACACGGGTTCGAGCCCTGGTCCGGGAAGATCCCACATGCCACGGAACGACTAAGCCCATGAGCCACAACCACTGAGCCTATGCGCCACAACTACTGAGCCCGTGTGCCACAACTACTGAGCCCACATGCCACAACTACTGAAGCCTGCGCGCCTAGAGCCCGTGCTCCGCAACAAGAGAAGCCCGCACACCCCACAAAGAGTAGCCCCCTCTCGCCGCAACTAGAGAAAGCCCGTGCACAGCAACGAAGACCCAACGCAGCCAAAAATAAAATGAATAAAATAAATATATTTAAAAGGAGGGTCTGTCCTGAAAAAGCTAGGGAAACTTGAATAAAATCAAATGTAGCTTTAGGTTCAAGTAATTATTCTTAAACAATAATTCTTAAATTGGCTGGAATAGTAAATAACCCATACTCTAAAAATGAACTCTGTAAACAGTGCTTTGGTTATTACAATTTCTATTTAATTGAATATTTGTCAGGTGGATTTTGTCTATTGTTGAAACTAGCCAGCTTTCATATTTTAATATATTTTATGACTGAAAATAAGTAGTTGGACAGGATAGCCTTGAAGTTCTCTTTGAAAGTCAAGGACAGCTCAGAGTACGTTACCTTACCTCTTTAAGCCTCAGTTTCATCAGCTGTAAAATGGAGCTAATAACAATACCTACCTCTCAGGGCTGTTGAGAGGGTCAGGAGAGTTAATCCATGCGAAGTGCTTAGCACAACATTGGCATATAGGAGGTCAAAATAATTAGCTATGATCCTGATTCTGTAGTTTTAGAGAAATCATGGTATTTGGTTGTATCGATTGTTTAATCAGCAGAAGCAGGCTTAACAATCCAATGTGTCTAGATCTAGAAATTCTGAAAAGGGCCACAGTCCTCGGTAGAAGACTTAAGAAATGATATTGTATCTGATTCTGTAAAAATATATATATATGTGTGTGTGTGTATAACTGAATCACTTTACTGTACACCTGAAACTAACACAACACTGTAAATCAACTACATTTCAATAAAAATTTTTAAAAAAGAAACCAAACGGTATTGTAACCCAAACAAGAAAAGTTGATTCCCAATCTTCCTGGTGGACAAACTGAGGCACTAACCCATGATGAGGTGTGATGTGACCCAAGACAGACAGAGAAACATGGAGCTGAAGTGGGATTACAATTTCAATGGCCAAACTCCCAGCTTTTAAATCCTAATTGGCAAACAGCATGCTTTTACCCAGAAGTGCAAGCACTTTTACCCCCTGACCTTCACTTCTAGGGTAGGCCCACTACAAGGCTCAAATTTCGTAACAAAGGGACTCCTGATTCCTGAACTTAATTGCAAAAGTGAAAGAAGATCTTTTGCTTCCAAAGGTCTTGGTGTGTTGCCTCTCCCCAGCAGCTTCTTTCCCTAGGGAGTCACGTCATAGACTTGGGTAATCAGGCCGGGACCTCATGGGTTCCTTGAAATACTACAAGAGCAAAGGGAACCCCGGTGATCACATAGTGCCCCTGGGCCAGCAGGGCAGTGGGGTCTGGGTATGAGGCAGGATGGATTTATTTTTGGCCTTTGCTCCCTTGAATAGTCAGTGTTGTAAAATAAGTGCTCTAACTTAGAGTTCAGGATTACCACTATAACCACGTTTCTATTCAGTCCACTCCAAGTGTCCTTTTCTTTCTTTACAACCTTTTCTTTGTTCGTGTGTGTGTGTGTGTGTGTGTGTGTGTGTGTGTGTGTGTGTGTGTGATTCACTGTCTATAGGACATGTGGCATTTTCTTGAGACTGTTTCAGAAATCTGTAGGTCAGGGATAAATCCATTACATCAGTCTCCCATGAATGAAACAAAAATCATTTAAAGCATTCCAATAAAACAATAACAGTCATAATAATAGCAAAACTGTGTAAAGCAGGTGCCCACATTGTTCTAAGCACTTTACACATATTAACCTTGCTAATTGTCACACTATTCCTATGAGGTAGGTACTGTTGTTATCCACGAATGGCAGATGGGGAAACTGAGGCATGAAGCAGTTAAGTAAAAATTGGATAGCTGTCGGGAAGTCCCTGGAAGTCCAGTGGTTAGGACTCTGTGCTTCCACTGCAGGGAGCACGGGTTCGATCCCTGGTCGGGGAACTAAGATCCTGCATGCTGAGTGGTAAGGCCAAAAAAAAAAAAAAAATTGCACAGCTGTCAAGTGAGAAAGTTTGGTATTTGAAAATGAGACCTCTAGTCCAAAAGAGTCTCATGAGCGAGTCCTGAGTGGGAAGATGGGGAGCAGTGGGGAGAACAGGTGACAAGGAAGTCCCAGACCTGGGTGACGCCTGTGCCTGATGTACAGGGCTGCCTCCAGATTCCTTTATCTATTCCAGCTCCACCAGCAGGAGTAGATGCAGGTTTTGTGGGGATACCAGTTTATATAATTATATATAATCTGGGTGCCCTCTTTTAAAAAACACAAACATATCTTTTGAACATTTTACAAAACCAGATGACCAAATGAATATGTTGCTATGGTGCCTCCCAGGGCTGGAAAGGGGCCCGTGCAAGGGGCGGCTCCGAGGATGAGGCATCATTAGGTTCGCGGCATGTCTCTCTGCCATGAGGGAGTACATTTTCTCCTCACCCAGCAGGGCCTTGGAAGCTCATTTAGATGGAAGACTTTCCCTTTTCACTCCCAAACACGAGGCCCTCAGAAGTTGATCTGTCAAGAGTGGTCTAGCACAGACTTTGCCCTGGTTATGTCTTTATGGCCACAACTATCTCTGCTGTGGGAGTGAAAACATTAGGGACGGTGAAACATGTCGGGAGATTAGATCCCACAAGTTCCCTTAAATCTCAACAGTGCTAAATTTCCTCCCTGCGTGACAAAAGTCACACAAGGAAACGAAATCCCAGGATGGACGCTCACCATCAAAATGAGACCCCTCCTCGACTGACAGTCATGGAAAAACCATGGATTAATACTCTTTTCATGTCACTCAGTTGTGTCTCCGAAGAGGGAACAGTGAAAATACTGCCCAGTCTGTCACTTGAACATTGTTTATATTTGTTGCCAGGATACCGAAGGCTCTTTTAAGCCTTTGGCTAAGAAGAACACCATGCATCTGAACTTGTTCACCTGCACTTAAAGCAAATAATGGCTGAAATGATGGGAAAGCTTCTCCAAACATTTTGAGTGGACCGCAAGGCATTTTTGTGTGTGTCCAGAAATTGTAGCATCCAATATTTGTTGTTCCAATAAATCTCCACCTGCATACCGAAGTGCACATTACACATAATAAAATGAGGCTCTGAAAAGACTGAAGTTAATTATTTTGAGGTAAATCAGACCACCTTTGACCCAAACTCTGAGCTGTAATTTTGTTGCTCAGCTTCTTGGTCCCGAAATTAATGTAAATCTTTACAATCGTAATTTTATTTGCCAACGCCAACCCTCCCACACAGTCTGCAAATGACTGTTCTGAGTCAGAGACTATTCACTTACGACTCTGTTAGATATTTTAAAATGTTCTTGGGAAGGATTCAATCACCTAATCCCAGTCCTTTCACAGATTCTGCTTTATGTAAAAATGATGGACCCAGAGAACATCTAAACTGGAAGGACTTTAGAGGAGAAATTAAGGTTGTGATGTGAAAAGTGACTTGCCCCCGGGTCACTCAGCAACCAAAGCTAAAAGCGCAAAGGAAAGTACTGGCTTCCTTTTAAGGTTTTAATAAAGGGTCACACTTAGAAATCCTTGCTCAGGGTCCAGAAGCGACCCTTTCCCTACCCTCCTGGCTCTGACAGCGTCTGAGTCCTCATGCCCACAGTCTGACACCGGTCTAAAAGAATCATGCCATTTTGAATCCAAGCAGTCAGATTATGATTCAGATAAAAACAAATCAGCTACTCTTACAACAAGATGCATTACATTTTTTTTTTTTGGATGGATAGACAAGAAACTGTTCATAATGGTTACTTTTGAGGAGGGGGATTAGGGATGGGAGAGGGAGGACAGTGAAATGTTTGCTTTTCATTTTATATCTTTTCTTTACTGTTCAACTTTGATGACCATGTACAGATATTAACTGTGTTGAAAACCTAAAAAACAAATTAGAAATACTATGCTCACGAACTTCACAGGAGAAATGAAATTTACCACAGGAACACGGACGCTTGAAAATCTAGCATCCGGTACAGCAATACTTTAAGATTTTTTCTACTGAAGTGTCCATAATGGCAGAGAAGGCTGAAAGGTTTCCCCCTGGGGTCTGAGGGCAGTGCCAGAAATGGTCCTCTATACACAAGAACTCTCTTTGCAGCTTTAAAACACATTCAAATTGTGCAATAGACTCTCTAACATATCCGCATCTCTTTTAATACAAAAATAATGGCTTAAATGACTTACCATCCACGACAACTGCCCCTGTGGGGAGACACCCCTGGTTTCTTTCTCCAGCGGTTGGAGCACCCGGAGCACACTGCCTTCAGTGACTGAGCGGAGTGGCCCCTGGAATGGGGAGCACGGCTGTGTGCGAGCTGACCTGTATTCTGGCTCTCTCACCTGGAATCAGGCTTCACGGATGCTGTTAGGCTTTGAATAGTAACAAAACAACGGCATAAATTAGGGGGTTGCTAAGATTGTGTACCATCAATGTTCGCATGAGCATAATGGACATAATGAATTCTATAGCACTATCCTGCACAGCTTGGAGAGATTAAAACCACTTTGTCTTTAAATTAAATTTCAAAAATCATTGAACAACAAGAATAGAAAGAGAGAAAAAAAAACACCTCATCTGTCAGCCACCCAATTGTAGGAAGCACCACTTCTTTCTTTCTGATCATTAATGCTCGGTCCTAGGTTTATTTTAATAGCTGCCAGCTCAGTGAGTCCACATCCATTGTAATAACCATAAAGGGGGCTTGGGTTCTCTTGTATTGTGGTTTGCAGCCCTAAGTGGAGAGCCTCTTATCCCCTTTCAGGAACAAATTCTCTGAAAAAGACCTAAGCTGAAGTTTATTTTATATAAATTCTGCAAAAAATAGTATGTGTAGGCTGTTGCAGAGAAAGAAAAGTGGATTTGAATTCATTTTTAAGTAGTTCTCTGCTTGGGCAGATCTTCATTCAACAAAATGGATGTCTGATTATGAAAAACTCACATCAGAGTGCTTACTAGATGCCAGGCGCCATATTGATTGCTCTACATGCTTTATGTTACTTAACCCTCACTCCCAACACCCCTAGGAAATATGGCTAGCACTATTAAATCCCCACTTTACAGGTGAGGAAACTGAGACCCAGGATAAGTGACTCGCCCAAGGCCATACAGCTAAATCAGCAGCAGAGCCAGGATTCAAATCTAGGTACTTCCGATTCTGGAGTCCCTGAAATCTTAACTGTCTTTTAATGATTATCACAGTTACCATTTATAGAGTGTTTATTATGTATGTTCTATGGTAGGTGCTTTGCATAAATTCTTTAATCCTTGAAACAATCCTCGGAGGCAGGCATTATTATTATTCTCATTTTATAGATGAGGAAAACTGGGGCTTAGAGAAATTAAGTAACTTACCCAACAGCAGAGTAAGTGGCAGAATCCAGGCCTGATGCCTGGATTTTTTAACAACTTTATTACCACACCTTTTACATGTAACCACTGTATATATTTAAGGTATACAACTTGACGATTCGATATGTATACATTGTGAAGAGTTCTCAACAACTAAGCTATACTACAATTAAGGTGCTTGGCCAGAGGGCACATAACAAACTCTACGATCCCCTGGGCACCAATGCCTGTGATGCAGACCCTGTCTGTGAGTGGCACTTAAACATGCCAGTGTGTGAGATGTTCCTCAGGAATGTTTTACCTGTGCACGTGGACCACCTATCCTATCACTTTCTACTTTGAAATGTGGCTTGACAGCCATGGTGCTTTATTCTTCATACAAATCTCATGTTACAGGTAAGATCCACTGGATTTCTGAGGCCTTATCAAGAGCTACAGAAATTGCAAACACACATGGATCCCAAGTAAGGGTTTATCAAAAAAAAACAAATGTCCTTCATTGACTAGGCTTATTTGCATGTTAGGCAAGATGCAGATGCTCCATTTCCTCTTTGTAAAATGAGTTTTGAGGTCGTGGCAGCTCTCTCCGTAATCTTTAACAGCACTGCCATCTCAGCACCGCGTAACTATGCCAGCTCTAATCCTCTGCTTTGAACAGGATTAAATTAAAATGACTTGAGACAGGTGAAGATAGATGAGGGAAAGCAACTGGACAAAAGTTGCTAGCTGTTACCACCTTATATTTTACAATACTTCTGTTGAAATGAGGTGAAATTCATAGAACCACCATTCTAAAGTGAACAATTCAGCTTATATTTCTTGATTAATAACCACAAGATAGGAAAGGTGGGTACATAGTACTTTTTAGAGAAAGCTCATCAGCTATGACTGTCCGCAGGCAATGGACCAATGGTTTTTTGGATGCTTTGGGTCTGAATTTCACTTTGCTAATGTATTGGGAATGTTGATGGGTCACACGACTGAGCTATTCTTTGCTAAGTGGATGGCTGAAGGTTGGTTTTAGAAGAAAGCTCTTCATCTCAGGAGATACTGTAGCGTTTATTAAACATGTAGCATTTTACTCAAACGTAGCACTTACTAAATTATAAAATGTACTTTTATATGAAAATAAACCACAAACAAAATTATATTTCAGGTATTTTTTATTTCTTCAAATTTATTATTTTATCAGGAGTGACTAAAATAAAAAACATAATTGGGTCCCATCATCGTCATGGAAATGGCTTTAAGAGAAAACTGGTCAGGTGAATATTATTGCTTCCCATTTTCAACCAGTAAATAGTTGCCATTGATAAATAGACAGCCAACAGTCTGTCAGGAATGCTCAAGATATGTTATATAATACAACATGCCTGTTCACAGAAGAAGAAAAACTAGGAAATAACTTATGTGAACTTCTTGATTTCATCATACAAGACAAGCACAAAAGCACCACCCATGCCTCTGAGGACATTGGACCACGCGCCCTTGAAAAAGGCTTTGCCTCCTTCGTCACGAGCAATCTTCCTCCAGCAGTCAAGTGTGCCTGTGTACATGATATCCGCTGCAAAGGACAAAGACAAGGAGCTGGTGACCTGAGGCTGATGAAAAATCCTTAGGTTTAACTAGACTAAACCAGAGCCCCACCTCTAAGAGCTAATGTCAGTTTTTAAAAATCCAACACTGACACATTAGTGTGGGCAATACTGAAATCTTAATCTGGTGACTAGAGAACAACAGAGATACGTAGATTACCCGCTGGTCTTAACCTCTAATACCATGGAAGCCTCTTGGGCATAAGCACCCAAAGGGCCCACTCAAAGGCAACTGTGCAGTAGACACAGACCAACCAACCCCATCTGCGATCTCAACAGATTGCCATTTTCAAAGACAGGCATGGCTAGTTTGTGCCCATGCTCCATGCCCACATCTTCGTCTTCTGCTCAAGCGGAACTTACTTCCTTTGCGCCCTGACTGCATCATCATGCGGCGACGCACTGTGTCAAACGGATAGGAAGTCAACCCAGCCACCGCTGTGACGGACTGTGCGATCATCCAGCTGATGAAGATATGCGTATTCTTGGGATCTGGAAGCATTCCTGAGGATAGGAAAGAGACACTTTTACCAGAAAGCAGAGTCCTCCTGACTCGTTGTCTGCCACGTCCCCTCATCCCCAACATCTCATCTGTACACAAAGGGCTGTACTGGGTGACCTTGGCTTCCTTCAGCAATTACAAAGAAATCTCTGGCTCCTGGAAAATTAGGATGGCACGACAATCTTATAAATGATCTCATGAGAACACAGTTTTGAAGCACACAGCAAACTTACCCTTCGCAGTGTCATAGATACCGAAGTAGGCAGCTCGGTAGATGATAATACCCTGCACAGACACGTTAAAGCCTTGGTACAGGCCCTTAATCCCGTCAGATTTGTAGATCTTAACCAGGCAGTCACCAAGGCCTCTGAATTCCCTTTCAGCTCCAGCTTTGCCCACATCGGCTGCTAGACGAGTACGGGCAAAGTCAAGAGGGTACACAAAACACAACGATGTGGCCCCAGCGGCACCACCTGATGCCAGATTCCCTGCGAAGTAGCGCCAAAACTGGGTCCTCTTGTCCACACCACCCAGGAAGATCTGCTTGTATTTATCTTTGAAGGCAAAGTTGAGAGCCTGGGTGGGGAAGTATCTGATGACATTGGCCAGGTTACCACGCCAGAAGGACAGGACTCCCTGCTCCTTGGGGATACGAACCACGCAGTCTATGATGCCCTTGTATTGCTTATCTGCAGTGATTTGCTTGCTGGCATGCTGCACCTGACAGACAAGGAGGAGGCCAACAGGGAGAGTTATAACCACGGAGAAGGGAAAAGGGAAGAGAATGTATCATCTCAATGGACACCCTTAAAGGTTAGCTGGCTCCCGCTTTCCCCAAATCTAGTCTTCTATGTCACACAGGCTGGACCCCCGCACCCCCCGCAAACCTCTGACGCTGTCACAGGTGGAAGAGGTGATCTGCACCCTCAGAAGCATTAAGCCTCCATCCCTTTAGGTGGGGAGGAGGCACCCTCAAGCGGACCCGTGACCTTTAGGCCTGGGAGAAAAGTCATTACCTCAGACCCAGGTTCAGAAGCATCAGGGCGAGGCCCACGTCGGGCGCAGTCACCTTGGTGACCGTGGCCTACGCCTCAGGGTCCCCGGAGCGGCTTCCCTCCCGCTCTGGCCCCCCTCCTCTCCTGGAGGTGACCCGTGGGCCACCACCCCTACGCCCGTGCAGGCGCGCCCTCTAGAGCCGGAGCGGGAGAGCGCGCCGCGCAGGACGCCAGGCCGCGGGGACGCGCCGGCGGCTGCGCGGGGGAGGACGCAGAAGGGACACGCGCTTCCCGGCGCCGGCTTCCGGCCCGGCTAGGTCGGAGCGCGGCGGCCGGCTGCGAGGCAGCTCCACCGGCCGCACGGCCTCCACGGGGCTGCTATCTCCTTGCCGCGACCTTGAGGTCTTCGGTAAGGGCAGGTGTCCCTCTTTTCAGTGCTGGCTTGCAGGCTTAGCCCTTGACCTCCAGGCCCGGGAGCCAGTCACCCCCGGGCTGTCCCATCCGAATTCGCTGCCTCCGGGATGCCCAGGCCCTGGGCTTCCTCCCCCGACCCTCCGCCCCTGACCCTTTCCTAGATCCTGAACTTCAGGTCACTAAAGCATCTCCCTCAAGTCTGCCTTTTGGTCCGACCCTGCGGCCACCCCTGCTCCCACGCTGCCACTTCCCTGGACTGGTCCGGAGGGTTCGTTCTCCCCAGGCCCTGGGGCACCGCTTCCCGCGCGACCCCCTCCCCCCACTTCCTGATCGGGCTCTCGGATTCCGGGACGTACCTGCAGCAGCAGCTTGACCCGCTCGATGGGCGCTACGGCGGTCTTGGAGATGGCCGCGGCCACTCCACCTGCCAGGAAGTCCTTGGCGAAGGACACGGCGGCATCTGTCATGTTGGAAGGAAAGAGGAGGCGGGCGACTGCGGGAACAGCGAGGAACCGGCTTGGACTCCGGGGCTCTGGGGCGGAGCAAAGCAAATGGCCGATTTATATAGGGGAGGCCGGCGCCCGGGCGGCCGGCGTCGGGGGCGGGCGCCGGGGCCGCTGAATGGCTCAGCGCGCGGAGGGAGGAGCCGTGGAGTCGGGCACCGGCCGTCCTCGGCGTCGCCCCGGCTCGCCCGCAGCGCCTGACCCGGCCCGAGGAAGGGGCGGCTCCGGCCCCAGAGAGTACCCGGCCCAGATGCGGGACCCTGGGGGAGGCCTGGGGGCGCGGAGGGAGCGAGAGGTCACGACGCGCCCGGACAAGGGTGAGGCGCGATATTTAAGGGGACTCCAAAGAACAGACAAACACCCCCCTCCCAAACTTGGTAGTCAAGACAAATAATATTTAATGCAATATTTTAAAAAAAGATTAGTGTAGGCAAAGTATGGCGCTCTGGCCGGTCGCCTGTTTTTGTAAATAAAGTTTACTTGGAGCCCCAGGGCTGGAATGAGGGTGAGGCAAGTGAGGCAGGACCCTACAAGTGCAAGATGGGAGCCTGTCTTTATTATAAATTTCGAAACGTTGTTCATCATGGATTTTTGTATTCCTTTTGATATTTAAAAATAGTGCATTAAAATAATCATTCGTCTTGATTACTGAGTTGTTTAGCTCCCGCTTACATTTGGTGCCAAGGCAAGTGCCTCACTGTTCTCACCCTAGACCTAGCACTGCCCTGGAGCTTGACGGGTGACGGTATAGAGGAAACTGGGGAACAGCAGAGCTGGGACACTGTCAGCGTGCCCCAGACCCCGGTTTGCAAATGCAGTTTAACAGAGATCTTGCCGGGAATTGGCAGAGGAGAGTCCAAAGAACTCGGTAGGGGCTGGGGAAATTATTTTAGCCAGAAGCCAAAGATAGAGGTTATACCGTTAAGGTTAAGAGGTTGTGTGAATTAGATTGGTATTTGGTGTCCTGGACCCCAGGTAAAGTGCTCTTGAATTGAGTAGATTCCTGAACTCCAGAAAGGTTTAGAGGAATCAGTAGAACTAGATTGACACCCATTGTGTCAAGGGACAAGTGCTTACTGAGTCCCTTAATCTCTGCACTGGGGGAGCATTTGCCACACATGTCCTTAAAAACCTACTTGTTAGCTTGAGTACACTCTCTCAGATTCAGAACAGGAGCTGAGAGTGTCATCACAAATCCTGTGTAAGTAATGACAACCATGTTTATAAAAGTAAGGATAACTGTTGAAAACTCCAACTGCAGCTGAGCCCTAGGTACCCAGCACACTGGAAACATAGGTGGCATACCCCTCACTTTACTTTCTTGCCCTCTCCCACCTTCTCCAGATCTGCCCGTTAAAGGACCCAATTCTAGGATTCCTCCAGGAATGTCAGGTCCTTCCTCTAAGTATACTTTGCAATTTCTTAGTCTTCCCAAGAACCCCAGCAATCTGAAGTGTTGAGCACACACAGCAAGTGTTCAAAGAAGAGAAATTTTCACTCCAGCTTTGTTGATCCTGGGGGCTATCTTTGACCTGTATTCTCGAGAGGCCGCTATGCTCTTGTTAGCTGATTATAATAGAAATGCAGCTGGATACAGAAATGACCTTGCTGTGCAATTTCAGTGACAGAGTGTGTTCTCTGAAAGCGGTAGCCAATCCTCTACCTCTACTGGTGAGAGAATGAACAGCTAAAACAAAAAATCTCTGGAGCATTTTGTTTAGAGGGAGGTGGGTTTTAGAATGCATTTCAAAATACAATTCAAAACCTTTCTAGTCTGAACTCTTGACATTCTGATGAATGCATTTTTATTCAAATATTAATTACTCTGACCCACCTTACCATCACTTATGTACCTTTTTCTACCTTTCATTGGCCACATCTGCTACTCCCTTTGAGCATGATGTCCCTACCATATTCTAGTCCAAAGGTCTTTTACTGTTTCAAGCACCTCCACATTTATTGTTCTGTTAGATTTCTCTCTCTCCACAAAAAGATGATCAAATAATTACATAGAATTTGTCCCTTTTCAGTCTTTGGGTGCTTAAGTGTAGTTTTACTGAAGATGAAATACATTTAAAAGCGAATCCATGTCATGACTTGGTATTTTGCTAAATCTACTGTGAGCTGGAGCTCTCCTGGTTGCCAATGACCAGGTGTACCTCAAGGAGTCAAATGTTCTCAAAAGTGTCAAGGTCATGAAAGACAAAGACTGAGGAACTGTCACAGATTAAAGGAGACTAAGGAGAATGACAGGTTAATGCAATGTGTGATCCTGGATTGGATCCTGGACCAGAAAAAGGACATTGATGGTACTATTGAAATTTGGATACATATCTGTAGATTAGTTAATAATAGTCTACCAATAGTACTTTTAGTTACAGCGGTTACGTAAGATGTTAACATTTGGAGCAGCTGAGTGAAGGATACATGGAAATTCTTTATACTGGTTTTTTTGGGGGCAACATTTTTATTTCTGAAAGTTAAAAAAATGAAAAAGTCAAAAGAAAAAAAAAGGAAAAAAAAAAAAGAAACCAGTAGCAAGAGTCCAGGGAAATAGAGACTAATGTCAATGATAATGATGTTGATAATGATATATGGCTAGTCAATTCATCAAAAACAAATTCCTCCAGTGAGACATAGTGGGAGCTCTGTGTTAGTAACTGTTGTGTTCTGGAAGTTGTGTAGAATACATGTATAAATAAGAAAGAGAAACTAAAGCTAAGGCAGTGCCTAGTAACTCTCAGAAAAAACAAGGAAGAGGGTCAGAAATGATACTTAAGGCCTCAGTTATCTATGTACTAACACACCCAGAGTATGGGTAATAAAGTGAATGTAAAATGTCAATACAAGCAAGAAAACACAACTTTATAGGTATTGTTCAAACTTGATGGAATGGGACTTCTGACTGGCATCAGGAAAAGGAAGGGTAAACCTGGTTCAGAGAGATACCATATAGAAGGAGAACAATTCACTGGTGGGAGGGTGAAAAGCATTCCATGAAAATGAAAGGGAGAGATGAAAGTGATTGTCATTGTGGAAGCATACCTAGAGATTGCCTAGATAGATAAAAGCTATGAATAGTACTTCATAAAGCCATCACCTAGACTAGAAATGTTGATCAGGGACAAAAGCCATCTGAATATCTGCTGTAGGTTTCATTATTCCGATAGCAACACACTGGATAAATTCTTTACTCTCTTGCTGATAATTACACTTCTCAGAACACTGAAGAGCAATGAGGTAAATTGCTAAACTAGGCTTAATCCTGATAATAAATAAGGAAGATCTGGTTAGCAAAGTAAAAGTGACAAGAATCTAAGGGAAACTGACCAAGACTGACTGGTCTGGATCTGTCAAACAAAAGAATGCTCGGCATAGTCAGATAGGTTAACTAACCTGTGGAGTGTGTGTGTGTTAGACTTCAGAAGGATCAGAGAAAAGGTAAATATGATCTCTTGGCCAAGCTCCAAACAGAAAGATAGCTCAGGAGGGTGAGAGATTCCCAAGATAAAATTCAGACCTGTACAATTTGGAAAAATTCCAGTGAGAAATTCAAAAGGGAGAGATATCTAATAAATTAAATGCCCTTCCAGGTTATCCTCTGATGAGCTCAAATGTTTAAAGTACATATATAGATGACACAGTGAGGGCTAGACTTCCAAGGGCAAAGACCAAAGAGTATCACAAACCTCTAGGAACTGAGTCAGAAGGGCTAAAGTCCAGAATAAACTCAGGCTTAGAAAATGGGAAGGACCACAATAAAAGTTTCTAATGCTCTATTTAGTGCAGGACATTTAAGGATAAGGAGCTAGAGCATGTGTGAAAAAGAACTGAGGGTCTTACTTGACTGTGAGTTGGCAATGCCAAAAAATGCTAATGAGTCTTGAGTTGGGTCAAGATGATGGTCATGAACAGATCGGGGGACTTTTAGTCCCATTGGGGCCTCTGCTGGTCCACCCATAGAGCTTTTTTTCCCCCCCCAAGTTTTTGTTTTTTTAACTTTTTATTTTATATTGGAGTACAGTTGATTAACAATGTTGTGTTAGTTTCAGGTGTACAACAAAGTGATTCAGTTATACATATACATGTATCTATTCTTTTTCAAATTTTTTTCCCAGTTAGTTTGTTACAGACTATTGAGCAGACTTCCCTGTGCTATACAGTAGGTCCTTGTTGGTTATCCATTTTATTTTATTGTATATATATTTTTAAACATCTTTATTGGAGTATAATTGCTTTTACAATGGTGTGTTAGTTTCTGCTTTATAACAAAGTGAATCAGCTATACATATACATATATCCCCATATCTCTTCCCTCTTTCGTCTCCCTCCCACCTTCCCTATCCCACCCCTCTAGGTGGTCACAAAGCACCGAGCTGATCTCCCTGTGCTATGCGGCTGCTTCCCACTAGCTATCTATTTTACGTTTGGTAGTGTATATATGTCCATGCTACTCTCTCACTTCGTCCCAGCTTACCCTTCCCCCTCCCCGTGTCCTCAAGTCCATTCTCTGCCCATAGAGCTTTGTGCTTACTTCTGGATGCCATGTTTAAGAGGACATTAACAAACTGGAACATATTCAAAGAATGCAGTCAGGAAAGTGAAGTACCTGCAAATCATGTCATATGAGAAATGGCTGAATGAATGAGAGACATTTAACTGGGGAAGAGCTTTGGGTGAAGGAGGGCCATCATGACTGTTTTCATAATTGAAGGGCTGTCAGGTGGAAGAGAATAAGACATTCTATATGGAATCAACACCAGCTGGTAGAAGTGTCACGAAGGTAGACTTCAGCTGAACAAGAAACAACTTTCTAAAATATGAGCTGCTTGGGAATTCCCTGGTGGTCCAGTGGTTAGGACTCTGTGCTTTCTCTGCTGGGGCCCTGGGCTCAATCCCTGGTTGGGGAACCAAGATCCTGCAAGCCGCATGGTGTGGCAAAAAACAAAACAAAACAGACAAACAAACAAAAGAGCGACTTAAAGGTGGAATGGGTTGTTTTACGATGTGGGGAACTTCTTGTCACTGGAAATGTTAAGAGTTGGGGTAAAATGGCCACTTGTTAGGGACACTGTAGATGAGATTACTGTGTTGGCTGGGAAGAGAGTTCTGCACCTGTCTAATTCTAAGATTCTGTGGCTCTATTCCTTTGTATGTATAAGATTGAATGGATTGAGCATCTGAGTTTGGGAATCTGGGACAAAGTAAGAGAGAGGTAATTTGGCCCAGTGGTCAAGAGGGTGGGCTCTGCAGCCAAACTGCTAGAGTTCAGATACTGGCTCTGCCACTTGCTGTCAGGCCTTGGGTAAGTTGCTTAACCTCTCCAGACTTCCATGACTTCAGGTGTAAAATGGGAATGATAATGGTACCTGTACCTTGAAGGACTATAGGGACAATTAAATGAGATAATATATGCATAAACAGTCTAGTACATAGTAAGCATTCAATACATGTTAGATTTTATTAATACTAAGAAAAATACTGGGCTTCCCTGGTGGCACAGTGGTTAAGAATCTGCCTGCCAATGCAGGGGACACGGGTTCGAGCCCTGGTCCGGGAAGACCCCATATGCCGCGGAGCAACTAAGCCCATGTGCTACAACTACTGAGCCTGCGCTCTAGAGCCTGTGAGCCACAACTACTGAAGCCCGCATGCCTAGAGCCCGTGCTCTGCAACAAGAGAAGCCACTGCAATGAGAAGCCCACGCACCGCAATGAAGAGTAGCCCCCGCTCGCCGCAACTAGAAAAAGCCTGCGTGCAGCAACCAAGACCCAACGCAGCGAAAAATAAATAAATAAAATAAATAAATTTATTTTAAAAATTAAAAAAATATATATTGCATCACACATCTTTACAATCCTCCTAAAGTACTTAGCCCAATTTGGTGGTGCCCACTGCCAGCCATAAGGCGGAAAAGCAGAACACTTCCTTCATACCTCTGAGAAAATGCAAAGAGCTGGAAGTTCATTTCAGGAACAGAACTAGAGTTTTAAAATAATTTTTTGCAGCTTTCAGAATTTTTTAAGAAATTGTTCACCTCAAGGAAAATCAAGAGTAATTAACATGAGCGATTCACTCTGGGTTAAGAATTTGCTACCCTCTAAACTCTAACAGATTGGGTTACAGATGAGATTTTCATGTGTGTATTAACTGCTCTTCCCCATAAAACACAGTCTGCCCAGCGGTTGGAAAAATGAGTTATTTTGATATATTTCAATAGGACAGGTTTCTGAGAGTTTAAAGGTTTTGGCCAGTATATATAGATAGCCATAGTTTTACAACTCAGATTAGTAATAAATGACCAACATCATTTTTCTTTGGAAAATAAATTTAATAGGGAAAAATACTTTCAACATACTGCAAGTCTCTCTCTCTCTGTGTATAAATTAACAACTTAATATTAGATAGTTTTTTAATGCATAGGTAGGCACTATTCAAAAGGTACAGTTACATAAACTTGACATAGAATCCCCAAGGTGGAATAAACCCGAAATTTGATTTTAAAAAATCTAGGAGAGATGATTAGACTGAAGTGTTTTTTGTTTAGTTACATTTTGTGTGTGTGTGTGTGTGTGTGTGTGTACGTCCAATGTTCTATTTGATCCTTTCTAGGCAACTGGGACATGTTGTGAGAATAAGTTGACTAAATAATTTATTTTCAGGGTAGGCTTGTAAAGCAAGTAAAAAAGGCAGAGAATTCAGGCCACTTGAACTATACATGACTTCAACTGAAAGAAGGTCTTCTGGGGCATGATGAAGCAGTCATGGTATAAACTACCTTCCAGAAACACAAGATTCTAAGCCTAGGATGCTTCAAATTAAATAAAGAAGGATGGTTCTACTATGACAGTGGTAACTTTTGTTTTCTGTTTTTTTGTAATTTATTTTTTTTCTCAGTTTCCCCATTTTTATTTTTTATTTTTATTTTTTCACACACACACACACACACACACACACACACACACTGTATTTTATTTTTACAAGAGATAAACTGACACCAAGCATTGTAAATGGATGACCACAACAAAAGCAACAGTGATTTCAATTACCACACACGAAACACACATACTATGTCATAATATTGACATTCAGTCCAGTGATCCTCCACTGTAACAGCTCCTTTACTTTGCAGTGAAAACTGATTTGTATATTTTTTGCCTCTGAGTCCTTGTGGGATTTTTTTTTATTCAAACAGAAAGTCAGAAAAATTATAATCATCCTCATCAGTTCACTCAGTCCCATGTAATTAATTTTTTTTTCATCTTGATCTTTTGTTAGCACTTTTATGAATTCATCAGTTTTCCATTAGAGTTCTGAAAATGCTTATTCATTCAGTTCAGCAGTATAGTCAGTTACCAGAAACCTGTACTTGTCAGTCTTTTCCATGAATTCCTTGAAGATGAAACCCTTTTATAGGAACATTTTTGCAAAAGCATCAGAGTACACCCAGAACTGTCTGTAAATGACAGAAGACTTAAAAATGACCACGGTTAAAGATCTGATGAAAGTTCATAATAATGCAATTGACAAGGAAATTTAGTTATTTCTGAGATATATGTATTAAGGTAATAACTAGAATTATGACATAACATTATACCAGAACATATAAGATTTTTAGAAATTTCATGTAATGTCTGAAACATTTATATTAACATATTTCCATACAAATAACCCAAAGAAAGTTTAGTATTAGTTGTTTTTTTGGTTTGTTTGTTTTTTTATACTGCAGGTTCTTATTAGTCATCAATTTTATACACATCAGTGTATACATGTCAATCCCAATCGCCCAATTCAGCACACCACCATCCCCACCCCACCGTGGTTTTCCCCCCTTGGTGTCCGTACGTTTGTTCTCTACATCTGTGTCTCAACTTCTGCCCTGCAAACCGGTTCATCTGTACCATTTTCTAGGTTCCACATATATGCGTTAATGTACGATATTTGTTTTTCTCTTTCTGACTTACTTCACTCTGTATGACAGTCTCTAGATTCATCCACGTCTCTACAAATGACTCAATTTCGTTCCTTTTTATGGCTGAGTAATATTCCATTGTATATATGTGCCACATCTTCTTTCTCTATTCGTCTGTTGATGGGCATTTAGGTTGCTTCCATGACCTGGCTATTGTAAATAGTGCTGCAATGAACACTGGGGTGCATGTGTCTTTTTGAATTATGGTTTTCTCTGGGTATATGCCCAGTAGTGGGATTGATGGGTCATATGGTCATTCTATTTTTAGTTTTTTAAGGAACCTCCATACTGTTCTCCATAGTGGCTGTATCAATTTACATTCCCACCAAGAGTGCAAGAGGGTTCCCTTTTCTCCACACCCTCTCCAGCATTTGTTGTTGGTAGATTTTCTGATGATACCCATTCTAACTGGTGTGAGGTGATACCTCATTGTAGTTTTGATTTGCATTTCTCTAATAATTAGTGATGTTGGGCAGCTTTTCATGTGCTTCTTGGCCATCTGTAGGTCTTCTTTGGAGAAATGTCTATTTAGGTCTTCTGCCCATTTTTGGATTGGGTTGTTTGTTTCTTTAATATTGAGCTGCATGAGTTGTTTATATATTTTGGAGATTAATCCTTTGTCCGTTGATTCGTTTGCAAATATTTTCTCCCATTCTGAGGGTTGTCTTTTCGTCTTGTTTATGGTTTCCTTTGTTGTGCAAAAGCTTTGAAGTTTCATTAGGTCCCATTTGTTTATTTTTGTTTTTATTTCCATTACTCTAGGAGGTGGATCAAAAAAGATCTTGCTGTGATTTATGTCAAAGAGTGTTCTTCCTATGTTTTCCTCTAAGAGTTTTATAGTGTCCAGTCTTATATTTAGGTCTCGAATCCATTTTGAGTTTATTTTTGTGTATGGTGTTAGGGAGTGTTCTAATTTCATACTTCTACATGTGCTGTCCAGTTTTCCCAGCACCACTTATTGAAGAGACTGTCTTTTCTCCATTGTATATCTTTGCCTCCTTTGTCATAGATTAGTTGACCATAGGTGCGTGGGTTTATCTCTGGGCTTTCTATCTTGTTCCATTGATCTATGTTTCTGTTTTTGTGCCAGTACCATATTGTCTTGATTAATGTAGCTTTGTAGTATAGTCTGAAGTCAGGGAGTCTGATTCCTCCAGCTCTGTTTTTTTCCCTCAAGACTGCTTTGGCTATTCAGGGTCTTTTGTGTCTCCATGCAAATCTTAAGATGATTTGTTCTAGTTCCGTAAAAAATGCCATTGGTAATTTGATAGGGATTGCATTGAATCTGTAGATTGCTTTGGGTAGTGTAGTCATTTCCACAATATTGATTCTTCCAATCCAAGAACATGGTATATCTTTCCATCTGTTAATATCATCTTTAATTTCTTTCATCAGTGTCTTATAGTTTTCTGCATATGGGTCTTTTGTCTCCCTAGGTAGGTTTATTCCTAGGTATTTTATTCTTTTTGTTGCAATGGTAAATGGGAGTGTTTCCATAATTTCTCTTTCAGATTTTTCATCATTAGTGTGTAGGAATGGAAGAGATTTCTGTGCATTAATTTTGTATCCTGCAACTTTACCAAATTCATTGATTAGCTCTAGAAGTTTTCTGGTGGCATTTTTAGGATTCTCTACGTATAGTATCATGTCATCTGCAAACAGTGACAGTTTTACTTCTTCTTTTCCAATTTGTATTCCTTTTATTTCTTTTTCTTCTCTGATTGCCGTGGCTAGGACTTCCAGAACTATGTTGCATAACAGTGGTGAGAGTGGACATCCTTGTCTCGTTCCTGATCTTCGAGGAAATGCTTTCAGTTTTTCACCATTGAGAATGATGTTTGCTGTGGGTTTGTCGTATATGGCCTTTATTATGTTGAGGTAGGTTCCCTCTATGCCCACTTTCTGGGGAGTTTTTATCATAAATGGGTGTTGAATTTTGTCAAAAGCTTTTTCTGCATCTATTGAGATGATCATATGGTTTTTATTCTTCAATTTGTTAATATGGTGTATCACATTGATTGATTTGCGTATACTGAAGAATCCTTGCATCCCTGGGATAAATCCCACTTGATCGTGGTGTATGATCCTTTTAATGTGTTGTTGGATTCTGTTTGCTAGTATTTTGTTGAGGATTTTTGCATCTATATTCATCAGTGATACTGGTCTGTAATTTTCTTTTTTTGTAGTATCTTTGTCTGGTTTTAGTATCAGGGTGATGCTGGCCTCATCGAATGAGTTTGGGAGTGTTCCTTCCTCTGCAATTTTTTGGAAGAGTTTGAGAAGGATGGGTGTTAGCTCTTCTCTAAATATTTGATAGAATTCACCTGTGAAGCCATCTGGTCCTGGACTTTTGTTTGTTGGAAGATTTTTAATCACAGTTCCAATTTCATTACTTGTGATTGTCTGTTCATATTTTCTGTTTCTTCCTGGTTCAGTCTTGGAAGGTTATACCTTTCTGAGAATTTGTCCATTTCTTCCAGGTTGTCCATTTTATTGGCATATGGTTGCTTGTAGTAGTCTCTTAGGATGCTTTGTATTTCTGCGGTGTCTGTGGTAACTTCTCCTTTTTCATTTCTAATTTTATTGATTTGAGTCCTCTCCCTCTTTTTCTTGATGAGTCTGGCTAATGGTTTATCAATTTTGTTTATCTTCTCAAAGAACCAGCTTTTAATTTTATTGATCTTTGCTATTGTTTTCTTTGTTTCTATTCCATTTATTTCTGCTCTGATCTTTATGATTTCTTTTCTTCTACTAACTTTGGGTTTTGTTTGTTCTTCTTTCTGTAGTTCCTTTAGGTGTAAGGTTAGATTCTTTGAGATTTTTCTTGTTTCTTGAGGTAGGCTTGTATTGCTATAAACTTCCCTCTTAGCACAGCTTTTGCTGCATCCCAGAGGTTTTGGATCGTCATGTTTTCATTGTCATTTGTCTCTAGGTATTTTTTGATTTCCTCTCTGATTTCTTCAGTGATCTCTTGGTTATTTACTAACATATTGTTTAGTCTCCATATATATGTGTTTTTTACGTTTTTTTCCTTGTAATTGATTTCTAATCTCATAGCATTGTGGTCAGAAAAGATGCTTAATATGATTTCAATTTTCTTAAATTTACTGAGGCTTGATTTGTGACCCAAGATGTGATCTATCTTGGAGAATGTTCCATGCCCACTTGAGAAGAAAGTGTAATCTGCTGTTTTTGGATGGAATGTCCTATAAATATCAATTAAATCTATCTGGTCTATTGTGTCATTTAAAGCTTCTGTTTCCTTATTTATTTTCATTTTGGATGACCTGTCCATTGGTGTAAGTGAGGTGTTAAAGTCTCCCACTATTATTGTGTTACTGTCGATTTCCTCTTTTATAGCTGTTAGCAGTTGCCTTATGTATTGAGGTGCTTCTATGTTGGGTGCATATATATTTATAATTCTTATATCTTCTTCTTGGATTGATCATTATGTAGTGTCCTTCCTTGTCTCTTGCAACATTCTTTATTTTAAAGTCTATTTTACCTGATATGAGTATTGCTACTCCAGCTTTCTTTTGATTTCCATTTGCATGGAATATCTTTTTCCATCCCCTCACTTTCAGTCTGTATGTGTCCCTAGGTCTGAAGTGGGTCTCTTGTAGACAGCATATATATGGGTCTTGTTTTTGTATCCATTCAGCGAGCCTGTGTCTTTTGTTTGGAGCATTTAATCCATTCATGTTTAAGGTAATTATCAATATGTATGTTCCTATTACTGTTTTCTTAATTTTTATGGGTTTGTTTTTGTAGGTCCTTTTCTTCTCTTGTGTTTCCCACTTAGAGAAGTTCCTTTAGCATTTGTTGTAGAGCTGGTTTGGTGGTGCTGAATTCTCTTAGCTTTTGCTTGTCTGTAAAGCTTTTGATTTCTCCGTCGAATCTGAATGAGATCCTTGCTGGTTAGAGTAATCTTGGTTGTAGGTTCTTCCCTTTCATCACTTTAAGTATATCATGCTACTCCCTTCTGGTTTGTAGAGTTTCTGCTGAGAAATCAGCTGTTAACCTTATGGGAGTTCCCTTGTATGTTATTTGTCGTTTTTCCCTTGCTGTTTTCAATAATTTTTCTTTGTCTTTAATTTTTGCCAAGTTGATTACTATGTGTCTCGGCATGTTTCTCCTTGGGTTTATCCTGTATGGGACTCTCTGCGCTTCCTGCACTTGGGTGGCTATTTCCTTTCCCATGTTAGGGAAGTTTTTGACTATAATCTCTTCAAATATTATCTCTGGTCCTTTCTCTCTCTCTTCTCCTTCTTGGACCCCTATAATGCGAATGTTGTTGTGTTTAATGTTGTCCCAGAGGTCTCTTAGGCTGTCTTCATTTCTTTTCATTCTTTTTTCTTTAGTCTGTTCCGCAGCAGTGAATTCCACCATTCTGTCTTCCAGGTCACTTATCCATTCTTCTGCCTCAGTTATTCTGCTATTGATTCCTTCTAGTGTATTTTTCATTTCAGTTATTGTATTGTTCATCTCTGTTAGTCTGTTCTTTAATTCTTCCAGGTCTTTGTTAAACATTTCTTGCATCTTCTCAATCTTTGCCTCCATTCTTTTTCCGAGGTCCTGGATCATCTTCACTATCATTATTCTGAATTCTTTTTCTGGAAGGTTGCCTATCTCCACTTCATTTCATTGTTTTTCTGGGGTTTTATCTTGTTCCTTCATCTGGTATATAGCCCTCTGCCTTTTCATCTTGTCTGTCTTTCTGTGAATGTGGTTTTTGTTCCACAGGCTGCAGGATTGTAGTTCTTCTTGCTTCTGCTCTCTGCCGTCTGGTGGATGAGGCTATCTAAGAGGCTTGATGGGAGGGACTCGTGGTGGGTAGAGCTGACTGTTGCTCTGGTGAGCAGAGCTCAGTAAAACTTTAATCCACTTGACTGTTGATCAGTGGGGCTGGGTTCCCTCCCTGTTGGTTGTTTGGCCTGAGGCAACCCAACACTGGAGCCTACCTGGGCTCTTTGGTGGGGCTAATGACAGACTCTGGGAGGGCTCACACCAAGGAGTACTTCCCAGAACTTCTGCTGCCAGTGTCCTTGTCCCCACGGTGAAACAGAGCCACCCTCCGCCTCTGCAGGAGACCCTCCAACACTAGCAGGTAGGTCTGGTTCAGTCTCTCCCGGGGTCACTGCTCCTTCCCCTGGGTCCTGATTCACACACTACTTTGTGTGTGCCCTCCAAGAGTGGAGTCTCTGTTTCTCCCAGTCCTGTCGAAGTCCTGCAATCAATTCCCACTAGACTTCAAAGTCTGATTCTCTAGGAATTCCTCCTCCCATTGCTGGACCCTCAGGTTGGGAAGCCTGATGTGGGGCTCAGAACCTCCACTCCAGTGGGTGGACTTCTGTGGTATAAGTGTTCACCAGTCTGTGAGTCACCCACCCACCAGTTATGGGATTTGATTTTACTGTGATTGTGCTCCTCTTACCATCTCATTGTGGCTTCTCCTTTGTCTTTGGATGTGGGGTATCTTTTTTGGTGAGTTCCAGTGTCTTCCTGTCAATGACTGTCCAGCAGCTTGTTGTGATTCTGGTGTTCTCACAAGAGGGAGTGAGAGCAAGTCCTTCTACTCCGCCATCTTGTTTTCCTCCTCGACAGTGGTAACTTTTAAATGTTAAATGTTTTCATTTAGTTTCTGATAAGACATAATTTACACCATTGTGTGTGCACTCAGAAGTCAGCAAAGATTATGAGTTCCAGGACTGTATCAGGAATTCACTCCAGGAAGCCTGGAGTGAATCTGGGTGAAACTAGGCTGCTGTGGGTTGGTGTAAGCTGTGAGCCTGTGGCGGAGCTCCCGGCGTGGTATCTGCCCAGCCACTTCAACTACATGTTGCTCTGAAGAGTCATGGCAATGCCCTTTCTTTGGTGTTGTGTAAATTGCCTACTTACATTCAGAGTGTAGATTGCACATTTCACTACTGCTAGGTTTTGTTGTAAAATCTGGTGGAATGCCATCCTGCGACGGTCATGTTGGGAAACCCTCGGTGGCGTAGGTGTTTACAGGGCCATCAGTTTGGAGCTCAGGTATGGCCGAATCTTCTCATTTCCAAGAGCAGCAGACAGGAGCACCCTCTTGTCACTCCACGCGTGCACAATTCTGAGGCTACATTTCTCTCTGATTGCAACACACCTTCAGTCAGTGTACTTCTAGCTCCATTCAGTTTTAAAGAGTTGGTTTTTTAGACTTTAGTTGTCCAGTTTTGAAAAACTTCTTTAATTCCCGTAATTCCTGGGGCTTCAAACTCTGATCCACCCCTGGGGTCAATTTATAGCTCAGAGGAGACACAATGTAGCCATTTTGGTAAAGACAGATTCTCTTGCAGAACTCAAAGGTGCCAAACATAACTCCAAAATATGGAACTATCTGTTTAAAAAGAAAATGAAAATCATGTTAAAATCTTAAAAGAAAACATCAGTGCGTCTGCAATCAACTTGGATCAGGGTAAACTAAGATAAAGGCTGTAGACAATACAACATGGTCATTCTTCTTTGGAATCAGGGAAGATGGCAAAATGCAAGCTGGCCCAGTGAGTGTTGGGGAGAGGAATGGCAGAACCATTGAAGGGCACGCCCTGGGGAAGCCTGGGTCTGGGTTGATATGCATGTAGGCAGCCTGACACTGCCTGTCAACATACGCTTGTCCTTTTTTTGGCTGCGCCTCACGGCTTGCAGGATCTTAGTTCCCCAACCAAGGATCAAACTTGGGCCCAGCAGTGAAAGCACCGAGTCCTAACCACTGGACAGCTGGGGAATTCCCAACATGTGCTTGTCTTGATTGGAATCAGGAATCACTTGGCGTCAAGGTTAGTCCAAGGTTAGTCCACAGTTCTTAACTTTTTTTTTTTTTGGTCATGGAGTTCTTTGGGAAAATGATGAAAGTTATGGATCCTCTCCGCAGAGGGATGCACAGATGCCCATATAGACATATTTTTGCATACAATTTTAGGATAGGGGGTTAAGTTCCCTTTGGAGTCCATGAACCTACATGTTGGGAACCTTTACACTAAATGCTCAGCTCCTCTGGGATGGGGTGTCAGATGCCCCAACACTGCACAGGGTCCCCACTCTTCAGGGCTGACAACCAGCCTGCATTGTGCTAGAGGAGATGTTTCCACGCGAACTGTAGGGGGAGCAGCAAAGGCACAGAACAGGGTAGAAGTGAAAGAGGCAGACAAGCAGTAGACTCACCACTCCTCTCACCTTCAGTAAGTTGGCTGCCAATCCATTCCAGAGCCCCAGGACCCCTTGGGCTTTCACTATCTGCCGGAAGCAGTCCACTGCTCCTGAGAAATGGACATCTACTCCTCCACAGTGGGGAAGGTAGGGGCTCTGAGCCTGGCAGGAAACAGAAGATGGGATGAGGTGATTTAGTCACTGGGAAATAACGGTTCTAGTCAAGTAGCCAAGGTCTCAAGTCTGGGCTCTGGATGCAATGTCCTGGCCAAGATGATGATAGAGAATGGTTGCCTCGGGGCTCTACCTGTTCCGTGGGCTTAGAATGAATATTAGCATGCAGTAAAGCCATGACACCCCATTCACATATTTGTGGCTATTTTTTCTTGGAAGGAAGCAGCCATTTGGGATGGACTCAACTTCACACTTAACATTGCCTCCCAAACTATGCCCTTTGGATGTGGTAGACACCTCTCAGGCCCTTCATCTTTTTTAAGTGCCTTCTGTTTCCTTGTCTTAACCGATTCCTCCTCTGTGAAGTTCTCAAGTGGGGGCTGCTCATCTCCCCACATCACAGATGTCCCAGGCTGGGAAGCAGAGGGCAGGGCATTCTTCCAGCTCCCTCTTTCTGTTCCCAGACCCTGACTCTGCTGCTCTCATGCCAAAAGCTCTCAGCTGGGGCTCGTGCCACTGAACCACACTCCTGGTCCCTGCTCTGAGCTACTGGCCTCCTGGCCACTCTTCCACATTCACTGAGGCCTGTGACACCTGGTAGCTCCCCATCTTCCACACTCAACACCGTCGTAGGGAACTTCGGCATCTGTAGTCACAGGCCATCCCATACCTAGTTTCTGGACCTCGGCTTCAGTGATCCTCACCTTTACACCCCTTTGGCCACCCCATGGATTTCATCATCACCCCCAGTACCATCCTGAGTGACCACCAAAATGCCCCATCTTTGAAAGTAACTCTTTTGTCCTTTAGAAAAACAATTTTACGATCAGATGAAATAACTTTTCAGTATACCATCTATATGCAAATGGACTCTATTTGTTCACTGTGAGGGGGACAGCCCCTCATAGCTGGCTTTCAGAAATGGTGACAAGTTTACCTCAAGCTACGCACCTACTTTGGTTCGTTTCTGAAATGTCTAGCTGAGGCTAGTATAGCATTTTATTGCAATGGAATCAAGCTCTTCCATGTGGGAGAGGCAGTAGAGTATAAGAGTCGGAAAAGCATAAACTCTGGAGTCGGACAGGCTGGGTTCTAGCCCACGGCTGCCCCACTTACTTACTGGCCATGTGACCCTGGGCAACTCACCTAACCTTTTTGAGACTCAGTTTCGTTATCTGGAAAATAAGAATAGTATCTGCTGTGAGAATGAATGAGATGTGCATGCAAAGCACTCAGCGGTGTCAGGCACATGGAAAGGATCAATAAATATGAGCCAGTGCTGCTATTACTATTATGTAGAAATTATTCTAAATATCAATCAAATCCCTTACGTGACCTATTAGTCCTCTGTCTCCACTTCTGAAATCTTACACTTGAGAACTGCTCGGACCCGTGTCCTCATCCACCCAGCTCCCCCGCTCCCTGGTGCCTCTTAACCATCAGCGTTCAGATCACTAACCCCTCTAGTCACACGCCCTCTCCCTTGTCTCCCAGGCCACCACTTCCCTGCTGGCTTCACGGTCCTCCTTTTTTGGTCCTCCCAGCACTTCTTTTTGTTCCTAGTCTCGAAATCCTTTGTTTTTCAGCTGATCTCCATGCCCCCCTCCCCACCAACCCCTTCTCTGCTCCAAGCCGCTGAACATGAATCCACAAAGGGGCAGGTCGGTGCCACCAAAGCTTTGAGGTCTCTAACCTCTGCTGGATCCTCATACTGGAGAGCGAGCCCTGGAAGCATCCTTTCCCATTCCTCACAGTGGCTCTTCCCAACCTTACCACACCCCTCAACGCCCCGCACGCCACACCGTGTCCTCCGCCCTAGACAGGCGACCCTGCCTCCCAGTTCGTAGGGAAAATAGATCATCTTTTCTTCCCACTGGTGCCCTGGATCTCACACCTTTGAATTCCTCTTGGGCACCTTTCCCAAGAGACCTGATTTTCCCCCCTAGGAGAGGAATAAACTCAAGTCCCTCCCAAATTAAAAATGACTCCTTCCTCCAATCTTTGTCCTATAGACACTGCCCAATCTCATTCCCAAAGTAACATACAGTAAAGTTACCTTGTTTTGGTGTAGAGTTAGTTGTATGAGTTTTAACACATGTACAGATCTGTGTGACCACCCTCACAATCAGGATACAGAACTGCTCCATCAGCCCCCAGAATTCTCCTGTGCTGCCCCTTTATAATCAAGGTCACCCCCAGCCCTGGGCAGCCACTGATCTGTTCTGTCCCTATAGTTTTGCCCTCTGAGAATGTCATATAAATGGAAACATACAGCATGTAACTTTTTTGAGACGGGCTTCTTTCACTCAGCACGATGCCTTTGAGAGTCACCATGTTGAGTTCATCACTAGTTTCTTCTTCTTTATTGCTGAGTCGTATTGCATTGTGTGGATGTTTGGTTATCCATTCACCTGCTGAGGCACAACCCTTCCCACCTCCCCACTCACTGCTCTACCCACTCACTGTGGCATCTGTCTCCATGACTTCACTGAACTGATTCTGACCAGGCCTATATCTTTTCCCTGCCTTTTAATAGTTGGTGTAATTATTTACTTTCTTTACTGGTCTGCTCCTACCCCCAACTAGAAGTTCAGCTCTGTAGGAAAAGGGATTTCTGTTCCCCATCAGGGCGAAGGGTGAACTTTGGGGTTTGGCCTTCCCTTTGAGGTACAGTAACAACCAAGCACAGACCAGAGTATGAGAAACAGGATATGAAATGAACAAGCTGAGTCTCCAGCCTGGAGTTACAGGAACCAAAATGGTCAGGGGGTTTTGGCGAATGTCTTATTTTAAAGCGTTTACCTTAGCACTGTTCCGACTCGGCCTCCTTTCCTTCTTATCCCATCGAGAAAGAACTGCTGTCAAACAGATATTAAGCCTCCTTTCCCTTAGAAAGAATCAGCCTAATCACAAGACTTGAAGCTCCTCCTGCTACTGTAAGACTGAAATATTGAAAAAAGGAGATTGTGTTCATGTAGGAAATTAACTGTCTTATTCTGCTATGAGATAATATTATTGATTTATTTTCTGCCGGTTTCCAGTAAAACTGCAAAAAGCCCCCAGTCATGAGTCAAGGTAATAATTTTGCAACCTGAGAGCCCCTACCACAACTAAAACAGAAGACACTAACCAAGTGTCTAACTCATGTATAACTCATATACATGAGTTATATGACAGGTCAGTTATAATCAACTTGTGATGAATCGGGGGCCATCTGTAGTCAATCTTAGGACCCTAACAATCTTCCAAATGTCTTTCCTTCACTCCACCTTCACCGCCAAGCCACCATCAGTGCTCATATGGACCACCGCAGCAGCTTCCTTAGTAGTCCCCTTGGGACATAAAAAGTTTGAAACTCCTTACCCTCCCTCTCTATAGAGCGGCTAGAGTGATTAAAAAAAAATCAACTCATTTTATTCACCTGCTTAAAATATTTTAATGGCTTTATTAAAGCCACTTAGGATAAAATATAAATTTCTTACTGTTGTCTGTAAGCTGCAGTGGTAATATAGTGATAAATATTTAACAACTGGTTCTGTGGGCGGGGGAAGCCCTGAGTTGTAGCATTTGCTGACCTCAATGGTGTAAATACTCCCACCGTGGCAGATTGCAGGCTACGAACTGTGAGGTCAACCAGCTCCCAAATTTGCTGCAATTTAATAATCAGCTCTCCTGAGCCAGTAGGAGATGGCTGTAGCACACGACTCAAAGGCTCAGGCCCTGAGTGACCTGCCCCCGTACATATTTTCAGTTTCATTTTGTGTCACTCTCTTGCTCACATACTACACTTCAACTGCACTGGCCTTCTTTCTGTTCTCCTCTGCCCCCCTCTCTCCTCTGAGCCACAGGATCGTGTAACCAACTATCTACTTGACATCTCCACTCAAAAGTCTAACAAACACCTCAAACTTTATATGTCCTACTCAGAACTCCACCCCAACCCTGACTGTCTCTAGTTGTCCTCATGTCAGGAAATGGCACCGCCATTGACCTATTTGATCAGGCCCAAAACTGGAGTCACCCTTAAGTTCTCTTCATCCCTCACCTTCTGCTATCTCATCTCTCACCAGCTAGTGCTCCAAACGTATCCCAAATCTGTCCACTTTTCTTTCTTCCCACTATCATCGCCCTTGTCCAAGCCACATCATCTTTCACCTTCACCACAACCGCTGCTAGCTCGTCTACCTGCCCTTATTCCCCACAGAGCGGCCAGGGTGATCTGATCTGGTTACTCCCTGACTTCAACTCTTCAGGGTGCCCCTGTTGCCCTCAGAATGAAGTCCAGACTCTTTCATCTGGCTTACCAGGCCCTCCATGACCTGGTCTCTGCCTGCTTCTCAGTCTGATCTCCTGCTCCTTCCTGCATTACATTCTATGCTTCAGACACTTTTCAGTTCCACTGCCAGTACCTCTCATCTCTCTTGAGTGAGGACGAGACTTTGCTTACCCATCCCTCCGTCTTCAGTCTCTGCCCTCTCCCTCCTGCACACAGCGGCCAGGTACCACTCAAAACTCATCAGGTGCTGTCATTGCTTTGCTTCGAAACCTTCACCAACCCCCAATTTTCCAAAGAAACACTTCCAGAAGGAGTGTTTTCCAAAGAAAACTTAACAGAATTCAAAACTCTCTACAGTTTGGCCCCCACCTGTCTTCCCAGTATCATTTCCCACTATCACCCCGTGATGGTTAGTTTCATGTGTCAACTTGGCTAGGCCGCCGTCAGTACCCAGCTATTTGGTTAAATACCAGTCTGGATGTTACTGTAAAGGTATTTTGTAGATGAGATTAACATTTAAATCACTAGACTTTGTTAATTTGATAAATTAGGAGTTGGGGATTAACATATACATACTACTGTATATAAAATAGATAACCAACAAGGAGCTACTGTATAGCACAAGGAACTATACTCAATATTTTGTAATAACCTATAAGGAAAAAGAATCTGAAAAAGAAGATATATAAAATGGAATCACTTTGTTGTACACCTGAAACTAAGACAACATTGTAAATCAGCTATATTTCAATTAAAAAAAAATGAATCACTAGACTTTGAGTAAAGCAAATTACCCTTCATAATGTGGGTGGGCCTCATCCAATTAGTTGAAGGCCTTAAGAGGCAAAAAGACTGAGGTGCCCTGAGAAAGAGGGAATTCTGCCTGCAGTCTGCCTTTGGACTTGAACTGCAACATCTCCAGTCTGCTGGCCTACCATGCAGATTTCAGACATGAGCCAAGTAACTAAAATCCATCTCTTTCTCTCTCTCTACATATATACATCCTATGGGTTCTGTTTCTCTGGAGAACCTTGACTAATACCTACCCCCACCCCAGAAGCCCTACGTCCAGTCACACCCATTACCTCCTGAACATTACGTATACTTTTTCTGATGGGCAAAATCCTCCTCACCCAGGTCCAGGTCAGATGCCACCTCATCTTGAAACTTCTTGATTCTGCGATTGGAACTGCTTGTTTCCTTGCTCCCTCTTCCTTTGTCTCCCTCCCTCCTTTTCTTGAAATTTACCTCTCTCTGTGTTTTTTTGTTTGTTTGTTTTTTGGCTGTGCCATGCGGTATGCAGGATCTCAGTTCCCCGTCCAGGGATCAAACCCGCGCCCCCTGCAGTGGAAGCACAGAGTCCTAACCACTGGACCGCCAGGGAAGTCCCTGTTTTTTTAAAAAAAAAACACTTTTTATTGTGGAAAATATCAAACATATACAAAAGTGGAGAGGCTAGTAAAATGAGTGGAAAGTTCCACCACCCAGCTTCAACAATTAGCAGTGTATTGACAATCTTTTGTCATCTCTATCCCTTGCAAGACATCATTTTATCTGTTTAATTTAAATTTAGTTATGTTTCTCGAAAATACAATGGCTTCTTCTCTAAAATATAAAATAAAGTATATTACATATATAGAAATATATAATACCATTACTACACCTATGATATTTCCTTAATATTATCATGTACCTTATCAGTGTTCACATTTCCTTGATTGCCTTATAATTAGTTTATAGCTTCTTTGTTTGAATCGAGGTTCTTTTCCTGTTTTGCGCTCCCTTAGTTATTGGTTAGACCTCTGCTGTGGTCCAGGCTACCTGGTATGAGTTATCTGGATGCAATCTCTGGGCTGGCAGCCAGCAAGCTCATGGGAGCAGGCACTAGGCCTTCCTCACTGTCCTAGCTCTTTGGGGTCTAATACCCTTCATTGCACATACTGGGCACTCATTAAATGTCAAACAAAATTCCCCTTAATATCAGTGTCACTAGTAGTTTTTCCCAAATATAACTGTTTATCCGTGACCAGGCTCAAGTAAGCCACGTGGACGGCCATGAAGTAAAATAATGGCCAATATTTACAGAGTGTTAGGTGCCAGGCATTACAGTGAGCATTTGACATGTACCAGCTCGTTTAATCCTCACAGAAGCCCCATGCAATAGGTAGTATTATCTTATTAGCCTAATTTTATAGACGGCAAAATGGAGCCAGAGAAAGAATAAATCTCCCAAATCACACACTGTATGAAAAAAAGCATCAACCTGAATTTGGGTCTGTTTGACTCAGATTCATGCTACACTGTTTCCTGATGCCCAGGACTGCGATGACTACCTCAGCCCTCGACAGACTTGTTTCCACACATCGTCCTTGAATGTGGGTGCCACAGCATGCACACCAAATGAATTCTTTGTGCTAAGACTGGAGCTCATGGTGTGGTATGAATAAATACCTCTACAACTGTCATACTAAACAGATACCCAGATCACAAAGGCAAACCATATTGCTGGTTGCCCCTTGGACTAAATGTTTGTGCGCCCCCAAAGTTCATATGTTGAAGCCCTAACCCCCACTGTGATGGTATTTGGAGGTGAGGGCCTCTGGGAGGTGATTAGGTCATGAGGGTGGAGCTGTCATGAATGGGATTTGTGCCCTTATAAGGAGACACACAAGAGAGATAATGTCTCTCACTCCACCATGGGGGAAACACAGCAAAAAAGTGGCCATTTGCAAACTGGAAGTGGGTTCTCACCAGACACCAAATCTGCTGGCACCTTGAACTTGGACTTCCCAGCCTCCAGAACTGTGAGAAATAAGTGCTTGTTGTTTAAGCCACCAAGTCTATGGATTTCTGTTACAGCAGCTCCAACTAAAATACCCCCAAAGAAAGAAGGAATGGTAAGGCTATATAGCAGTGCTTTTCAACCTTTAGCTGCATGTTAGACGAAACAGGGAAGCTTTTCAAAACCATCAGTGATTGGGATCCACCTCCAGAGACTGAGATTTAACTGACCTAGGGTGAGGTCTGGACGTCAGCATTTTTGGCAAGCTCCTCACATGAGTCTGATATGCAGACAGGTTGAGGATCACTGGTGTAGGCCCTCCATAGCACAAGGCAGCTCAGGCTGAGACCTGAGCCCATCAATCAGCTGCTGACAGTGAGAACGCCTGAGGAAAGCACATGGGTCCTGAGGCCAGACTGCTTAGATGGAGACCTCACTTTGCCACTCACTAGCTCTGGGACTTTGAGCAAATGCCTTGACCTTCCTGAACCTCAATTTCCTCATCTGTAAAATGGGACAATAATAATAACACCTACCTTATAGGATTGTTGTCAAGATTAAATGAAACATATGTAAGGTGCTTAGAACAGCATTTGACATATAGTAACCACCATTATCATTATTATTTAGTATTTAAACTTAGAGAAGAGGGAATTCCCTGGTGGTCCAGTGGTTAGGACTCTGTGCTTTCACTGCCAAGAGTGCAGGTTTGATCCCTGGTCAGGGAACTAAGATCCCGTAAGCTGCTCAGCAAGGCCAAAAAAAAAAAAAAAAATCCCCAAACCCCCCCAAAAAACCAAAAACCAAAACTTGGAGAAAATTATGCTGAAGACTAAACCAACCCAGTAGACTAGAACACTAGACCGCCATTTGCCCAAACCGTATCTTCCTAGCAAAGAGACACAAAACATGTCAGGTTACTAGCTACAAGGCTCTGAAGTTAAATCCTCCCTCCACAGAAACCCAGGCAACTATCCCATGGCGTCTAGTTCAGATCTGCAGCTGCCAGGATGGGCATGCAGCATTCTGCAGCAGACATCATCTGAGAAAGCCGGGTCCTAGTCCTGACTCTGCCACTATCTGCATAACCTTGACCAAGTCCTTTAGTTCTTTGAACCTTAGTTTCCTCACACGTCAGGTAAGGAGACTGGAACTAAATGAACTTGAAGGCCCTTTCTTGCTCCTCTAATCCATCCTGTTGGTCCTACTCAAGGCTCCTTCCTGCCCCTAGGACTTCAAACCTGCCGTTCCCTCTGCCTAGCTAAGTCTCTCTTACTAATCAGACTAAACACCACTTCTTCAGAGAAGTCTTCCCAGATCTCCAGCCTAAGTCAGGAGCCTAGTAAACACTTTTGGTCACCCTGTACTTCTCTTTTCTGGCACGTGACACAGTTTGTAATGATTTAGTGTATAATTATTTCTTTCATGTCTCCCCCACCTCACAGACTATAAATACCATGAGGGCAGTGACCATGTCTATCTATCTTGTATGTGGTTTTAGCCCCCAAATCTACCAATATGCCAGGCATCCAGTATGTGCTTAATACATACTGAAGAAAAGGAGGAACGAACTTGCAGTTGATAGAAATGAAAGGTAAATGCTTCAAAGCAATATGCGTGATTGTTTCTGTGATAAACTCCATAGAGGCCTTCCAACAGAGGCAACATTTTAGGTTGTTCATTCTTTCCATGAGTTCTGAAATAATTAAACAATATTTATGAAGATGTAAAACTCATATACCCTCGACCAAAGCAATCCTATTTCTAGGAATCTATCCTACAGATATATTTGCCCCTGTGGGAGATGATGTGTTACGAGGATTTTTGTTGCAGCATTGTTAGTAACAGCAGCAAATTGGAAATAATCTAAATGTCCATCAATAGGGGGCTAGTTAAAGTACATCAGACTATGGAATACTATGTCACCATTTAAAAATATGTGGCAGCTCCATCTGGACTGATAAGGTGCCACCTCCAAGATACATTTTTAGGTGAAAAAAACAGTGCAGAAGAGTATATGTAGCATGCTGCTGATTATCTAAAAACAAAAAGAACATAAATGTGCACGTTTATGTGTATCTTTGCATAGACCACCTTTGGAACGACCAGGTAAGAAACTGGAAACAACCAGTGTTTTCTCTGCGGTGAACTGGGAGTCCCAGGGACAAAGGTTGGGGAAGGCTTACTTTTCAATGGACACTCTTTGTACCTTTTGGATTTTGTATCATATGCATATGTTACCTATGCAAAAGGTAGAATATTAATTTTAAAAGAGCATTAATTAAGACAATGAGAAGACAAGCCACAGACTAGGAGAAAATATTGGCGAAAGTCATATCTGATAAAGGGCCGTTATCCAAAACATACAAAGAACTCTTAAAACTCAACAATAAGAAAACAAACAACCCAATTACCACTACACACCAATTAGAATGGCCAAAATCCAGAACACTGATAGCAACAAATGCTGGTGAGGATGTGGAGTGACAGGAACTCCCATTCATTGCTGGTGGGAATGCAAAATGGTACAGTTACTTTGGAAGGCAGTTTGGTGGTTTCTTACAAAACTAAATATATTCTTACCATAGGAGCCAGCAATTGTACTGATTAGATTAGATCTTAGTATTTACCTAAAGGAGGTAAAAAAAAACTTATGTCCTCACAAAAACCTGCACATGGATGTTTAAAGCAGCTTTATTTATCATTGCCAAAGCTTAGAAGCAACAAGATGTCCTTCAGTATGTGAATGGATAAATTAACTGTGGTATCAGACAATTAAATATCATTAAGCATGAAAAAGAAATGAGCTACCAAGCCACAAAAAGACACAGAGGAAAGTTAAATGCATATTATTAAGTGAAAGAAGCCAATCTGAAAGTGCTACATACTGTATGATTCCAACTATATGACATTCTGGAAAAGGTAAAATATGAAGACAGTAAAAAGATCAGTGGTTTGGGGGAGAGGATGAATAGGCAGAGCACAAAGGATTTTTAGGGCGGTGAAAACACCCTGTATACTATAATGATGGATATACATCATTATACATTTGTCCAAACCCATAGAATGTACACCACCAAGAGTGAACCCTAAGGTAAACTACAGACTTTGGGTAATTGAGATGTGTCAGTGTAGCTTCATCCTTGGTAACAAATGCACCCCTCTGGTGGGGGCTGTGGGTAATGGGGGAGGAGGCCGTGCATGTGTGGGGAAGGGGTACGTGGGAAATCTCTGCACCTTCCTCTCAATTTTGCTGTGAACCTAAAACTGCTCCAAAAAACCCCCAAAGTCTTAATTAAAAAAAAAAAGCATTTAAAAGGAGAGACCAAAGAAAGAAAACAAAAACAAAAAAAGAGAGAGTCTGCTAGTTGGAGCAAACAGGAGCTCAAAACCTTTCACTTGTTATTTGGAAACAACTTTTATCTTCTGTAGCCATATGGGACGCAACCTGAAGACCAAGTGGTCCACTTCCCAAGCCATCTGAGGACATACATGCGTGGAAGGCAGTTGTGGTAGGAGGCTTTTGTCCTTTGGCAAATCCCCAATAGTCAAACAAGCCAAAAAAAAAAAAAAGCCAATGGTATTGAAGTAAAAGGACCTTTATGTCCTGTGAGCCACATGGCCCAAGTTTCTCTGGGCAGAGCTAGGTCCCCAAGAGTTATCCTCATACAGCCGAGACGCACCCTGGTTCTGTGGTGGGGACGTCCACACAAACGGGTGCAGGCACCTGCCCCCGGCTTGGCAAGCCTACAAGTCACCCCCCCAATCCTGGCCGAGGTGCCGGAGGACCTGCTTGGAAAGCCCGCAATGACATGGGGGAAGCGAGTAAATGGACAGCAGGTTAGTATTTTGCTTGGGAAGAGAAGGGAAACAGTTCCCACGTGCTGATTGGGGGTGGGGGCGGGGAAATCAAAAGTGCAGCTGGGCCAGAAAGCAATTGAGATGCATGCAAGCGAGAGCAGCGGAGGGAGGCCGTGGGAGCGCGTGCTGAGCAGCAGCGGCCCAAGAGCCAACTTTTAGTGTCACCTTTTTAAATTTAATTTTTCATTTTTATTTTTTGGCTGCCCCCCACAGCTTGGGAGATCTTAGTTCCCCGACCAGGGATTGAACCCAGGCCCTCGGCAGTGAAAGCACGGAGTCCTAACCACTGGACTGCCAGAGAATTCCCTAGTGTCACCTTGATTGGGAGTGAGACTGGGTAGGAAGGGTGCAGGAGAAGGTTTGGCAGATGCCAGTTTTCTGCAGGCTGGGAATACAGACATAGGCAGTACCTGCGCAGGGTTGCCTCTAGGTAAACGCCTGTTAAATTAACCCAACGAATGAATGATCCACTCCCCTACCATCCCTGATCACCATTATCTATAGAGACGGAAGATCTTTTGAGGTCTTGCAATGGTAGCTCATTTGTGTGTTTATAGCGATCATAGGAAACACACAAACACACTTGGCCCGGCTTTTATGGTTCTAATCAGGCCTTCAACGCCATGCGTAGATTCTGAAGAGATGCTTCAAGAATAAAAATAGTACCTCGGTTTTACTGAGTATTTATATTG
Source organism: Balaenoptera acutorostrata (assembly GCF_949987535.1). Lineage (NCBI taxonomy): Eukaryota > Metazoa > Chordata > Mammalia > Artiodactyla > Balaenopteridae > Balaenoptera > Balaenoptera acutorostrata. The sequence goes on along the minus strand of NC_080085.1, from coordinate 104,418,134 downwards.
TTTACCTTGTTCCTGGCTCTGTATCTGCATTAACCCAATTCAGTCTTCTCCATGGGGATATGAGGCAGGCACTAGGCTTCTCCCCGTGCCTTACAGATGAGGAAGGTGAGGCTCAGAGAGGCGATGTGGCTTTTACCCAAGTTCACGGGAAGAGTAAGGGACAGGGATGGCATCCAAAGCCCACACTCTGGACCAATGAGCTAATCTGCCCATGAAAGCTTTAAGATGAACACAGCTGTCAAAAACAAATGAACAACAGCTCTGTGGGGGAAAGGAGGTAAAAACCGGTGCTGCGTTTCTAAAGCTGGCTTGAGCCCAGTGGAGGGATGGGCAAACCCCAGTGTCCATCTCCTCCTGACAGCAGGAGCCGCAGATGACTGCTTACAGCTGCAGGCCTTTCTTGGCTGACAGCAGGCCTTTTCTGGGACCTTTCTTTCCCTTTCCCCTACCTCTCTCTTCACCCCCACTCTGGAGGCAGGGGGAAGGGGAACGCCTGTCTTAGCTGCTGTTATTGTTTAGCTGGAGCTCAAAGAAGTCTGCTTAGCAGAGGGTGGCCATTTTGATACCTAGACTTTATCTCTTGGAAGGAGTAAGCCAGCTCAGGTCAGGAGAAAGGGCAGAGTGATTTCACAATGAGTGGAATTAGGAAGGCTCCTCCCTACTCCCTCCTCGCCTGCCCTCTAGGGGAGAGTCTCGTTTCCATGATCAACAACTGCCATCCCTAAAGTATTTAGGGCACTCTACACCTTTGGAAAAAACAAAGGGGAGACTTGTCCTTTCCTTACACCTTAACGATGATGCTCAAACGAAGCCACCTGGCCTGAGGGATGTCCAGACATCTACCTGGATCCGAAAAGCATACTTTTTTCTCAGAACGCCAAGGCAATGCTACTGACTTAGGCAGAAGTCAGTCCCCAGAGGGGCCAGCCCCCAGAGCAAGATGACGGCAAGGAGTTAAAAATGCAACGAACTAAAAAGGTAAGGTTCCCATCCTCTCCCATGACCCCGAGAGCTTAGAACCCAGCAGTGTTCGTACTTCAGGATCATCGGGCAAGTTGGCTGTGCTGGGGAAATAGAACTCTATTCCTACTGACAATAGACACGACGTCAACCAAGAAATGTTGAGCTAGGTGGAACATCTGAAACTCGCTTAGCGCTTCCTAGCAGGTGTGATGAGAACAATCTACTTTCCCCTTCTGGGGCTTTGCACCTTCTCTGCTAGGGGCTCGGTGAGCCGGAGGGGCTTTCTTCCCAGTCCGTCTGAGCGGCGTGGCCAGTCCGCGGTGGCCAAAGGTCCATGGCTGCTGAATGTTCTCTGCTTCTCATTCCAACCTGCCGGCTTCAAGCCTTCCACTGTCAGGCTGCCAGTGGCCAAAGAAAGCCAGAGCCGCCGACAGCCTGGTTTTCCAAAGGTTTTTTTTTTTTTTTCTCCAACTTGAGTTAACCATTCCCTGGCCAAAGCCGCCCTCGTGCCTGTTTCTGAGCTTGCGCACTACTGTGTTTTTCGACTGAGGCCGAGTGCTCCCAAATCTCAAGGTTAGGTTTCCCTCTCCCTCATCCTCTACTCCCACACCCGGGGCAAGGGAACTGGAAAAAAAAATAACCTATTACCTAGCATCTAGGACCAAGCCCCTACAGTCCTGGTGGATAAAGCATGGGCCTGAAGGAGAGACCTAGGTTCAATCCCAGCCCCCCGCCCCACTTGCTAGCTAAGTGACTGTTACCCTCTCTGTGCCTCATTTCCTCACCTAGAAACTAGGAATAATAACAATACTTAACAGGGTCGATAAAGAGGATGGAATGGGATAATAAACTGCCTGGTCTGTATCACATGACCAATAAATGGTAGTTTTATCACATTATCACAATTTCTTATTCCCACGGAAAACCTTCCTTTCGTTACCTCCTCCAGACATATTTTGTCCCCATCCTTACCCCTGACAAAAGCCTCCCCACCAAAGGAGGGCACAGATTTAGACCTGTTCATTCATATCACATTTACTGAAGTCAACAAACTGACGAATACAAGTGCTATGATGCTGATTCATCAGGCACTTCCAGGCACTGTACAAAGCGGTGGGAGGTTGCCATGAAGAGGGGGGTATACATCAAGACTGTTTTACTCTGTCCTTTTAGCATATTTACTTATCTTGAAATGGTAACAGCTGTTGGAGCTGCGATACACAACTGGAGAGCTAAGGTAGGGGGTGGGAGATAGTGCACTTTCAGAGCGAGGATTGCAGGCAGTTTGAGACGGGACAAGCCGAGGTTTCCCTAGGTCAGCAGGCCGGGGAAAGGGCAGGCTGTTCTTACCTTCAGCAGGGGTAGGGACGAGCACACAGACTTGGGGCTCACCCAGCAGCAGCTAAGGTTCAATTCTGTACTCACAAGGCAGTGAGATCTCAGAAGCCGGCCCTGAACTTCATTCATTTTTAAACAAGTATCGAGTGCCTGCTACATGAGGCTATGTGCTGTGGGGACATACAAATGTGTAAGACATACGTCCCAAAGGCAAAGAGCTCAAAGTCTAGAAGGAATAATGGACACAGAAGATTACAATACAAGGAAGTATGTGACATGGGCCTGAGAGCTATAGCGAGAGGGAGCTTTGGGCGTTCAGAATGGGGAGACTTCTTCCTCTTGAGGAGGGGAGAGAAGGCTTCAGGAGGGGGCTCAGACAGGGTGGAGATGTGCTGCAATGGTGGAGAGATGGCAGAAGGTGGGGCACGCGTTGAAATGCTGTGGAAAATAAACCAGCTGGACCAGAGCGCACATACAGGCTAAGAGCATCATTTAAAAGGGGTTGTTCACCCACAAAGCTTTTGGAACAAAATATGCCCTTGGGGGTGGGGTGGGAGTGACAGTGAAAACAGCATCTGCAGTTATCGGCAGAGAATCCTGTTAGTTAACCTGGATTCTCCTACCCCGGAATCCCCTCTGAGGCCATAGGGAATACCCCCATTTGTGGTTCTACAGAGACAAAACACCTGCCTTTATCCATCATGATAGGATAGCTGTTTGAGGGGTAGGAAAAGCCAACTCCTTTATCAAACAAAAGCAACAGATGTGTGCTGTTGTAGGTCAGAAGAGACAGCCACGACGAGGCAGATGTCAGGTGAGATGGAGGTAGATGCTCCAGGCAGAGGGGACAGGAATGTGAAATACACTTATTCTTCAGGGGGATGGGGGAGGGGGGCTAAGATAATTTTGATTGAATTGGAGGCTGGAACAGAGCAGAGGTCAGAAAAAGGCATGTTCTGTTTAGCCCTGGCAGGATTTAACAATTTTTATTTGCCAACATTGAAAAATTGGGATCTTACATAAAAATCTGGATTTCAGGCTCCCTTGAAAAGTGGGCCCACATTTCTAAATGGCATCTATCCTTTGGAGAAGAGGAACTTGCTGCAGCCTCCCCTGGCCCACTTTGTTCCACGCTGCAATTCATATTTAGATGCTGGTCACATTTTGTGAGCACAGTGCAGTTAGCGCTCCAGAATGCTTCTGAAAGCCAGGATGGCTCAGACTGCATCGGAATCCTTATTCTCTAGGGGGTGAGTGTTATGTTACCTGCATTTCCCTACTTTCTCTTTTTCCTGTTACTTCCAAGTTCCTGCCGGCATCTGATTTTGCGACTCCTGATATAGGGGGCCTCTGTGCAACGAGCGCGGCAAAGTTGGTAAGGGCAGCCTGCCAGGCCAAGGGGCTCAGCCTTTATTCTCTCAGAGCAATAAAGGACACAACGCAGGCAGATATTAAGAAAATTCATCTGGCAGAAGCCTGGGCTGGAGGGGACTGAAATGAATATTGGCCCTGGCGATAAGTTACATCTCAGGTTACTCAGTGACTGAGTGTGTGAACTTGGGCAGGCTACAGAACCTCTCAGTGCCTTGATTTTCTCCTCTGTGAAATGGGCTTGATAAGCACAGCGCCCACCTGGCAGGTTTGTTGCCAGGATTAAATGAGATAATGAGCATAAAGCCCTTAGCACAGTGCCTGGTACATTAGTACCCAATGCTTATGATCAGTTTCAGAGTTAATCCTGAGACCAATTAGAGGATTACTGCAGTAGCCTAGGTATGAGCTGATAAGGTCCTAGATTAGGGCAGTGACAGTGACAAAAAGAAAGACCAACGTGGGAGCGTTAGGAATGAAGACCCAACTGGGTTCAAGGTTGATTGGGGGAGGGGGAAGAGAAAGAGTCAAAGACAACTTCCGGGTCTGCAGCCTGGGTGGCTGGGGGAATGACAGCACTGAAATGCAGAACCTTGGGAAGACAGTTTGATACATACTTAGAGGTGACCCTGGAGAGGTGACAGCCAAATGGCAGCGTCCGGCAAACAGTGAGAAGTGTGGGACCAGGGCTCGGGAAATGTGGCTCAGGGCTGAGGATGTGGATCTGAGCAGGAGGAACCACGAGAGGGGCGGGGCGACCTGGCGGGAATGGATGAAGCTACGTGCGCAGTTCAGCATCTCAGGCAGGTTCAAGCATCTGTCTGAACAGCTGGGGCCCTCTCTTCACTCAGGGACCGTGCCTTTTCTGCTCAGTCAGCTGTGCCCCTTGGATACTACCTCTGTCCTTCATCTTATGTGCTTTCAGTTCAAATGCTGACCTGGCCTAATCCTGCTTGCCTTGTGAGCCCTGATGGGGTCGAAGTCCCCTGGGTAGAAAGCAACAGGCTAACACTTGGTTTTATGTTTAATGAAACAGAGACACCTAATACGGGCTGCAGGGAGGGGGGTCAGGCAGAGTTGCGGGAGACTGAGCTTGTGCCTGGTGCCTCCCTCCTGATCCTCTCAGAAGGCCCACCAGATTCCAAAGCTCCACCTTCTCAGCTGCTCCCTGGATTTTCTGGGCAGCTTATCTTCCTCTTTTTTTTCCACATGAACTGTCCAGAGAACCATTTGCTCAGGACTCCCTGGTCCTTATGGAGAGCCCACAGATTCATCAGACAAACTAATCTCCATCAGTATTTTACTGTTCTACTTGTCCTCTCAATACACTAAGTGCTGCCAGCCTCTTTGGTCCCAAGCTCAGGGCCAGGTGTGGGAGAGACAAAAGTGGAAAGGCTGGGTATATACCTAGAAGAGCTTGAGCTGAAATGTGCTGAAGTGTGGCCAAGGGCATTTCAGGCAGGGTGGTCTTGGGGGCCATGAAAGCGCCCCAGGTATGGGGGCACCTCATCCTATCTGTGCGCAGGGCTGACTCACCCCCTTCCCACCAGAAACCATCCCATCAAGACATGCACATGCATAATTTATTTACCTCTCCAGTCTCTAGCATGCCAGCCAGGAGCCGGGGTGAGAAAAAGAAAAAGGAATAAAATGAGTGTAAGCACGGTGAAGGAAGGGCTCAGCTGGTTAAACAAGACTTATGATTACTGTCATTAGTGTTCAAGAGACTTCCAACCCGATGCGGCATTAAACGGACAGATTTTGTGTGTGTCTGGATAAAGCATACATAAGGAGAATGAGACATTCAGACAAAGTGGCCAGTCGGTATGGGGGTTCAGGAAATTCCCTGTCCAGCTTGTTATCTAACAGACACCTGACATTGATTTGCTTCCTGATGGACAGTGTGAGGAGGAAAGCCGATGGAATGCAAATGTTACCATTAAGTGTGTTCGGGTCAGAGCAGCCCGGCTGCCCCGCAAAGCTCTCTCCTTATAAATTCTGCGGGCAAACCCTGCCTGCTCCCACGGGCGGTGGGGGGAGACTGTTATTAAAGCTCTCTCTTCTTGGAGAAGTTGCATTGAGTGCTCTGCAGGAACAAACAACAGCCACAACAGAATTTAGGGTTAGCCTGTTGTTTCTAGGTTCCTTACTCTCCGAACTGAAGATGTATTTTGAGCAGGGATTAGGGGGTTGTTAACTAGTCGGTGATCACCAGCTGCAAGGCTCCCATACCCTCAGGTAGTGCTCAGATAAGCTCCGTTACTGCAGCGACATCTAATGGCCAGAGAAAGCAACGCATGTTTGCATTTAAAAGCAGCCTGTGGTTCTGTTTTGGGGAGTTAATTTTTTTTAAGTAGGCGGGACAAGGTATTAGTGTTTATTAACTCCTGTAAAATAACACTTTGATCGCAACCGTAAGATTTCGCTTCCCGTATCTTTGGATGACATTTATGTTGTCATTCGTAACTGGATGCTGATAATATTTTGTGAAAACCATTCAATTGCCTCTTTGGGTTTTTTTGGGTTTTTTTACAACCATCATGACTTTGCACTTATTTGAAAGCTTCTTGTTGAAGCTCTGTGTATGCATTATGCATAAGGCTTCCATACAAGGGAAAATATGATCAAATTTACCCCCAAATACCCACTTCTAGTGTACAGCATATTGTTGTGGTAGGTGTATATTCTAGAGTAGAATGTAGTGGTGGCTAGATTACCCCATAAGAGGTCATTGTTCTAGCTCTCAGGTGGAAAAAGGAAAGCTAAAAGTTTACGGAGAAGACTGAAACCTCCACCCTCACATTTAGATGTCACTGAATTTCATCTGAAACCCTTTGTGATATTGTGATGTATAATAAGAAATATATACTTGGTCTTCGTCCCCATTTCTGGCATAGAGCTCCTATAATCCTTGACATTACCTAAGTGAAGAGAGCAATAAAGGTGCCTTGATATTCATAACAAACCCCTTTGAACCACGCCTGAGTTTATGTTAATGCAGTGACTTTTGGAAAGCACCTAAGGATGGGGCCTGGTTGCCAGTAATCTAGTGAGTCAACTGGTTTCCTGAGTTCTGTGAGCCACTCTAGCAAATTAATTGAATCCAAGGATGGGGCTGTGGGAACCTCTAATTTATACTTCAGAAGCACAGGTGACAACCTGGACTTGACACCGGCATTTGAAGTGGGGGGGCAGTCTTGGGGGACTGAGCCCTTGGCCTGTGGAATCTGATGCTGTCTCTGAGTAGAGAGTGTCCGAGTTGAGTGGAACTGTAGGACACTCAGCTGCCGTTGGAGACTTCCTTGGTGTAGGGAAAAAACCCACACACCGGAGTTGGTCCTAGACTCTTACCCTTTCTCACTGACTGCTCCAACCCCCAGGCTCAAAGCCCTGGGTTTGAGCAGGCTTGCTATGGGGAGGAAGTGAGCTCACTAAACCTTGAACTCTGCATAAGGAACACTAAATTATAAGAGGTGCCAGAAAGTGCTGGCGAGACGCCTCTGGCTCTACTATTTCAAAAAGCAATCCTCAAAGCATGGAAGCCAGTGATATAAGCAGCCTTAGTTTCATCCATCTTCTGATGGCCAACCAGCGAGAGCCCATTCTCACTCCTGACAGGAAGATAAATTCCTAGGGCCAGGATGTTAAAAAAAAAAGAATAAAAAGCTTGTAGTATATCATACCTCCTTCCCACTCAACCTCACCCTGGATTTTTTTTTAAGAAGCTATCTTTTTTAGAAAGAGCATAATTATCATATGAAGAAATCAACTTTTATAAGAGTTAACCATATGAAGTTGCCCTTTGGGTATGTCAAAAAGGTAGGATGTTGGCAATGTCATATGGTTCAATGTAAAGAAAGAAGACTGAAGCTATAGGAGAGATATACAGTATTCCTGAATAAAGATAGAATATTTTACATAAATTATTCCAAGTATATAGGTTGAACATAACTCCAGTCATAATCACAAGGTAGTTCTAAAGTTCATCAGGAAGAACAAATGACTGAGAATAATCAAGGAAATGTTGAAAAGAAGAGTGGTGAGGGGGTAGATGCTCTGTCAGACATTACAAGGTATTATGAAGCTATAGGCATTGAAATAGTGTGGCACTGGCACGAGGACAGGCTGACAAATCTACAGCTCAGAATACACAGCCCCAAGACAGACCCTAGAACATATACAAATATCTAGGATGTGGTAAAAGTCGCAGCACGGAGTAGTGGGGAAAAGAGAGTATTCCAAAAATGGTGCTTAAACAATTGGTAAACTATTTTTTTTTAAAAGTCAGATGATTACCTCACATCATACCTCAGGTAAATTCTAAATAAGGTGATAAGTGTAAAAATTACAACAAAAATATTTAAAGAACTATATAAGTGAATAGTCATATGATTGTGGGACGAGGTAGGCCTTTTACACAGAAGAGCAAAGTTAGAAACCAAAAAATAGTAATATATATATATATATATTTGCATAAAAATTTAAAAATATGTATAATAACAACATAAACAGTATTAGAAGCCAACTGTCAAACTGGGAAAAATGCATGCAGTGTATGACAAAGGGTTAATATCTTTAACATATAAAGACTTCTTACCAATTAGTAAAAAAAGCTGAATAGCCTAGAAAAATAGGCAATGGACACAGAAAATTTACAAAGAAATACAAAGGACAAATTGATATATGAAAAACATACAATTTGCTTGTAATCAATGAAATTCAAATTAAAGTAATGTGCCAGCATTTTTCAGCTATTATTAGGTTGACAAGGATTTAGAAAGTGATAGTCATTACTGTTGATGGGAGTTGAGATGAACCACCCCACTCACTGCTGGTGCAGGCGTAAACTTACAGCCTTTCTGGGGTGCAAACTTCATTAAGAGCCTTAGAATTATTTTTATCTTGTGGCCTGTATTTCTAGGAATACAGCTAAAGGGAATCATCACAAATGTGAAAAAATACAAGGGCTTTCACTGTGGTGTTATCATACTGAAGAATTAGAAACAGCCTGAATATTAAAAAACAAAAATTGTTATTTATGGCACGATGGAGCCAGAGATTGAAGTTGTATTGCCACAAACCAAGGAATGCTTAGGGCTACCAGAAGCTGGCAGAGACAAGGAAGAATCCTCCCCCAGAGCCTTCAAAAGGGGCATGGCCCTGCCAACACTTTGATATTAAACTTCTAGCCTCCGGAACTTTGAGAGAATAAATCTGTTTGTTTTTTTTTTTAAGTTATGGCACATCCATATGGTGGAATATATGTGATAATTAGAAAAGATGCTCTTAATATTTGATGGCCCGAGGCACTATCCATTATAAAATAAGTGAAAAAAACAGATATTAATCTTTATATACAGTAGGAATGCAATTTTGTGAAAAATAACTTTCCATATGCATATATTATATACTTACATTTATGCACACACACATATGCATACACATATGAACATACACAGAAGTAAAACTATTAATCATTATAATGCATAGGTGTTGGGCTTAGAGGTAATTATTATTTTCTTTTTTGTATTTTTCTGTATTTCCCAAATTTTCTATAATCTATGTGCATTCCTTTTTTTTTAATTGTGGTAAAATAAAACACACAACATAAAATTGACCATTTTAACCATCTTTAAGTGTATGTACATTACTCTTGAAATGAGGAATAATGGCTTTTATAAATAAGCACACACTAAGCAGGCTTTAAACTTGCATCTACGTTAAAATTACAATAACGTGACAATTTAAAAAATGTGTTTGGACAAAGGATAGGAAAGGAACACAACCCAGACAGATGAAAAGTTTGATGGATTGGAGCAGCAGAATTGGGTGTAATTGTGATATGTATTGTTCTGAAGGCAGCTTTTCTTTATAGGTTGAGATAAGTACTTTCAGGCTTTTTAGTGCTGAGGTAAGTGAGGCCTGGCCTGGCCTGGCCAAGAAAACCACGTGGGGAAGCCGGGGGCCACTGAGATAGCAGAGGGACAAGTTAGAGACCTGGGGAAAAACAAACTCAGCGGGGACTGATCATTTACAATTGGATTCAACTCCCCCAAGTTAATATCCAAGCAGCTCTTCAGGAATACATCGATTGTATAAATCAAGATTTGCCTGGAAGAGGCCAGGGAGGCAGGCAAGCCTGTGGATATGGAGTCTGGAGGGAGGCTGGCGGAGAGTGAGCAGGGTTCAGGGCAGATGCGAAGCCTTGCTTGATTCTGAGTCCACCGACTCCCACCCCTGCCCTGTGTGGATCTGCCTGTAACCCCAACCTTACTTGGACTACTCTGATTTTTCTTTGATCAAAATTGGCTGATTCTAGGCTAAGCCAATTCCTCTCTTTGAGACCTCAGATATCAGGCTTTTGTCTCTGTGGTCTGTAGAGAAACTGTGAGTTTTCCTAGGTAACAATTAGGAAAATGCAGGGCCAATCCCACTAAGACACCGGCCCATTTCAAATGCAGTTACTTCCTCAGCAGGGGAATCAGGGACTACTGGCCCCTTGCTATTGATAGTTCCTGGCTTATTTTGGTTCTTTCCAGTCTGTTTCACTGAAGTAAGGACAGGCTATGAAGGCAAGGGTGCCCTGTCCTCGCTGTGGAGGCCGCCTTGATGTAACGGGCGGTGGCAGCTATGAAGAGAGGAAAGAAAAGCGCTTTATAAAAGACCTAAAAAAGCAGAGGATGGGAATGGGGAGGCGGCTTGGGCTCGAGTCCATTGCCCTGAGGTTAGCAGCAGAAATGCCACGGAGTGAGGGTTTGCAGGATGTTTGTATGAGCAGTCATGGGCTCCTTGGAAACCTGGCATCGCTCAGGCTCCATGTTCTTTGCTGTTGTTACCCACCCACAAACACTGCAAGCCATCCCTCCCACATACTCACAAACCCTCCCAAACATAACTCTTCACCTGCATCTTTCTCTTCACCGTGTCGAAGGGAAAGGAGAGTGTCTGGGTCACTGCGGCAGCCAGGCAGACATTGGCAAAGTTCTGGAGGAGAGATAACCGATCTCGGGGTCCATTCCAGATTTTCTCCAGGTTCATGTAAACTAGAAGGGAGCCAGCAGAGAAAGGGAGAGCACCTGAAAAACAAGGCCAGGGAGAGGCTGTGATGTCTCAGGAAACACTGGCTTGAGAACATAAATGCCTGTGGGGAATCCAGGGAAAGTAAACAGGACCGGCTCTGGGCTTGTTAAACAAGTCACTCCAACCGAAGCAGCAGGCACTTTCTTGGGTGATGATAATGTGCTATATTTTGATACGGGTTGTGTCATTGATCAAAATGCATGTATCAAAAGATTCCCTAAATATTTGTGTACTCTATGTCGATTTTACTTTTAAAAGAGCCATAAACAAATATTGAACTCTAGTTAATGGTATGCATGTTGAAGGGTTGAGGGGTGAAGTGTATTGATGTTTGCAACTTACATGGAAATCATCAAAAAATATATGACTGATGAATGGTTAGAGGGACAGATAAAGCAAAACATTAATTGAAGGAGCTGGTGTATGGTGGGTATATGGGTGTTTCCAATTTTTTTAAAATTAATTAATTTATTTATTTATTTTTGGCTGTGTTGGGTCTTTGTTGCTGCTTGCGGGCTTTTCTCTAGTTGCGGCGAGCAGGGGCTACTCTTCGTTGTGGTGCGCGGGCTTCTCATTGCGGTGGCTTCCCTTGTTGCGGAGCATGGGCTCTAGGCACACAGGCTTCAGTAGTTGTGGCTCGCAGGCTCTAGAGTGCAGGCTCAGTAGTTGTGGCGCAGGGGCTTAGTTGCTCCGTGGCATGTGGGATCTACCCGGACCAGGGCTCGAATCCGTGTCCCCTGCATTGTCAGACGGATTCTCAACCACTGCGCCACCAGGGAAGCCCCTCCAATTCTTTTTTTAAAAATTTATTTTATTGGAGTATAGTTGATTTACAATGTTGTGTTAGTTTCTGGTGTACAGAAAAGTGATTCAGTGATACATATATATTCTTTTTCATATTCATTTCCATTATGGTTTTTTACAGGATATTGAATTAGTTCCCTGTGCTATACAATAGGACCTTGTTGTTTATCCAGGCTGTTTCCAATTCTCTTAACTTTTCTGGGTGTTTGAATTTTAAAAAATAGAGTGTTGGGGAAAAAATCACTCCCATGAAAAAAAAGTTAGTGGGCGGTACTTAAGTTTTGGAGACTAGGGGGGAACTGATCTCCAGCTGAGAAGGAAACGTTCTGTGAAACCTGAAGAGTGAGATAGTAGTGGTGAGGAAGGTTACTTGCCCTTGCCCCTGGGAATGATGTGGCCATATCAGGGCCCAGTGGGTACCCTGCACCTTATGGCAGCCTCACCTTTCTAGGAAAAGATGGTGAGCAAGTAGTGCAGTAGTTGGCACTTTGAAACTTCCAGAAACTTTGGGAGCAATCTGAAATTTACACAGGGACTAAATTTCTCCCTCAAAATGAGATTTAAAAGAGGGGCTAACACTAGTGGGGTTGCTCATCTTTAGAAAAATGTAATATTTATTTAATAAACACATTAAAAATGACGCACCAACCCTACATTTTCCTTCATTCAGAAAACATCTGTGGAGTTTATGCTATGTGATGTGCCCTATGCCAGGTGCCAGGAATATACAGAGGTGTAAGTAGGCTAATTCCTGGAGATGCTCACCACCTAGTGGGAGAGACAGACAGATGACATATGCCATAGTAAGGGGGCTATACAAAGTGCTTTAGGTACACAAGGATCAGAGGGATTAATTTTGCCTGGGGGAATCAAGAAGGACTTCACAGAAGAGAGAACTTTTCAACTGGGTGTTGAGGAATGAGTAGGAGTTCATCAGACATTGGGAGAGCAGGCAGAGGGAACAGCATGTACAAAGAGAGTGGTATTTCCAAGAAATGCAAGTATTTCTAGATGGCCAAAGCAGGAGTACAGGTAGAACGTGACAGGAGATGAGGTAGGAGGGGCTGGCAGGGCCAGGTCTGAAGGATCTAGTATGCCACAAGGAATCTGGGCTTTTCCCTGTAGCTCACAGGAGTCAGTGAAGGCTTTTAAGGAGGGCAGTGGAAAGAGGTTGGTGAAATGATCAACTTGCACTTAGAAAGATCATCACACCCTGGCAGCAGGGCACAGGGCGGACTAGGGCAGCAGAGACCCAAGACTGGGACTAGGTAGGAGCCTCTCATAAGTGTCTGCAGGAAAGATGATGATGAGAGTGTGACCTATGGCAGAAAAGATGGGGATGGAGAAGGGGGCAGACTTGAGAGTTAAAAGAGGTGAAATTGACAACACTTGTGGCTGAAGTGGGCGTGGAGTGAGAGGAGTTGAAGTGATTCTAGGTTTCTTCTGGCTTGGGCCACTGGGTGAAAGAAAGGTGGTCTCGTTCATTAGGGAACACAGGAGGGGGGCAGGTGTGCGACTAACGAGGCCATCAGGTTTACTCTTGACTTCAGTGAGCCAAGGGAGCATCAAGTGAGGGTGTCCAATAGCAGGCATTTGTACTGCCATTGGGAAGTGGTAGTAGTCAGTGGTTAAGAGAGAGGGCTCTGGGGTTATATTGCTAGATTCTTCCACTTTCTATCTGTGACCTTGGGCAAGTCACTTAGCTTCCCCAAGCATCTATTTCATCTGTAAAATGAGGCTTAAATGAGGAACTGTATGCAAACCATTTAGCACAGTGCCTGGCACATAGTAAACTGCACTAGATGTTAGTCATTGTTATTATAGAGATGAGATTGGGAGTCATTAGAGTATAATGATGCTTGTTCAAGCCACTGGCTTAGATGAGGCCACCCAGGGCGGGTATGGAGGGTGAGAAGAAAGCTAAGGCAGGAGCTGGGGGATAGTGACACACAGGGGGCTGGCATCGTCAGATGAGCCAGATAAGAAAGAGCTGCAGAGAGGTGGGAAAGACATCTAGGAGACAGTGGGGTCCTAGAAGCCAAGTTTCCAGAATAGAGTGATCGATCTCATCAAATGCTGCAACAAAGGTCAGATAAAAGGCAAAAGTCTACTGGATTGGCAATTGGGGGTCCTGGTGACCTGTGCACGTGTAGCCCTGGCAAAGGTTCCAAAGACCACAGAAGCTACAGTTGCTACCCTGGTTGTGCTCATACGTGTACCGATGCACACAGAGACTCTTTCCTGCAGTCAGATGGGGAGTGTGTGGGACTGTCTTCCTATCAATTTGTGCTGAGCCACATGCACTCTGTCCTACTCCCTCCCTGGGATATAACAGACCAGAGTTAGGAGTGGGGTGTATGGCTATGGAACAGAATGAAGCTAATCGACTCTGTGTGGATTGAATCCATATGACCTTGAACTCGGTTAAATGGATTTAACTGGTTACAAACAAAGGTATACAATACATTCATATATATATCCCTTGAACTCAATAAAATGGATTTAACTGGTTACCAACAAAGGTATACAAGTCATTTGCATGTATCAAAGAACACAGTCTTTTCTTGGGCAAGGTGAAAAGTTCCATCTTACCTAAAATAGTAAGGGACACCCCTCGATAAAGGGCCAGGAACCCTTCCTGTTGATAAATAGTAGAAAAAGCATGGAGGATCCCCCTGTAAGATGGTTCCAGCATGTTCTGCACAATTAACCGGGTTTTGATGAGGTCTGTAGGATATGTCACGATGGTGGAAACCATGCCCGCAAGACTCCCAGCCATGATGGACCTCCACTGGGAGATGTGTCCCAGGTCATCCGTGAACAGCACAACAAACCTGGGAGAAAATAGGGAGAAAAAGTCCAAGGGAATCAGCCATGGATTGTGCTAGAGTGCTCGATGCTACTTATTGCAAAATTTCCCTGCATTTGAAAGTGCTTTACAAAATGAAAATTACTAATGTATTAGGATTAATGAATAACACATTCAATTCTACACATTCAATTATGTTCATATTGATGACTATGATTCTAATTATATAAAATTAGCTGTTATAATTTATATAACAGCTATAAGGAAGAGATACCTAACCCTCTTATTTCTATCTACCCTAAGTCCTCACTTCATTTCAAGCATTTCCCCCTTTTATCTGCATAACTGTCAACCCTGGCTTGCCTGTGGGGTGTAAATGAACAGAAATACTTGGTAAATACGGAACTGGAACATGCTCCTTTGATTCTGTTGCAACGTAAATGAAATTGCTTGAAACGATGACTTTGAGCATCCCCAGTAATTGAGTTTTAAAAAATATATTGGTTTAATAATTATAAGAGAAGATGTGCCACCCCACCGTCAGGGAAATAACAAATAAAAACAATAACACAATACCACTTCTCAACCAGCAGACTGGCAAAGATTAAAAAGTCTGATAACATCAAGTGATGGTGAGAAAGTGTGGAAACAGGAACGCTCACCCACTGCTGTGAGAAATGTAAATTGGTAGGTCACTTTGCAGTATCTAGTAAAATTGGAAAAATGCCTACTTTCACCCCAGCAATTCCATTTCTAGGTGTATATCCTAGAGAAACTCTTGCACGGGAACATATGAAGACACATACAGCGTTGTTTGTAAGTGAAATCGAACCATCTAAATGTCCATCTGTAGGGGAATGGATAAATTGTAGAACAGTGATACAATGATACTTTAGTTAAAATGAATGTGCTTAGAACTATGTATTTACATGGATAAATCGTAAAAGCATAAAGTTGAGTGAAAATAGCAAGTTGTAGAGTGACCTATGGTGTATGATAACCATTTGCAGCCATCTCTGTATATCCACAGGTTTCAGGACCCCATACGGATACCAAAATCTGCAGATGCTCAAGTTGCTCATATAAAATGGTATACTATTTGTCCTCTCGTATACTTTAAATCATCTCTAGATTACTTATAATCCCTAGTACAATGTAAATGCTATGTAACTAGTTGCTGGAGTGTGGCAAATTCAAGTTTTACTGTTTGGAACTTTCTGGAATTTTTTCCCCCAAATATTTCCAATCTGTGGTTGGTTGACTCCATGGATGCAGGACCCGAAGATACAGAGGGCTGACTACATTTAAATTAAGAAACACATCCACAAAACCATATATTATACTAATCATGGATAGATATAGATACATATAAAAAAGTATAAAATAGACCCCTCCAGGAAGGTGGAGAGTGGATGGGATGGGAATGAGAATGAAGGGGACTTCAGCTTTATCTGTAATATTTTATTTCTTGTGTAAAAAAAAGATACTTGAAGTATCTTTTAAACTATCTTTCATGCTGTCAATTCTGCATGGTGGGTATATGAATGTTTGCTAGACTATTCTTTGTGTTTCTCTGCAGTTTCACAATTTAGTAAAAAAATGGCTTTGGGTGGACTTTTCTAAATGCAGAATAGAAAGCCACTCTGTTACAATCCCTCTTTCTGGAAGCAGTGCATCCCCAGTCATGAGGGCCTACCTCGGCAGAAATTGTTCTAAGGGGACTTTTACATGGTGCACGTTCCCTGGCCAGGAAGCAAAGGAATTTTACTCATTCTTGCTGATGAGGACAAAATAAAAAAAAGGGCTTGGAAACCAGGAAAAATAATATTTTCTGTCGGAGGGTGGGGAGGGGAAGAGGGAGAGGGATAGCAAGGATCTGAATAAAAAGAAAGTGAACAGAGCTAGGCTAAAATAAAAGTATTGTATCTTTTTAAAAATGAGAGCATCCCCAGTTCTTTGGCTTTCCAAGCTCCAGTGAAGTTGTGTATTTCCTGCTTTTTCAGTTTGGCAGCAGGCCAGGGCCCCCTCTCTGATAAATAAGAGGAGCCAGAGTTCAGGTGAAACCACTGAAGGGGTTCTAGAACGGCTCCTTGGCTCCCAAGTAAACACTGGTCGATTAAAAACATCTCCTTCAAGCTGTAGGAAAGTCTGGACTTCATTCTGTCACCCTACCTTAACTGCACCAACTGAAACAGTCATTTGAGTGAACCAGCAACCTTTTAAAGATGCAGGTAACTAAGCTGGCATTCACCAGTGGGCCATCTGCCTCGGTTTCGCTGCCTGCACACTCCCTCGGTCCTCCCTCCTCCCTCCCCTGGCCAATCAAGTGGCAGGGGAACCTTAGCCAGGGGAGGGGAGACAGGAAGTGGAAATGCTTGGCTGGGGGGGTGGTCTGCAGCAAGCGGGAACAATCTAGAAGAAGCAGGAGTTTGAATGCCAAAAGAAACACCATTCATTCTCATTACCTCCTCCTTATTCCCCATCCCGCGCGCCACTCCCAGGGCATTAATGCATTCATTCCCCAGTCACTGAACATCCACACTGTGCCAGACACTGCGCTAGCATTCAGCATAGATCTTAAGAGAGTTCAACAGCCCTGCCAAAGAGATGACTGATAGGGGCAACAAGAGAGGCATTAGGCCCTTGGTTCTCTGAATGACTTGATGAACTAGGAAGAGGAGCTCTGTCTTGTATGAGTTTGTTTTATAAAGTAGGGTCTTGCTATCAAATATACAAAATTTAAAAGAACCACCAAAGAAAGTCCTTCTTCTCAGACTTTTACTATACAGAGACAAAGAGTACAAATCGTTCCTCTTACAGTCAGAGTCAAGGCAGGGCACCCCTGATGGGCCATCAATTACATCATCCTGGTCCCCACATCTTAAGTGCTCGTCTGATTGTGTGGAGCAGTTCCCCTTTCTGCTCTTCCTCCCACTCCTACACACAGCACAGGAGCTTCTTCCAGCGAAACTGGATGAGCTGGTGAACAGCAGTAACCCCGTCCTCTCAGGCACATGGATATTACACACACCCTGGATGTATGTAGGTAGAACTGCCAACACTTCAACCTAACACAAGTTAGCAGCCAAACACAAGCTCATGAATCGATTACACAATAAGGAAATGGTGTTGGTTATGAACAATTTCAGAGTTTCAGGGACCCAAACCAATGTTTCTACAGCTAGACAAACAGTTGTGGCATAAAGTTGGGTGAGGGTCTACTATTTGATATATTTGAAAGCCATCCATTGTGTTAGGTTTTATTTGTTTAGCACAAGGACCTAGCTCCTAATAGACTCTACTGAGTGGATTCTTTTAACTGTAAATCCAAGTAAGGAGACACTTCAGCATCACAATGTTGGGCAGAGCCCTGCACTAAGGAGCTAGAAGACCTGGTTTCAAGCTCCAGCTCTGCCGTTAATTGTGTTTGTGGACAAGTCACTGAACCACTCCATTTTCTGAACATTCTGGAGGTTTATGCTTAGTTCAAACCCATAATCATAGGCTGTACCATTACCCCCAACCAACTGTTTTGCAAATTCATGGTCAGGAGGGTAGAGATTAATCAGTATAATGATGGACCCAAGGTACTGTCTTTATGTAGGAAGGCTGGCACCATGATTAATCAACCACTTTGCTGTCCATCACTGAAATATTTCTTTTTAATTTCCAGAAAGAAACTAATCTTGCAGGAAAAAATTATTAGCAAACCTAGCCTGGGTAACTGTCTGTTCTTCCTCTCCCACACATCTCCTCTTCTCCACTCCCACTGTCATCAGCCTATTTCAGGTGCCTTCAACCGCCACATGGACTAGTGCGACAGGTGGTCCTGCCACCCCCCCAGCCTCCCTCCTCTTTAGCCGTCCTCCACTGCTACCAGGTGACAACAATTCCTGTTGAACTGCTGTAATCACAGTACTCTCCCATCAAAAATCCCCCACAGCTACCCTTGCATTCCAAGTAAAGTCCAAACTCCTTAATCTGGCCCTCCAAGATCTCATTCCAACCTGCTTTTCTGGCTGTACTTGCCATTACAGCCAGAGACACACCTTATGCTCCAGTCACGCTGCATGCCTTCCCACCTCTGTGCCTTTGCTTGTGGCATTATCTGCAGTATCTTTCTCCCCAGCTTTGCCAGAAAACTCCTACTCATTCTCCCAACACCAAACTCCGATGGTTTTTCTCCACTGTGACATCTTTACATCTTCTCCTCCTCCTCCTCCGTCATCAGAGGTGTGAATTGCTATAGCACTTTATCCTTAGCAATCACATGCTATGGACACAGTAGTTTTACTCTTTTGCTCTGTAAGCTCTGGGGCACAGGGACCATGCCCCTTTCATCTTGCATCGTCCCCAGCATCATGCACACCATGGTCACTTAATGAAAGCAGAGAGAAAGGCAGCATGAAGTAATAGGGCATGAGCATTGGAGTCAGAAGGCCAGGTGGTGGAGCTCAGCTCTGTCACTGACGAGTGGCGTGGCCAATCTGAACCCAACTGTGCATCTGTAAAGTGGGCATACTTCGTGCCCTGTGGACCTTACAGGGAAGGAGGCAGGTGTTGTAAAAATCCAACGATTTACACACACACACACACACACACACACACACAAAATGGTAACTAGGTAGAGGTGATGGATATGTTAATTAGCTTGATCGTGGTGATCATTTCACAATGTACACATATATCAAAACATCAAGTTGTACACCTTAAACATATACAATTTTTATGTCGATGATATCTCAGTAAAGCTGTTAAAAATCCCATGATATGCAGTCAGCCCTCCATATCTGTGGGTTCCACAACTAACTGTGGATTGAAAATATTCAGGAAAAAAAATTCCAGAAAGTTCCAAAAAGCAAAATTTGAATTTGCTGCACATCAGCAACTATTTACATAGCACTTACATTGATTTACAGCGATTTACATAGTATTTACATTGTATTAGGTATTATAAGCAATCTAGAGATGATTTAAAGTGTACAGGATGACTGTATAGGTTACATGCAAATACTACTCCATTTCCTACAAGAGATTTGAGCATCTGGGGATTTTGGTTGGGGGGGCGTGTCCTGGAACCAATGCCCTTCCGGATACGGAGGGATGACTGTATATATTCTAGATGGTTAGCAGCAAAGCCACAGTACTTAAACCAGCCTTTGAAGTTCTGCTTCCCTCCCCTTGGTACACATTCCAAAGGAGGAGTTCCATACTTTGTGGAGAGCAGAGTGAAGTGGGGAGAAACTGAGTCATTAAAATTCAGAGGAGAACTGTTTACAGACTGCAGGCCAGATGTTGCTGAGGGAAAGGGGGCTGGGGAGGAAAGAGAGCCTTGACAGAAATGACCCACGATCTCACTACCCTCCCTTCCTAGAGAAAGAGAAGGCAACTCTATTCCCAGGCACAGGTGAAATGAGCACTGGCCTCGAGGACTCAGTGATAAGGAAGATTCCATCGGGCTTGTTTGTCAGCTGTCAGGTGAGACTGCCAGCTCTGGCCTCCCAGAGCCAAAGGCAAAATCCTTTGACTGTTAGCCTCCAAGGCCGACCTACGTGGTCAAGACTGTGGGCTGTGTTTCTCTAATTCTGAGCCAAGGCGTCTTCCGAGTTGGCAGTGTGCCCAGCGAATGAGGAACACGGGGAACATCCCCCCAGCTGCAGAAACATCTCCTCTACCTGAATTTGCATCATTACCGCTTCATTCTTTTAGACTTTGTTTCCAGTTAAAATGCAAGTATCTCTGAGTTCTTGAGGAAGCTTTTAAGAGTCATCTGGCATTACCTTTTTAGATATTTTCCTAAAATGCAGCTGTTTTGGGGGGAGGTGTTAAAAGCCCAAAGAAGGAGTCCAGGGAGCAGCGAGGTTGGAGCTGCTTGCAGTTTGGGGAAGGGAAGCTGCAGCCTCTGTAGGACCCTAAAGTCCAGTTTCTTGGGGGGGGTGGGGAGCACCGAACTCCGTGGCCTTTTTGTCGCAGTGGATTGGGCCCTGTGCCCCTACCAAGCACGTTCTTCTGGGGGCTCTGACACACTTCCATACACGCATCTTCAAAAGGGTCTCTCTCCCAAGCCAGCCAAAGCAAAATTTCCAAGTTGGCGGATGGTGGGAAGGATTAGGGGCCATCTCTCCGGAGATCTCTTCACTCCTTCCCCCCAAATCTCCTTTGGACCCCTTCCACCTCCTCGCCCGTCCAACCCGGTCAACCTCTCTGGGCCAGAGCTGCGTCCCCACAAAACTGCACCCGGCGGGGCAGGAATCCCAAGAAAAGGTGAAAAGGAAAAGGTGGGGACTGCGCTTTGGAGGCCAGAGAGGTTGCCTTCTGGCCCGAGGGGCTCCCGCGCGCTTCGGAAGGGGGCTGTGGCGCGCCGCTGGCCGGATTCCGTGCACCCGGGCGGCGTCGGGCCGCGGGACGCCAGGCGGCGGCCTCCCGGGCCCCGGGCCCCGCCCACGCCGCCCGTGCCCGGCTCTTACTTGCGGTAGGCGGCCAGTTGAACGGCGCTGCAGGGGAAGAGGCGCAGGCAGGCCACCGCGTTCCCCTTCCACAGGGCGCGGGGCCCCTCGGCCCGCCAGACGCGGAGCCCCACGCCCCACGGCCCCCGGGCGCGGCTGCGCACGACGCCGACCTGGGCCAGCACGGTGGCGAGCTCCAGCGGCGCGGTGAGGCTGAGGCTGAGCGCCCCCGCCAGCCCCGCGCACAGCAGCCGTTGGCTGCCCGTCAGCCGGCCGTCCCGCCGCCAAGTCGCCATCGCGCTTCCCCGGCCCGAGCCCCGGGCGGCCGGCAGATCTTGTGGCTCGGGCCTGGGGCTCCCGGGCTCCGGTGCGGGGGGCGGGCCAGGCTCCGCCCGGCGTAGGGCGGACCCGCGGCCCGGACGGGAAGCAGGTCCGCGCCCCGGCCGAGCCGGCCTGGGGCCGGGGCGGGGTTGAGGAAGCCGGCTCGGGACTGAGGCTGCGTCGGTTTAATGTCTGCTCTTCGGCGGGTACGTTTCTGTTTGCAGTTGAGAAAGAGTCACCGCGTTCTCTCAAGGCCTAGCCCGCTCCACTTCTTGCGTCCTGAATATTCAGTGCCCCCCCACCGCCTTGTTTACCCCTTTTTTCCTTTCCACGTTCCACCTTGCCTCCTTTCTCCCCTCGCCTCTGTTCTCATCCCTCCAACCTTTTTTTCTGCCCCAGGAAAAAGCCTTACAGATTTCCCAGTGCAGAAGGAAAAATAACCTTCTTTAACATACACACGATATCAGACACTTGAATTAGGTTTTTCATACATTTACTCCTTTAATCCTCAAAACAGCCCTTAGTAGGTGTGTCCTCATTTATTGCTCTCAGTTGGAGAGGCTGTAGGTGTGGTGGTTAGGGCCAGGACTCCAACATGCGTTAGAATCTTGGCTCTGCAGTTTACCAGCTGTGTGACCTTGGGGAAGTCACTCAACCTCTCTGTGCCTCAGTTGCTTCATCTATAGTTTCTTCCTCTAGGGGTTGTTGTATTAAATGAAAAATGATGCAGGTAACACTACAGATGTGCTAGCCATGATTAGATGTTATTTTACAGAAGTGGAGACCAAGACAGAGAGATTGACTTGCTCTAGGCACAGCTGCTAGACGCCATCAGGATTCAAATCTAGGTCGGTTTTATGCCAGCATCCTCTACCAGCTACACTAACACGTCCACGGCGACTGCAGAGTGTCTCTCAAGTAGAGACATTTTCATTGGTTCTGCGAGCTAAGGGGACAACAGAGGCAAAGAAGGGTTAGGAGTGACTTGGCCAGAGTCTAAGAAGGATTTTGATAAGTTAAAAAAATTCCAAACTTCTCCCTGTTTTCTCTTCTTAAAAAGCCATATCAGTAATAATAGTGAAAAGGCAGTCTAGCAGTACATTAGTAGAAGACATTACAGGTACACAGTTGCTTTTAGGCTTGTATAGTTATTTTCTACATTTACTAACACACATGATGATAAAGGATCCTTTTCTAAAAGGCATTGCACGGCTTAGATCAAGAGGACTTGTTCTACCTATTTATGAAACAAACAGGCAGAGAATATACTTGTGGTTGCCAAGGGGTATGGGGAGTGGGGGAGGGATGGGTTTGGGAGACTGGGATTGGCAGATGCAAAGTATCATATATAGAATGGATAAACAATAAGTTCCTACTGTATAGCACAGGGAACTATATTCAGTATCCTGTGATAAACCATAATGGAAAAGAATATGAAAAAGAATGTATATATATAACTGAATCACTTTGCTGTACAGCAGAAATTAACACAACATTGTAAATCAACAATACTTCAATTAAAAAAAAAAAGAAATGGAAAAAGAGGACTTGTTCTAGTTACAGAAGGCTTGCTCTGCTCTCAACCACTGGGGATGCTTATTTTTCTTGTTTTGTGAATTCGCCTGTCTTGCTGTAAGCTAATTTCACGGCTGTGGGAGGTTGGAGAAAGTAGGTTTATGACTCTAAAGACCAGAGGACACTGGACTTTAAGAGGGTTTGAATTGGAATTTGGGGGCTACTGTAAGGGAACCTTCAGTTACCAGTTCTGTCCTAGAGCACTCTGTTGGACAACAGGACTAGATCCTAAAGGTCCTTCAGGGAGCTCTGCCCTGGGAATGGAACAGTTGATGCAATAACCACATTGTATGGAGATTGGCTCAACTGGGTTGTATTGGTTTTGTTTGGTTTTAAGGCAACTTGTGTGAGCTTTCAACTTCATCCACCTTGGGAACCAGGTATACCCTTTTCTTTAGCACTGCTGTTCTTTTTGTCTTCAGCAGGAATAAGATGTTCAAGTGAGCCAGAGGCAGGAAGAACCAGTTTAGTCTTCACAGCTGTGAGCCAGGAGAGATCGTGAGTTGATGGTATATTTTAACCTCGAAAGTAATTTTTCACAACAAGAACCTTGCACAGTAAAATGAGTAACAGCAAAGTATTTATCTGCTGCCTTCTGTCTTTTCATGATAATGTGCTAACGTAACAAGGTTTGTTCATATTTTACTCAGCCGGAGTCTCATTCATTTGCTAAGCATTGGGAACATTATGTAGATTGATCTTAAACATAAATCAGTCCTTGAGGGTGTCCTATATTTGGATTGTGACTTGTAGACTCAAGCTAATCTCATTGCCTCTTTTTCATACTTGTTGAAAAGTCTGTGAAGAACATAGTAAGTTCTCCAACTTTGGAAAAGGATCTCCAACTTTGGAAAAGGCACACGATGTGAAACTGGAGTGCTGTGTTAAAAATAAATTTATGATAACTAAAAAAAAGAAAAAAGAAAAACAGGAAAGAGGCAGTAAGCAAAGTAATCTTAGAAGTAGTATTGTAATATGAGGAAAAAGGGTGGCTGGCTGATTCAGGCCAGCAGGCAGCCTCCTGTCCTCCTCATCAGGCCTTGGGAGATGCTCACAGTTTTTGATTCTCCAACTCTCACTTTTTGTTTCTCTTCTCACTGAGTTAAATCTTCTGTTAGTACATTACCTTAGTTTAACTTGCTGATGTTTCTAAGATTATAGTTTATCTTGCTATATTTATGCCAATGTTGGTTGATTCCTGCTCTCTTAATTTGTATTTTATTCTTTAACCTTATGGAATTTTGTAAATTGCAAAAGTAGAATATACCTGTCATACCAAAAAAAACAGTATAGAAGTGTATTAAAGAAAATTAAGTCCCCCTGCGCATCCTCTGAGGTAACGTTAGAGCAACCAACCTTAAGAGCTTGGGGTGTGTGTGTGTGTGTGTGCCTACATCTTTCCTGCAGTCAAATGCTCTACCACTGAACTATACCCCCTCTGCTGTGTGCATCTTTCCTCATCTTTTTTTTTTAATGCACAGACAAATATTCATTTGTATGGATTTTCCCCCCTCTCATTCCCTTCCTCCCTTCTAAAGAAAAAATATAATTCCATTGGAAGGATATAAAAAAAACCCTGATAATCAGATTATCTCTAGGGAAGAAAACTGGGAGAGGTAGGAACAGAGGTGGAAGGGAGATTGACTTTTGACTGTGTGCCCTTTTGTACTGTTTGCTTTTTCCCCTCTTTTCTTTTTACCACCGGTATGTATTATCCATTTAAAAAAAAAATCTCTCCGCCATCATCAATTTTCCCTGAAACATTCCCATTAGCTGCAGTGTTTCTGGTGATATTTGCCTTGCCATGAGGGAGGTGTTGGTTTTGAAATGTTGAACAACTCTTGGTGAAGTTCTGAATGAAACAAAATACAATCTGCTTTCTATTTACATGGTAATTGCATTCTTGGGAAATTCTGTGTACATAAACACTGTGAGAAAAATGTTTTGTATTTTAGAGTTAAGCAGAGTTAAGTTTTCAACTCTGATAATTAGAAACAGCTTTTCCACCTACATGGATGCCTGGTGGGATCTTTGAAAGCCATGAAGGATGCAGGACAGTCTGGTGCATTGCAGATACGCAACATCCTTGCCCTGCCCATTAAATGCCAGTAGGGTACCCCAATCACTCCGGCTCCCCTCTCCCCAGTGTCCAAAATGCCCTCTAGGAGACAGTGCCATTCCTTTTGAGAACCACTGCTCTAGCTGCTGTCTCTGGAAATTTCTTTCCTCAGATATTTGCAGAGCTGGTTCCTTGTCATTCCAAGCTCAGCTTAAATGTTATCTCCTGTCAGAGGGCTCGCCTGACCACCCAGTCTACACAGCCCCCATTCACTCTGCCACATCGCCCCATTTCAGTTCTCTGTATAGCATTTATCCCTATCTGCTCTTTTTCTTTTCTTGGTTTATCGTCTGTGTCCAGCTACCAGAATGTAAGATCCATGAGGGAAGGGATGTTGTCTCTTGTTCACAGCTGTGTCCCCTGTGCCTGGAACAATGGCTGGCACATAGTTAGTGCTCAGTAAACATTAGTTAGATGAATGAAGGATGAAAGGAAGGAAGGAAGAAAGAAAGGAAAGAAGGAAGGAAATCTTCAGTTCTACAAGTTGGAAAAGATTAGCAGAACATAATGTCTTCACGAAATTATTTATTTAGGTCATATATGATAAATAGCAAAAGATTAACTAGATTCACAAGATTGGTAGATTTATCAATTCCCAGTGAATAATATCAGCTTTGTCAGAAATTGGATGTTTGCCATTTTAAATTTCCAGCCACATCTGTAATTCTAAAGTGAACTGTGATATCTGACAGAGACTCTTTGTCCCCAGTCATCATTTTCACCATGTCTTGAGCAGCAGTTTTGGCAAGTGTGTCAACAATGACTTCAGCAGCTCTGACCTTTACAGTTAAATATAACACTATAAAGTGTGGCTTCCATAGCTTTTGCATTTCTCTCCCTTGGCACACTGTATTTAACTTTAAGCAGTGTTTGAATTTCCTTCCATTCTGCTTCAAAATTTTTGATGATGTTGAGGCAGGAAGGGTTCATATCAAAATGTGTGAGCCTTTTCCTTCTTTCATTCTCTCACTCATTTATTCATTCCACCAATGTTTATTGAATACTTACTCTGTATCAGGAACTATGTTGGGGATACATATTTCACATAATGGAATTTAATTTGCTCCCGTTACCAGGCTATGGTAATCCAAATTTCAATGGTTTTTTATGGTAGTCACCTAATACTTTTAGTTTCTTTGCAGCTGGTATTTTTAAAACACTAAGAGATGGTCCAGGTGATGAAATGATACACCTTTAATATCTATCTGAAGACCTAGGGCTAAACTCATCACATTTTTTTTTATTTTGGCCGCATGGCATGTGGGGTCTTAGTTCCCTGACCAGGGCTCGAACCCGTGCCCCCTGCAGTGGAAGCGTGGAGCCCTAACCACTGGACCTCCAGGGAATTCCCTAAACTCATCACATTTTAATCACCAGCTCCACCTCTACACTTTTTGCCATTTATGTACAGTAAAATTACCTTGTTTCCGTGTAGAGTTAGTTATATGAGTTTTAACACATGTACAGATCTGTGTGACCACCCTCACAATCAGGATACAGAACGGCTCCATCAGCCCCCAGAATTCTCCTGTGTTGCCTGTCTGTAGTCAAGGCCTCCCCCACCCCCAGCTCTGGCAGCCATTGATCTGTTCTCTGTTCTCATAGTTTTGCCCTTCGAGAATGCCATATAAATGAAAACATACAGCATGTAACCTTTTGAGACCGGCTTCTTTCACTCAGCACAATGTCTTTGAGATTCACCCATGTTGTTGTGTTCATCAATAGTTTCTTCCTTTTTATTGCTGAGTCATATTCCATTGTGTGGATGTACCACAATTTGGTCATCCACTTATCCATTGGTAGACATCTGGGCTGATTCCAGTTTTTGGCTATTATGAATAAAGCTGCTATGAACATTTGTGTACAGGTGCTTGCATGAAAATATCTCCTTTTATTACATGAAAGGTAATATTCTATAGATATAACTTTGGTACTTTGCTTTTTTCACTGTATACTCTATCCTAGGGGTTACTCCAACTCAGTTCATAGGTATTTTTCTCACTCTTATTTATAACCACATAGTATCCTATTGTATGGATGTACCATAGTTTATTTAGCCACGCTCCTAGTAATGAACATTTAGGTGGTTTCCAGTATTTTGCAATTATAAACAATGTTACAATGAACAACCTCATGCATGTGTATTTTTGTATTGTTGGGGGTTTATTTTCATCCACTGTTAAACTTTAAAATCCCATTTGTAAACGCTGACCCATGATGAGTTCAATGGAAAACAAAACAGAAAAGAATGAAGCACAGGCCTAATTCCTAGTAAATTATATGCGCCTTTACATAATTCCTGTACTAAAGGTTTGTCAGCTTCTGGAAATCATGTGTGGATGTGTGAATGAAAAAAATGCATTGATGTACATGGACCTTCAAGATACAGGGCCCCATACTGCTGCTCCAGATTGTGAAGTGCTCCGCAAAATGGCAGTGATCACTGGCAATGGGCAGATTGAGGAAACAAGAGGCCAGGGTGCTGGGTGGTTGACCGTGTGAATGTCAAAATCACTGAGAATGATGAGAGAAGTTGGGACAAAGAGGACAGATAGTCAAGAACTAAAGCCTATATGAATGAGGGCAGTGACCAGGAAGGTGACAGAAGACTACCAGCAGGATGGGGAGAGGGTGAAATAACAGGATGGTGTGAGTCAAGGAGGAGCCAGAGACTTCTCAAGAGTGGCGAGGAACGAAGATCAGGAAGTGGCCTTGGGGAGCAAGGAGAGCTCCAACTCCACCTCTTGGCACTCTCTAAGGCATTTAGCTGTGGGGAGATGAGAGAATAAACAGCCTGCACTTTAGAGGGGTCAGCAGACAGCCAAGGTTTCAGTTACAGCAGGATGTGGCGGGAACATCCCGAGGAGAGGCTCAAGGCCACTGGGACTTAGCCCATCACAGACGGGAAGTTCTAACCTTAATCCAACCCGAACACTAACTTAACCCTCATCCTCACCCTAACCTGCTGGTAAGGTCCAGCTGTTGTCGTGGAAAGTGTTCCTTCTAGATCAGCTGGTGTTGGCAGCAGCAATGAAAGTAGCAGCAGCTGGCTGCAATGAGCTGTGTAGCCCTTTGCCATTGGGGCACTGGGAGTGGTTTTCATTGTGTCTTCTGGAAGCTCTCCAAGATCGGGCCTGAGAGCCTGGTTGGAGGGTCACAGGGCTGAGCTCCTCCTGCAAGTGGGGCATGCACGGTTCTGGTGTTTAGTATCCTCAACCAGAGACTAGCCATACCTCCCACAATATTGCCATGCTGCTGCTATTTTGCGTATAATTTGCATGAGGTTTGTTGCATTTTGAAGATGGCAAAGGGAAAAGCTGACTGACTAATCAACCAGATTTCACAGGACAGTAGTACCTTGGTGGGAGTCCCTGCTATCTATTCCTTAACTTTGCGGATCCAGAAATCCAGCGTTGTCAGTGTACCCTGCAATAAGCTGATTCCGGGGGCTGACTCTTGATAACTACTGGTCACTCCTTCTCAGTCTCCTTTGCTGGTTCTTCTTCATCTCCACAACCTCTAAATATTGGAGTGCTTCAGGCTCAGTCCTTGAGCCTCTTCTCTGTTTAAACTGATTTCCATGGTGATCTCATCTAGTCGTGTGGCTTTAAATACCATCTATGTCCTGACGACACTCAAATATGTATCTCCAGCTTGTAATCCTCTCCTGAACTCCAGATTCTCATACCCAGGTTCCTCCTTAATAGCTCCACTTGGACATCTAATGGGCATCTCAAGCCTAATGTGTCTCAAACCAAACCCCTGGTCTTCCGCACCAAATCTGCCCCTCCCCTTGTCTTCCCCATGTCAGTAAATGAAACTTTTTTTTTTTTTGGTAACTCAGGCCAAAAATCTTGTAGTTGTGCCTGGCACTCATTTTTCCCTTTAAAATTTTTTCTCTCTCCCTTACATTATTGGAATTTCCTCCTAACAGGCCTTTCTATTCCCACCACTGCCCCCTTCTCTGCTTTCTTTTTCTCTATAGAATTTATCACTATCTGACATACTATGTATTTTCCTTAAACACCTGTCTTCCTTTAGCCCACTAGAATGTAAACTCCATGAGGGCAGGGGTTTTGTCTATTTTGTATACTTCTATATTTCTGGGTCTTAGAATGGTGCCATGACACATAGGCTAGTAGACACTCACTAAATATTTGTTTAATATATGAATGAATGAATGAACCGAGTCATATGATACTGATATATGCATCAGAATGTCTGTTTCTTAATTGACTGTGAGAAGTGTGACTGCTAAGCAGACCTGAATACTCACATTAGATATTCAAGGCACCCTCTTCCCTTTAGGGGAGTATTAATGGGCTATCACACTAGAATGAGAAGTTAGGGGAATATTAGGATAGATACTCTTTACAGGTAAATGTGATCAACCCATCTTCATTGTAGGAATATGCCTTCCTATAAGACCATAATATTCATGGAAGCTGCTTTGGAATCACCCCTGCATTGGGCTATTTGGCTCTCTTTTTTCTGCTTTTCATGTAGAAGAAACAAGGATAACTTCTAAATTTTTGACTTGAGTAAATGGGTGGATGGTGATGCAATTAACAGAGATACGGAAGGACATCATGAGAATAACTTAGACTAGAAGTGATGTATAAGGATAAAGTATGAAGGGTGTTAAAACTGTAGTAAATCCAACTTGAGGCCTTGTTTCAAGTATTCAAGCTGTTACACCAAAAGCAAAGTTCTATTATGGAAGAGATTGTACACCAATATCCATGTGCTCCTCTATATTTCCCCTTGGCTTTCCTTTTAGCCAAGTGGGGTCATGTGGTTTTGTTCTGGCCAATGGAATGTGGATGGGATTGGTAACTGCCACTTCCAGGCCTGGCCCATCCAATAGCCTTCATAATTTTTCATGCTGAAACTCTCTGCTGTTGCTGCAGCTGGAAGCAAAGGACTTGAGATGGCAGAGCACAATGCAAGGAACCTGGATCCCTGAGTTCATCACTTAGAGGAAACCTATCTAGGAGAGTTGTTTGACAGGAACCATCTCATAGGACTTTGTGTGAGTGAGAAATAAATCTTTGTGTTAAGTCAGTGAAATTTCAGGGTTTGTTTGTTACCACAGCAGAGTCTAATCTACCCTGACTAACACATCTATCTACACACTATTATCCACAGGAAAGCTCTCTGTACCTGAGCTACACATGGAGATTCAAGAGAAGCACTTAATGCTTGTCAGTTATGTTAAGGATTTTCTTCCTCAGCTTTATGAAGAGATGGGCAATGACTATAAATGACTACTTTTGCTCAAGAAAGTCACTGACTTTCATAAGGAAAAGTCATCACTTGACTATTTGACTTTCAAGAAAAATCTGTGTCTTTCTGGGAAAAAAGCCTTCAATTTGAATGATCATAAGCATGGCTAGGATTGACTTTGAACAACCCAAATTTATGCTTTTATGACAAGCTTCATCATTGTAGTACCATGCAAGAGAAACTGAATGCAATGATTGCAAAAACTGTAGCTGTAGCACATATGCTTTGATGGAGATTGTGAGTTTGGGGTATTAAATGATTTTCATTGTCTAGATTACCTAGTTGTGAATTCAACTGAAGAACTTGCTGAAAACATTTTGATCATAATGAAGAGACTCTTGAAATGCTTGATTAAGTGTCTTCTGCAGAATTTCTCAAAGTGGATGGTAGTGGTGAGTGGCTAATTGTGCTAATTTGGGTCCTCCAGGAAGCAGATGCTAATATGGAGTTAAGAATACAAGATGTTGACTGGGGATAATGCCTGTGAAAGCTAAAAGGGCAGGGAGCAAGACTGGGCAAGGAAAACCCTTAGACCATAATGCAGATCTGACACATGTGAAAGGGTTGGGGGAGGAAGGGGAATTGGGCAGAGATGACTTAGGCTGCAAGGCAGATGTGACAAAGTCTTGATCAACCCAATGGAGAGTTCTGGAGGAAAGACGGCCTGTTAGAAGAGTCCGAAGTTGGACAGAAATGGCCAGGCCCTAGTATTGCCACCATGCTCCGTCATTGGCTGTAATCTTCCAAGGGAAAGCATGGTCTTGTCAAGAATGCTGCAGCTGATCTTGGAAGGTGCTGCAGCTGGAGGCTGTCAGCTAACTTCACTCCTTACAGATATATGGCAAATTCTTTCTTGAAGAGTGATCTAAGCCGTGCACCTCCATGCCTGCCCAGTTTTCCGTTTGTGTTGCCTGGATTCTCTTCTCCAAAACCGCACAATTTTCCTGTGAGCCTCTCTTTCTGTGGGAAACATAGTAGAGGAGGTTAATGGGAAGAATTACACCTTGCTGCAGTTGGTCTCAGGGCTTCCACTAGTTGTCATCTTCTCCCTTCTCCACTATCCACTCTATATTCATATTGATTTTCTATCTGCTTGATCTATCAATTACTGACAAAAGGATGTTGAAGTCCCCAATTCTGATAGTGGGTATATCCATTTCTCCTTTCAGTTTTGTCAGTTTTTGCCTCACCTATTTTGATGCTCTGTTGTTAGGTGCATATACATTTAGGATTGTTATCTCTTCTTGAGAATTGACCACTTTATCATTATGTAATGCTCCTCTTTATGCTTGATAGTATTCCTTGTTCTGAAAGCTACTTTGATAGAAATGTAGCAGCTCCAGTTTTCTTTTGGCTAGTGTTTTCTTGGTATATTTGTGTCTATCCTTTTTATTTTTGACCTACCTGTCTTTATATTTAAAGTGGGTTTCTTATAGACAACATATAGTGGGTCTTGTTTTTTTATCCACTCCAACAATTTCTGTCTTTTAATTGGTGCATTTAGACCATTCACATTTAAAGTGATTTATAGTTAGATTAATATCTACCATCTTTGTCAGTGTTTTCTATTTGTTGCATTTGTTCTCTGTTTCCTCACCACCCTCTTTTTCTGTCCTCTATGGTTTTAATTGAGCTTTTTATATGATTCCATTTTATTTCCTCTCTTAGTATGCCAATTCTTTTCT
Organism: Balaenoptera acutorostrata; assembly: GCF_949987535.1. NCBI lineage: Eukaryota > Metazoa > Chordata > Mammalia > Artiodactyla > Balaenopteridae > Balaenoptera > Balaenoptera acutorostrata. The sequence continues at coordinate 104,386,337 of NC_080085.1, read as the reverse complement.
TTTCTTTTTTTTGTGTTTCTTTATCTTTTTTTCCTGTTAGTGTACCAATTATAATTGTTGCCCTAGAGTTTATAATATACATTTAAAAAAACTTACTCTGTTTTTAAAAAATATTTATTTATTTATTTATTTGGCCGCACTGGGTCTTAGTTGTGGCACGCGGGATCTTCGTTGCTGCGTGTGGGATCTTTAGTTGCGGCATGCAGGATCTTTAGTTGCGGCATGTGGGATCTAGTTCCCTGACCAGGAGTCGAACCTGGGCCCCCTGCATTGGGAGTGCGGAGTCTTAACCTCTGGACCACCAGGGAATTCCCTATAATATACATTTTTAACTAATCTAAGTCTGCCTTCAAATAATACCATACTGCTTCATGTGTAGTACAAGTTCCTTATAACAGAGTATTTTTGATTCCTACCTCCCATCCCTCTGGCCTCCAAAGTGCCCTGCTGGCAGCTTATAGTTCAGTGGGACTCTTGCTGTGCCCCTGGTAAGAGTGTGCCCTCTTTGAGGACAAGTACCTCTTACACTGCAGAGCTCAAAATTATGGGGGACTGAAAGCACAATGTCTCCCTACTAGTAAGTTATTGGGAATGACTGTGTATGTGGTGACTTCTGCTTCCACTCCTTGGTTCCTGCACCCATGTACTTCTCCTCGGGGGAGATGGTGCCGTATAGAGGTCTCTGCTTTAGCATTTGCTTTGTATCCTGGAGGACGGTACCACATCCTTGCAGAGTATTGCTTCTGAGCTGGTGCTTCAGCTGCACCTTCAGTAGGCCATTCCATTGCTTTATCAGGTCAGCTACTTCTGAATGGTGTGGAAGGTAACATGCCAGGGGGTCCTATGGTCACAAGCACACTCCCACACTTCCTTTGAAGCAAGCCCCTGGTCAGCTGCTACGCTGTGTCAGATTCCATGGTGTGCACAGTCAGGCACTCCTTAGGTCCCTGGATACTGTGGTGCTGGCTGAGTTTCTGTGGGCAGGAAAGTCAAAACCACACCCAAAGTAAATGTCCATTTCCATGAGAGTGAATTTCTGGTCTTTCCTGGATGGAAGAGGCCCTGTCATCCCTATTGCTAGTTATGAGACCAGTTCCGTGTTTGCCCCTCCTACTGTCTGCCCTGGCCTGCAGAGGAGAGCCACATGAACTTCTCGGTGATGCTGGTGCTCTTCGCACCAGCACATGCCACATGGCCTTGGTGAACAGCGTGTCCCCTGAGCTGTTCTGTACAATATAATCCTCCGGTGGATATTCTGGCCTCACACAACACATCCATTGCAGCATGCCCACCTCCCAGAGCCTTCTAAGCCACTGTCTGTCATGGCAGTTCAGGCATTTCTACCCAAAGTTAATATCAACCAACATGTTTTCTGTGCTTCTAGGATCCAACCTTCAAGGTGTGCTTGTACCGTATTCCAGGGTCCTTGCCAGGGTGTTAAATCCTGTATCCCAGGAGAATACACCTATATTTAGAAACTATCTTTTATCCAAATTTGTGTTCTACCTCCCTATTTATTACCTGGAACCCCTTCCTAGAGAGACACTTTAGATCTCTGGGTATTAAATGTATAGCAGTCCTCTAAATGTCTCCACTTTCCCCAGCATACACTCACCTAAGTAAATGGCCATAGATCCCTTTAGGGAAGGACTGGAACTATTATTATGGTCTATAATTACCATGGTGATGCAGTGTCCTTCCTCCTGGGGACCTAGCCACTTCTTCAGTCAGTGGGTTCTGGGTCTGAAAACTGACTCAGGTCCAGGAACTGGGCAGAGCATCATGGCTTTTTTGGGGGGTGTTAACCCTCAGCCTCTTTTCTATTGCTGCTTTTTAAAAATTATATAATTAAACAACATCCTTATTGGTTGTCCGTCTATTTGCCCCTAGGGGCACCATACTCTATTAATCCTCTTGACTCCCTGAGGGTCAAGCTCTCTTGGCTGCCCCTCTGACATTGCCAGTCATTATAGTTATTGTGGCCTCCTGGCTTTGGGCAGTTAAACACAGCCAAAGCTGCGGTCCTTATTACTTTGGCCTCTATTAATGAACCCAACTCTGTGATTGCCTCTCCTAGCATCTCCCCTGGCCTGCAAAGAAGAGCCACCACAGAACTTCTTGGTGATGCTGGCCCCCCTCTCACCAGCGCATTCCTCTTGGCTTTGGTCAGTGGTGTGTCTCCTGAGTCCTCCCATGCCACATTACTCTCTGGTGGGTTTTCTGGCCTCAGGTAACATATCAGCTCCAGCATGCTTACTTCTTTGAACCTTTGAATTCCTTTCTTTACCATCTACTGTGGCAATTCAGGCATTTTTTTTTTAATAGTTTTTAATACTTTATTTTATTTATTTATTTATTTATTTATGACTGTGTTGGGTCTCTTAGTTTTCGTGTGAGGGCTTTCTCTAGTTGCGGCAAGTGGGGGCCACTCTTCATCGCGGTGCGCGGGCCTTTTCACTATCGCGGCCCCTCCCGTTGCGGGGCACAGGCTCCAGACGCGCAGGCTCAGCAGTTGTGGCTCACGGGCCCAGTTGCTCCGTGGCATGTGGGATCTTCCCAGACCAGGGCTCGAACCCGTGTCCCCTGCATTGGCAGGCAGATTCTCAACCACTGCGCCACCAGGGAAGCCCCAGGCAATTCAGGCATTTTAACCTCACTCAGTGTGGTTTATCACTTTCTCCAGGCTTCTAGGAGCCACCATAACAGTAGGTTTGTACCTACCCCTAGGGTCCTTGCCAAGGTGTTAAGACCTGTATCCTGAGAGTGCTCCCAAGTCAATAAACCCTCCCTTATCCAGTCTTAAGTTCTGGACCCAGAACTTGAAACACCCTTGAAATCCAATCCATGGGATCTCTCTGGCTCCTTCCAGCATATGTTGGCAAGGTCTGGCAGCCCTTTTGGTGTATATAGACCCTTTTCTTTCTTACCAAGTCCAGTACATCCCTGGCTGGGTTATACCCTAGTTATTGGCCTGATAACCAGGAGAAGAGGTGAAGGCAGATCTTGTGCCTTATAGGGGAGAGGCCTTTTTACCGTCTTCCCTAAAGAAGTGAGGTGAATGCTAGCCCTTAATAGGGAGGAATGGGTTACCGCTGCACGCTCTGAGGATTCAGAGCAGTCTGGGGAGCCAAAAGTCTTTGGAGGCATCTACTTAGATGTTCTCATGCCATTTGCCAGGATCCTGGGTTTTCCCAACTAGAGCCCTGACCTTGGCATAACAGATCTGCTTTGGATAAGCATTCAGTCATCTTTGAAGCTTGGTGACTCTAATTATTAAGTTCTAAGTTTGGTCTTTAGATTTTTCTGCTCGCTCATTGAAGAAGATAAGGACCTCTTTGTGAGCTACCAAAGAGGCACCCTGGCTTTTACACTTAGTTTTCTAATGTTAGTTGCCCTCAGCAGTTCTATTATTCCTCCATAGGGTTTCAATGCAATTTAATAAGAGCCAGCCAATTCCACTGTCCTTGCAAACAATGTTGTCCACATCTTCTTTTCATTGCATCTGCCAGAACATTTTCTTTCACCAGAACATTCTCCCAACTCATTACCAGTGAAAGTTTTAGCAGTTGGGCCTTGGCCCACATACCACTTGGGATGAGGTTCTCATTTCGTTTCATGTAGTAAATGATCCAGTCCCAAAGCCCCACCTTACCTCTGCTTTCTCAGACCAATCCTAGTACCAGTTGTTGTCAGTTCAGGTCCTCTGGGAAGCAGATACTGAGAGTTAGGAGTGCAAGAGGTTTATTGGGGGTACTACCTGTGAAATACAAAGCGGGAGGAAGCAAGATTGGGCAGGAAGTGCCTCAGACCATGATGCAGACCTGACACTTGTCAACAGAGAGAGGCTAGGCAGGAGAATTACGAAGGGTGAGTCTCAGATGACAATGCAGATCTGACAAAGTCTAATCTCAAAATGTTAAAATGCTCCAGGACTCAGTCCTTGGTCCACGTCTGTTCTCCAGCTTCGCTTACTCCCTTAATAATCTCTTCCAGTCCCATGGCTTTAAATACCACCTATACTGATGACTCAAAATAAAAATCTAGCCCAGACATTCCCCTGAGCTCCAAACTTGTATATTCAATTGACATCTCCACTTGAAGATTTAGTAGGTTTCCAATTCAACATGTCCAAAATGGAACACTTGATTCTCACCCTGTTCCAATCTATTCTTTCCAAGGTCTTCCTCACCTCAGTAAATAGCTATCACTGTTCACCCAGTTTCCAAGTTAGCCATCTTTGATTGTCTACTCTCCCTTATTTCCCATGCGTATACATTTTATTAATAAGTTCTGCTATCCCTTCTGTTCTTCAAACATGCCAAGGTATTTCCATATGCAGTTCCCTCTGCCAGAAATGATCTTCCTTTGTCTTCACATGGGGATCCTTCTACTTCAGCTCTCAGCTTAAAGATTCTCTCTCCAGAGAGAACTACTACAAACGCTCTCTTATACTCTCTCATAGTGCCCTGTATTTCCTTAATATCACTTATTTTGGTCCCTATATATTTGTTTGTTTCATGTCTTTCTCCCTCATTAGCACATAAGCTCCATGATGAGAGGAGCCTGCCTGTTTTGTTCACTACTGTATCCCCAGTAAGTGCCATATAGTAAGTGTGCAATATTTATCAGATGAAGAGATGGATTAAAAATATTTCCAACAATTTGTTGTCTTCTGTCACTGAATAAAATCATTTAAAAAATTGTGGGGCTTCCCTGGTGGCGCAGTGGTTAAGAATCCACCTGCCAATGCAGGGGACACGGGTTCGAGCCCTGGTCCGGGAAGATCCCACATGCCGCGGAGCAACTGAGCCCGTGCGCCACAACTACTGAGCCTGCACTCCAGAGCCTGCGAGCCACAACTCCTGAAGCCTGGGCGCCTAGAGCCCGTGCTCTGCAACAAGAGAAGCCACTGCAACGAGAAGCCTGCACACCACAACGAAGAGTAGCCCCCGCTCGCCGCAACCAGAGAAAGCCCGCGCGCAGCAATGAAGACCCAACACAGCCAAAAATAAAATAAATAAAATAAATAAATTTAAAAAATTTGTGGATTAGGGAAATAAAGAAGTACCCTTAAGGACATCTAGTTCCAGTAATATAGTGGACATGGTCAATGCTTCCCAACTGCATTAATAATATTAATATTAATATCACTAACACAGCAGCAGTAACAAAGTACCACAGACTGGGGGCAGACATTTATTGTCTTATAGTCCTAGGGGCTAGAAGTCTGAGATCAGGTGTCAGCAGGGTTGGTTTCTTCTGAGGGCTGTGAGAGAGAATCTTTTCCATGCCTCTCTCTTAGCTTCTGGTGGTTTTCTGGCAATCTTTGGTGTTCCTTGGCTTGGAGATGCATTGCTCCAATCTCTGCCTTCATCCTTACATGGCATTTCCCCTCAGTCTCAGTCTCTGTCTATGTGTCCAAATTTTCCCCCTTTTTAAAGGATACCAGTTATGTTGGACTAGGGTCCACCCTAATGACCTCATTTTTAAGTTGATTACCTCTGTAAAGGCCTTATTTCCAAATAAGGTCACATTCTGAGGTACTGGGGGTTAAGATTTCAACAAACCATTTGAGGGGCTATAATTCAACCTTTAACTCCAACCCTTTTGAGGAGGGGGACAAAAATATGAGACTATCTATTTTTATTTTTAAATCAGGAAGTAAGGTATTAATATTTAACTTGTGAATTTACATCATGAGCATGCTGACTTAGTCTTATGTCTGACAATTGGTGTCAGAAACAGGATACAAAGTTCGTATCCTGAAACAAGAATGGGAGTTCCACAATACAGAGGGTTTGGCAGTGGTGTCATACTCCTTCTTTTACTTCCAGTGTATTGCAAGGTTTTGCCATTTGCTGTGTCAAATTAAGTGAATTCATGAATGATATGATGATCTTGTTTTAATTAACCCTTACAAAATGTAAAAGTAGATTAAAATGATTCCTCTAAAAACAAATAAATACCCCTCTGCTCAACCTCCCCACAAACCCAGCCATAGACTAAAAATAACACTAATACTTCAAGCACAAAGAAGTAGCAAAAAAGAAAAAAAAGGAAAAATAGGGTAAGTAGAAAGCACAAATTAAAGTCGTAGAAAGAATTCCAATAAACTAGCAATGACAAGTGTAAACAGATGAAGCTTACAAGTTAAACATATACTGACAAATTGTATTTTTAAAGATCCAGCTATGCTGTTTATAAAATATATATCTAAAATATAAGGACACAGAAAGTTTGAAAGTAAAAGACAGAAGAAAATATGCCCAGAAATTAATAACCAAAAGAAAACTGGTACTATGATTTTTTTTTAAATTAATTAATTAATTAATTTTTGACTGCATTGGGTCTTTGTTGCTGTGCGGGCTTTCTCTAGTTGCGGCGAGCGGGGGCTACTCTTCGTTGCAGTGCGCGGGCTTCTCATTGCGGTGGCTTCTCTTGTTGCAGAACACAGTCTCTAGGCGCACGGTCTTCAGTAGTTGCGGCACGCAGGCTCAGTAGTTGTGGCTTGCAGGCTGTAGAGCTCAGGCTTGGTACTTCTGGCGCACGGGCTTAGCTGCTCCGCGGCATGTGGGATCTTCCCGGACCAGGGCTCAAACCCGTGTCCCCTGCATTGGCAGGTGTATTCTTAACTACTGCGCCACCAGGGAAGCCCGGTACCATGATGTAAATATCAGACAAAATGAACTTTAAGGTAGAAAACATTAGGCATAAATATGGTCACTACATTATGATGAAAGGAACAATCCATCAGGAAGGTATAAAAATTCTAAACCTGTATGTAATCTAATTATATTATTGTAAAAAAGCAAAAATGGACAAAATTACAAGGAGAAAAGGAGAAATACACACAAATAGGAGAGACTTTAACATACTTCTCTTCATATTTGAGAGATTATGCAGACAAAAAATTAGTAGTGTATAAAAGATTTGAAAGCACAATTAAGAGGCTTTCTCTACTGGACATATATAGAAACTTTCTCTACTGGACATATATAGAAACATTTATCAATTAGGTAATACATGTTCTTTTCAAGCACAAATATAACAGTTTAGAAAATTGATCATTAAATTGCAAACTAACAAATACCAAAGAATATTTATCATGGAAATCATAGTCTCTAATCACAGTGAAATTATATTAGAAATAATAAACAAGAGGATAATTTTAAAAATAAATTTATTTATTTATTTTTGACTGCGTTGGGTCTTAGTTGCTGCGCACGGGCTTCTCATTGTGGTGGCTTCTCTTGTTATGGTGCATGGGCTCTAGGCATGTGGGCTTCAGTAGTTGTGGTGCACGGGCTCAGTAGTTGTGGCTCACGGGCTCTAGAGCGCAGGCTCAGTAGTTCCAACACACGGGCTTAGTCGCTCCGTCGCATGTTGGATCTTCCCGGACCAGGGCTCGAACCCGTGTCCCCTGCATTGGCAGGCGGATTCTTAACCACTGCGTCACCCAGGAAGTCCAAGAGGATAATTTTAAAGTCACATACACTTGGATATTTATAATCACTTATCACATGGGTCAAAGAAGAAATTGTACTGGAAACTAGAAAGTATTTAGAACTGAATGATAATGAAACTATGAAGTATCAGAGCTTTTGAGGGTGCAACTAAGGTGGTCCTGAGGGGAAAATGCATAGCTTTAAGTTCTTATATTAGAAAAGGTGAAAGGCTAAAAAGTAACTCAAGAAGTTAGAAAGAAAACAAGGAAGTAGAGGGAAAGAATTTCAAAACATTAAGAGCAGAAATTAATAAAATAGAACACCAAGCCAAATCAAGAGGAACAACAGAATAAAACACTAGTTTTTATATAAATATAAAGATGACATATATACATGCTGGATATGCCAAGATAGGGCTTGATCTCATGTGCTTAACTGTTACGTTAACAGATAATTATTCTTGTTAAAGTTTGTATTTCTTCTTGTGTAATTTTATTCTAATAAATGTTATTGATTAAATAGAGAATTAAATGTGACTCAGCCTTTGCAAATCTATCCTGTAAATGCATTTACAAATCAGAAAAAAATGAACACCTGGTTGTTTGAGAAAGATGAATAAAGCACACAACTCTCTAGCTAGATGAATAAAACAGACAACTCTCTGGAAAAAAGGAGAGAAGGCACAGATAATAAAAATGCAAGAGTTGTAAAGTAACTGACACAGTAGATGGGATATTGAAACAATAATAAGAGATCTTTATGAACATCTTTATGCCAATAAATTTGAAAACTTAAATAAAATGGATAATTTCATATAAAACTACAATTTACCATAATTGACTCAGGAAGAAATGGGAAAACTGAGCAAACTTGTGATTATTAATGAGACTGAAGCAGTCATTAAAAATCTACTAAGGAACCAACAAACAAGCACAATACACAACTCACCACACACCCAGTAAATAGTTGGTTGTACGGGTGAGTTCCAACAAACATTCAAGGAGCAGATCATCTCAATACTATATAAACTGTGGCAGTAAATCCTCTCCAACTCATTTTATAAGGCTAGCATAACCTTGATGCCAAACCAGGCAAGGCTATTGAGAAAGGAAAATTACAGGCTAACTTCATTTATGAATATACATGCAAAAATCCAAAATAAACTACTAGCAATCAGAAACAATAATGTATTAAAAAATACATTATGGGGGCTTCCCTGGTGGCACAGTGGTTGAGAATCTGCCTAACAATGCAGGGGACACGGGTTCGAGCCCTGGTCCGGGAAGATCCCACATGCCGCGGAGCAACTAGGCCCGTGAGCCACAACTACTGAGCCTGCGCGTCTGGAGCCTGTGCTCCACAACAAGAGACGCCGCGATAGTGAGAGGCCCGCGCACCGCGATTAAGAGTGGCCCCCGCTTGCCGCAACTGGAGAAAGCCCTCGCACAGAAACGAAGACCCAACACAGCCAAAAATAAATAATAAATTAATTAATTAATTTAAAAAAATACATTATGGCCAAGTTGCGTTTATCTCAGTAATATAAATGTTTTAAGATAAGAAAAATCTGTTAAGTCACCACTATAATAGAATAAAGGAGCAAAACTAGCACTTCTATTCAACCTTGTACTGTGGGTTCCAGTCAGTATAGTAATAAAAAGAAAATGAAAAGTATCAAAGGTGAAACAAAGATTATTAACAGATGACATGATTGTCTATATAGAAAATACAAGAGAATATGCAAACTATTGAAACAAATAAGGTTTGAGGATATAAGAGCAATATAAAAAAATCAACAGTGCAACAGTTAGAGCTTACAGTAGCAACAAAAACTAAAAGACACCCAGGAATAAATCTAATAAAAGTGTTAAGGCCTCTATGTAGAAAAGTAGAAATCTTTATTGAATGACATTAAAGAAAACCTAAGGTAATGGAGGGACAAAAATACGTTCATGTATAGGAGAACTTAGTGAGTAATGGTGTCAAGTCTCCCTAAATTCACTTAGAGATTTAATTAAATTCTAATTAAAATTCTAAATAGGAACAAGAATAAAAAAGACAGTATTAAGCAGCACGAAATACCCTACCAGATGTCAAAACTTCTTATAAGCTATAGTAATTAAGATATAGCAGAGAAAAAGAAATAGATCAGTGGAACACTATAGAGAGACCAGAAACAGACCCACACATAAATGGAAACTTGATACATAACAGTGCGGAAAGGAGGAATTATTTAACAGATGTTACTGGAACCATTGGTTATCCATATGGAAAAAAGTTAGTTAAATTAGATCCTGACTGCACACTGTATACAAAAACGAATTCAAAGTGGTTTTATGACCTAAATGTGACAAGTACTTGAAAACTTTTGGAAGATAATGCAGGCAAATATCTTTACAACCTTGTGGTAGGGAAGAATTTCTTAAACAAAATGCAAAGAGATAAACCGTAAGTAAAAGCTTGATAAATTTATTACATTGAAATTTAAAAATTTGTGTGTAAAGAAATGAATCATGAACAAAATGAAAAATGAAAAAAAAAAAACAAGCCACAGACTAGGAAAAATATTTGCAACATGCTTGCTCCTGCCTTAGACCCTTGGCACCTGATCTTCCTCTGCCTAGAACGATCTTCATCCAAATAGAGGTTTCGCTCTCTACTTCAATTCAGTAATGCCTCTGTTCAAATGTCACCTCCTGAGAGAGGCCTTTCTGACCACCCTGTTGAAAATAACACCTCTGTCACTTCATCTTCTTCCTCTGTTTTCTCTTCATAGCACTTATTACTATCTGACATTCTATGTCTATTTGCTCATTTATTTATTACCCATCTCTCCACTCCTTGAGAGCAGGGACTTTGTTTTGCTGACTGTCATATTTCTCAGACCTCAAACAATGTCTAGCACATGGTATATACTAATATATACTTTTCAAGTGGATAATAAATGAATATAAATGATAAGGGATTAGTATTCAGAATATGTAAAGCACTATAGATCAATTAGAAAACTTTGAACAAATGGCTCAATAGGAAAATTGTTAAGGGCTCTGAACAGGCAGTTCACAGAAGAGGACACCTGAAGGGGCAATAAAAATATGGAAAGAGATTTAATATCATTTGCAATCTGGAAAATGCAAAGTTAAATGATAACTTCACACTCAAGAGACTGGCAGAAATGAAAAGTCTGATAATGCTGGTTGTCAGAAAGGACTTAAGGGAAAAGGAACTCTGTTCACAACCATCCTGGAGAAGAATTTGGGAATATCTAATAAAGATAAACATGCACTTACCTTAAGACCCAGAAATTCTACTCCCAGGTAAATATGCTAGAGATGCTTTTTCATATTTGAGTCAAGTGACTACACAAGAATGTTTACAGCAGCATTGTTTTAATAGCAAACTACTGGATATAAACCGAATGTGTACCACCAGTAGAATAGACAAACCATGGTATAGTCATAAAATGGGATACTCTACAGCAATAAAAATTAACAAATTACAGCTGGCCCTCCATAACCACCGATTCTGCATCCGCAGATTCAACCAACCTCGGATTGAAAATATTCAAAACGAAATTTCAGAAGGTTCCAAAAAGCCAAACTTGAATTTGCTGCACACTAGCAACTATTTGCATAGCACTTACGTTGTATTTACAGTTATTTACATAGCATTTACACTGCATTAGGTATTATATACTTACATGATTCGAAGTACAGGGGAGGATATGTGTCGGTTATATGCAAATACTGCACCATTTTATATAAGGCACTTGAGCATCCATGGATTTTGATATATATGGGGGGTCCTGGAACCAATCCCCTGTGGATATGGAAGAACAACTGTATAACTACACACATCATTGTGGATGAATCTCATAAACACACAGAGCAAAAGAAGCAAATTGCCGAATACATGTTGTATAATTCCATTTATGTAAAGTTTCAAAATATGATAAACTGTGCCATATGTTGTCTATGTATAGATGGACATGTGGTCAAAGGGTAGTGGTTACGGTTGCTGAGCCTGTGCGTCTGGAGCCTGTGCTTGGCGACGGGAGGCCGCGATGGTGAGAGGCCCGCGCACCGCGATGAAGAGTGGACCCCGCACCGCGATGAAGAGTGGCCCCCGCTTGCCACAGCTAGAGAAAGCCCTCGCACAGAAACAAAGACCCAACACAGCCATACATACATACATACATACATAAAAAGAATGTAAGCAGACAAGAATAGCATTAAAAAAAAAAAAAAGGGTAGTGGTTAACTCTGAAATGAGAGGGAGTGGCATGGGATTAGAAGAGTGTACAACAGGGGGCTCCAACTGTCTGTGTTTTTTTACTTTAAGAAGAAGCAAATATATTAAAATTTGACAGAGTTGGGAGGGTAGTGATCATATCATGACATGGCATGAGTAATAATTTCATTATTCCCTTAGTGTGTGCTTGAAATGATTCATTTGAAGAAATTACCATTAGTTCAGTATCATCTGTGTTTGGGTATGTGTGAGTTAAATGCTTAACCAGTTTGGTAATGCTACTATTTTCCCACCCTCATGGCCTCCTCTTTCTGTTTATACTATCCCAGCTTTAGAGTTATTTGCTGAACAGGGATCACACTTCTTGAACTTGAAACTCAGCTTAATTTGGGACAGGAGTCAGCCAACTTTTTCTGTTAAGGCCTAGCTCGTAAATATTTTCCGTTTTGTGGGCCACATGTTCTTTGTTGCTTCTACTCAAGTCTGCCATGGTAGCTGGAAAGCAATGTGGTGGGCAGAATTCTAAGATGGCCCTCAAGCTTCCTGGCCCCTGATGTACATATACTTTATCCCAGTTGTTCAATTAAACACTAATTCAGGTGCTGCTGTAAAGGGATTCTGGAGATGTAATTCAGATCCCAAATCAGTTGACCTTAAGAGTATCCCTGGTAGGCTTAACCTAATCAGATAAGAGGAGAGACTCAGCTGTGAGGGAGAGTCTCTGTTGCTGGCTTTGAAGATGGGAGATCCATGTGGCAAGGAATGTGGGTGACCTCAAGGAGCTGAGAGCAGCTCTGGGCTGATGGCCAATAAGAGAAAGGAGGCCTCGGTCTTACAGCTGTAAGGAACTGAATTCTGCCAACAACCTCGTGAGCTTGATAAAAGACTCTGAGCCTCACATGAGGCTGCCGCCCTAGCCAAAACCTTCATTTCAGCCTGGGGAGACCCCGAACAGGGAACCAACTAAGTCCTGTCCAGACTTCTCACCTAGAGAAACTGTGAGGTCATCAAATGGTGTTGTTTTAAGCCGTTAAGTTTGTGAGACTTTGTTGTACAACAATAGTAAATGAATGCAAGGAGCCATAGACAATGGGTAAATGAATGAGCAAGGGAGGCTGCATTCCAATAAAACTTTATTTGTGGGCGCTAAAATTTGAATTTCATATAATTTTCATGTGTCACAAAATATTCTTCTTTTGATTTTTTTCAACCGTTTACATATATAAAAACCATTCTTAGCTCATGGCCTATACAAAAACCAGTGGTGGGATGAATTTTGGCCTGTCGGTTATACTTGGCAATCCCTGACCTAGGAATTGGTGCATTTTTTAATCAAACCATCTAAACTTTTGATAATTTTTCAGATCTCATTAGAATATGGAAATGAGTCTCTAAAACATTCTTCAAAATTTGAAATGTGTTACATCTTATTTTCTTCACATAGCATCATAAGCATCATAGCTTTTCTCAAGCATGATACATTTTAAAACAATTTTCTCTAGTGGTCTAAGTCTTCTAAATATCAAATCTGAACTATAAAAGCATTTCATTTATACATCAATTTCTAACACTCGATTAGGTTCAAAGGAACATTGCCAACTATTTAATGAAAATATTGTAGTTATTTATTTATTTTATACCCTAAGGAAGCATTCTTTATTCTTTTGATTGTGTGATTCTAATTAGTTGATAAACATGCACGGCCTTTCTTAAGACATGTTAATTAGTATGGACGTTGCTATAACAATCTTCTAGTAATTTACATTTTCTGAATATCTGGTATATCATGCATTTATTTTTAACATTTAATGAAATTACTGAATCAGGAATTTAGAATGCTGTGCTTAAGCTTTCTTTAATTAGAAATAGAGATATGAAAGCAGGCGGGACCCTTGGAAACAACGGTTTGATAGCACAAGATAGACATGCTTTTGGGAAAACTTTCTGGATTAGTTTCCCAGGGCTGCCGCAACAAAGTACCACAAACTGGGTGGCTTAATGCAACAGAAATTTATTCTCTTACAGTTTTGGAGGCTAGAAGTCTGAAATCAAGGTGTCAGCAGGGCCATGCTCCTTCTGAAACCTGTAGGGAAAATCTTTTATTCCCTCTCTCCTAGCTTCTGTCTTTTGCTGGCAATTGACAGCTGGTTGGTGTTCTTGGTTTATAGATGCATTGTTCCAATCTCTGCCTCTATCACCACACGGCCGCCTTCTCCCTGTGTGTTTCTTTTTTTCTTTCTTTCTCTTTCTTTCTTTCTTTCTTTCTCTCTCTCTCTCTCTCTCTCTCTCTTTCTTTCTTTTTTTGAAGTTCCCTCTCTCTCTTCTTTAAATGAAACAATTATTTATTTATTTATTTACTTTTTTGGGCTGCGTTGGGTCTTAGTTGCAGCATGCGGGATCTTTTGTTGCGGTGTGCGGGCTTCTCTCTACTTGTGGTGTGCAGGTTTTCTCTCTCTAGTTGTGGCGCGTGGGCTCCAGAGCCCATGGGCTCTGTAGTTTGTGGCACGCAGGCTTCTCTCTCGTTGAGGCGCGAGAGCTCAGTAGTTGTGGCTCCCGGGTTTAGGTGCCCCGCATGTGGGATCTTAGTTCCCTGACCAGGGATCGAACCCGTGTCCCCTGCTTTGGAGGGTGGATTCTTTACCACTGGACCACAAGGGAAGTCCCCCCGCCCTTTTATTTTTATTAAACAAAAGCATGTGTTAAAACATCTTATTGGAAATGTTAAAAATTAATGTACTCTAAACTTTATGGTTTCCTTGAGGTTATAATTTTTGGCTGCTCTTAGTACTATTTCACAGAAAAAGCGTATGGACTAAGACCACCTTCCAGACACCCTGATTAAATACACTATATTTAACAATCGGTAGCTTTACTTTCAACTCAGCAACCTAAACCCAAGAAGCAGCGTGATTTTATATACATTCTACTGTATTAATACAAAGTTCATTAAAGTCAATTAGAAAGTTTGTTTTATGAATAAAGAATAGGAAGTCAAAATTTGCAGGCTGCTATAAAAAAGAATGTTTCAAAATTGCTGTCAAATGCCCAAGAAGTCAGAAAAATAAGACTGAAGAATTTGTTAAAGGTTATTTTTTTCAGTTTGTGAAAATTTCAGGGTAGAAATGTTACTTCATGGTATAGATATATTGAGTTTAAAAGGTATATCAAGTTGTTTGATAAGTTTTAAAAGTATTTTTGGATCACATTGATCTGCATGTTAACTTTGATGCTTAAGAAAGTTGTTTCTAAAAGCATGATTATGAGTGTAAAAATGGAATGTATCACTTATTTTATGTGCCCGTTGACCTATTTTCCCAAAGCTAAATGTTTCCCTGTGTGTTTCTGTATATCTTCTATTCTTTTTTTCTTTTTTTTTTATTGGAGTATAGTTGCTTTAGAATGTTGTGTTAGTTTCTGATGTACTTTGAAGTGAATCAGCTATATGTATAAATATATCCCCTCCCTCTTGGACCTCCCTCCCATCCCCCCATCCCACCCACCTAGGTCATCACGGAGCACTGAGCTGAGCTCCCTGTGCTATACAGCAGGTTCCCACTGGCTTCTTATAAGGACACCAGATATATTGGATTAGGGCCCACCCTAATGACCTTATCTTAACTTGATTACATCTGTAATTATTTCCAAATAAGATCACAGAGGTAGCAGGGGTTAGGACTTCAGCATATATTTTAGAGGAAACAATTCAACCCAATTATACTTTCCCAAAGAAAAAGACAAGAATGTAAGATAGAACCAGAATGTTAGAATAGGAATGATCTTAACATTTTTCTACAATGACCATTTAGTTTTACATTTGGAGAAACTGAGGCATAGAAAGATTAGGAGACTTGCCCAAGGTCACACATCTAGACAAGGACAGAGTTAGGACTGGAAATCAGATTACTGATTTGGGACAGGGAAATGTACAAAGCATGCAAATATGTTTCTGGGTTAAGCACCTGAAATATTCAAGGCTGGCCCTAGGAAAAAAGTGGAAATTAGGCAAAGTTTATCTGAGTCTTTCTTATGTCTCCTTCATTCCCCTCTTCCTCCTTAGCTATACTCTCCTCCAGAAGCAGGTGATATTTACTGAGTGCTTCCTATGTGCTAGGCATTGTGCTAAGTCTTCTGTGGTACCATTTCCTTTCATTCTTGTAACAGCGGTAAGTGCTATGATGATCCCATTTAAAAATGAGGAAACTGAGCCTCAGAGAGGTTAATTAACTTGTCCAGAGTCTCACAGCTTGCAAGTGGCCAGACTGAGATGCAAGCACAGGCAGAGGCCACATTCTTAACTGCTTTGCTACTCTGCACCTTCCTTCTGGCCATTGACCTCTCCCCACCACCATGCTTGCACAACCTTTAGACTTTGCCCAAGGACCCTTCTGGAGGCCCTCCTTAAGCCCACCTTCCCAGAGAGGGTCCCCCATTTCAGAATCATCCCTTGGACTCTGCCTGTTGCATGATGAGGTGGTAAAGAAAGAAACCAGCTGATTGTACAAGCAGGGCCTCCAGGGGCCTAGGGTTTGTTTCTCAGATTCGAGGATTCAGAAACTTTGTCTTGTTGGCATCCCCAGGAGTGTTCAGGTCTAGGGTCAGAATTCCCCTGTCTGAATTTACAAGGGGTTGATTGCTAATCCGGAATACCAATTTGGGAATTTACACTGAGAAATATGCCTGCCAAGTGTTGCAAATATTGCCAAGAGAGCAATATTGGAAAGGAAGAGCTGCTCAGGCAGCGCCTTGCCAGGGGTCCTTTGGTGAGATTCTCATGGCCACAATCTGGGTCCTGGTCTACCCCCGCCACAAAAGGGACCAGGGCACATGGGGTGGGAGTGGTGGCACAGGCTTGACTTCTGGTAGCAGGGTCCCAGGGGTTGGGTTGTCTCAGGACTTTTCTGCAGCCTGAGGCAGAGGGCCAGGCACCATGTAGAGAAGAGCCAAGGTTCTGGCAGGAGAGCCAACATCGTGAATTGAATCCAAAAGATGTGGGAGGACAGAGAGGGGGACATGAGGAGGGAATTTGGTAGCTCAGAGGGACCAGGCCAGCGAGCTGAGAGGAAACACAATGCCAAATTCTTAGCTTAGTCTGACTCTTGCCTCCGACTCTTTGGATCTGGACCTGGGGGAGGTCATCCTGGTGATCAGACCTCGGCTCTCTCCTATGGGCTTTTTAAATAATTAATTAATTAATTAATTAATTAATTAATTGATTTTTGGCTGCACTGGGTCTTCATTGCTGTGTGCCGGCTTTCTCTAGTTGCGGCGAGCGGGGGCTACTCTCTGTTGCGGTGTGCGGTCTTCTCATTGTGATGGCTTCTCTTGTTGCGGAGCACGGGCTCTAGGTGTGGGGGCTTCAGTAATTGTGGCATGCGGGCTCAGTAGTTGTGGCTCGCGGACTCTAGAGTGCAGGCTCAGTAGTCATGGCGCATGGGCTTAGTTGCTCCGCGGCTTGTGGGATCTTCCCGGACCAGGGCTCGAACCTGTGTCCCCTGCGTTGGCAGGTGGATTCTTAACCACTGCGCCACCCCTTGACCTGATCTTCAGGTTCTTGGCAGCCTCTGCTGCCTCTGCTAGAAGCCTCACACTGGCTCTGGCCCCATAAAACCCAGTCCTCCCCAGGAAGGGAGGATTCAGACACTTAGCCACAAATCTATGGTTTCTGAGGTCCCCACAGCTGCCTTGGCAAGACCCTGCCCCTCTCTACTCCCTGAATCTGTGATGATACATAAGGAAAATGCAGAGTTCCATGGGTGGGTTTCCACTTTGGCAACCCAAAAAGCACAAGGAACGGCAGAGTCAATTCCATAGTTGGTTCCCAGAGCCAGAAAGGCTTTAGGCAAAAGTTTTACGAGAAACATGTTGGATTTTTTCAAAGTTGCTTGCTTTTGGCATCATTAGATCCAAATTTTCTGCCTCTGACATGTTCTGTCTCACTTTTGGGCATTCTTGTGATCAGCATTAACTTCTTATTTTATTGCTGGACGTTAATCATACACACTTGGTCAGGGCCATATCAGCTGCTCCTGTGGCTCAGTCACTTTGTCTGACTGCTGCCTTTAGTGATCACCCAGGTGAGTGAGCTGCTTTGGATCAGGGCAAATGCCTGGCATATAGCGGGAACTCAAGAAATATTTGTTGAATGAATGAGGAAATGAACACGTGATTGAATGAATCACTGAAGACTCATTTGTAAACTTTGCTTGCGATCCGATATACCTAAACATTCACAAGAAAGCAGGTTGTAACTGCTCTTTCAGTAAAGTTATGAGCTTCTTCTGAAAAAAATTACACAGGTACTACATGAATACATTCTCATCATAAAAGATTAAAACATTCTAGAAGTATACAGAACAGAAGTCCATGTTACCCTCCCTCCCACCATCTGAATCCCAGTCCCCTCCTTAGAGGTAACCACTGTTATCAGTTCAGTGGGCATAATTCCCACCTACTTTTCATATATTTACATACATGTGATGTATGTGTGTTCATATGAGCATATGACTTTCCTCTTTTCCATAAATGGGATTCCATTATGTTTATGGTTTTGCAACTTGTTTTTTGGATTTAGCAATATATTATGAGCATCTTTCCACATCAGCGCATGTACTTCATTATTATTAATGACTGTTCAGTACTCCATAACACAGACATACCATATTTTATTTAACTAGTCTTATTTGGTAAGTATTTCAGTGGTCCACGGTTTGTGTCTAATACAAACATTGCTGTAATAAACATCTTTGCTATTTATATATATTACATATGCTTTAATATCTAGTAGACTAGTCTCCCCTGCTCCATTATTCTTCCTTTTCAGCAGTTTTCTGGTTGCTCTTCCTTGCTTATTTTTCCATATGAACATTAGATAAGCTTCTCGAGCCCCAAAGTAGGCAGTTTTCCTGGGATCATGTTAAATCTATAAATTAACTTAGAAAGAATGGACATATTTTTTTAAACATCTTTATTGGAGTATAATTGCTTTACAATGGTGTGTTAGTTTCTGCTTTATAACAAAGTGAATCAGTTATACATATACATATGTCCCCATATCTCTTCCCTCTTGCGTCTCCCTCCCTCCCACCCTCCCTATCCCACATATTTTGATGTTGTATCTTCCTATTTGAAAATATGGTATGCCTTTCTATTTAAGTTTTTGTCTGAGGCTTCTAAAAATATTTGGTTTAAACATTATTACAAATTAATAAATGTCTGTTGTAGAAAGTTTAAGCCACTTAGAACTGTATAAAGTAAAAGTTAAACTCTTCTGTTCCCATCTCCTGCCCCATTCCCACTGCCCATGACTGTTACTACAGCATGGTGTTTTAGTCTCCCCCTCCCCCTTCTTTTTTTTAAATTAAAGTAGAGTTGATTTACAATATTGTGCTAATTTCAGGTGTACAGCAAACGGATTCAGTTTTATATGTATATATATATATATATTTTCAGATTATTTCCCATTATATGTTATTATAAGATATTGAATATTGTTCCCTGTGTTATACAGTAAGTCCTTGTTGCTTATCTATTTTATGTATAGTAGTTTGTATCTGTTATCCCATACTCCTAATTTATCCCTCCTCCTCTTTCCCCTTTAAAAAAGTAAGATCATGCTTTTCATGTGATCTGCAATTTGCTTTTTCCACTTTAAATATCTCCTGAGTAACTTTCTGTGTCAGCATATACAATGCTGCCTCAATCTTTTTAAATTGCTGCAGCACATTACACTCTGTGGATATACCATATATATATATTTTTAAATGTAATGCAATGTGATAGGTATTTGGGTATGTCCAAATTTTACTATTATAAACCATTTTATAATAAACATCTTATAAATATTGTTACATGAATTATGTGAATATTTTTGTAGGGTAAATTCCTAGCAGTGGACTTGCTGGTGTCAAAAAGTTTTGTGCATTTAGAATTTTGATTGATGTTGCCAAACTACACTCTCAAACCTTTTAACCAATGGTAAAAGGTTTTTTCAAAATAATAAGGTTTTTTTCAAAACCTTATCAACACTAGGGTTATTAATCTTTTTAATATTTGCTGATCTATAGTTTTCACCTATTTCTGAATTAAGGGTCAAGTTGAGCATCTTTTCATTTGTTTGTTGGCCGTTTATAATTGGTTTTCTGTGCTTTACTAATTTTTGTCCCTTACCAACTTGTCTACTTTTGTTTTGTCTTCTCTTACTGACTTATAGCAGTTCTTTGTGTATTACTAATGTTAGTCATTTGCTTTTCACATTGGTTGCAAATATTTTCCCCAATTTTATGCCCTTTGGCTTTGTTGATGTTTTGGCTGTTTACACTTTTTAAAATTGTATATAGCCAAATGTTTAAATCTTTTTCCATTTTGGTTTCTGGATTCCAAGATTGTTAAAACATTCTCTTATATTTTATTTTACTCCCTGTATTGTTTTATTTTTAAATTGAAATCTTAACTCCATCTGGAATGCATTTTTGTGTAGGAGGTAAGATAGGGATCCAGCTTTATATGTTTCTAAATGACTAATGAGTTAAGGATCTTTAGCTGCTAGTAAAGGAGCTAACTTAAACTAACTAGATGGGAAAAAAGAAAACTTAACTATGAGAATATGGAGTATTTCCCTGAAACCCTAGTTCTAGGATGGAGTTTAATTTCCAAAAGGGTTGGAATTTGGGAAGGGAAAGGTGTCAGGAATGCAAAGAGTACTAGTTTCTTTCCATCTCTCATCTCTGCTGCTCTCTGAGCATTGGCTTCATTCATCTGTCTCTGTGGGTTGGTTTTCTCTGCTACTTGGTCCTGTGGTGGAAGCTAGCCATACTAAAGCTCAACAATTAAGGTTTTAGGTCTCCTCCCTTCTAGACACCAGCTCTTCAGACTGGCAGAGACTCTGATTAGTTCAACTTAGGTCAGGGGTTCACCTTTGATTTGATCGGTGACATGGGTCACTTAATATAAACATGGCTGTTGAGAACTCAATCCTGAGACCCTATGGATTGGAATGGAGAAGTTAGAGGGTGGGAGTTCTCTAGGAGGAATCATTGTGAATTGATTTGGGCAGACACGTCTACTACACTGTTTGTCCCAGTGCCTTATTTGAAAAATGTATCTTCTCCCCACTAATATCTCTCCCACTCTCCTGGGTAACTATATCACGCTGCATTCACAGTGGCAGGTGAACAGGGTTCAATTGCTAAAGGAGACTCACAGGACCCAATGGCAGTGCTTACAGATGTACAGTTTACTACAGAAAAAGGATACAGCAAGGGGTCCTCTTGCCCTCCTCTATAAGTGTGGTGGCAAGACATCTTTTCACTCGGACCAGGAGCCACTGACATGTGCATGGAACACCTCAGAACCAGGGAGTCAAAAATGGAGTCTTGTTTGGGGTTAAAAAAATTTTTTTTGCCAGTCATATAGGTGTATTCCAACCTCAACGGAAGAGCCCTGGGAGGAAGGGGCAGGTGTCATACTGAGGCCAGGTGCAAATCATTAATCTCACTGTTATCAATACATAACGTTTACAAACCCCCTTACATCTCCTCAGACCCATGGTTACACAGCAACACCATTAATCAGTATGCTTCATGCCTTGATGAGGGGTCAGTGCCATGCAGGAACTTCAGTAAAACAGGTCAGGCTAATTCTAGACCTACTGGCCTTAACCTCACAGCCCACATACTTTTTCTTCTTTTAAGCCTCTACACCCCCTCTCTCATCTTCTCTCCTTGCTTCCTATTTCACTGAAAAGATAGGAGCGATCAAAAGAGAACTTCCACAAGCTCTCACTGTCACACCTGCCCTCTTACCTACAACTCTGTCTGTATTCAGTGCTGTCTTTCCTAATGCTGTAAACCAACTGTCTGCGACTCTGTGTACAGCCCCTCTCTCTGTGTGTGCACTAGATTTCATCCCCTTTCTCCTACTCAAGGACCTCCCCCCAGCAGCTTCCTTCTCTCTCCGCCTCATCAGCTTTTCTCTCCATTGTGTCATTCCTATCAGCATACAAAGATGCTATTTCTACTCCCCATCTTAAAACTTTCTCTTGAACTCACTTCCTCCTCTAGTTACTTTCTCTGGTCCCCTCTAAAACAAAAGTCCTTAAAAAGTTGCCTGTTCTTGTGGTCTCTAATTCCTTTCTTCCCATTCTCTCTTCAACCCACTTCAGCCATTCTTTCACGCTCACCATTCTGCTACAACTGCTGTTATAAAGGCCACTCATTACTTCCCTGTTGCTAAATCCTGCAACCTATTGGTGACATTTGCATCATTGATTACTTCTCCCTCCTTGAACCGTTTTCTCCACCTGGCTTCCAGGACACACATTTTCCTGGTTTTCTTCCATCTCTCTTGACTTACCTTTTCAGTTTCCTTTACCACTTTTCCTTTACCGCCCCCTCCCATGCCATCCTCCCACACCTGACCTGTTAACATTGGGCTGTCCCAGGGCTCAGTTCTTAGACCTTTCTCTGTCTGATCTACTCCCATGGTGATCTCATCTGGTCTCATGGCTTTCAATACCACCTATATGCTAGTGACCTCAAATTTATATTTCCATCCCTGACCTCTCTCATGAAATTCAGAGCCGTGTATCCAATCAACTGCATCCCTCCACTCTGATGCCCAAAAGACCACTCAAAGTCAACATGTCCAAAACCCAACTCTAACCTTCCCTCAAAATTTGCACCCCCTGAAGTTTTCC
This sequence comes from Balaenoptera acutorostrata, assembly GCF_949987535.1. Taxonomy (NCBI): domain Eukaryota; kingdom Metazoa; phylum Chordata; class Mammalia; order Artiodactyla; family Balaenopteridae; genus Balaenoptera; species Balaenoptera acutorostrata. Next base: position 104,363,948 of record NC_080085.1, on the reverse strand, counting down.
CCATAACACTAAATGGCAACTCAACCTCTCAGTTGCTTAGGCTAAAATCCTGGGAGTCATTTTTTTAATATATATATTTTTTAATTATTTATTTTATTTATTTTTGGCTGCATCGGGTCTTAGTTGTGGCACGCGGGATCTTCATTGTGGTGCATGGGCTTCTCTCTAGTTGTGGCATGTGGGTTTACTCTTCTCTAGTTGTGGCGCGCAGGTTCCAGGGTGCATGGGCTCTGTAGTTTGTGGCACGAAGGCTCTCTAGTTGAGGCACATGAGCTCAGTAGTTGTGGCGTGCGGGCTTAGTTGCCCCGCGGCATGTGGGATCTTAGTTCCCTGACCAGGGATTGAACCCACGTCCCCTGCATTGAAAGGTGGATTTTTTACCACTGGACCACCAGGGAAGTCCCTGGGAGTCATTTCTGATGCCCCTCTTTTATTCACATCTGTCAGCAAATCCTGTTGAGTCTACCATCAAAATATATCCAGAATCTACCACTTCTCCCCACGTCCACTACTCTCACCCTAGTCCAAGTCTTTTTGAAGCCACTGACACCTCTTCTCTGGCTTATCACAATAACTGGTCTCCCTGCATCTTCCCTTGCTCACCTACAACCTGTTCTCAGCACAACAGACTGACTGGGTCTCCGAAAATAGAAGACATCAAATCACTTCTCTGCTCAAAATCCTCCAATGGCTTTTCATCTCATTCTACATAAAAGATAAAGTCATCACAGTGTCTTACGAGGTCCTGTATGATCTGCCACAGACCACCCCCTCCCCCCAAATATATTACGTCATATTCTACTAGTTCTCTTCCCAGCCCCCCATCCACCCTGATCCTTGACCCATGCTCACTCCACTCCAGTCACAATGGCATTCTTGCTGTTTCTTTAACATGCCAACCACTCTCCTCAGCTACTCGGGACATTTGCCCTCACTGTTCTCTCCAAACCAGAGGTTCTCAGTTGGGGGCCATTTCGCTCCCCAGGTGACATTTGGCAATGTTTACAGACATTTGTGATTGTCACACCCGGGAGGAGGGTAGCTACTGGCATCCAGTGGGTAGAGGCCAGGGATCCTGCTAAACATCCTATGATGCACATGACGGCCTCCCCTACAACAAAGAATCATCTGGCCCAAACTATCAATACTGCCCATGTTGAGAAACCTCACCGTATCTGATCTACTCTTTCCTTAGGTATCTACATGGCTCATGCCTTCACCTCCTAGTCTTTGCTGAAATGTCACCTTGTCAGAGATGACTGTTCTATTTAAAATTGCAGTTCCCTCCAACTCCCATCTCTCTTTCCTGCCTGGGTTTTCTCAATAGCACTGATTACTGTCTGATGTACTATATATTTTATTTATTGTTTGTTGGTTGGTGTCTTCCACGAGAATTTAAGCTCCACTCAAGGCAGAAATTTTGAGTGTTGCATGTCTACATCAGATATAGCTCAGTAAATATTCGTTGAGTGAATGGATGCCAACTTTATCACATAGGACTATGTTCTCCCATATATTTAAGTCCATTTCTATACTCCATTCTGATCCGTTAAACTGTCAGTTCCTGTCAATTCCTGTATCACACTCTTTTAATCACTGTGGCTTTATAATACACTTCACTATCTGGTAAGATTAATCCCCACTTATTACCCTTCTTTTCCAGATTTTAATGTATTTTATGATGATTTTGTCAAGTTCTCCATCTCTCCCTTCAGAGAATTCCTTTCTAGAATTTTGGTTGGGTGTGTGTTGGATTTCTAGATCAATTTATGGAGAACTAAAATTGTTATAATGTTGAGTCTACCTATTTAAGAATACAATATGTCTCCATTTATTGAAGTCTTATTTTATATCCCACAAGAGTTTTCTTTATAGAAGTCCTCCTGCTCATTTCTTGTTTAGTTCTAGATATTTTATGGGTTTTACTACTATTGTGAATGGGATAATTTCTTCTACTGTAAGTTCTAACTGGTTATCGATTTTATATGATAATCTCAAAACCAGCCATCTCAGATAATAAGTATGAGGAAAAAAATTTAAATGGAGAACATTCTTTTTCCTAGTTTGCTTCCCTAACAAGAATGCTTGAAGTGTCTGTTTCTGCATTCTGATAGTTTAACAATTTCACAGTTTCTTGTGATCTGAAAGATTTTGTAAACTTTTTTGGGGGGCAATAACTGAGTCTAGGTGCTTTATTTGGTTTTCCTTATTTTGGACACTTATTGAATTCAAAATTTACCTCTGAAACACCTGCAATACTTTGGGAAAGAAACAAGATTGAGGAGTCTTTCTTCTGTGGGTAATTGACAAGAATTTTTTGAGCTGACTTGTTAATCATTAAGAAAATGACTGTAACAATTTAGTTCATACTGAAACTCTTGTTTCAGCTTTTGGGTTTAAAGAAAGTTCAGCTTGCATTGGGAAAGAAACAAGATTGAGGAGTCTTTCTTCTGTGGGTAGTTGACAGCAGTTTTTTTAGTTGACTTGTTAATCTTTAAGAAAATGACTGTAACAATTCAGTTCATACTGAAACTCTTGTTTCAGCTTTTGGGTTTAAAGAAAGTTCAACTTGCAGTGGGAAAGAAACAAGATTGAGGAGTCTTTCTTCTGTGGGTAGTTGACAGCAATTTTTTTAGTTGACTTGTTAATCTTTAAGAAAATAACTTAACAATTCAGTTCATACTGAAACTCTTGTTTCAGCTTTTGGGTTTAAAGAAAGTTCAACTTGCAGTATTCAAATACTGTGGAAGCCACTTGATTTAATGGACCAGTTGTGGTTTCTAACCCATGCAAGGCAAAAACCTCTTACCTAAAGAGCTTAAAAAAACCCATGATTAAAAAATATTTTGGAATAGAAGTACTTTATTTCAAGTGTGTCTTATACACGGAATTAACGAAATGCATTCGAACTTAGAAAACCACATTCCTACCATTTCATGCAAATTGCATGCTGAAAATGTTACATGTATTTTACAAAAGAGCTGAAAAAGCTCCTAATAGACTGCCTTACTTGTGTTTGTTCTTGTGTTTGTTAGAGAAAGCACACGGTCCCATTTGCCCCTGGGTTTTGTGAGGCCAAATACACAAAGCATTCACTGAATACACAGAAGTCTCAATTAGGCAGTAGTCTTTGCCAACAACGTAAAGAAAAACATCTTGATTAAAGTTGGGGGTGGGAAGGGGCGATTTTGTCCCCATTACAGATGTCTGATTAGCTATGAAAAGAGAACGTGTTCTCTCTAAGCTTTGGGTTAATAATCTTAAAATCTATTTCTGCTGCTCTTGTTAAAAAACAATCAGATGTGACATAGATGGCAGAAGCCACTAAATGAAAACAATGAAAGCTTGGGGCACATTACAAAAAATGAAACAAAAAACCCCCCAGAAAAACCAAACTCTATAAGAACACCATAAATAATTTTTTAAATTTTTTATTTTATATTGGAGTATAGTTGATTTACAATGTTGTGTCAGTTTCAGGTGTACAGCAAAGTGATTCAGTTATACATATATAAGTATCTATTCTTTTTCAAATTCTTTTCCCATTTAGGTTATTACAGAATATTGAGCAGAGTTTCCTGTGCTACACAGTAGGTCCTTGTTGTTGTCTATTTTAAATATAGTGTGTGGGGACTTCCCTGGTGGTCCAGTGGTTAAGACTCTGTGCTTCCACTGCCGGGGCGGTGGGGGGGGCGCAGGCTTATCTCCCCCCTTTCCCCCTGGTAACCATAAGTTCGTTCTCTAAGTCTGTGAGTGTTTCTGTTTTGTAAATAAGTTCATTTGTATCATTCTTTTTTAGATTCCACATATAAGTGATATCATATGATATTCATCTTTCTCTATCTGGCTTACTTCACTAAGTATGATAATCTCTAGGACTACCCATGTTGCTGCAAATGGCATTATTTCATTCTTTTTATGGCTGAGTAATATTCCATTGTATATATGTACCATTCTGTATCCATTCATCTGTCGATGGACATTTAACACCATAAATAATTTTGCAGGTCAAACACATTTTGGGGAGAAAATATTTGCAACATTTATGACATGTTTCTGACAAATTGATTAAAATAAAAAGCAGACGTGCTCAAACAGAAAAATGGCAAAGGCCCCAGTTTTAATACAAAAGAAGGAATACAAATGGAAATAAATATGAAAAGCTGTTCTGCTTTACTGGTGATCAAAGACATGCAAATTAAAATAACATTGCTATTTAAAACACCTACAGGGTGGCAAAGATTAAAAGATTATTAGTATGCAGTGCTTTGAAAGGTGTGGGGAAGGAGCAGTTCTCTCATATTACTGATAAGAAAGTCAGTTGAAGGAAATTTTGCAGTCTGTGTGAGACTGAAAATGTGCATATAATCAGCCCTCCACATCCTCAGGTTCTGCATCTGTGGATTCAACCAACTGCAGATAGAAAATATTTGGGAAAAAAAATTCCAGAAAGTTCCAAAAAGCAAAACTTGAACTTGCCTTGCTCTGGCAGCTATTTACATAGCATTTACGTTGTATTTACAACTATTTACATAGCATTTACATTGTGTTAGGTACTATAAATAATCTAGAAATGATTTAAAGTATATGGGAGGATGTGCTAGGTTATATGCAAATACTGCACCATTTTATTAAGGGACTTGAGCATCCCTGGATTTTGGTATCCGAGGGAGTCCTGGAACCAATCTCCTGTGGATACCAAGGGAAAACTTTACTCTTTATTTAGCAGTTTCAGAATTCAGAATCTTAGAGGCATATTTTGCACGTGCACAAGAATGTATGTTCAGAGATATTCGTTATGGGATTATTTATAATCACCAAGATTAACAGCCTGAATGTCCATCGAAAGAGAACTGGAGGAATAAATTATAGTGATCCTTACACTAAATAACTTTTTAAAATAATGAAATAAATCTATATATGCTAATAGGAAACAACCCCAAGAGCTTTTACTGAGAAAAGTCATTTCCAAAACACCAAGTATGACCGCTGTCTCTAGTTCTACTCCTTCCATACTCTGACTCACTCCAGCCAACTCTTGGCAAATTCTCTGTTACCTTGACCTCAGTGATGCTAACATTTAACCTTACGTCTAATCTCTCTCTCTTTCCTCACTCCGTGTCCAATCTCACGGCTTTAAATACATCCCATGTGCTGTTGTCGCCTTAATTTAGTTCTTCAGCCAATCCTCTCTTGTGGGCTCCAGACTTGTATATCCAACTGCCTACTTGATCTCTCCTTTAGCTGTCTAATAGACATCTTACACTTTTCCTATCCCAAACTGAACTTCTGATTTCCCCCCGAAACTTCTCTTCATCTTCCGTATCTCAGTAAACAGCAGCTCTACTCACCCAGTGACTCAGGCCCAAAACCTGGGCATCATCCTCGACTCCTCTCTCTCACTCCACATCTAGTATTACAGTTACTGTGACGCTAATGAAGCCTAACCATCAGAGCCCCTCACTTGCGGCAGCTTCTTACAAGGCCCCAACAATGGGATAACATTGCTACACGCTTTTGTAAAATTTGCAAAAGTGAAATATTTTAATTGCCATCAGTTAAGATAGCTGTCTCAGGACTTCCTTGGTGGTCCAGTGGTTAAGGCTTTGCCTTCCAATGCAGGGGGCGTGGGTTCGATCCCTGGTCGGGGAGCTAAGATCCCACATGCCTCGAGGCCAAAAAACCCAAAACATAGAACAGAAGCAATATCGTTACAAATTCAATAAAGACTTTAAAAATGGTCCACATGAAAAAAATCTTAAAAAAAAAAAAAAGGCAGCTGTCTCTTTCCACTCCAACTTCCCTTCTGTCATTCTTCCCCTTGTGGTAGGGTTGGTATTGGATGGCTGTGGACATTTTGGGGTCATACAAAGGAGAAGTTGAATTGGGTTTACATTTACTTGGGGTTTGATCAGATATTTTTACATGGCTTGCAGTCACTTCTACATCACTGGTAGCCGTCCCGGCATAAGAATGTCATCCGGGAATACTCTTATCTCTCACTATGCTGACTAATGGTGTAGAGCCAATGATCATATCTTGGAACTAATGTGTCCTGCAGCACCAGCACTGGAGATACGTGTAGCTGAGAAGAAATAAGGTTGGGAATGTACAGAGCAAAAACCAGCCTGTGGAAAATTCTTCCGCTCACTGGACATGTAAAACTATATATAGAGGATTCAGTACTGCCTAGTCAGAATGGGACTCCTGTCACTCATGTGACAGAATATGCAATAATGTGGCATATGCAACTCAGTGCACCATCCATTCTTTTAATTGTGGCAAGAACACTTAACATGAGCTCTTCCCTCTTAACAAATATTTAATTGTACAATATATTTTTGATGACTGTAGGTACAGTGTTGTACAGCAGATCTCTAGGAATTACCCATCTTGTATAACTGAAACTTTATACCCATTGAAGAGCAACTCCCCATTACCCTCTCTTCAGCCCCTGGCAACCACCATTCTACTCTCTGCTTCTGAGTTTGACTATTTTAGATACCTCATATAAGTTCAATCATGCAATTCTTATCTTTTTGTGATTGGCTTATTTCACTTAGCATATTGTCCTCAAGGCTCATTCATGTTGTAGTGTGTGAAAGGATTTCCTTTTTTAAGGCTGAATAATATTCCATTGAGTGTGTGTATGTGCGTCTATCTCTTTATCTATCTATCACATTTTGTTTACCCATTCATCTGTCAATGGACATTTAGATTGTTTCCATAACTTGGCTATGGTGAATAATGCTGCAGTAAACATAGGAGTGTATATATCTCTTTGAGATCTTGAATTCAATTCTTTTGGATATATACCTAGAAGTGGGATTGCTGGATCATGTGGTAGTTCTATTTTTAATTTTTTGAGGAACTTCCATACTGTTGTCTATAGTGGCTGTACCAACTTACATTCCCACCAACAGTACACAAGGGTTCCCTTTTCTCCATATCCTTGCCAACACTTCTTATCTCTTGTGTTTTTGATGTTAGCCATTCTAACAGATATGAGATAATATCTCATTGTGGGTTTCATTTGCATTTCCCTGTTGATTAGTGATGTTGAGCATCTCTTCATGTACCTGTTGTCCATTGTACGTCTTTTTTGGTCCAGCCTATTTTTAAATTGGATTTTGTTCGGTTTGTTGTTGTTTTTTTTTTTTTGCTATGGAGTTGTGAGTTCCTTACATATTTTGGATATTAACCCATTATCAGATAGATGATTTGCAAATATTTTCTCCCATTCTGTAGGTTGCCCTTTCATTTTGTTGAATGATTTTTTTGCAGTGCAGAAACATTTTAGTTTGAAATCCCACTTGATGATTTTTTTTTTTGCTTTTGTTGCCTGTGTTTTTGGTACCATATCTAAAAAATCATTGTCAAGGCCCATGTCAAGGAGCCTTTTCTATGTTTTCTTCTAGGAGTTTTATGGTTTCAGGTCTTACATTTAAGTACTTCATACTGTTTCCATAGTGGCTACAGTAAGTTTTTCTGGGAATCTTGAAATAGAATTTATCAGAAATCCTGTTTTTGCAGAGCACCAGCCTGTAGCAGTACTACAAATTGTGATTTTGTCTATGTATGAATTTGCATATTTTATGCATCTTAAAATATTGGATCATGTTTTAGTGTATCTGACTCATCTTGTTCTGATGAAGTCTGGCAGTTTTTGATGAAATGGCACATGAAAGTATCATGGACACAGCAGCTAGCCTGAAGAAATAAGTTTTCTTGTCACAAAAAGCCAAAACATATTAATCAAATAACTCAATGTATGGAATATTGAGTGATTTTTATACAATTACATAACTCAATGTGGTGCAGTGTCAATTTTTAAATGCATTCATATCGCTCATATAAATATCTTGTTTTCAGGTCAATTTTGTATTTGTTTTCTGGAATTTTTGATGAATAAGAATTTAGGGCTTCCCTGGTGGCGCAGTGGTTGAGAGTCTGCCTGCCAATGCAGGGGACGCGGGTTCGAGCCCTGGTCTGGGAAGATCCCACGTGCCGCAGAGCGACTGGGCCCGTGAGCCACAATTACTGAGCCTGCACGTCTGGAGCCTGTGCTCCGCAACAAGAGAGGCCGCGATAGTGAGAGGCCCACGCACCGCGATGAAGAGTGGCCCCTGCTTGCCACGGCTGGAGAGGGCCCTCGCGCAGAAACGAAGACCCAACACAGCCATAAATAAATAAATAAATAAATAAAATATTAAAAAAAAAAAAAGAATTTAAATATGATAGGAAGGAAGTTAATATGTAAGAAAGAAAGAAGACTCACCTGTCAAAACCTGTCTTATTATTACCACAATGGCAATTAAAAACTCTAGCGATAATAAAAATGAAATAAAAGTATCAATAAAACAGAAATTTTTAAAAATTTTATTTTATATTGGAGTATAGTTGATTTACAATGTTGTGTTAGTTTTAGGTATACAGCAAAGTGATTTAGTTATACATATACATGTATCTATTCTTTTTCAGATTCTTTTCCCATATAGGTTATTACAGAGTACTGAGTAGAGTTCCCTGTGCTGTTCAGTAGGTTCTTGTTGTTTATCTATTTTATATATAGTAATGTATATATGTTAATCCCAACCTCCTAATTTATCCCTCCCTCCGCCTTTCCCCTTTGGTAACCATAAGTTTGTTTTCTAAGTCTGTGAGTCTGTTTCTGTTTTTTAGATAAGTATTTATGTCAATCCCAGTCTCCCAGTTCGTCCCACCCCCCCTTCCTCCCTTGGCGTCCATATGTTTGTTCTCTACATCTGTGTCTCTATATCTGCCTTGCAAACTGGTTCATCTGTACCATTTTTCTAGATTCCACATATATGCATTAATATACGATATTTGTTTTTCTCTTTCTGACTTAATTCACTCTGTATGACAGTCTCTAGGTCCATCCATGTCTCTACAAATGACCCAATTTCGTTCCTTTTAATGGCTGAGTAGTATTCCATTGTATATATGTACCACATCTTCTTTATCCATTCATCTGTTGATGAACATTTAGGTTGCTTCCATGTCTTGGCTATTGTAAATAGTGCTGCTATGAACATTGGGGTGCATGTGTCTTTTCAAAGTATGGTTTTCTCCAGATATATGCCCAGAAATGGGATTGCTGGATCATATGGAGGTTCCTATTTTTAGTTTTTTAAGGAACCTGCATACTTTTCCCCATAGTACCTGTACCAATTTACATTCCCACCAACAGTGCAGGAGGGTTCCCTTTTCTCCTCACTCTCTCCAGCATTTATTGTTTGTAGACTTTTTGATGATAAAATAGAAATTTTGATCAACTATGCTAGAAGAGAAAATTATCTTTCTGTTATTTTATAGAAGATATTATAAAATTATCATGGACAGGTGAATAAATAGTATGCAACAAACTATATAGTAAAAGGCTTTATAGGGGTGTGTCAGGAAGTTAATATTAAGTTATTTTCTAGATTTTCTGATGTTTGTAGTACTTGTCAGCTTTTATAAATTTGTAATATATTGTGATTTCTTTTCTCATTTTAAATAAATATTCATTTTGTATCTAATTTTGTATCCTTCTTCTTAACAGAGAACCCCCCAAATTGTATAAGCTTCAGGCCTCTCAAAGCCTAGATTGACCTCTGCCTATATCCAGCCCTTCAGCAAACACTGTTGGCGCCTCTTCCCATCTTCACCGCCACCACCCTGGTCTCAGCCACCATCATTTCCCACCTGGATAATTGCGCTAGCCTCCTAATTTTCCTCCCTGCTTCTTGCTTTGCCCTCTTTCAGTCCAGTCTCAGCGCAGCAGCCAGAGTAATCTCTTTTAAGCTGAAGCCATATCAGGTCCTTCCTCTGCTCAAAACTCTCCAATGATTTCTATCCTCACTCAGAGTAAAATCCAAAGTCCTTTTTATGGCCTTCAGAGACCCTCCACACTTCTCTGACCTCCGTTCCTACTCCTCTCCCCTCACTTACTCCCTTCCAGTCACCCTGGCTTTTCTGTTGTTCCTTGAACATGCCAAACCTGCTTCTGCCTTGGGATTTTGGCCTTGGCTGTTCCCTCTGCCTGGAAAGCTCTTCTTTCAAGATGTCTGCATGGCTCGCTCCCTCATTCATTTCTTTCAGGTCTCTGCTCAAATGTCACTTTATTAGTGAGGCCTTCCTTATATACAATTACAACCTCCCCATGACTCATCTCCCTTCTTTGCCTTATTTTTCTATCATTTATCACCATCTGACATGATACATACTCTCCTGTTTGTTTATTTTCTTTCTTTCCCATTAGGAGTAAGTTCCACAAGGGGAAGGACGTTGTTTTGTTCACTAATGTGTTCTCAGCACCTAGACGTGTGCTTGGCATATAGCAGGCATTCAGAAAATATCTGTTGAATGAATGAATGATGAATCCTATATGCCAACTTAAGCAGTGGGATTAGAAGGCTATCGTCCCTTTCTTCTTTTATTTAGAAGTTATTTATTTTTTAAATTATAAAATATACACAACATGCAATTTACCCTATTAACCATTTTTTAAAAATTTTTATTTATTTTTATTGGGGTACAGTTGTTTTACAATGTTGTGATAGTTTCTACTGTATAGTGAAGTGAAGTAGAGCTCCCTGTGCTATACAGCAGGTTCTCATTAGTTATCTGTTTTATACATACTAGTGTATATATGTTAATCCCAATCTCCCAATTCATCCCACCCCCCCCTTCCCCCCTTGGCGTCCATACGTTTGTTCTCTACATCTGGGTCTCTATTTCTGCCTTGCAAGCCGGTTCATCTGCACCGTTTTTCTAGATTCCACCAATATGCGTTAATATACGATATTTGTTTTTACCATTTTTAAGTGTACAGCTGATTCGCATTAAATACATTCACATTGCTATGCAAATATCACCACCACCCATCTACAGAACATTCTTCAGCTTGCAAAACTGAAACTCTGAATCTCCTTTCTTCTATATACACTAGGTTAATGCCTGAATTTCTTACAACAAATATTTATCATAATGATGTTAAAAGGTCGTTTCTATTTTGGGAACAGACTAATCAGAAATTTATATTCATTTTATAAAACGATTATTGAAAAATGACTGTGTTCCTATTCCTTGAGCAGATTAAGTGTGAAGCTGTCCGGCTTTAAAAATGATTCATTACTGTGTTCCTCTGGGAGTCTGAATATTCAGAACCAGCTGTTTTCCTTATTAATATTTGAATTTAATATTTTACCATAAGAAATCTGATACCAAAGGAACAGTAAATATTTAACTACTTATGATATTATTTTAATTTAACATTTTTTCTTTTACCTAGAGTTTAATTAGCAATATTATCGCAGTTATGCAACATCATTGATGCAGGGAAAGGAGGGAGGAAAGTGGTATGGATTGAGAGCCTACTAGATGTCAGGGGCTTTGTCGATATGTCAAGTGGCCTCTACTTCCTCACACCCCACTCACTTGTCCACGCACTCAGGCCAGGCTGACTTTAACCATCTATATTTTGTGGAAATGCGCTTGACAAGATCGCCTGTTACTTCCGTGTCACTTAATTCCAATAGACACTTACTTTTCAGTCCTTGTTAGCTTGACCCCCTAGCAGCAGTCAGCACAGATGACCACACCCTTCTTATCAAACGTCCTTCTTTTGGTTCATCATCAGAGCTTTCTGATTCTACTTCCTAAATAAAAGGTCTTTCCACTTCTCTCCGTATCCATTGTCACCATCCAAAATAGTCTGAGACACCATCGCCTCTTGCCTGAACTACTTCAGTAGCCTCTTAACTGGTCTCTTTGCTTCCAGTCTTCACCCCCTTACCCCCCTCCCCCACCCCTGCCATCACCATCACAGGGCTCCCTTTTCTATACACCTGCCAATGATGTCTCTGAGCTACGATCACACCACTCCCTTGGTTATAACTCCTCAATGGATTTTCCCTGCTCTGAACTTCAATATCCTTATTCTGGTCTACAGATTCCTTCCCCCTCTGGCTCCTGCCTGCCTTGCCCGACTCCAGCTTGAGCCACTTTCCTTTTTGACCTTACTCCTTGAGATTTCTTTGAATTCCTTGAGTAAGCCACACATCTTTCATCTCTGGAACTTTGCACATGCTCTTCCCACTCTTGGTTCATTTATTCATTCATTCAACAAATATTTATTGAGTACCTACTAGGTGCTAGACACTATTCTAAGTATTGAGGATATACCAGTGAGTGAAGTTAAGATTACTGTGCCTGTGAGCTTGCAGTCTAGGAGGAGAGAGATTAAAGAGAATAAACATAATCAATAAGTAAACTGCCTAGTGTTTTAGAAAGGGATAAGCACTATGGGAAAAAAGAAAAAGTAGAGAGCAGAGTAAGAGGGATCAAGAGTGCAAAGGAGGGCGGGTGGGTGAATTTTTAATGGAGCGATCAAGGTAAGCCTCACTGAGAGGGTGGTACTTAAGCAAAGACTTGAAGAAGGTGAGAGGAAAAGCCATATGGATGTCTGAAGGAAGAACTTTTGTGGAGGGGTGGGGAGAAGGAAACCTTGTGGGGTGTGTTTGAGGAACAGCAAGGAGCATGGTTTGGCTGGAGTGGAGTGAGCACAGGGAAGCGTGGTTGGAGATGATGCTAAATTGGCCGCTGGAGGCTAGATCATGAAGGGGCAGGCAGGCTGCTTTACGGAGTTTGGTTTTTCTCCGAGCAAGATATCTGAAGCTATCGGAGGGCTTTAAGCAGAATAGTTAAATAACCTTATTTGTGTCATGAAAAGGTCCTTCTGTCTGCTATGTGGAGGATAGACTGTCTGGGGTGGGGGACGATGGGGATGAAGCAGGGAGACTGTCAGGAGGCTACTGCAGTAAGCCAAGTGAGAGACGGTGGCAGCTGGGGCTGGAGTAGTAGCAGTCGAGGTGGTGAGAAGGGGTTGGATTATGGATATATTTTGACAGTGCAGCCATCTGGACTTACTGGTTGGATATAGAGTATGAGTAGGGCTGCAGTCTTAGGGCTTGAAGCTTATAAGATTTGTGGGACCTTGTTTTTAAAAAAAGAGTACAAAATTAAGTACGAAAGTGAGTATGTATTTAAAGTGAGAAAAAAAATCACAACAATGAGTCAGGCTTTGTCAAGACAAGACGGATGGGTCAGATGCTCTAAGACATGATTTTGTATGCTGGGATTCATCAAGCAAACATCACTTCACACACATACTCAGTGCTTGTAGTACTGCTACAGGTGTGTGCCCAACAAACATAGGGATTCTGGTCCATTTTACTTAATGGGATTTCCATCAAAAAGAAAAAAAGAGCAGGCTGCACTTGTAATTGTGTATGCTGCATTATCCAGTATACATATTTTTTAATTAATAATTGTATTTTCGGCTGCATTGGGTCTTCGTTGCTGCGCGTGGGCTTTCTCTAGTTGCAGCGAGCGGGGGCCACTCTTCATTGCGGTGCACAGGCTTCTCACTGCGGTGGCTTCTCTTGTTGCGGAGCACGGGCTCTAGGTGCGCAGGCTTCAGTAATTGTGGCACGCGGGCTCAGTAGTTGTGGCGCATGGGCTTAGTTGCTCCGTGGCATGTGGGATCTTCCCGGACCAGGCCTTGAACCCGTGTCCCCTGCATTGGCAGGCAGATTCTTAACCACTGCACCACCAGGGAAGTCCCTATCCAGTATATTTTTAACAAGACAGAAATTCCATCTTTTTTTTTTTTTCTTTTTGGGTTCGCGGCAAGTGGGATCTTAGTTCCCCAACCAGGGATTGAACCTGTGCCCCCTGCAGTGGATGCACAGAGTCTTAACCACTGGACTGTCAGGGAAGTCCCAGAGAAATTCCATTTTTTATTTAGACATCAATAAGAACCAAATCCTCTGCATACAATTCTATAATTTGGGAGAATTCTCCATAGACTAGGTTCTGGCTGTGTACATATAAAACCTTGTGTCACTTCTATGACCTTTATACTGCCCGTGCCAAGTGCCATAGGACAGATTCCTATCCCAGTATGACTTCTGGTCCTCCAGTGTTCTGTCACGACACCAGGAAGTGAATGCAAACCACATAAATGTATGTCCCCAAAGCCCAGCTAAATGTGTCCTCATCTTAACTTCCCCTAAGCAGGATCCCCAAAATGTCCATGGTCACTCCAATACCATGCAACACAAGGGGAAATGTGATGGAAGGAAAGTTGGAGTGGAAGGAGACAGTGGTCCTAACTGACCGCAGTTAAAATATCTTTCCCAATTATACAAAAATATATGACAATGTGAACACATTCCTAGGGACCTGTCCAGGGCCTTGGAATGTGAGGGTCCCTGAAACTAAAACTTTATCAGCTTCAAGAGAAGCTGGCACTGGATATGGGGTGTGACAGAGGGAAACATTCAGGATGATTCTAAAGTTTTTGGCCTGGGGAGTCAGAGGGATGGAGTTGCCATTTCTGATGTGGTGAAGACGGGTAGGAGCAGGCTGGTCAAGTGGTGGGTGAAGGGAGGGGGAGACCAAGAGTTTGGCAGGATCGTATTAGGACTGAGATGCCAAAAAACGATACAAATGAACTTATATACAAAATAGACAGAGACCCACAGACGTAGAAAACAAACTTATGGTTACCAAAGGGGGAAGTGGGGAGGGCTAAATTAGGAGTTTGGGATTATCAGATATACACTACTATATATAAAATAGGTAAACAACTAAGACCTACTGTATAGCACAGGGAACTATGTTCAATATCTTGTAATAACCTATAATGGAAAAGAATCTGAAAAAGAAGATAAACAATATAACTGAATCACTTTGCCATACACCTGCAACTAACACGACATTGTGAATCAACTATACTTCAATCAAAAAAAAAAAGTAAAAAAAAAAGAAAATATTATGCAAGAAAAAAAAAAAAAAAGAAGACTGAGACGCCTATTAAACAGCCAAGCAGAGATGTCAAGTGGCAATTCTCTCCATTCCTTTTGTGGCTTACTCCTACTCATCTTTCACAGCTCAGCTAAGTGTCGCCTCCTCATCCCGGACTCACTGTGAAGCTTAAGTCTCCTACATTCTATAGCCCCCGTACCTCTCCTTTTGCAAGACTTAGCACCCCTGTGATGATGTTTTTTTGTTTTGTTTTGTTTTAATTTTTATTTATTTATTTAATTAATTAATTTATTTATTTTTGGCTGTGCTGGGTCTTCGGTTCGTGCGAGGGCTTTCTCTAGTTGCGGCAAGTGGGGGCCACTCTTCATCGCGGTGCGCGGGCCTTTCACTATCGCGGCCCCTCCCGTTGCGGGGCACAGGCTCCAGACGCGCAGGCTCAGCAGCTGTGGCTCACGGGCCCAGCTGCTCCGTGGCATGTGGGATCTTCCCAGACCAGGGCTCGAACCCGTGTCTCCTGCATTAGCAGGCAGATTCTCAACCACTGCGCCACCAGGGAAGCCCTGTGATGATGTTTTTAATGGTTGTCTCTCCCGCATTGCACTAGACAATTAAAAAAAAAAGAAACATTTCTAGAAACTGCCAAAATGTTTTCCAAAGGGAGCTCCTGACCTTTAATCGACCTTTAAACGAGGACTGTTTCTTGTCTATCCAGCTCCAGGGGCAACTTGACAATGGAAGGTTAATTAACCAGCCACCGGCAAAGCAACTGAACACGACCTGAGGTTCTCTGAAAGGTTCAGACCAGTCTGCTCCACCCATCGCAGATAAGTCAGTAAATATGTACTGCACACCTATGTGCAATGCCTTGTATGAGACATTGCTGTGGACAGAGAAGCAGGTGCCACTACCTGCCTGGAGCTGTACCAGGAGTTAGGGACTCACAGGTACGTATACCAGTACGTACCTGTACGCACCAGTACGTATACCAGTACGCACTAGCACTGCTGCAAGGAACATTCAGCATGAGAAACCATGCTGGACCGTAACGAAAATGTTAATAAGTTGAAAAGGATGAATATAACAGAGAGTATGTGCACTGACCATAAAGGAATTACATTAGAAATCTATAATTAGAAAGGTAAGTGGGAAATTCCCTGAGTGTTTGGAAATTAAACAAATGCAGCGATAACTGGACACTTTTGATCTACTTGACTGGAAGCCAGTTGCTACTAAAGTATACAATCTCCCTCCTTCCTCTCGCCCAAACACCTATCAGTGTCCTTTTGTATCCATTCATATATGTGGGGTCTTCTGCTTTGTAACCAAGAGAAAAGAGTTTTTGGTGGTGAAGAGGCCTAGACAAACGTAAGAGGAGCTCTGAGGGGATAAAATGGTATGGATTCCTTTTCTGGACCTTTAACTTCCATGGTTAAGCAAATGAGAACCATGAATTGCTGGACTTGCTGGAGGGAGCCTTTGAGAGACTGAACGAAAGCAGGGCTGTTTCAAGGCCCAGGTGACAGAGGATGGCACAGAGTTGGGAGGATACCCGTCTAATCCAGAACCACTTGGGCACCCCAAGGCTTGCAAGCTTTGGGAGGAGCTACAGAAAGCACTGGTAGCATGGACATTGGGATCTCATCATGGACACTAAGCAGTCAGATTGCTCTAAGCAGCCTTGCAAGCAGAGGGGGTGGAGAAGTGGAAGCTGCAACAGTATAGGAAAAACAAACCAACCAACCAACCAGGGTGGGACTCCCAGAAACAAATGGAATGGGGTGGGACACTTGAAAGTGGTGTGTGCTCTTACAGGTCTATGCTTACCTAATAAGCATATATAACTTACTGGGAGCCAAAGGTGGAATAGTCTACTTTTCTGGAATAAGTAACAAGATCCTTCAGGGGCCAGTCTTAGGGATCCTTTTGAAAATCTAAGGTTGTTTGAGGGTCTATGCAGAAAGAGAGGGATGTAGCAACTCCTGATTGCTCTGTAGCCTGGACTGCAACAGATTTCCCTGTGCAGAGAATTACTGTGCCTTGTGGACTCTTGATGAAGAAAGGTCCCTTACCTTCAGTCCTTAGCAGATTAAATTTGGAAAGGAGGCCCACAAGGCCACTGATAAGTGCAGGGGGCTGGTATAGACCTGCATAAACAGTGTTCAAAAGACTAAACACCAGCTGTAGACCTGGGACCGTCAAAGAATGGTAAGGTCACCATAAAGAGCTTTTCACAAATAATGTTAAGAGCAGGAAGATAATCAAGAAAGGGATACAATTGACAATGATGTAGTGATGGATGATAAAGACAGAGCAGAACTCCTCTGCGCTCACTTTGTACCTATATTTCTGTTAAGGAGAAATTTTCATACTGAAAAGTCTAGCCCAGGGCTTTTCAAACTTTAACATGCATATGCATCACTTCGGGATTTTGTTAAGATGGAGATTCTGACTCAGTAGGTCTGGGTGGGGCCCAAGAATGTGCATTTCTAATAAACTCCCAGGTGACGCTGATGCAGCTGGTCTTCCAGCCCCACTCTGAATAACAAGAGTCTAGACCAAACATTGGTAAAGGAAGAAGAGTCCAGGATGGATAAAATGGTTATCTAAAGAGCATCTCATTGCTTTAACCAAGTCCAAGTCTCCAGTCTGGACAAATTACATCTCTTGGAGTATTGGGAGTGCTTGCAAATGAGACCCCTAAACCACTCTTGAGGATACTTTTATTTTCATCAATGTGGAGACTAGGAGAGGTGCTAGAGGCCTGATGACAGGCAGATGTGATCATAGGTTTCAAAAAAGGAAATAAGAGAGGAAGTGTAACAGACAGATCAGTAAGTTTGATGCTGATTCCAGGAGACAATCTAAAATGGATTATTTGAAAAGGATGGTTTGTGTTCACTGGACCCAGTGTGACTTCACTGAGAATAAAACCTGTCAGACAAGTTTCATTGTCTTTGGTAGGTTTACCAGAATGATAGCTCTGGGCAGCAAGTGAAATGTAGCAAAGCACTAGCTGAGGACTTTCAAGATGTTATTTGTGCAAAGAAGCACAGCAGTGACTGGCTGTGAAGGCAATGAGGGGGATTAGTAACTGGTTGATCCAGTCTGCCTGGAGGGCCCTGATTAATGATTAATAGTCCCCGAAGGATAGCCTCTTGGCCTGTTATAAGGCTTCATCGTACACCTGGTCTGTTTCAGTAATTTTATCACTCACTGGCTTAGATCAGCGGTTCTCAAATGTTAGGGTACACCAGAATCTCTTGAGGGCAGGGGATGCTTGTTAAAGTGTTGGTTCCAAGTCTCCAGTCCTGGACTCTGATTCGGCAGGTCTGAATGCATTTTTAATAAGTATCTCAAGGTAATTCTGAGGAAGGTACTCTGTGGAGCTCAATTTGAAAAAGCAAACAAACAAACAAACCCTGATGAATAGGAATGAACACAGGCCAGCTCAAAACACTCTTTTTAAAGTGTGTATTTGGGGTTTCCCAATTGACTAAGGGATAGCAAAGCCAAGGGTAGTATTTCCTAAGAGAGAGACCCCTGGGTCCTGAGGCTGCCCATTTTCTTGATTCTGAATGAGACTGAGAGTGGGAAAGTGTTTTTACCTTTGGTCTATATTGTTTGAATTAATTTTTTTTAAAAAGTCCAGGACTCCTGCTTTCTAGAAGATGGAATACACATACTTGTTGCTATTTCTCTGGTGAAATACAACTAAAAATTCTTGACATTGTATATGAAACAAACATATGAAGACTCTGAAAGGTGGAGAGAAGAAGGCAGATCATCTAGGGATTTTAGGACCCAAGGAATGATCTGGCGGTGAGTTCCTCAGGTTTCCTTTATGCCTCATATAGCCTAGACTTGGAGCTGAAGAAGGTGACAACCCAGAATGGCCGAGGAGGGCAACCCGGAACTGGCAATGAATGCAGACAAAAAAGCCCCAAGAAAAGTGGGGCCTCTTTAGCCAAAGGCCAGAAAAGGGACAGCCTAGAATGACAGAAAATGTATAGATAATAACTGCTTTACTCCAGCCAAGCGCTACAGAAAACAATGTGGCCTCACCCCACCCCCATCAGCAAAGGCCAAGTGGGGAGCTGAGATTTCCACCTCACCAGGTTGTAATGAAGCACCCCGAGCCCCTTGCCAGGGTGGTGTCAGAGGAGGCGTGGAGGAGAGTGAAGACTTGCACTGCTGCCCAGCAGTAACGAGGCTGCCTCTCCTCATGGTGTCACTAGAAGCCACGTGGAGGCCAGTGACAAGGTATCTACAGCTCTTGGCCAGGGAGGTACCAGCGGAGCCTGAGTGGGGAGCTGGGACTTCCAGCTGCACGCAGCAGCCCCTCCTCAGTTGTGAAAGAAGGCTCAGGGGTAACCTGGACTTTCACCACCACCTGGCAGGAAGCATGACAGTATTTCCTCTTCCCCCGGCAGAAGTGTCACAGGAAGCCAGCTAAGACAGAGCATTTACAGAGGATCCAGAGTCTCATAACATGATACCCCAAATGTCAAAGTTTCAGTCAAAAATCACTCATCAGACCAAGAACCAGGAAGACATCAAACCGATTGATTGAAGAAAGACAATCAGTAGACACTGGATATCTTTCCCAGGGTGGCTGTAACGTAGTACTACAAACTGCGTGGCTTAAAAACAACAGAAACTTATTGTCTCACAGTTTTGGAGCCGAGGAATCCAAAATCAAGGTGTTGGCACAACTATACTCCCTCTCAAACCCACAGGATTATTTGAACAACCCTATAACTATTAAGGAAATTGAATTTATCATTTAAAAACTCCCAGAAAAGAAATCTTAAGGCCCAGATAGCTGCACTGGAGAATTATACAAAACATGTGAAGAAGGATTTATACTAATTCTACCAATGTCTTCTAGAAAGTAAAAGAAGAGGGACTACTTCTCAATTTGTTTTATGAAGTTAGTATTAACCTGATATCAAAACCAAAGATATCACACAATAAACAAAAAACTATACACTGATAACTCTCACAAATACAGATGCAAAAATCCTCAACAAGCTATTATTAAATAGATTTCCACAGTGTATAAAAAGAATTGTATACCATGACCAAGTGGGATTTATTCCAGGGATGCAAGGCTAATTCAATAATTCAATATTCAACAATTAATCAATGTAATCCACCATATTCACAGAAGAAAATTTACATGATCATCTCAGTAGATGGAGAAAAGACTTTTTTGACAAAATGCAACACTCATGCAGAATAAAAACTCTCACTTCACTAGGAATAGAGGGGGGACTTCCTCAACTTGCTAAAGAGCATCTACAAAAACTCCCTGGAACCTGTTATCTCACATGGCAAAAGAGACTTTGTAGATGTCATTATGTTAAGGATCCTGAGATGGGAAGATTATCCTAGATTATGCAACATAATCACAGGGGTCCTTATAAGAGGGAGACAAGAGGGTCAGAGTCAGAGAAGGAGATGTGACGATGGAAGCAGAGGTTGCAGTGATGTGCTCTGAAGATGGAGTAAGGGGTCACAAGCCAAGGAATGTGGATGGCTTATGGAAGCTGGGAAAGACAAGGAAACAGATTCTCCCCTCTAGAGCCTCCAGAAGGAATGCTGCCCTGCTGGTGTTCTGATTGTAGGACTTCTGACCTCCAGAACTGTAAGATAATACATCTGTGTTGCTTTAAGCCACGAAATTTGTGGTAATTTGTCAGAATAGCGATAGGAAACGAAGGCAGAAATGATGGCCTTGCTAGTGGAGGTTTGAAAGCCTCTCTGGCAACACCCTTGGCTCCTGCCTGGCCTGTTGATTCCTGGAAGACAGAAGAGATGCAGAGCTGAATTCATAACGTGTTTTCTGTCTTGTTCCTGTGGCTCTTAGCATTTGGTTCTCTGGATAGCGTTAATTAGCCTCCGATTAGATGTGTGCTACTTGTGGACAACTTGAGTCAGCACATCGCACAGGAGGGCCTTGTGTGCTTAACAGGCAGGCAGTACTAATGCTCTGCAATTGTGTATTATGTTGGGGTCTCTAAAAGTTTCTCACATATGACACAAGCGTCAGCATAAATTGAAAATCTGAGAGCGGGAATCGTAGGAGGTCTCCAGAGGAGGCTGTAAAAGTGACACTGAGTGAAGGAGAGAGAATCCTTCCCAATTGGGGAAGGGCCAACTGCCAGGGAAAGGAAATGAACTCTCCTTCCCCTGTAAAAATTGGTGAAGGCTCACAACCTTTAAATCTTATCCTGAAAGCAAGCCACTGGGGATTAAGAGGTGGCATTATTCTGCCTGCCACGATTTCCCATCTCTCTGCTCTGGAGAGGCCATTTCTCTCCATCCTCAACAGACGCCTTTCCCTGTGGCACCTCCCATATGCCTGGCGCTGGGCTTTCTGTTTATGTTCACTGTACGGATATATAAGAAACTTTTGGCTTTTGAATTTGTTGCTTTTCTGTTTTGCTTTTAGTTAGATGCGCCTCAGGATGAAAAAGATGGCCTCAGTCCTCACTGGCAGGGGATCCCTGAGTGTAAACTAGCAGAGCCTAGGAGGGCTCCTTTCAGTCCTGAGAGGTCTGGGTCTCATTCACAGCAGAGTTTAAGGAGTGAAGCTGGTGGGTGTTCTGAAGCGGCCTGTCCTTGTGAGCTCCTACCAGTCGGTCGGGCCCTTGGTCTGTACCACCCCTAGCCTGCCCCTCCCACAGTCCCTTCCCATCTCAGTAAGTAGCAAGTCCAATTGTCCAGCTTCTCATGCAAAAACTTTCCTCTCACACCTGACATCTAAATCCTCAGCAAATCCTGTTGACTCTACCTGCAACATATATTCAGAATCTAACCACTTCTTACATCTCCCCGCTACCACCCTGGTCTAAGCTGCCATCACCGTTCTCCTCAGTCATGGCATTAGCCTTCCATTTGGTCTTCCTTCTTCCATCCTTGCCTCCCTTCCATTTATTTCCAACACAGCTGCCACAGACACCCTCTTAAAAGGTAGGTCACATCATGTCGCTCCTCTTCTTATAACTCCAATGGTTCCCCATCTCGTTCTGAGGACAAGGTAAAGTCATGGCCCGCAAGCCTCTGCACACATAGTCTGGCTCCCAGGTCCCTCTGACCTCATCATCTACTCCTCTCCCCCTCCTTCCCTCAGTCCCACCCCCTGGGCCTCCTTGTTCCTCCTTGAACATAATAGATAGGCTTTTACCGTGGGTCCCTTGTTCCCTCTGCTAGAATGCTCTTCCCCCAGATATCTGCATGGCTCTTCTCTCACATCCTTCAGATCGTTGCTTAAATATTTCCCTCTCGATGAGTCCTTTTCTGGCCACCATTTCTAAAATCACAGTGTCCCCTCCAACACCCCCGTCCTCCCAGCCCCCTTCCCTGCTTAATTTTCCTCCATAGCTCTATTCTCCATCTCACATATTATCTCTGTCTTTATATTATACAATAAATTGTATATTAAGTATATTTTTTATATAAAGTATAATTTGTTAATTGTCTGCGTCATCCCCACCAAATGTAAATTCTCAAGGGCAGAGTTCTTTCTCTGTTTTGTTCATTGATGATTCCCCCAGTGCTTTAAACAGTGCCTGTCACATAGTAAAAGCTAATAAATATTTGTTGGATGGATAAATGAATGAATTTTACACGTTCCTCACAATTCAGTCCCCCACTTACTACTTCTCACCCAGTTCTAGCCTCACAAACTTCCATGCCTTTCATTGAGACAGGAGTTCACTTCGCGTCTTAAAAACCGATGTCCCCAAAGATTAGCCCCACCCCCACTGAGGGAATTTCAGGTGTTCTAACCAGAAAGTTATCATTCTTGGACGATATCTCGGTTTGGGGACCAGGTGGACCTGGATATGAATGCTGGCTCTGCCGCTTGGTAGCTGCGGGTAAGACCCAGAGCAAGTTGCTTCATTTCTCCAAGCCCCAGCTTCCCCCATGGAGAGTGAGAATATTATCTGCGATCATGGGGTTGCTGGGGGGACTGAAAGTAGGCATGTATTGCTTGTGCCAAGAGCAGTGCCCGGCACAAAGCTGGGATCATACTGTATACAATGATCTGCAATTGGCAATCCCTGCACAAATCAGTTTTGTACATACATCCTTAGATACTGGTCCTTTAATCCCTATAGGATAGATTCCCAAAGTGGGGTTGCTGACCGCAATGGTATGTATGTGCTTTAAAAAGAGTAAATAAATGGCGCCAGATTATTTTCCAGAAACAGTTGTTAACAATTCATACTCCTGCCAACTGTCTGAGAATGCCTGTTTCTCCCCCACCCTTACTAGTACCAGATGTTATCAATCTTTTTCATTTTTGCCCATCTGATTGGGGGAAAACTGTATCTTGTGTTGATTTCCATTTTCTTTATCACTTGTAAAGTTGAACATCTTTTCATATGTATAGTATTCATTTGTATGTCCTCTTCTGTGATTGCCTTTACTTGTCCAGTCGTCTTTTGAGTTATGTATTTTTCTTATCAATTTATAGGTTGGGGATATGGAGAGTGACTGCTAATAGGTATAAGTTTCTCTTTGGGGTGATGAAAATGTTCTAAAATTGGATTACAGTGATAGTTCCACAACTCTGTAAATACACTAAAAAGCTTTGAATTTACACTTTAAACCAGTGAATTTTATGGTATATAAAGTATATCTCAGTAAAGCTGTTAAAAATGAAAAAAATATTTGAAAAGTTGACTTTAATAGCTGCATAAAATTCCCCTTTATGGAATTATCATATTTTATTTAATCACTTCCAATTGCTTCTAATTATTTCCAAGATTTTACTCATAAAAAATTCTGATGAATATCTTTGTACATAAATATCTGCTTTTTCTTAGGGTACATTCTTAGACAGGAATTACTGGGGGAAAATATATGACTTTTAATAAAAAATAAAATAGTTGACAGTGATTCCATGTCAATCTGAACACTTTAGAGTTTTCTTAGGTTCAGAATGCCATATACAGTACCTCAAAATTGTTGTTGGCAAGGTCCTTCCTGCTATGGTGACACCAAGTGCCACTATAATTGGTGCTAGAAAACAATTTCAGATTCAGTCACACAAAAATATACAGGGTACTTCTTGCTTTATCGCCAGTTGTTTAATTGTTACAAACTGATTGCTAGAAAAACAAAATGAGAAGCGAAATTGCTTTCCCTGGCCCAAATCCATGGGGAACAGAGGCTAATTTTAGCATAATTTTTGGCAAAAGCAGGAAGCAGTGCCTATGTTGGTTTCATTTCATCTTGTTAACATATGCTGGAGAAAATGCAATAATAATAAGAGTAATAATAATAATTGATTCTCTTGACTGGTAACTATAAGGTCCTTCTCTGTGCAGAAAAGAGCCTATCTTCTTGGTTAATTGTGCTACATAATAAGAAAGAAATTCACCCAGAAGGGTCATGAAGGAAAGAGCTTATATTTCCTACCTGTTCTCTAGACCCACCTCAACCCAAGCGCTTCCTCCATCATCATATCTTTAGATTTAGCTGGATTAATTTACTGATGGTGGTTGATGTATTGATTTCCAGGACATTAGCAGTACTTAAGAGAAGAGGCTCTGTGCTGTAATGGGAAGTTTATTGGGCTAGGAGCAAGAATCCTGGATTTTAGTCCTGACTCTGCCATTTACCTGTTATATGACTTTAGGCAAATCATGTGCCCTATGTGGATCTTAGTTTCCCATCTCTAGTTGATTTCTAAGGGCCCTTCCAATTCTGACATGCTATGGTTTTAAGGAACAATAGAATTAGATCTCTTCCATTAAGGAGTAGGGCAGGGAACAAATTTGGGAGTTGAGGCCAGAAGAAAGAAATTGAGTCATGTCAGAAACCTAATATGATCTAGGATATTTTACGTTAGGTTCTTAAGATCATCATCAAAAAAATACATAAAAAATACATCATTAAAAAATACAACTCCATACATTTACTAAAAATCACAGAGCCATAAGCATACAATGCTGGATTTTGTAATATGTAAACTATACCTAGATAAAGTCTTAAAATATACATTTGATAGTAATTTTATCTCCAGATAATCATGGGTAGAGTGTATTAAATCATGTGACTTGAGATTCTGCTCGTTTACTTGCATGCATGAAAATGAGTGAGAGTCGAGGAACATGTTAATAATCTTGGGAGTTTTGTTGGCCCAGAGAAGCTGCTGGGCTCTGGGGAGATTGATGGAGCTAAAATGTCATTGTCGCAAGGGAGGCAACTATTGATTTCACTGACAAACCATGTAATTATGGAACATAATGCCTAGTTACATTAATTAGAAGGGAGTGAGAGAGTGGAGCTGGAGGCCCTGCTGGCAGGAGAGAGGAAGAGTGTAGATCAGTCTTCTCTAAGGTGTGGCTGGAGTGAGCAGGGACTGGAAAGGGGGAAGCTGGAAAGTAGGTTGAAGGCAGAAACCAGTTTGAAGGTCTCTATGAAAAAGGTATAAGATTTACTACCTTGAATTACATGTATTTTAAATAAAATCATATATTTAAAAATACTCTAAAAATTGTAAAGCACTATATAACTAAAAATATTTTTAACAGGTAATACAGGCATATGGTAAAATTCAGATGGTATAAAGAAATGGCATAAAGAGATAGTGAAAAGTAAGTCTCCATCTACCCTTGTCACCCATTTGTCCTTCCCAGGAACATTCAGTATTTCAATTTTTTTGTGTATCCTTCTGGAGTTATTCTATTATTCTACGTATATGTGTATGTATATATATATATATATATATATATATATATATATCTCACAAATGACAGGGTACTATTCACACTGTTTTTTTTTTGTCTTTATTTGTTTTCACTTAACAGTATAGCTTGGAAATCACACCTTTATATTGATTTGCCTTATTCTTTTTTAACATCTATATAGTATTTCCTTGTACTGCAATTTATTTAACCAGTCCCCTTTGAAGGACATTTAATTTGTTTCAATGGCATCTGGTTTATTTTCTTAAATTAAAGTTCACCACTGAACAGCAAAACCAGTCCCCAACATGGTGTTATTGATGAACATTTTGGGGTTTTTTTTGTTTTTCTTTTTGGCTAATATACCAATTTCTTTTTTTAATTTTTAAAACATTTTTATTGGAGTATAGTTGATTTACAGTATTGTGTTGGTTTCTGGTATACAGCAAAGTGAATCAGTTATACATATACATATATTCACTCTTTTTTAGGTTCTTTTCTCATATAGGCCATTACAGAGTATTGAGTAGAGCCAATTTCTTTTTATTTGTATTTTTTCAGTGAGTAATAATCTTAGTATCCCCAAGACATTTTTTATTTTTATTTTTATTTTATTTTTCGAGAAAAGTACATTTTATTTGCCATGGTTTTTGTTCTTTTTTAATTAATTTATTTAATTTATTAATTTTTGACTGCATTGGGTCTTTGTTGCCGTGTGCAGGCTTTCTCTAGTTGCGGCGAGCAGAGGCTACTCTTCACTGCAGTGCGCGGGCTTCTCATTGCAGTGGCTTCTCTTGTTGTGGAGCATGGCCTCTAGGTGCGTGGACTTCAGTAGTTGTGGCACGTGGGCTCAGTAGTTGTGGCTCACGGGCTCTAGAGCACAGGCTCAGTAGTTGTTGTGCACAGCCTTAGTTGTTCCACTACATGTGGGATCTTCCCGGATCAGGGCTCGAACCCGTGCCCCCTGCATTGGCAGGCGGATTCTTAACCACTGCACCACCAGGGCAGCCCCTTGCCTTGGTTTAAAGCATCTCAGTCTGAAAATAAATTTATGAACTCTAAAATTTTGATGGGCTTGCTCCCCTGGTTTATTAATGCCCTCGTTTACAATGTGAAACGTTATTTACCGTCTCTGCCCAAGACATTTTTTAAAAACTGTATTTTAAGGATGCAATAAAGAGCTGCAGGTAAATCCTAGGACAAATCACTTCTAAAGAACTGATTTAGCCTGGCCAAATTGAGTCTACCAGTCTGGGCAGAGGTTCCTACAGATTCAGGCTCCACTTTGGAAGGGGAGCTCAAGTGTTCAAGAACACTTCTTTGAAGGAGAAGAACCCAGAGAGGTAGCCCAATGTAGTAGAAAGATCTCTCAGGGTCTGGAGTCAGAAGACGAGTTCCAGCCCCAGTTTTGTCACTAACTAGCTGTGTGACCTTGGGTAAGTCACACCCTGAGAGTTTCAGTTTTTCCCCATGTGTTAAATAGAGGCAGAAATTTCAAACCCATAATGCTGTTGTAAGGATGGATGAATTAACTGCATTTCATAAAGTGCTTTATAAATATTAATTATATGTATTACCTTAAGGGACAGAGGCATAAACCAGAATAGCTAGAGCTCCAGTTAGAGAAAATGCACATATGTGCACAAATAACCTGAAAGCTAAAAGATGTGCTGAGAAAGAAATAGCTCCTTCTTGGCTTGATATGTACTAATTCAGAACTTAACAAAGGGCAAGGTAACTCATTTTGAAAAAGTTCCTGTAGGTCTACAGTTTGAATGTGCATCCTTGTCACAAACTGTTGGAAAGCATACTGCTCTTCTTTATAAACAAATACTTTCTTTTTCCTCCTTTATAGTTCTCTGCATTACAACC